>NC_136057.1:1241472226-1242672226 GCF_964261635.1 Lissotriton helveticus
TTTCAGGAAAATGGCACATTTTGTTTCTGAGCAGCCCCTGAACATTTTGGGGGGGGTTTCGTCAAGGGGGGCCGAGAAAAAAGGGGGGTCCCAAAACGCGTTTTTCCCATTCCTTTTTCCATAGGGCGGTTGGACTCACTTTTAGCTCGAACGGCTGAATAGATTTACATGAAACTTGGCAAAATTGTAGATATGGTTTGCCCGACGTGCCTTTGCTATGTCTCAATATATGTGCTCCAGTGGATTTTGAGAAATGAACGTTTAAAAAAATATATATATCTGTGACAGCGCTCCGGTTAGCGCCCCCGTTCGCGTACCTGACGCGTAACGGAACTTCGCGAAGCGGATTGGCTCTCCGGTGTCTGTCAACATTCTAAACAGTCCGGAGCGGCCGCCATATTGTCTCTCGGTACGATCGAGAGACAAGATGTGGTGAAAAACGAAGGGGGAAATGAAGGAAAGGGGGCAAGGTAGACCACTCCTGACCCCCTAGGATTGATGAGGGGGATATTAAAGTGCCCCGCGGGGCAAAAAATAAAAAAAAAAAATTTTTTGCGATTTTACGCCGTAGAGTGTCGTCCCGGTACGCGAACCGGGCAGCTCACCGGGCAGCTCACCGGGCAGCTCACCGGGCAGCTAACCGGCAGCGTAGCTGTCAACATTGTAAACAGTCCGGAGCGGCCGCCATCTTGTCTCTCGGTAGGTTCGAGAGACAAGATGTGGTGAAAAAAGAAGGGGGAAATGAAGGAAAGGGGGCAAGGTAAACCCCTCCTGACCCCCTAGGATTGATGAGGGGGATATTAAAGTCCCCCGCGATTTTTCGCGGTAGAGGCGCTTCCCGGTACGCGAACCGGGCAGCTAACCGGCAGCGTAACGGGAGTCCGCCATCTTGTGTTTTTGGAGCGTCCGGTTCGCGTACCGGGTAGCATCCCGGTAAGCGTAACAAGGGGAAAACCAAGATAAACAGTAAAAAAAAAATTAAGGGAATAGATTTCCAGCAAACTTGGCAACATTGTAGGGACTGTTTGTTTGATGTGCCTTTGCAAGGCCTCAAGATATGTGCACGTGTGGATTTTGTCTAATTAAGGTTAAAAAATATATATATATCTGTAAGCGTGCTCCGGCACGCTTACGTTACGGGTTTTGTTTGCGCTGCAGAGCCGATACGTCACGGTTATGCGACGCGCCATGAGGCGTCTCACGTGGCTACGTGATACGTCACGTAATAAAGAATATATTTTACAGCTATAGATATTAGCTTTTAAAAAACCAATGAAATTCACTGAAAAAACCATAGGTTATAGACCATATATAGTTAGGAATTTGCATTTACAAAACCTTGAAAATTCACTGAAAAAACCATAGGTTAGAGACCATATATAGTTAGCTGGACATTTTATTGACATAAAACCAATGAAATTCCATATATAGTTAGTTGCACTAACTATATATCGCGCACCCGCAATCCACTGCTGATGATGTCACATATTACATCATTCATGACATGGTCAGTGACATCACTGATGACATCACTGATGACATCTCAAATGACATCACTGATGACATCACTGAAGACATCTCAAATGACATCACTGATGACATCATGACACACCAATACCAGTTACTACATACGCACTCACTGATTCCTACGTCTACACACACATTCACTCATTCACCCATACAATCACTCATACATACAGTCACTCATTATTACAACACTATCATATGCACTCATACACCTATGCAGACACTCACACACTGCCACTCATCCATGGAGTTACTCACACACCTAGTCAGTCCTGTAAAGAATCAATCACACTTCCATTTCCTCATCTATACAGTTAAACACAGAACACCATACTTCAGTGACATCACTGATGACATCACTGATGACATCTCAAATGACATCACTGATGACATCTCAAATGACATCACTGATGACATCATGACACACCAATACCAGTTACTACATACGCACTCACTGATTCCTACGTCTACACACACATTCACTCATTCACCCATACAATCACTCATACATACAGTCACTCGCTATTACAACACTATCATATGCACTCATACACCTAGTCAGTCCTGTGAAGAATCAATCACACTTCGATTTCCTCATCTATACAGTTAAACACAGAACACCATACTTTTCACACATATACTAACACATACTTACTCTCTTATACAATCACTGATACAAGTACACATTGATATGCACAGAGTCACACACCTCCCAGCCAGCCACACACACACTCAGTCTTCCATACATCCACTCATTCTTCAATATGTAAAACATATTTAAACTTTACAAAAACACAGACACTAGATGATGTCATCAGTGATGTCATTTGAGATGTCATCAGTGATGTCATCAGTGATGTCATTTGAGATGTCATCAGTGATGTCATCAGTGATGTCACTGACCATGTCATGAATGATGTAATATGTGACATCATCAGCAGTGGATTGCGGGTGCGCGATATATAGTTAGTGCAACTAACTATATATGGAATTTCATTGGTTTTACGTCAATAAAATGTCCAGCTAACTATATATGGTCTCTAACCTATGGTTTTTTCAGTGAATATATATATATGTATATTACCTACTGGCGGTCGCCAGTAGGTATATATAGTTAGGATTTTTTCTCTATGGGATTTTTGAAAATTCTATGTCTAATAACTTTGGCGTTTGTGGACGGAATTGGCTGAAATTTTCAGGAAAATGGCACATTTTGTTTCTGAGCAGCCCTTGAAAATTTGGGGGGGGGTTCGTCAAGGGGGGGCCGAGAAAAAAGGGGGGTCCCAAAACGTGTTTTTAACATTGAGTTTTCCATAGGGCGGTTGGCCTCACTTTTAGCCCGAACGGCTGAATGGATTTGCACGAAACTTGGCAAAATTGTAGGGACTGGTAGCCCGATGTGCCTTTGCTAGGTCTCAATATATGTGCTCCAGTGGATTTTGAGAAATTAACGTTCAAAAAAAGATATATATCTGTAACAGCGGACCGGGCAGCGCTCCGGTTCGCGGACTTTTCGCGGTACGGAGCTTTGTGAAGCGAAGCTGATTGGTTCTCCGGCGTCTGTGAACATTCCAAACAGTCCGTAGCGGCCGCCATCTTGTCTCTCGGTAGGATCGAGAGACAAGAGGAGGCCAAAGCGAAGGGGCAAATGACCATAAGGGGGCATAGTAGATCCTCGCTGACCCCCTAGGTTTGATGTGGAGGTTTTAAAAGGGCCCCGCGGGGCAAAAAAAAAAAAATAATAATAATAATCGAACGGCTGAATGGATTTGCACAAAACTTGGTAAAATATTAGGGACTGGTAGCCCGATGTGCCTTTGCTAGGTCTCAATATATGTGCTCCAGTGGATTTTGAGAAATTAACGTTCAAAAAAAGATATATATCTGTAACAGCGCTCCGCTTCGCGTAACGGAGGTTTGCGAAGCTGATTGGTTCTCCGGCGTCTGTAAACATTGCAAACAGTCCGTAGCGGCCGCCATCTTGTCTCTCGGTAGGATCGAGAGACAAGAGGAGGCCAAAGCGAAGGGGCAAATGACCATAAGGGGGCATAGTAGATCCTCCTTGACCTCTTAGGTTTGATGTGGAGGTTTTAAAAGGGCCCCGCGGGGCAAAAAAAATAATAATAATAATAATCGAACGGCTGAATGGATTTGCACGAAACTTGGCAACATTGTAGGGACTGGTAGCTCGATGTGCCTTTGCTAGGTCTCAATATATGTGCTTCAGTGGATTTTGAGAAATTAACGTTCAAAAACAAGATATATATCTGTAACAGCGCTCCGCTTCGCGGAGATAAAATTATATCTGTATTACCTAGCTGTTGCTAACACCAGTTAGCGACGGCTAGTAGGAGATAGCGACCATCTTGGGCCCCACTTTGCATGTGAGTGATATTTATCACTAATGACATGCAAAGTGGGCATGCCAAGATGTTAGCGACTGGAAACAGTCGCTAACATCGCTATCTCCTATTATCAACTTTTGGAAATATTCGCGATAAGCGCGAATATCTCCAAAAGCTAGCACCTGCCCTGAGCAGTTCTTAGGCATGTTATCCAATGGGAGGTGGATAACATGGCTAAGAGCATTAGCTCGGTAATGCATGAATATCGCTGAGTTTTCAGCGATATTAATGCATTGCGGTCGTTTTTTATCGTATTTGCGATAAACCTTGATAATAGCAAGGTTTATCTGCGATAATTTCTGACGATGCTTAGCGGTAAAAAAATCGTTGCTAAGCATCGTTAGGGATAAATATTGCTTAACTTTGGTAATATGCCCCAACGTCTGTTAACGTTCGATTCGAAGGAAATCAGGAAGTGTTGAAAAACATTGTCTGCGCCATCTTGCCTTTTTTCAAATGCCACACTTTTGTCGTGCACGGCAGTCATTTTAGATGCCTTGACCAGACCCACTCTGTGCACGCTGTCGATCCTTAGCATGGCTCACCACCCTCGCAAGCATCTCCCCCAGGCAGTGGTCACCCCCGCTCTCTGTCTTATGCATGGGTAATAAACCACCCCCCATCTGCGCTGCTCTTTCCTGAGAATCACACCCTGTGCCCGCCCGACACCTCCCTTTCGCCCTATTCACTACCGCACCCTCTGACACTCCTTTTCCTCTGTGTCCGATTGTCCAGGCCGGTCCTAGGGTATCAGCTAGCCCTGCAGATTTAGTTTATGGCCCCAGCTGTAAAGAATCACCCCTCTTCAAAGGAGTTATAGTAGATCAAGGCCCACACTCGATGAGATCCGTCACAGCAGACGCGTTCCTATTATCTGAAAACCATCCTGTATTGTGATTGGGGAGGGGACCGAGCCTGAAGCGGAAGATTCCAGGGATGACTCTTTGTACATCAAAGTTTTTACAATTATGTGTCACATTAAAAATATATAGCACTCCAACAAAGTAGTAAGATTATAAAACTTTAATAACTTATAAATATATACAAGAAAACAAAAACAGTAATAACATATAAACATTTTTAGGGAAAAACAACGAAGTAGCGGTCGGCTGTGCGAATAGTCCCAACGCAGCACAACGTCCAGATTTCTGGCGTGGGGCGTCGCGGGGGGTGGGTCATCAGTAGCAAACTGTTGTGCGAATAGTTCCAAGGCAGCAGAACGATGGCACCAAGGTGATGTCCAGTAAGTTGCCGCCCTGGTTTTGGTATCCTACAATGCTGCTCCGAATAACGGTGTGGGGCGCCCCGGGGGAGGCGGCGTGAACGGGCCTCTCCAGGTGGAGTCTCATCTGTTGTAGTGGGGCGCCCCTTTACCGTTTCAGTTGCCATTCCGTCCGCTTTTGGTCCACTGTGTCAAAAGCCGCAATTCAGCTGAGTTGCGCCCACTCTTGCGGTGCAGCGATAGGCGGCTGTCACAGGACTCTCAAAATGGCGGCAGGCTGTTTCCTTTTTGGGCCTGGTCCACTGAAATGGCCCTGGGACACCTTGGAAATCGGACGCTTGTCTGCTAGGTCTTGGACCCCATTCTCGAAAGCGTCCCCTCCGGCTTGAGGATTCATCAAAAGTTTTGGGGGCCCCCGACTCCTGTAGGCTTCTGGTGGGGAGCGGCTGCCATGATTGCTCGCGCAATGACCACGACGGAGCTACGAGATGGTGGTGCTCTCATGCTGACGCCAGCTTCAGTCTGAAACATCCAGAAACAAGGTGGGGCTTTCATCGTTTAGGAAAAAAAAAAAGTTTTCATCCAATGAAAAGTGTTGTTTTTAGGTCATATGATGAAGCCTTCCATCATTAGGAAACCAAAAGTAAAATTAACCAATGAAAAGTTTTATAAACAAGTCACATGACCTGTTATGCGGCATAGGGTATAAAATGCGGAGAAAATACGTTGGCACGTGAGGCGGCGTCAGTAGCGGACCGATGTGCGAATAGGCCGAAGGCAGCGCAACAATATTTCCTGAATAGAAGACACCACAAGGCGCTGAGATGCCAAGATCCGGATGGCACCGAGGTGGTGTCTAGTAAGTTGCCGCACTGGTGTGGCAATCCTACAATGGTAAAAGTCGGCGTGGGGCGCCCCGTTGGCCTGTGAGATGGCGTCAGTAGCGGACCGATGTGCGAATGGGGCCAAAGGCAGCGCAACAATATTTTCGGAATAGAAGACACCACAAGGCGCTGAGATGCCAAGATCCGGATGGCACCGAGGTGGTGTCTAGCAAGTTGTGGCACTGGTGTGGCCATCCTACAATGGTAAAAGTCGGCGTGGGGCGCCCTGTTGGCCTGTGAGATGGTGTCAGTAGCGGACCGATGTGCGAATGGGGCCAAAGGCAGCGCAACAATATTTTCTGACTGACACCACAAGGCGCTGAGATGCCAAGATCCGGATGGCACCGAGGTGATGTCTAGCAAGTTGCTGTACTGGTGTGGCCATCCTACAATGGTAAAAGTCGGCGTGGGGCGCCCTGTTGGCCTGTGAGATGGTGTCAGTTGCGGACCGATGTGCGAATGGGGCCAAAGGCAGCGCAACAATATTTTCTGTATGGAAGATACCACTAGGCGTTGAGATGCCAAGATCCGGATGGCACCGAGGTGATGTCTAGCAAGTTGCTGTACTGGTGTGGTCATCCTACAATGCTGAAACTCGGCGTGGGGCGCCCCATTAGCCTGTGAGATGGCGTCAGTAGCGGACTGATGTGTGAATAGGCCGGAACCAGCACAAGGCGCCAAGATCCGGATGTCACCATGGTGGTTTCATAGTTGAGAGGCACTTCATCTGCAGTGGGGCGCCGAGATCCGGATGGCACCGAGGTGATGTCTAGGAAGTTGCTGTACTGGTGTGGTCATCCTACAATGCTGAAACTCGGCGTGGGGCGCCCCATTAGCCTGTGAGATGGTGTCAGTAGCGGACCGATGTGTGAATGGGGCAAAGGTAGCGCAAGAATATTTTCTGAAGAGGAGACACCACAAGGCGCTGAGATTCGGTTACCACCGAGGTGATGTCTAGCAAGTTGCCGCACTGGTGTGGCCATCCTACAATACTGCTCCGAATAACGGCATGGGGTGCCCGAAGGGGGGGGGGGGGGGGAGGCGGCGTGAACGGGCCTTCCTAGGTGGAGGCTCGTCTGCTGTAGTGGGGCGCCCCTTTACCGTTTCAGTTGCCATTCAGCTGAGTTTCGGCTGCTCTTGACGCTACAGCGACAGGCGGCTGCAACAGGACTCTCAAAATGGCGGCCTGTTCTTTGGATTTGGGCCTGGTCCACTAAAATGGCCCTGGGACATCTTAGAACTCGGACGCTCGATTTTTTTTTCCTTTCCTGTACATGCAAAAAAAGGTAAATGCCCGGTACGTTACACGCTTCATCTGCCACGATGAACTCTCCAGAGGAACCGAAAAAAAATATAGTTATGGTAACTATACCATGCATCGTCATATGGAGAGGTGGCACCAATTAATTATAGTGCTGCATAAAAGAGAGATTTGGAGGAGAACCCCTGACCTGCTAGTACATTCATCAAAGAAGTGGCACTGACAGCATCAGAGGCAAGGGAAACGGTCCCAAATATTTATAAGAACTTTGGAAAGATTAAAATGACATGTTTAGATTGTGGCAAATTAATTTCATGTGGACAGATGAGTGTTACTCTAATAAATACAGCATATGAACATCATCATAGTCGATGGTTGGTAGAGACATTTTGACTATATCCTGGACCTGCCCGTCCTCGTCCAAAATGGCGCCGGAATAAATGGGACTCGTAACTCCTTGTTGTGTACTGGTTGCAGAACCTTGAAATCACAAGATACGTATGCAGTTTTGAAGCACATGGCGGGCGGGGACGAGAATTGATTGAATATTTCGACATCCCTATTGATATTAAGTTCTGATGTGTTATTGATTACTGTACTATTGAAAGTTCGAATTAACGTCACCCATGGTACTTGCCCGCAAATGTATATCTAGATAATTTTATTGTAACTGGCCCTGTCGTATTTTAATTATAAAATGTACGTCCACCGATTCCGTAACTGTTAGACACCTTAGTTCTTGCAACCTAATGGCCCGCCCGTTACGTTCCTCTACAGTGTAAATGTCTACTCATCATATACGATTACAGTTTGCTCCGTGGCCGGCGCACGTGGTTATAGGCCCGTATTTGTATAATGAAATTTTCACAATAAAGGTTTTTAAATGAAAACATGGTAGTAGTATATACATTGGTAAAGTTTTTAATAATAGTCACTGTTTTAGAATCATTAAAAGGCAAGTGAAATAAAGCAGACCAATTACATGAAGGGTAAAAGGTATAATACGAAGGAACGCAGTAAAGATAAATGGTCAAGGGCTGTTGTGTTTTCTATTCCTGCAACATAAAGTGATCGATAAGAATCTCATATTCAGGCGTATCGGCGACTAAGACAGCAGGTCGACCCTCTTTTGCTCAACGGCTCCGTCATGGGACGAAGAAACGCTCTTTTTCTCGAAAAAAGAATATATTTTACTTGCAGGACAGTTGTAAATTTTCCGGGAAAGTACATTAGCCTGGAACATTATAACATATATTTAAGAAAAAATAATGTTCGGAAGTAATAAAAAGCGTAATTTTTAGGTCATATGACCAAGCCTTTCATCATTAGAATAAGAAAAGTAAAATGAACCAATGAAAAGTTTTATTAACAAGTCACATGACCTGTTATGCTTACGTTACGCGCTGCGCGTCGCGCCCCGGATGACTTCCGGATGCGCTAACGCGGCGCATCATATGACGCATTACGCGACAACGCAGGTCCAGAATATAGTCAAAATGTCTCCACCAACACAACCCCTTTCAGCAGGCTAAATAGTTCTGTTAAATGACAACAGAAGGGACAGGCAACAAGAACCATTAGTCAAAGAGGGGAGGGCTAGTTCTTCTCTACCGGGTTACATTGGGGCGCTACCGGAACTGATCGAATTGGTAATCTACAGTGTTTCTGGATGTTTCAGACTGAAGCTGGGGTTTGCATGAGAGCAGCACCATTTCGTAGCTCCGTCGTGGCCATTCCGCAACCAATCATGGCAGCCGCTCTTTATCGTTATTTTGGGCGGGGTGGGTGGCGGAGCCGAGCTGTTTTGCAGCCATCATTGTGTGGAGTTCAGTTCATTTCACTAGTTTTGTATTTGTCATGAGGGGTTGTTCCTAATGTTTCTATTTTAGCGAGGTCAAAAAGAGATCCCATTAGTGGCCTACTGATTTTGCTCGATTCCTTTTCTTTTTTTTTTTACACGATTTTTCGTTATCTGCAAAGACTAAACAGAGTATTGCGACTCTGTGTTTGTTTGTAAATAGAGAATGAACCAAAGAGAACCAATTCTAAAACAGTAAATACTTGGATAATAATCAATCAAATGGAGAGAGAAGCAGGCACGACGTATTACAACGGGGGCAAAGGCCTGCGTTAACTACCCTTCACTATGTGCAAAGAGAGAGTACTCCTAATAGAAATGAGGGGGGGGGCACCATTCAAAGCAGATCAGTGTGCATAAACACGAAAATGTTTTCACTTACCACGTACTTGACATTCGACAGCTTATGATATTTGCTATTAAAAAACCATTGAAATTCACTGAAAAAACCATAGGTTATAGACCATATATAGTTAGGAATTAGCATTTACAAAACCTTGAAAATTCACTGAAAAAACCATAGGTTATAGACCATATATAGTTAGGAATTAGCATTTAAAAAACCTTATTTTACTCACACAAAACCATTGAAATTCCATATATAGTTAGTTGCACTAACTATATATCGCGCACCCGCAATCCACTGCTGATGATGTCACATATTACATCATTCATGACATGGTCAGTGACATCACTGATGACATCACTGATGACATCTCAAATGACATCACTGATTACATCACTGATGACATCTCATTTGACATCAATGACCACATCACTGATGATATCATTCATGTGACAATACAATGCATCTCCTCACATTTTAATATAACCTCTGTTTCACCCAGTGTTAAATACAGAGTATAATTTTTGAAACCATTGACACACCAATACTAGTTACTACATACGTACTCACTGATTCCTACGTCTACACACACATTCACTCATTCACCCATACAATCATTCATATATACAATCACTCATCTTTACAACACTATCATATGCACTCATACACCTATACAGACACTCACACTCTGCCACTCATCCATGGAGTTACTCACACACCTAGTCAGTCCTGTAAAGAATCAATCACACTTCCATTTTCTTGTCTATACAGTTAAACATAGAGCACCTTACATTTTCAAACATATACTAACACATACTTACTCTCTTATACAATCACTGATACAAGTACACATTGATATGCACAGAGTCACACACCTCCCAGCCAGCCACACACACACTCAGTCTCCCATACAAATACTTGGACAATCAATCAATAACCCATATAGTTAATCATATAGCTACTGATCAACACATGCAGCAGTTTACAGAACAACAGACATAATGATGCACAAATTAAGACAGTTTAGTCACTAACCCATGCACTCAGTGAGACACATTTAATCACTCACTCATACATTCAGTCATGCACCTACTAAATCCTTCGTCCAGACAGTTATACATCTACTCATTCTTCAATATGTAAAACATATTTAAACTTTACAGAAACACACAGTCACTGGATGATGTCATCAGTGATGTCATCAGTGATGTCATTTGAGATGTCATCAGTGATGTCATCAGTGATGTCACTGACCATGTCATGAATGATGTAATATGTGACATCATCAGCAGTGGATTGCGGGTGCGCGATATATAGTTAGTGCAACTAACTATATATGGAATTTCAATGGTTTTGTGTGAGTAAAATAAGGTTTTTTAAATGCTAATTCCTAACTATATATGGTCTATAACCTATGGTTTTTTCAGTGAATATATATATATATATATATTCACTGAAAAAACCATAGGTTTTTTCAGTGAATTTCAATGGTTTTTTAATAGCAAATATCAAAAGCTGTAAAATGTATTCTTCTTTTAATCGAAAAATATATTTTATATGTTTTTAATATAATTTTTTTATGTATATATATATTTTTTTGTTTCGCTACCGGTCCGCGCACCGGGTAGCTTCCCGTTGGCTCAATTTGGTGCCGCGACCCGGTCCGCGAACCGGTAAACGTTCCGTTAGCGCAACTGCTGCGTTAGAAAACAACATCGTGACGCGTCGCGTAAGCGCGACGTATCGCGTTGCCGCGTAATGCGTCTTATGACGCGCCGCGTTAGCGCACCCGGAAGTGCTCCGGAGCGCGAACCGAGGCGCGAAGCGCAGCACTCCGGAAGCGATCCGGGGCGCGACGCGGAGCGCGTAACGTAAGCGTAACAGGTCATGTGACTTGTTAATAAAACTTTTTATTGGTTCATTTCACTTTTGGTTTCCTAATGATGTAAGGCTAGGTCATGTGACCTAAAAATAACACTTTTCATTGGTTTAGAAAAAAAAAATTTCCCAAATGATGAAAGCCCCCACCTTTTTTCTCACTCTGACTTTCAACTTTGTGAGAGGAAGACCTATTTTTATTATTAAGAGATGGCTTCAATAGTAGCTGCAGCTGGTGCACCCCCACCACCAACTCCTAGGAAGGAAGAACCACCTACCCAGTTCCTTCCCAACCGTGAGGAAGAGGAGGAAGAAGAGGAAGAGGAGGTACATGAGAGAGTATTCTTGCCTGAACAGCCCCGGAAATCCCACCACAAGGACAGTTTAATTTGGCAATTTTTTACATTCCCAGGAAGCCAAAAAAAAGTCAATGCCCGTTATGTCACATGCCTGATCTGCAAAGAAGTTCTGTCCCGAGGCACAGATAAAAAATATAGCTATGGGAACTATACTATGCATCGCCACATGCAAAGGTGGCATCCAATAAATTACAGCGTGGCTGAGGTGCGTGACCTCCGTGAAAACCCATGAACCCATGAACTCCTGTGGCCACCACCTCAACACAGGAAAGTTTTTCGGGACCAGAGGCGAGGGAGACGGTCCCCAATATCCAGAGCAATTTTCAACACATCAAGCTAGTGTGTATTTATTGTGGGGGACTACTTTGCCACGGGGAGATGAGTGTGATTTTAATGAACAGAGCATTTGAAAATCACAAGTGCTCAAAACGCCCCAAAAGTGATTTTTTTTTTGCTCCTGTTGAGCCCTTTCTAATGCCTGTTTTTCGTTGTTCCCCCCAAAAAACCAAAAAAAACATAAAATTGTTCAAAAAATACAAACAAAAAAAAATGTTCAGAAAAAAAAAATATATATAAAACAACAAAAACATTAAAAAAAAGTTCTTTTCAGAACTACCTCCCATTTTTAAAAAATTACTAACATTTTTAGCACTCTTCACTTCATTTTTCTCATGGGTGCGCTTCCCGGTACGCGCACCGGTGAGCGCCCCGTTAGCGCAACACAAAAAAAAGAAAAAAAAAAACAAGAGAAGGAGAGCATAAGAGAAAGAGAAAGAGAGAGTAATGTTAAGAGACAGACAGCAAGAGAGAGCAACACAGATGTACTGTGTAAAACATAGTAAAACAGTGTAAAAGATATAACAAAGTGTGAGAGAAAATGTAAAAAATATAAGGCTGTGAAACAAAGAAAGAGAGAAGAAGAATACTAAAGCAGAGGCACATGAAGAATGTGAGTGTCTGTAAAGACTAAAAGGAAAGAGAAAAAATGATGTACAAATAAAAGGTAATAACGGAACCAGATTTAAATAACACTGGTAAAGGAGAGAGAGAAAAAAGTAGTGTGCATAAATAAAGAGGGATGAAATAAGATGGATAACATCGAATAAAGTTAAAACATGTGGATTGACAGAGAAAAAAACTAAAAGAAGAAAAGAAGAAGTAACAGAAAGGGAATAATTGAAGCAGCAAAGAAATATAAATAACGTAATGTGCTTGAACTTCAGGGAGAAAGCATAATGAACAAGTAGTGAAAGAGTGAAGAGACAGAGACAATTACAGTAAGATAGACGGACTGAGTGAACGGGAATGAAGAACTGTGAGAACAGAGGTACTGAGAAAAGGAGTGGAAGGAGTGCAGTAAGTAAATCACCCACACAACACAACAGCTACCCTACCTCAAAGCAATCTAAAATATTATTTTACTGTTTCTCTTTGTTTTCCCCTTGTTACGCTCCCCGGTGCGCTACCCATAGTAAAAGTAAAGAGGGGTGATAGAGGGAGAAATATTGAATTAGGATAACACATGGTGAGTGACAAAGAGAGAGGACAAAGAGAGTAAAAGGAACAGTACCTGAATGGGCTTGAGTACAACAGCAAAAATAGATAAGTAATGCAGTGTGTGTGACTTACAGGGAGTTAGTGGGTGTAGGTCGGAGTGTGGGTGTGTAAGGTGTGTCTGTGGGTGTGGTTGTGTGGAGTGTTTTGGTGTGGGTAGAGATGAGGGTGTGTGAAATATGTGTGAGAAGTGTATGAGTGTGGGGTGTATATGTGTTCAATGTATGTGTGTGTATGGAATGTGTGTGTGTTTTTGAGGAGTGTGTGTGGGAGGTTTGTTTTGTGTGTATGATGTGTAGGTGTGGTGTGTGTGTGGGATGTATGTTACAGGTGTGTGTATGTGTTGGGAGAGGGATGAGGTATATATGTAAGAGTAAGATAAATAATTAAGAAAAAGAGAATGAGTAAATAAGCAAAGGAAGGGAACAGAGGGTAAGTGAAGTAAAGAATAGGGATCAAAAGAAGTTGAATATGAGAGGGTAAATAATGGAAGGGGAGTAAACATGGAGAATAAAAATAAGTGAGAGAAGCAGAGTAAAAACACAGGAGTGAGGTAGATTGAGAAAATGTTAGTGACCTTAAAGCAAAGGGTGATAACAAACTACATTTTTTTTGTCATACTTACCATATAATAAATGTAACTTTATTTTTTTTACTACAGTTGGTATCTGTGAAAGAGAGAAAAAAAATTTAAGTTATAATTAGTAAAATATGTATTTTAAATTAAAATATACCAATGAAGAGCTAAAAACATCATAACACTCTATTTAGAAATATAGTGAGTGAAGAACACAGAAAGGGAAATAAACTAAGTTAGAAGGACAAAAAAAGGGAAAAAGAAATAGAAGGAGAGCAAATTACAATGAGTAAGGCATATAGATTCACTAAGAAAAAGAGAAGTACAGAGAAATGAACTGAAAGTAAGAAAGATACTAAAACAATGTGAGTTAGCAAAACTAAATCAGGAAACACAAGTAAGTAAAAAGATAATGACTGAGACAGAAAACAGTCTAATTAATGATGCATTTAGAAGAATGAGGAATAGAAGATAACTGAGAGTAAGTGAAGAACAGTCATAGAGTGAAAGGATGAAGGGAGACAGAATAATATACAACAATTGAAGGAAATGGACTAAGGAAGTTCTAAGGTAGACACACTAAGAGAAAAACAGAGTGAGGTGGAGTACAATGAGTGAGAAAAGAAAAAAAGTAAGTGAGCAAAAAAAAGGAAAGAGAGGAGAACACGACTAAAACAGTGCTACTGAGAAAAAATAATTTGGTGATGAAAGTAAAGAGAAGGACAATGAAAAAAAGGAAATGATGGATAGTAACGGAACCAGAGTAAAAGAAATGGGATGAAGAACGACGAGAGAGGAGCAGTGAAGTTGTTGTAAAAGAAGTGACAGAAGGTAGATAAACACAAGTGAAAATAATACAAGTAGAGTGAGGCACTGAGTACAGAGAAGTAGTGAACGAAAAATAGAGAGAAGAGGTCAAAAGTAAGAAGCAAACAAAGATAAGCGAGGGAGAGTGGATGTCAGAGAATGGGAATACAATTTAATTTACACAATCCAAACTATAGAATAATTTCTACAACATGTTACATAGTTTATTTTTGCTGTTCTCAGAATATATTGAATTTCACTTAAAGCAGCGAGTTCAAATTACTCATCATATGACAGCGGGGAAAAAAAACCACAATCTAAAAGATTGTGTTTTAAAAAAAACCCTTACATACTGACAAACGACAAATGTACGCTAATCTTTGATTGACTTACTTTTCCTTGAGGCCAAATAGTATATCATGGAGGTCCTTTTCTCGTTACATAGTATTTTGCTGTTCACTTAGAAATCCATTTCATCGACTTTCTACAAGAAAAGCTCCAAGAACATCTGAAATATTTTCAAAAATGTAATATACTCCTTTTTTTCAGTCATGACTCTTTACTCATTCTTGCACCTTTCCATTTGGCCAAATAGTGTCAGATGTATGAGTATATATGAGTACTCCTCCCGTCTTCATAGGCCAATTACCTTTACCTAAATTTTGGCTGTAAAAACACTAGGTATGAATTTATAAAGCCAAAAGGCAAACGTTGTTTGAAAGTCAAATTATTGTCGTTACATTGGGTCCAACCTTTAGAAGTTTTTAAATAGCATGTGTAATGCCCTGATGTTGTAGAAGGACCGTCATGAAAAATAATAGCTACAGTTGCAAAGGTTCTTCCTGATATCGATAACTGAGAAGCCACGAAATTTTTAATAGAAGTTGTCAATTTAGTTCCATCAGGTCTACATCGTTGGAACATTAAAATAACATAGTGACCATAATTTTGTAGAAATAATGTGGACAGCATTGCAGACTTACATTGGGTACACACCATATTGTGATCCGCTGCTTTAACTAGATTATTGAAAGACACTGATTTGCAGTCTGGTAAAGTTAAATATATAAATCTTTCAGAGTCTATTCTAGTAGTACTTGATGAAGCACAGTTATCACAGTCATGTTGCCATTGATAAGAAAGGCCAAATAGATTTTTTATATCTACTCCTTCATCTTGTAATACATCAAACATATACATTAAAAATTCCTGACAATCCTGCGAAAATTGATTTTGACCTGAACATATATCTAGAAGATTTCTAATTTCTGAAACACTTTCTATTTTAGCTCTATCACTACTACATTTCTCTAACACAGAATTCAATAAACAGCACAATGTTTGTTCCCGATTTTCAACAATCTCTCTTTGTAAATTTTGAAGAAAAAAAACAACATTAACTACTACATTAGCATAGCAGTTGACACCAGAACTGTTTTCAAACTGAAATCCAACAACATGTTCAACAGAATCCTTTTTGTTTCTCTTTACAATTACACTTTTATCTACTTTATGCCTTTTTGCTGATACCTCACTGCAATTACTCTCATTTCTTCTTTTTCGGCCTACCACACGTTTTTCAATCAGAGGATATTGAGGCAAATGTGGAGCATACTCTCTTCTTAACCTATTGTATTCTTTTACACAATCTAAATCTGCTCAAATCTTTGTTTCATCACACTCAATCAAGTACAATCCTGCTAAAGTTCTGACTCGTGATAATGCCACATATGCCATACCCTCTTTAAACACAGAACTTCCAATGTTCACCAAAGCGCTATCTACACTTAAACCTTGAGACTTATGAATTGTCACCGCATATGCCAAACAAATAGGAAACTGTTTTCGGCGAACATATAAGTCTTTCACGAGCAAAAATCTAGCTGAACAATGACAAATTTGTTCTATTTCATCAATGTCATCAAATTTAATTTTTAAAATTTCAATTCCATCTCTATTTTTGTAATTCAGAAAACCAACAACATAAGCCATTGCTCCATTTACTAGACCTCTTTCAACATTTAAATTCCTTCTTAAAATGACACGACAATTCAAACACACATTCAGAGTCTTTTCAAAACCAGCAGTTTTAGATATAGTCTTCTCTAATGAATCCAATTTTGATTTCAAATTTTCAGACAAAATAATTGTTGCTCCCATATGCTCTATTTTATCAATAGCTTCCAGTTTCACTATCTCTTCATTTTCTAACTGTAACATTTTGTTGTTGAACATGGAACATGCTTTCAGAGTTGGCAACAAACATATGCCAGATTTCTTCTCGTTAATTTTCTTAAATATGTTCTCTGGAAGAATGTTTTCATTTGGGTACAAATTTGAAATTAATCGTGCATGTAAAGCTTCTTTCCCTTGCTGACTTACTTTTCCGATCCTTACATCTTGTAGAATATTTTTATAATCTTCATCATTTGCCTGCCGCATATTTTGAAGCAGTTCTGAATATTTAAAGTTTAACCATATATTAACGTTTCTGATGCTCCCTAAGCACTTCCTGGTATCTTCATGTGTGAGCATTTTGAACACAGGTTGTCCTTTCACTGGAGTCAACTGCAGAAGATTTCCAAAAACAATAATATATTTTCCACCAAATAAGACATCATAGTCTGTTCTAAGAATTTCTTGCATTCTCAAATGCACAAAAGCAAGCATGATATTTGACACCATGCTTACTTCATCAATGATAAGAAGTTTCATTTTCTTCAGTACTCTCGAAACTTCGGAGCACGCATCTCCTGATAGCTTGTGATACTCCAATTTGTTATCATGCTCCACTGGCAGCATCAGTAAACGATGTAAAGTAATCCCTTTAATGTTATGTGCTGCCAGCCCAGTTGGAGCAGTAACAACACAAGACAGCGGTGATTCAGCCCTTTTCTGCAGATAAGTTGCAATGGCTTTAATCAGAAAACTTTTTCCAGTTCCCGCTTCTCCACTCACGTACAGTTGGACAGGCTTAAATGATGTACATGAGCATTCTTTTTTCTCATGACTGAATCCATGTTCAATCTGTTCTGTGACTTCGTCATATATCTGTTTCTGCTCAAGGTTTAGTTGTTTCACCAAATCTTCTAAGTTAAGTTCATCATCTTGACCTTGTTCTATAGCTCTTTCCTCCTCATCCATGGCAGTAGCAGCTTCATTTTGGATAATTGGTCCTCCTAGTGGATCCTGACTCAATGAAGCAGAACTCTGACTGCCTTGAGAACTGTCTCTCGCAATCTCTGCAGCAATTGTGGCTTCTTGCTCTATTTCTTCATTCAACATTTGCAGATAATTTGGAAAAACAGGACATTCTATGGTATCCTTCATTGCATTAAAGGAGTCTTCATAACAGAGAAAATCTCCAAGAAGTTCCTCTTCTTCACGCCATGGTTTAAACAGTTGCAAAAGAGCCAAATAATAAAATTCTCTTTTATCTGGATTATCACAACTCAATTTGCGATGATTAATCAAATGACCTTTTTTCTGTTTCACTAGACATCCTTCACATCCAATGACTCCATATATTCCATTATTGATATCTTCTCTGATGTTCCTCTTATAAATATATCTCTGCAGAACTTCATGAAAACAAGCGTTCTCAAGGTGATGACTTCTATTTGGATAGTATGTTTCCAACATGGTTGTCTTCAAAATATCTGTACTTTCTGGTTCTTTCTCCGCCAAATACTCTATCTCTTGTACAGATTTCAAAACTCGATTTCGTGTTGCAGCAAGACCTAGACTCACCCAAATGATGGTTCTAGATTTGGCATAGAGACTTGCTGACGACAATCGATCAGAACATTCATACGCTCCAATTTCTCGATGCGACAACATCTTCAGACTGTAACTGTATAATTTCTTGCTTAGACTCTTTTCATGTGAAATGTCCTCCCACATTTCCTTTAGTTCTGTCTTTTCTTTTTTTGTGATGTAAGACGTCACATATCGAGCCACAGCAATAGAGTTGTCAGCAACGAATTGAATATCCATGTAAGCATTCCACATGGACAAAATCACTGGGTTGTAGTCGTTGATGTACTTAGACTCTTCGTCTCTTTTTAAATTGTATGTATTTTTTGGTGATTTCCTCGTCACAGTATGTCGCAGAGAAGACATCAAATTATTTACTCTTCCTTTACAAATCACTGGTCGTGGAAAGCTGAAACGACATTTTGTGTAGAACTTGTCCTTGTTTCTGAATTTTCGACGACAGTACTTTCCACAACGATGGGATTGAAAGCGTAAAACTTATTGCCTTAAACTGTTTTCTTCTGTAGTTTTCGGAACAGCACATGTTGAATACTCTTCAATGAAACTCATCACTGTGTCATCCGAATCTGTTCCAAATTTGGGTGCATCTTTAATCCACAACAACATATGTATGTGAGGAGCACCTCTCGCTTGATACTCCTTTCTCCAAAAGAAATCCAAAACCTCTCCAAGGGGAGGATTTTTTTTGTTGGTAATAAAAGACATCATAGCTTCAAATCTATGATTAAAATATCTGCATACATTCACTGGATCCAAAGAGCACAGTTCTCCAGGTGTTTTGAATTCTATACTTTGTATATTAGCATTGGCCTCTCGTAGAAATTGAAGTAAGTCCTCCCATGCATACACGGCACAGCTAAGAGTGAGGAACCATGTAGGAGTTCCTAAGTTTCTTAGCATACATTTCAATTCCCCATGGCGACGGTACCAATACTCATTTGTACCACGCTGACATGCCATGAGATTGATTAGATGAGATTCTAAAATATTATCTTGAAGATTCACTTTCTCCATAAAGTCCCTCGCCGAAACATTTTGTAGATGTGCTCCACTTTTCAGAATATGGTTTACTGCATAAGAAAGCCCAGACAAGTCACTTTCATACAGTAGATGAAACAAATAGGGAATGCATTGACGAAACCTTGCATCTTCAGCATATAATCTTACATTTCGATATTCAGATGCAGGAATTTGAAGTGGTCGATCGTCATATCGTCCACCTCGACCTGTTGGAAATAGCTGTGGAAAACAACGAGCTTCCAAACTTTCTTCCCATACACTAATGGGACTTCCTTTTGCTGTTTTCATTTGAAACAAGTCAATTGCATTCCCCGTTACTTCTTTGGAATGTAAAGGATGAACAGTATAATGTTCATATATTTCTTCACTTCTAGACACAACAACTTTTTCAATGTGGCCGCCTGAACAATCACTGTCTTCATCTGTAGCTGTTTCCTCTGCTGCAACACATACATCTTTGTAGTACTCCTTGTTTTTGACTAAATACAACGTTGCCTTTTTGACTTTCCTAACATCCACTAAATCTTGCCGGATTTTTTACTCTTTGTTGGAACCCCATTAACTAGAATAACTAAAGGTTCCTCTTCTACTTTTTCTATACCAATTGTATCAATGTTTTTTTTCAAATCTAGGGGCAAATAAACAACTCTTCCCTTTAATCCTCTCTGCAAATCTGTAGGAGGCAATTTCCCTATCTTAGGCTCCATGCGAACAATTGCCTGAAAAGGAAGGACACATTGAATCAAAATAGACTCATATGTATTTAAATCCATCAATTCACGGGGAATGTCTATCAACTCCAGATTATTATGAACAGCTCTAGCAGGCATTCTGTTTTGATTTAATTTGTCATGACAATCTTTACAAATACGCTGATCAGAACTCAAATCAAAAGAATTCTCCACCCACAAATAAGTTGCTAAATCTTTCCACTCATAATTATCCATCTTTTCACTTTTTGCATATAAATCAACTAACCTAGTCTGAATCTTATAATGAGTCCGTCGACAACACACACAAGTAAAATTCGGCCTTTCACTTGATTTCACCTTAAACCTGGTAATTTCCTTCTCAAACTTTTCTGTATTTAAAATCTGTACATTGTCTTCCACATTACCTTGAATTGCTGTCTCAATTTCTACACTGTCCTCTTGCTCACGAAAATAACAAATCTCAATTTCTTCACATCTAATTCTGTTCCATGCAAAAGAGCACTGTTTAATTGTTTAAGCTTAAGTGCTGGACTTTTTGCATAATACAACATTCTCACTAAATTCCTCATTTTGGTATGATGCACTGCTAACATCCTAAAATGATGAAAAACACTCTGACAGACTTTTCTAGAAAGACAAGCCAGTGAATGGCCTTGCAAACCTGTGATTCCTCTCACTCTGCAAGGATCTAAGTCTTGCAACAACTTCACTTTCTGCTTTAGACTTTTCTTACTATATGTACGTAAGAAATTACAAAACAAATCAATTGATTCCTGTCGCACACTACCAATACTACTACACTTCCAAGTGTACACTGGACCCTTAGTACGTCTCCCTAAAACTCCATCAGATAACACCTCTTCTGGTTCTCTAGGCACAAGTTTCTCTTTTTCAATCGGACAACCGTCTTTCACTTCATACGCTCGACCACTGGTGTCAACTGCATGCACTAAATCATTCTCCTGGAAGTAACTCTCCTCATCAAAAAATGGCTCACAACTTGAACTGTGCATCCATTCTCCAGAAAAAACTTTACAAAAATTAGTCCGATTAATTACTCTTTTCCATCTACTGTTTGATTTGAAAACATCAATTGTCTTGTTAAGTGTCCTAATTCTATTGATTATTAAAATAAATAATTTTTTCTTAACTTCAAAAGCATGATCAACAATCTTCTCTACACTTTTCTTTTTCTTATAAAAAGCAGCTCTCTGTTTACCTTTCCTAATGTTTTTTAACAAATTTAAAACCACCCTATTGCGAAACATTCGTCTACGAATGTCTCTAAACTGATTCTGCCTTCTATGCCTATACATATTTTTCTCTCCTGCTCCAGTTTTAGGATTCTTTGAATTTCTCTCCTTCCTTTTCAATTTTACTCTCTCATTTTCTTTTTGTACATGGTGTCCATTATTTTTTCTGGATGTACATATGTTGCGTAAAAAAGACTTAGTTGTCTTACCAGGAGCTTTGTTCCTGTTTTTTGAAGTATCTGTTGTGGAAGAATGCTGTAATTCCGTTGCTATTTTTGATTTTTCCCGGTTGCGTTCTTTCTTTGTACTTTCCTTTGTGGGCATCTTTGCTTTTTCTTCAAATAACGATTTCAATCTGTGTTAAAGAAAAACAGTACCACATTATAGACCACTATTACCAAACAACAAAGCAATGACAAAAAGCAAACGATCAATACAGGGTTTCAAATCAGGTGAGGATTCTCCAGTGGTGCACAAAAGGTGAGGAGTGTTTTGAAAAATATAGTGGAAGACAGCTCTGTCCACAACTACAAAGAAGATCAGACCTATGTCTAACTCCACTGCACTCTTATACACAGGCTTCACCACCTATGCTTCCCAAGAAAATATTGAGTTATATAGTTATATAAAATTGTATTTTATAAAATTGTGAAGCTCCATGAGAAAGCGTTTGCCTCAGTCTTATTCCTGTTGTGAGGCAGGTGCAAGATTTTGCCTCAGTCTTAACCCTGCTGTGAGGCAGATGATTGTAAATAGGATCTGTGCTGTGTTTCCTAAATGTGATGTCAAAAACTATTTTGGAGAAAATGATTGGTTTTTACATTTTTGATTATAATGTGGCGCAGAGGTTTAAAAAGTGACGCATCTACCTACAGGCATCAATTTTTAAATATGCAGCAAAAAGGTACTTGTTTGGGTTTTCCTGGGGAGCGTAGTTGGTGAAGCTTGTGACTAAGAGTGCAGTGGACTAGGCTTCATGAAGCATATACCTGACTGCATTCTTAGACGCAGGTGTCAATTTGACTATTTACAGTGATGTTAGCTGTGTTTTAAATCAGTGTAGGAATCATATTGAGTTTGTTTGCATAGAGGAATTGTATTTTGTAAAATTGTGAAGCTCCATGTGAAAGCGTTTGCCTCAGTCTTATTCCTGTTGTGAGGCAGGTGCAAGATTTTGCCTCAGTCTTATCCCTGTTGTGAGGCAGATGATTGTAAATATGATCTGTGCTGTGTTTCCTAAATTTGATATCAAAAACGATTTTGGGGAAAATAAATGTATTTTACATTTTTGAGTATAATGTGGCACAAAGGTTTAAAAAATGACGCATACATGCGTCACTTTTTAAATATGGGGAAAAAGGTACATGTTTGGGTTTTCCTGGTGAGCCTAGGTGGTGAGGATTGTATCTAAGTGTGCAGTGGACTAGGCTTCATGAAGCATATCCCTGTCTGCATTCTTAGAGACAGGTGTCAATTTGACTCTTTACAATGATGTTACCTGTGTTTTAAATCAGTGTAGGAAGCATATTGAGTTTGTTTACATAGAGGAATTGTATTTTGTAAAATTGTGAAGCTCCATGAGAAAGTGTTTGCCTCACTCTTATTCCTTTTGTGAGACAAGTGCAAGATTTTGCCTCAAAACACCTGTGTCTAAGAATGCAGCAGAGATAGGCTTCATAAAGCCTAATCCACTGCACTCTTAGACACAAGCCTCAACACCTATGCTCCCCAGGAAAGCCCAAACAAGTACATTTTTTTGCCCCAGATTTAAAAAATGACACATGTAGGTAGATGGGTCACTTTTTAAACCTCTGTGCCACATTATATTCAAAAATGTAATAACCATTTATTTTCCCCAAAATCGTTTTTGACATTACATTTAGGAAACACAGCACAGATCCTATTTACAATCATCTGCCTCACAGCAGGGATAAGACTGAGGCAAAATCTTGCACCTGCCTCACAACAGGAATAAGAGTGAGGCAAACAGTTTCTCATGGAGCTTCACAATTTTACAAAATACAATTCCTCTATGCAAACAAACTCAATAAGCTTCCTACACTGTTTTAAAACACCGCTAACATCATTGTAAAGAATCAAATTGACACCTGTGTCTAAGAATGCAGACAGGGATATGCTTCATGAAGCCTAGTCCACTGCACACTTAGATTCAATCCTCACCACCTAGGCTCCCCAGGAAAGCCCGAACATGTACCTTTTTTCCCCATATTTAAAAAGTGACGCATGTATGCGTCATTTTTTAAACCTTTGCGCCACATTATACTCAAAAATGTAAAATCCATTTATTTTCCCCAAAATCGTTTTTGACATCACATTTAGGAAACACAGCACAGATCATATTTACAACCATCTGCCTCACAGCAGGGATAAGACTGAGGCAAAATCTTGCACATGAAGCTTCACAATTTTACAAAATACAATTCCTCTATGCAAACAAACTCAATATGCTTCCTACACTGAGTTAACACAGCTAACATCATTCTAAAGAGTCAAATGTATTTCTATTAAACATGCACACATTCTTTATTCCTTTTAAAAAATGTAAAAACTATTTTTATGCTTCATGAAGCCTAGTCCACTGCATTTTTAGACACAAGCCTCACTACCTACGCTCCCCAGGAAAGCCCAAACATGTACCTTTTTGCACCATATTTAAAAAGTGAGACATGTAATTAGATGCGTCGCGTCTTAAACCTCTGCGCCACAATATACTCAAATATGTAAAAAAAAAATTCCCCAAAATCGTTTTTGACATCACATTTAGAAAACACAGCACAGATCCTATGTACAACCATCTGCCTCACAGCAGGGATAAGACTAAGGCAAAAGCTTTCACATGAAGCTTCACAATTTTACAAATTACAATTCCTCTATGCAAACAAACTCTATATGCTTCCTACACTGAGTTAACACATGTAACATCATTGTAAAGAGTCAAATTCACACCTGTGTCTAACAGTGCAGTCAGGGATAGGCTTCATGAAGTCTAGTCCACTGCACTCTTAGACACAAGCCTCACCACCTACGCTCCCCAGGAAAGCCCAAACATGTACTTTTTTGCACCATATTTAAAAAGAGACACATGTAATTAGATGCGTCACGTTTTAAACCTCTGCGTCACAATATACTAAAATATGTAAAAAACATTCATTTCCTCAAAATCGATTTTGAAATCACATTTAGGAAACACAGCACAGATCCTATGTACAACCATCTGCCTCACAGCAGGGATAAGACTAAGGCTAAAGCTTTCACATGAAGCTTCACAATTTTACAAAATACAATTCCTCTATGCAAACAAACTGAATATGCTTCCTACACTGATTTAACACATGTAACATCATTGTAAAGAGTCAAATTCACACCTGTGTCTAACAGTGCAGTCAGGGATAGGCTTCATGAAGCCTAGTTCACTGCAATCTTAGACACAAGCCTCACCACCTACGCTCCCCAAGAAAGCCCAAACATGTACCTTTTTGCACCATATTTAAAAAGAGACACATGTAATTAGATGCGTCACTTTTTAAACCTCTGTGCCACAATATACTCAAATATGTAAAAAACATTCATTTCCCCAAAATTGTTTTTAACATCACATTTAGGAAACACAGCACAGATCCTATGTACAACCATCTGCCTCACAGCAATGATAAGACTAAGGCAATAGCTTTCACATGAAGCTTCACAATTTTACAAATTACAATTCCTCTATGCAAACAAACTCAATATGTTTCCAACACTGAGTTAACACAGGTAACATCATTGTAAAGAGTCAAATGTATTTCTATTAAACATGCACACATTTTTTATTTCTTTTAAAAAATGTAAAAACTATTTTTTCCCCCCCAAAATCGTTTTTTACATCACATTTACAAAACACAGCACAAGTCCTACGTAGAAGCATTCCATGTCACGACAAAAAATTTACAATTTTACAAAATACAATTACTCTATGCAGTAAAAACTTTTTACCAAGCATTATCAAAAAGCATGACATAAAGCAACATGTAAAGACCACAATTTTCTTCCAAATCTTCTCCATAGAGTATACAAGTCTCTATATATATTAAATGAATCATAACTCACCTTTACAAATGCTTTAGGACATTCACAACAGTGTCAGATACACACACCAATATTTCTTTAGCAGAGCAAAAGGTATGTTCTCCAACCACTGCAAACCATAAAGGCACAGAAAACCTCTAATTCTACACAGATATCCCTTTTTGTTAACCAATTAAAACTCTTCCCTCTCTATATTCAAACCAACACCCTTTCCCCCATCAGCCCTTTCTACCTGTTACCATAGCAACTCCCTCCTCACTGAGCTGCCAGGGTTAAACGTTTATTCTACAATGTTGCAAATCACCTCTGCAAGGATGTTTGACCTGCAAATACACCAGCTTATCTGGTGTAAGGTTTCTTTAAATAACTTTTTTTTAACCATTCAAATTACTTCTTACACAGAACACAACCATGCACCCTAACTTTCAGTTTTCACCTATCTCATTCTACCAATCATTGCTTGTGATTCAAGAGCACTGAAACTCCACAGGTTTTTTTTTGCAAACTCCTATTATTCCAACTGCCATTTCTTTTCCACACTTCATCTAACTGCACCAGAATCTCCTCTGACCATGTATTCTGTCTGGATTATTGGACATAGTTATATCCACTGGGCTCAAAGGTATGCTAGTACCAGAAATTTACACAACCTTGATTTATCAAACGTGAACATAAAATGGATTGGCCACAGAGGATTAAAATATCACCAATTGATTCCATTGGTGAAAACCTTTTTGCATTTGCCACACCCTGACCTGTTAATTCTGCACTGTGGAGGAAATGACTTGGGCACTTTGACTGGTGTAGGTCTGGAAATGCTTTTAAAGGACACCTTTGATCAATTGATGGCACTTTTTCCACAAACTGCCTTGGTATATTCCAATATATGCCAAAGGCAGAAATGGAAGTGGTCCAACCAATTTTGTCCACAATTTGAAAAAGCACGGAAACATGTGAATAAATCTGTTTCTGCTTACATGAGAGACTATGGAATGGGTTCAATATACAACAACAACTTGCGTTACAACATGCAAGATATTTACAAAGGAGATGGTGTGCACTTCTCAGATGAAGGGAATAGAATATTCCTCCTGAATTTAAGACTGTGCATTGGTACCTACTTGTAGGTACCGAAATCAGCCACAGAACCCAAAAGCCCTTTTCAGGGCTACCCTATCTCTGATCACTCCAAATGATTATCTTTTTCTAACTTTTTTCACTATTTTTCACCAAAGTACGCTCCCCGGTACGCTTCCCGGTGCGCGTACCGGGCGCTCCCCCCGCGAAAACCTATATGGGCCTCCTAAGACCCCCTCAGAATACCTAGAGGGTCAGGGACTGCCAACCGTGCCCCCTTATACCCATTCCCAACGTTGTTTGTCCGCCATTTTCTGACTCAAATCTACCGAAACACAAAATGGAGGACTCCCGTAGCGCTGCCGGTACGCGTACCGGGGCGCGCACCGGGAAGCGCTCCAAAAAAAATAATAAAAGATAATTTACATAAAAACCACTGGAGACACTTTCACCAAATATAGAATAGGCAATACTACATACCAGTCCCTACCATTTTCCCAAATTTGGTGGAATTCCATTCAGCCATTTGGCCTGTAGCCCTGTCTAAATATCCTGAGGTAAATTACATAACAAAAACACATCTGAAGTGTTAGAATTGACAACCAATTAAAATGTTACTTTCATTTTCTATTTTTTTTTCTGACATTTGATTGGTTATGTACATGAATATAAATGAAAAATGAGAGGGAAACACGGCCATTTTGACTACAACTACCTGAGGTACATCTTGAAAGGATTTTCACATTTTTTCTTCTCCACCTCTCTCTAAAGTAAGTTGATAATTTGTAAGGGGCACTTTAAGTTAATTTGTAAAAACGTTTTCTGATAATTATTTACTGTCCCTCTGCTATAGTTATAGATAGAGATAGGCTCCTCTGTTATATTTATAAATTGACTTAGGCTTCTCTGCTATAATTATGAATTTACTTACGCTTCTTCACAGGCACTTTTTAATATTTCTACTTCCTGCCTGTTACCATACATTGCCCAAAGTTAACTTCACTATTAAAAAATAAAAACTACCTGTCTGAACTTAAACCCAACAGTGCAATATTTCTACTGATTTTTTTTAATGTAAATTTCAGCACAAAAATGGAAGGAGAACAGAACATTTCCTTTGAAATTGTCCTAGAGATGAACAATGAGGAAATCATTGAACCCATTGACTTGGAATTCATGGATGAATCACGGGACCATGAACTTCTACAATGTGTAGAATCTGTGGATTTGTTAATTCAATATGAGGATAATGATTAACACGAAGGTAACGGCAGGCTGCATGTTACGGCCGGAGGGCGGACCATGGTCGTGCTTCCCTCCCAAGCTCCAGAGCGTTTGCTTCAGATACATACACACGGTGCCTGGCCGTGGGGAGGAGAACCATCCTTAGCAGGTGATAACGAACATCACTTGCAATGCGAGGCTGTTGTTTGAACTTTTCAAGACAAGTCAGCACCATGCTCCATATGCAGATTGAGCCTGCTCGCACCTAACAGTGACTCACTTAGAGGAATTAGGTTTTAACTGATTGGAAAACCACGCTAGAACTTACTATAAGGAGACTTACCTGCATCACGAACTCCATCCCCCACAATGCACCAGAGGACAGTGCGATGTAAACACGCCCATGGGAGGAGGGGATGGTATTATTAAAGTTGGAGAACCACAGATGCAGGTCTCAGGCGTGTTTTTCGTTTGCCCAAGAGGAAGGGGTGTAAGCCCTGAAACGCGTCGGCAGTGATAATGATTAACACAAAGGTAACGGCAGGCTGCATGTTACGGCCGGAGGGCGGACCATGGTCGTGCTTCCCTCCCAAGCTCCAGAGCGTTTGCTTCAGATATATATGTGTATATATATATATGTATATATATATATGGGTATATATATATATGGGTATATATATATGGGTATGTGTATATATATATATGTGTATATATATATATATATATATGTGTATATATGTGTATATATATATATATATATATGTACACATATATATATATACACATATATATATACATATATATATATATATATATATGTATGTGTATATATATATATGTATGTGTGTATATATATATGTATGTGTGTATATATATATATATATATATATATATATATGTGTATATATATGTATGTGTATATATATATATATATATATGTATATATATATATGTATGTGTATATATATATATATATGTATGTGTATATATATATATATGTGTGTATGTGTATATATATATATATATGTATGTGTATATATATATATATGTATATATATATATATATATACGTATATTACCTACTGGCGGTCGCCAGTAGGTATATAGAGTTAGGATTTTTTCTCTATGGGTTTTTTGAAAATTCTATGTCTAATAACTTTGCCGTTTGTGGACGGAATTGGCTGAAATTTTCAGGAAAATGGCACATTTTGTTTCTGAGCAGCCCTTGAAAATTTGGGGGGGGTTCGTCAAGGGGGGCCGAGAAAAAAGGGGGGTCCCAAAACGTGTTTTTAACATTGAGTTTTCCATAGGGCGGTTGGCCTCACTTTTAGCCCGAACGGCTGAATGGATTTGCACGAAACTTGGCAAAATTGTAGGGACTGGTAGCCCGATGTGCCTTTTGTAGGTCTCAATATATGTGCTCCAGTGGATTTTGAGAAATTAACGTTTAAAAAAAGATATATATCTGTAACAGCGGACCTGGCAGCGTACCAGGACGCGTACTTTACGCGCAACGGAGCTTTGTGAAGCGAAGCTGATTGGTTCTCCGGCGTCTGTCAACATTCCAAAAAGTCCGTAGCGGCCACCATCTTGTCTCTCGGTAGGATCGAGAGACAAGAGGAGGTCAAAACAAAGGGGGAAATAACTATAAGGGGGCATAGTAGATCCTCGCTGACCCCCTAGGTTTGATGTGGAGGTTTTAAAAGGGCCCCACGGGGCAAAAAAAAAACAAAGTAATAATAATCGAACGGCTGAATGGATTTGCACGAAACTTGGCAAAATATTAGGGACTGGTAGCCCGATGTGCCTTTGCTAGGTCTCAATATATGTGCTCCAGTGGATTTTGAGAAATTAACGTTCAAAAAAAGATATATATCTGTAACAGCGCTCCGCTTCGCGTACTTTTCGCGTTACGGAGCTTTGCGAAGCTGATTGGTTCTCCGGCGTCTGTCAACATTCCAAACAGTCCGTAGCGGCCGCCATCTTGTCCCTCGGTAGGATTGAGAGACAAGAGGAGGCCAAAGCGAAGGGGGAAATGACCATAAGGGGGCATAGTAGATCCTTCCTGACCTCTTAGGTTTGATGTACCATTTTGCCAAGTTTGGTGTAATTCCGTTCAGCCATTCAGGCTGTAGACGTATGTAAATGTCCTATGGAAAATTGCATGGGGAAAACACATTTGAAAGTGTTGAAATTTAGAACCAATTAAAATGTTACTTTGGTTTTGTATTTGTGTGTGATGAAAGTTAATTGGTTATGTATATATGTCAAATGAGAGGAAACCACAGCCATTTTGTGATACTACTGTCTGAGGTACATTTGTGAGGAATTTTTGGTGGTGAATTTCTGGTGTTTGATTTACACAGTACTAACACTTCTGCTACTTTTAAAAAGGTGAGTTGTTAATTTGTAAGGGGAACTATGTTGTACACTTGAAGATAATTTGAAAAATGTTTTCTGTTATTTATTTGCAGTCCTTCTGTTATACTAAATACTTGATAAAGTTAGTTTTATATTATGTATTACTAAAAACGATAAATGAAAGTGATTATTGTTTTCTGCAATTTACAGCAAGCAATTTCAAAATAAAATGGCTCACAATGAAGAGACCGTGGCAATTTCTTTTGAATTGTCCAACACATTGATTGAAATTTAGAGCACCAATAATGAAATATTGTCACAAGGAGGACATGACTTGTATGATTCCATTAGATTGATTGAAATGGACAGCACCAAGAATGAAATATTGTCACAAGGAGATGACTTGAATGATTCCACTACATTGATTGAAATTGAGAGCACCAATAATGAAATATTGTCACAAGGAGGAGATGGCTTGTATGATTCCATTAGATTGATTGAAATGGACAGCACCAATAATGAAATATTGTCACAAGGAGGAGATGACTTGAATGATTCCACTACATTGATTGAAATTGAGAGCACCAATAATGAAATATTGTCACGAGGAGATGACTTGAATGATTCCACTACATTGATTGAAATTGACAGCACCAATAATGAAATATTGTCACAAGGAGGAGATGACTTGAATGATTCCACTACATTGATTGAAATTGACAGCACCAATAATGAAATATTGTCACAAGGAGGAGATGACTTGAATGATTTTTTTGATCAATCTCTTGATGGCGAATTTATCGAGTGTTTGGAGACCATAGAGTTACAAGAATCATCATTGGAGACTTTTAATGAGGACATTGCTGATGAGGACATGTTACTAGTTCTTTCAAATTTAGAAAATTCTGAAGAATAAATTTATATTTAGAAATCAAAAATTGTTTGAGACATTATTCATTTTTATTTTTAATTTATGAGGTTGTAGCGAAGTGATTGTAGTATAAAATGAGACTTATAGTATAGAGTGCAACATTTTTATGTTACATGGTAAGTTTACTCATATTTACTTCCCTTCTGCCACTATATTATCTCCAATGTGTATTTGACATGTCTTCTTCATCTCCGGCCTCCTTTCTCTCACTGTGTGTCTCCGATGCATCTTATCGCTGCTATTTTGTGTAATTACAGAAGAGAGTAAAATAAAATAGTTCGGAACGTGAAAAGGGGGCAAAGTAGAGTACTCCTCACCCCCTAGGCCTTTTTAGGCGGTCCCAAAAGGATCAGTTTCTGCTTTCCTGAGAGATTATGGTATGAGTTCCATATACCACAATAACTTGCATTACAACATGCAAGATATCTATCTCCTATTACCAACTTTTGGAGATATTCGCGCTAAGCGCGAATATCTCCAAAAAGTAACACCTGCCCTGAGCAGTTCTTAGCCATGTTATCCAATGGGAGGTGGATAACATGGCTAAGAGCATTAGCTCGGTAATGCATGAATATCGCTGAGTTTTTAGCGATATTCATGCATTGCGGCCGTTTATTATCGCATTTGCGATAAACCTTGATAATAGTAAGGTTTATCTTCGATAATTTCTGACGATGCTTAGTGGCAAAAAATTGGTTGGTAAGCATCGTTAGCGATAAATATCGCTTAACTTTGGTAATATGCCCCAACGTCTGTTAACGTTCGATTCGAAGGAAATGAGGAAGTGTTGAAAAACATTGTCTGCGCCATCTTGCCTTTTTTGAAATGCCACACTTTTGTTGTGCACGGCAGCCATTTTAGATGTCTTGACCAGACCCACTCTCTGCACGCTGTCGATTCGTAGCATGGCTCCTCACCCACGCAAGCATCTTCCCTAGGCACTGGTCACCACCGCTCTCTGTCTTATGCATGGGCAATAAACCTCCCCCCATCTGCGCTGCTCTTCCCTGAGAATCACACTCTGTGCCCGCCCGACACCTCCCTTTCGCCCTATTCACTACCGCACCCTCTGACACTCCTCTTTCTCTGTGTCCGATTGTCCAGGCTATCAGCTAGCCCTGCAGATGTAGTTTATGGTCCCAGCTGTAAAGAATCACCCCTCTTCAAAGGAGTTATAGTAGATCAAGGCCCACACCCGATGAGATCCGTCACACCACACGTGTTCCTACTATCTGAAAACCATCCTGTATTGTGATTGGGGAGGGGACCGAGCCTGAAGCGGAAGATTCCAGGAATGACTCTTTGTACATCAAAGTTTTTACAATTATGTGTCACATTAAAAATATATAGCACTCCAACAAAGTAGTAGGAATATAAAACTTTAATAACATATAAATATATACAAGAAAACAAAAACAGTAAAAACATTTAAACAACGAAGAGACCGTGGCAATTTCTTTTGAATTATCCAATAGATTTATTGAAATTGACAGCACCAATAATGAAATATTCTTGTCAGTAGCGGTCTGTTGTGCGAATAGTTCCAAGGCAGCAGAACGCGCTGAAATCTAGATGGCACGAAAGTGATGTCTAGTAAGTTGCCGCCCAGCAAAAAACGGCGTGGGGCGCCGCGGGGGTGAGTGAGTCCAGTAGGCACCACAGCTATTCTTACCGGCATTGCAGAATTACTGCTGGGGACAATGCCTGTGCTGTAGCAGGGTCACAGCAGAAACAAAAAGGATTCTGTTGAAGATGTTGTTAGTTTTCAATTTGAAAACAGTTCTGGTGTCAACTGCTATGCTAATGTAGTGGTTAATGTTTTGTTTTCTCTAGAAAATGTAAAAGAGGGGGAGGCAGTCCAAAGTTCCATTAAAAGGGCAAAGGAAAGGATCGGTGGTTTGAACTATCAGTCAAAAAGGGGAGGGGGTGCAATAATTTTTCCTACCGGGTCACACTGTGCTTTCACCGGAAGTGAGGTCTGCAGGATTCTAGTAATTCAAAGTGAGGCTGGCGCCAGCATGGGAGCGCCGACGTCCCGCGGATACAGTTTCGTCACTCCACGGGCGATCATGGCAGTCATTCCCCATCGGGGGTCGGAGACTCCAGCGGCTCCTCTAGAATCTTCAAGGTCGTGGAGGACTACGGTGGTGGAGTCAACCAGTGACCGGGCCATTTCTTTATGCTGGGCCCGCTCTTGCCAGGTCGACCGCCATTTTGAGAGTTCGGCAGCTACCGGCGATCGCGGGGTCACATGAGCGGACGGGCTCCACCCTGCCGGGCGAGACGTTGCAGCATGGCCACAGTGGAAGAATCGTTTTCCGGGCGCCTGGAGCGCTGAGGGTGCAGCTGGGAAGTCTCCACCTGGGGAGGCGGGAGAGGCTTGTTCGCACCATCTCTCCCTCCCAGTGCACCCCACGGCGTCTCGCTTGAGATTTGTTATGGCCGGACCAGGCGATGAGGACGAGGGGGGGGTCGGAGGCATGTGCAAGACATCCCCCCCCAGTGTTGTCGCAGCCATTATAAAAGAAAGAAGTGTCCCGTCCGTCTTCGGGCCGGGCTTCCGGTGGATGTCGGCCGGACGCCCCTGGCTCTGGCCCCATGAACGGGTTTCTTGGTTTATCGGCTGCAGCCGGATCCCGTCGGCCTCGGCCCCCCGACCGTTGGTGGTCGGACCGGAAGAGCATGTGGCGGGACTACCTGCAACTCTCAAGGGCCACCGCGGCCGGACTGGGAGAGAGAGGGGAGGGTCGAGGAGACATTCCCCCCCCCTGCAACTGTTCAGCGTTGTAAAGGCAATCCCCTGGCCGGGTCCCGCTGGCCTCGGCCTCTCCTTCGGCTACACCCTACGTTAGGATCTCCTGGCCGAGGCGTGGCAGCAGGACCTGCCTTATATGGGCTGCTCCCGGCTGGGCGTAGCCGGAACCCTGCCCCACCTTGGAAGTTTCCAGAGTGGGGGTGGATGTTCTACTGACTTGCATTTTCCCTAGTCTATCGATTTTTTTGGCGTGGCAGGCGGTGGGACAGCGAGGGGTGATTTGGTTTCTCTTACTGTTTTTCTGGTCTCTCACCACTGGCATATTTTAACGTTTTCTTGTTTCTAGGACATTAATAGGTTTTATCATTACGTTATGTTATCGTTTCTTTGTTCGTTGTTTAATAAAAGTTCATGTTCATCAGTGGCCTACTGATTTTCGTTTTCCTATTTTTTTCTTTCCAGGTTGTTTCATGGTAAAGTTTCTGTTAACAGGATACAGTGATCACTTCGTTATTATTGCATATGTCCTTTTCACTAGGGGTGCTCTCTGGTCGGGCCAGATGACGTATCTCTAGTAAATGGTCCGGGTGAAAAAGGTGCATCAATCAGTGGGGAGTAGATAGGCATGACAGATTACAACGGGGGAGAACGGTCCGCATTGCGTACCCTTTCACTACTTGCAAAGATTTTCCTACGTTTATTTGCAAACAGGGAATACCTCCAAAAAGAACTAATTCCCAAACAGTCAATGTTCGGACAATCAATCAATCAATGAGGAATGAAATAGGTACGACGTGTTAAAGGCTTGCGTTACCTACCCTTCACTATCTGCAAAGGGAGAGAGAATATTCCTATTCTTCCTCGTTTGCAGGTAGAGAAGATCCTTAAGAGAATTAACTTCGAACAATTCAATGCTCGATTGAAACAATCAACAAGGGGTACTGTGAACACAAATGAACGCCGCTTATATACATACGCATTGCTATTTTCAACAGGTTGTTCCTAATGTTTCTATTTTAGCGAGGTCAAAAAGAGATCCCATTAGTGGCCTACTGATTTTGCTCGATTCCTTTTGTTTTTTTACACGATTTTTCGCTATCTGCAAAGACTAAACAGAGTATTGCGACTCTGTGCTTGTTTGTAAATAGAGAATGAACCAAAGAGAACAATCAATCAAATGGAGAGAGAAGCAGGCACGACGGATTACAAAGGGGGCAAAGGGCTGCGTTAACTACCCTTCACTATCTGCAAAGAGAGAGTACTCCTAATAGAAATGAGGGGTGGGGGGCAGCATTCAAAGCAGATCAGTGTGCATAAACACGAAAATGTTTTTACTTACCACGTACTTGACAGCTTATGATATTTGCTATTAAAAAACCATTGAAATTCACTGAAAAAACCATAGGTTATAGACCATATATAGTTAGGAATTAGCATTTACAAAACCTTGAAAATTCACTGAAAAAACCATAGGTTATAGACCATATATAGTTAGGAATTAGCATTTACAAAACCTTGAAAATTCACTGAAAAAACCATAGGTTATAGACCATATATAGTTAGGAATTAGCATTTAAAAAACCTTATTTTACTCACACAAAACCATTGAAATTCCATATATAGTTAGTTGCACTAACTATATATCGCGCACCCGCAATCCACTGCTGATGATGTCACATATTACATCATTCATGACATGGTCAGTTACATCACTGATGACATCACTGATGACATCTCAAATGACATCACTGATGACATCACTGATGACATCTCATTTGACATCAATGACCACATCACTGATGATATCATTCATGTGACAATACAATGCATCTCCTCACACTTTAATATAACCTCTGTTACACCCAGTGTTAAATACAGAGTATAATTTTTGAAACCATTGACACGCCAATACTAGTTACTACATACGCACTCAGTGATTCCTATGTTTACACACACATTCACTCATTTACCCATACAATCATTCATACATACAATCACTCATCTTTACAACACTATCATATGCACTCATACACCTATACAGACTCTCACACTCTGTCACTCATCCATGGAGTTACTCACACACCTAGTCAGTCCTGTAAAGAATCAATCACACTTCCATTTTCTAATCTATACAGTTAAACATAGAGCACCTTACATTTTGAAACATATACTAACACATAATTACTCTCTTATACAATCATTGATACAAGTACACATTGATCTGCACAGAGTCACACACCTCCCAGCCAGCCACACACACACTCAGTCTCCCATACAAATACTTGGGCAATCAATCAATAACCCATATAGTTACTCATATAGCTACTGATCAACACATGCAGCAGTTTACAGAACAACAGACATAATGATGCACAAATTAAGACAGTTTAGTCACTAACCCATGCACTCAGTGAGACACATGTAATCACTCACTCATACAGTCAGTCACGCACCTACTAAATCCTTCATCCAGACACTTCTACATCTACTCATTCTTCAATATGTAAAACATATTTAAACTTTACAGAAACACACAGTCACTGGATGATGTCATCAGTGATGTCATCAGTGATGTCATTTGAGATGTCATCAGTGATGTCATCAGTGATGTCACTGACCATGTCATGAATGATGTAATATGTGACATCATCAGCAGTGGATTGCGGGTGCGCGATATATAGTTAGTGCAACTAACTATATATGGAATTTCAATGGTTTTGTGTGAGTAAAATAAGGTTTTTTAAATGCTAATTCCTAACTATATATGGTCTATAACCTATGGTTTTTTCAGTGAATATATATATATATATTACCTACTGGCGGTCGCCAGTAGGTAGTTATAGTTAGGACCTAGTTTCCATAGGAAATCCTCAACATCCTATTTGTATTAACTTTGGCCGTGGTGGATGAATCTTTGCGAATTTCTCAAAGAAGATGGCTCGGTCCGCTGCGCTCCTTCCCTGAAAGTTTGGGGGGGATTGGTGAAGTGGGGGCTGAGATAAAAGGGGGGTCCCAAAACGTCTTTTCTCCATGTTATTTTCCATAGGACGTTTAGACACGGCTACAGGTCGAACGGCTGAATGGATTTATAAGAAATTTGGGAAAACTGTAGAGTCCGGCTCGCAGATTACGCTTTTTTTGGAATGGTGTAAATCTGTTCAGTAGTTGCTGAGAAAATTAAACTTAAAGTCAATTATATATCTATAAGCGAGCACGGGTGCGCGCACTCAAGCGGCTGCGCGCGAGCGGAATTTTTTTTTTGCTGCGTGACATCTGTTAACGTTCGATTCGAAGGAAATCAGGAAGTGTTGACCGCCATTTTGTCACTGCGAGTAAATATATTGTCATTTCAAAGAGTTGGAACATGGAAAGGGGAGAAGGTAGAGATTGTTTTGCTGCGTAGGTTCTCTCAGGGTGTGCAGTAAGGACCTTAAACGCGAAAATATATATATATATTTTTTTTTAAGTTGCGGGGTGCACGCACCCGGGCGCGCACACCTATTTACAAGAGTGTGAAAATGGAGATAAATCAGAAGTTTGAGTGCTTTGATATAAGGTGGCTCTGAAAAGAGCCCTTGTGTTAATTGAGTTTTTTCTGCATTTATAAGTAAGTACCGATGCAGAGTCTGATGTTGCAGAGGAAGATTCTGTTTCCCTCATCCGTGAAATGAACACCATCTGTCCTATAGATGTCTTGCATGTGGTAACGCAAGTTGTTGTGGTAAATAGAACCCATGCTATAATCTCTGAGGAAAGCAGAAACAGATTTATTAACATGTCTCCTTGCTTTCTCAATTTGTGCACAATGTTGATTGGACCAATTCCATTTTTGTCTTTGGCATATATTGGAATATACCAAGGCAGTTCGAGGAAAAAGTGTCATCAATTGTCGAAAGGTGTCTTTTAGAAGCATTTCCAGACCTACCTCAGTCAATGTGCCAAGCTCGTTCCCACTACAGTGCACAATTATAAGGTCTGGTTCTGGGAGATGCATAAAAGTTTTCACCAATGGTATTAATTGGTGACATCTTAATCCTCTTTGCCCAATCCACGTTATCTGCACATTTGGTAAATCAAGGTTGGAAATTCGTCTGCTTGCTGCATATTTTCCACTCCAGTGAATATAGCTGTGTCCTAAAAGCCAAACCTTCATTTTCAAGGCAGATGCACTCGTACTCCGATGGGTTCTGGAAGTGGAATGGCAGTTAGAGGCTGAAAGTCAGGATAAAAAAATGGATGAAGCTTGGTGTGGTTGAAAAACGAAAAATGATTGGTTGATTCTAATACGTGAAGATTGAAGACTACGTTGCATGTTAATGTTATGTAAAAGAAAAAGTAGTATTGGGTGTGAAAAAAATGACATGTAACAGAGCTGTGGATAGGCAGGTGTTTCTGGAGGGAAAACAGTGTTGTTAGTTTGCTGTAGAACGTTGAGATATGAACTTTTGACCTGTGCCTTCAGCCAGGTGCAGAATGAGGTGTTACCATGGAAACAGCCAGAGATGGCAGTGGGTGATGGGTGACTTTTATGTGACATTGAGAATATTGTGAGGGACAACCAACTGAAATGTAAATTTGAATACAAAATTTTGCGGGAAGAAATATGATTGGCTGAAGAGACATATATGAGTCTGTATTGACTGTATATCTGTGCCATTGAATTTTGGTTGCAGTGATAGCAGCATAATTGAGACTTCCGTCAAACGAATATCTATTTTGTGACTGTCACTGTTGTACATCGTACAAAGCATTGGTAAAGGTAAGTCTGTAACTGTTTGTTTTGTCATGTACCGTAAAATATGGTTTACTCACAAACAATGATTGATTTTCCTCATAGTTTGAAACTAAACTCATTTTTGGCTGTCATAATGTGTTGTATTTCTAAAACTATTTTTAATTTAAATGTGATATATGAAGTATAAAATATGTTTTTAATATAAAGAGTAATTATTTGTGTGATTTTGAAGCCTTTATATATAATGAGAGAAGTTGTTTATGAAGTGAAAAAATGATATTAGCAGAGAGACAGATAATGCAGATAGAGAGAGAAATGGTATATTACATGTGATATCGTCTTCAAAAAGTGGTAATGCTTAATGAATTCTTAAACTTTCTGACAGACGACAAAATTACATTGTAGTTTGTGGCCGCGGCTTGTACTGGTGGGGTGAGAGGGGGAGGTGGTCGAGTAAAATAAAATGAAAAGTTCTGACCATGAGGTTGTACACAGATTTGTGCAGTAAATGTGTTCGTAAATTGAGGTACCAAACGGAGTATAAAAATATCTCTCTCACTCCTGCTGTTTGACTGCATCTTTATCTCTCTTCTGTTTTCCGTCTCCGTTGCCCTGTTATCTTATTGTGTGTGTGTCTGTCTGTGTCTGCCTTCAGTCCGGGCTGAGGAACTTTGCTGTGGAGGCACACACAGATAGTCGCATCAAAGTAGTTGGAACGTTTAAAAAAAACTATTTATATAATTGAAATGCTTTTTTGAAGCGCTAGTAAATGTTTTCTTTCAGAATTACCGCTCGGTTGTTTCCATAGAGCAGAGGGTATGTTGTATTTCACTACTTAGTGCCTCTGCATCTGCACTCTGTTCTCTGGTGGCTGGCGGAGAAGTGTTTGTTATTGTGGAGATTAAAGCGTGATAAGGAGTGAAATACGACATAGCGTCTGGTCTGTAGAAGCGTGGGAGCAGTGATTAACACTGAGTGGAGCGGAACTGCGACGGTGCTTGAGAAGAGTAATAATTTATTTTTTTACAGAGGTACAACTGTCTGCATGGTGCGCGACCTACTAAGAAAGGGTTTACGGGCTGTTATAGGCCTGTGGGTTCTAGTATGAGTAAATCAGGTCGACAAAAGAAAATATTAAGTTAGTACAGCTGAAGTTAAGTGGAACACATGAATACTGTTTCAGTATACAATCATTTTAGTTGAGATTATGGATTAAAAGAGAGAACGTGTATATTTGAAATGTTTATTCAGAAATGCACTGTTTTCAAGGCAAGTTTCTAATCTAATACGAGTAGAGACATTGCAAAAAACAAAGTAATCGGTATAGTCAGTAGTACATAGAATACAAACGGTATAGTTGATGAAAAATGAATATGGTTTTGCATAATTAATTATACACTCTTATGAGGAAGTATATTATATTTTAATAAATGGAAGAAGGTCTCTGGCCTTTCAGTTTAGGAACGATATATAAAAATGCTAGTGGTTAGACATTATGTGTTTATCAATCAGCTCTCTGCATGCGAAGCACTATCACGTTTCTGTTATGCTATTGTGTAAGGGAAAACAAACGCGCCAAAACCGACAAAATGGCGAGAGGTGCATGTATGAAAGCCCTGTAAAACTAACACAGTGAAATTTAGAAGATTTCACTGAGTCAGCTTTATAGCATTGCTGAATCAAATCCTTACGCCTGTTTGAAACAGGCATAAGGAGTGATGCACCATGCAATGTGTGGCTTGCTCCTGTGCATTGCAGTAGACATGTTGCACTTGCGACGTGATTCCTGCAATGCGCCGCTTTTGCGGCACAGATGCGTGACGCATCTGTGCTGTTTTTACTCAATGGTGCTCCACATTGTAAATGCGGCACATCATGGGTGACAGAGCAGTGGTGCACTTTAACTGGTGCATCTCTGGGGATGCGCCAGTTAACATAAATCTGCCTCTTTACATTTAAGTATGAGCAGGGGACACAGAGTCGGTGAGGCTTATCCAAGGTTAAGAAGAGATGAGTCCTGTTCACTGAAAACTTGGACATAGGCCTCACCTCCTCAGCATCGCTGGACATGGCTAAATAATAGCTGCAAAATGTTACTCTTGTTAAACAATTTTACTATTATAGTCTCTGAGATTTGTCTCTTACTCTGCAACATCTCATTGTTGTTCTCTTTCTTTAAAGATAACGACAACATCAACCATGAGTGATAATGAGCAATCCGTTGATGTCGATCTTATCGTTGAACTTGTCATTGAAACGTCAGTGGAAGTAGATCCCTTAAATGATTTAAATCCTGAGGATGATGAAGAACATGATGAGGATGCCGATTTGTCAGATTTGTATGACATAGGGTGGGAAGCTGACCTGGTTGAGCCTATGGAACTATAAACATTTATTTTTAAAATTTACTGGAAATAAAAAGTAAAAATGTAAACCGTTTCATTTAAAATTTTTGACAATGATGAGAGTAAAAAAAGGTTAACCTGATGTTTTAAAGTTATTCACAGGCTTCTGTAGAGGAAGTATTCTATATGATTATAGCGTGGGTGTTTGACTTTTTTATAGGTAATAGAATGCATTTTGTATGCTGTAGCAGGAGGAGTACTACATACTTGAATATTCTTCAGTGCTTATTTTCATTTCGTAAGTGGTATTGAGACTGACACAGAACTTCAATGGATCGGAGGGGCTGTTCCTGTGCATCTGGAGGACTGCCAAGCCGTTGCAGCAGTGGGAGTGAGGCCTCTCACAGGGGCGTAGCGCAGCTCCTTTTGATGTTCACAATTGTAGATAACAGGGTAGAGATGTCTGTGGAATTTATAGATGGTTAGTCACACTAGAGTGTGGGCGGCGCCCCTAGCACTTCATTACGGCACACAGGGGAGCCGCGTTGCACAGTTTGAGAATCAGAGACTTAGGAGATAAACCTTCATAATAGGAAGGCTTCTAAGTGATAAAAATCGCCGGTGCTCGGCGTTAAAAATATTACTGCTATCGGTGGAATTTTCCACGGTGTTAGTGCTTCTACAGCAATGGGAACACATATCTGATAGAAAATCCTGTAACAATCTCAGTATTTCACATTATCGCGTGAAAAAAAAGTCTTCCGAAAGATGTTGAACGTTGTTCTCTTTTGAGAGTACAAAAGATAGTGAGGGAAGTGGGTTGAGTCCTCCGTGTAAATTGCAGAATAGAAACTACTAAGAACCAATTGGAAGTGTTGTTTTCGAGTCACATGACTTCACATGCGCGTCTCAGGACGTGTACGCGGTGACAGTATCTGGTCACGTACGCCATTTGGAAGTAGCGGTCTAATTCAGCGAAGTTTCAAAACGTGAAAAGGAGTAAATCCAAACACATCCGGATTTAATATATCTTCCGAGCTCGATTCAAGCATACAATTGTTAAAGTATAAAACATTTTATATTTTTTTTAAAAATAGCAAGGTGTGTACATTCGGTCACGCACGAAAGTTTAAAAAGACATTCGGCTCCATTTAATGTAAATTTTCATAATACTAAAAAAGAAGCCTAGGTTTAGTGTCTTTGACGTAGTATAAGTTCTTTGATGGGTCTATGAAGAAATGTAATAAGTTGCAAAGTTTTCACGAAATATATATATGCGGGTGCGTGCACACGGTCGCGCACGAACGAAAGCCAAAAAAGCGGAGATAAACCCCCTTTAAAATATGCTCCTGGAGCTCTTTTTGGTAGAATGAATTAGTTCTGAAAAGAACTTTTTTTTAATTTTTTTTTTTTTAAAACAAGTGTTATGTTGTTTTTGATTTTTTAAACTTGCAACATTTTCATGTGTGAGACAGGATCAAAATGAAATGAAGAAATTTATCTTTTCTTGGGGCATTTATGACTCTCAATTTTTAGTTTAGTAAGAATGAGGCTCTGCTCTCCGTACAGAAGAATTTCTCCACATTTGTTGCATTTCATGTGCACCTTTGCAAGATATGGTCTCAAGTCCATCACAGCACTCGATGGAGATACAGGTCGTCCACTAGAAGATGTGCTGGCCACCTCTGATGGTAATAGCGTGGCCAGGGCTCTTGTCGATGCCTTTGTAAATTCCACAGGGTGCACCTGTTTGACATGCCGCACCATGGTATGTATGGAAAAGGAATATTTTTTTCTTGGATTTCCTCTTGAGAGAACCGAATTGCATATCGTGCAGGTAACTTTTGGCGCATTCACTTTCTTTTGTTCTTCAGGATAAGTGAAAAATTGCCAAATAGAAGATTCCTTTTTTCTTTTTAAAGGTAGTCGGTCATTTCCTTCAGATTCGGATGATGAATGCGGGGCGGTAGCCATTTCAGCAAAGTCTTCCGAAAGATGTTGAACGTTGTTCTCTTTTGAGAGTACAAAAGATAGTGAGGGAAGTGGGTGGAGTCCTCCGTGTAAATTGCAGAATAGAAACTACTAAGAACCAATTGGAAGTGTTGTTTTCGAGTCACATGACTTCACATGCGCGTCTCGGGACGTGTAGGCGGTGACAGTATCTGGTCACGTACGCCATTTGGAAGTAGCGGTCTAATTCAGCTAAGTTTCAAAACGTGTAAAGGAGTAAATCCAAACACATCCGGATTTAATATATCTTCTGAGCTCGATTCAAGCATACAATTGTTAAAGTATAAAACCTTTTATATTTTTTTTTAAAATACCAAGGTGTGTACATTCGGTCACGCACGAAAGTTTAAAAAGACATTCGGCTCCATTTAATGTAAATTCTCATAATAATAAAAAAGAAGCCTAGGTTTAGTGTCTTTGACGTAGTATAAGTTCTTTGATGGGTCTATGAAGAAATTCAATAAGTTCAGATTGCAAAGTTTTCACGAAATATATAGGCGGGTGCGCGCAGTTGGTCGCACACGAAAGCCTGGAAATGCGCTATCCATTTTATTGAGAACTGTTGCCGAGAGTGCGCACACCGGGTCGTGCACGAAAGTTTAGAAAGGCAATTTTTATTTATAGGCAAATTTTAATGCGTTGAAAAAAAGGCAAGATACAGACTTTCTAATTCTGTATCGCTGCACAAGGAGTCTCTATGCAACTTGAACAGTGAAGAAAACGGCTTGTTTCCGAAAAAAATATTGCCAGAACTTTGACAAAAGTATAGGTTGTATACACGAGATATTTCTGAATTAGCATTTTAAAAACCAATGAAATTCACTGAAAAAACCATAGGTTTTACACACGTTATAGTTAGGAAGTAGCATTTACAAAACCTATGAAATTCACTGAAAAAACCATAGGTTTGACACCAGTTGTAGTTAGCTGGAAATTTTAGTGATATAAAACCAATGAAATTCCACGTTATAGTTAGTTGGACCCACTATAACTTGCGCGTGTAATGCACTGCTGATGACGTCACATATTACATCACTCATGACATGGTCAGTGACATCACTCATGACATCACTGATGACACCATCCAGTGAATGTGTGTCTTTCTGAAAAATAAATATTAGTGAGTATTTAAACATATGTATTAATGTTTCACTTTGTGTATAAGTGGCTGCATGGGTTGGTGAGTAGCTACATGTGTAGGTATATGGGTTATTAGATGTTTTTTTTAATATCAATATGAGTGTCTATATGTTTGGTGGGGGTGTTACTTAGCACATAGATACATGAATGACTGACTCTCTGTTTGTATGTGTTTTGAATACAGCATATGTGCAGGACTGTATGGGTAGATGAGTGTGTATATGTGTATGTTAGTGAGTGAATCACTGTCTCACTAGTGCCTTTATCAGTAACTACATATGTTTTAATCTAGTATATGTGAATATTGATGTATATAAGTGAGTATATGTAAGAGTGAGGGATTGCAAGAGTTCCTGTTTAAATAAGTATGTGTTTATATAAGTGATTGTTTAAGAGAGTAAGTATGTGTAAGTTTCCTTAGAAGTAAAGTGGTAGTGTGTGTATAGCTGTATATGCAAATAAATGGATGTTGAATAGTTAATTTGCATGTGTGAGTATGTGTGTGAGTAACTTTTGGATGACTGTCGGTGTGTAACAGGATGTATAGGTGTATCACTACATATGATGAGTCAGTATATGTATGAGTGACTATATTGAACTGTTGGTGAATGAGTGCATGTGTATATAGATGGTGGAATTATTGAATTGGTTGTTGTAAGTGGTATGGCTATCTCCATTTTTTTGTAAATTTTAGTTTCTATTTTTGAATATTTGTTTCAAGGGTTACATTACAGTGAAAGGAGGTCTGTCACTCTGTCACAAGGATGGTGTCATCAGTGATGTCATGAGTGATGTCACTGACCATGTCATGAGTGATGTAATATGTGACGTCATCAGCAGTGCATTACACGCGCAAGTTATAGTGAGTCCAACTAACTATAACGTGGAATTTCATTGGTTTTATATCACTAAAATTTCCAGCTAACTACAACTGGTGTCAAACCTATGGTTTTTTCAGTGAATTTCATAGGTTTTGTAAATGCTACTTCCTAACTATAACGTGTGTAAAACCTATGGTTTTTTCAGTGAATATATATATATATATATATATATATATATATATATATATATATATATATAGTGCAGGGCACGAAATAAAACTTATCGCACCAGAACTTGGGTCCGCATTCGTATGTTCCTGTTTGAAAGGAGTATGAGCGGCGAAGCAGGATACATATATATATTCAGAAACACAACGGATGCTGCACTCTAGAGATTAGTTTCAGAGTTGCTTTATTATCACCACGACTGTTGGTAGTGGTGGTGAAAATAAAGCAACTCTGAAACCGGTCTCTGGAGTGGGGCATCCTTTGTGTTTCTGAATTTAAATATCGGGTAAGGATTCTACAAGTTGCTGCCTGCACCAGGTATTGAGCGTGCTGACATTGGAAATATATATATATATATATATATATATATATATATTCTGATCCAAGGATTCCAAACACAAGGAATTCAGGCGAGCCCACAGCACTTGCAGTAAGTTAAATTGTTATTTTTCTTGGCAGATAGGACGACGTGTTTCGACCACGTCCGTGGTCTTGGTCACATGACCTACGTCTCCAAATGCATACATTTATATAGGAGCTCAAGTGCATAGTCATAGACATAGTAAAAAGGCTTTCTTTGATTTACAGCTTTTATAAAGGACATTTTGACTTTAAAGGTACAGTACTTTTTTATGCCAAAGCTTAGTTAAGTGTTACATCACACATAAGACAATTGTCATGACATGAGACTATTTAAAAGGAAAAGGTGCTGTTTGAATGTATTTATATGTTCAGGACATTTTTTCAATCATCATATTTGTTGATTCACAAACATGAGTAGTTCCATCGGTCGTTTGTATCAATAGGGGGTGCAATATGGTTCAGGTATAGTACCTTAAAGTGCCGGTGTAGTACCCGTATATCTTAATTCATTGCAGTGACTAAGAGTTTGGACTGATGTCCATGACCCCAGTGCTCTTATGTTTGCCAGGAATGGTGAAATTTGCGCAGCCCCATGCAGGTGGTGTGATCCTGCGAAATTAGAGACAAATCATTAGTGCTTAGGAACATATTGATAAAACACGTTTCAGTTTTTGATATGCTAGTTTAGAAAACAGTACCTAAGTTTAAAAGGTGTGCAGATAGGGAGAGGTGAGGGGTGTGTGTGATTAAAAGAAAGGAGTGGAGGAGAAATCGGTAAGTTTCATGCGATGCATAAAAAGTATATCAGTACTAGGAACATAGGTATTCTACAGATGACTGTACATCTCCTCATCCTGATTCAAACCAAAAGGAAATTTGGTGCCTGCCTGTAATATAAAGCGCGATTCACGCTTTCTCAGTGCTGCTAGGCGGTTGCCACCTCTTGGATTCACGCTGGTACTGTCCAAGGCAAAGAATTTTGCTTTGGTCCAGTCTGCATTATGTTCCCTAGCGAAGTGTCTGGCTGTGCTATAACTGTTATCTCTGTTTGTAATCGCTCGCCAGTGCTCGAGAATGCGTTTCTTAACAGCAAATGTGGTTGACCCAATGTACCATAAGCCACAGGGGCATGTGATCACGTAAATTACATACTCAGTGTTGCAATTAATGAGAGTTGGAATTTTCCATGTGGTTTTAGTTCTTTCTAGGGTGACCTCCTTGACATTGGAGCTGTGTTTGCACGCCTTGCAATTTCCACATTTGTAAAAGCCTTTGGTTATTTGAAACCAATTCGGCTTTTTGTTCTGGAAGTGGCTTTGTACCAGCATATCTTTTAGGGACTCATTTCTTTCATATGTCACTGAAGGTCTTGCCCCTATCTCATTTCTTAGAATAGGGTCTTGCCTGAGGATGTCCCACCTATTTTTGAGGATGTTGCGTATCTGGTTGGAATGGCTACAAAATTTTGTTATGAATCTAATTTGTTTGGTGTTTTGTCCGTGTGTGTCGTTGGTGTGGGTGGGGTTACCTCCCAGTGCCTGCTCCCTGTTTTGGGTTTCTACTCTTCTCTCTGCTTGGTGCAATGCTTTGCTGGAGTATCCTCTTTCTTTAAATCTGAGTTTCATTTCACTAACGGTCTGTTTGTATGCCCCCTCAGAGCTACAGTTCCTTTTTGCTCCGAGGAACTCGCTGTAGGGGATACCCCATCTGAAACTAGGAGGATGTGCACTCGTAGAGTGTAGGATGGAATTTCCTGCTGTGGCTTTTCGGAAAAGATTGGTACTGATTTTCCCTCCTTCTATGCTGAGTCTGAGATCGAGGAAATCAATCTGGGATTGGCTGTAGTGTCTGGTAAAACGCAGGTCCACATTGTTAACATTGATACAATCAATAAATAGATTCAATTTGTTTTCTGATCCATTCCACACAAAGAAAATGTCGTCTATATAGCGCAGCCATTGTTTGACGTTCAGTGCCCATTTTTCTGTGTGGTCGTTCCAGAGCACCTGCTACTCCCACCAGCCTACCAAGAGATTGGCGTAGCTGGGGGCAAAGCAGGTGCCCATGGAAGTTCCCTGTAGTTGTTTATAGTGCGCATTTTCAAACATAAATACATTCTCTTTGAGACATACAGAAATCATGTCAAGTAACATCATTGTATGTTGGAGATACTCCACTTTGCGGTCCCTAAGGAAATATTTGCAGGCTTTGATCCCATCTGCATGTCTTATGCTCGTATATAATGCTTCCACGTCTAAGCAAACAAGCCAATCACCCTCCCCCATTGTCGTGTTTCTGATTTTTTGTAAAAAATCTGTCGTATCCCGTAAGTATGAGTTGAGACCCTAACATACGGAAATAAGAAATGATCCACAAACATACTGTTTTTTTCCATCAGACTATTCTTTGAGGACACTATGGGTCGTCCTGGTGGGATGGTGTCATTTTTGTGGATTTTGGGTAGGAGGTACAGGGTGGGTGTGGTTTGTGTATTGTTGGTGAGGAATTGTTTTTCGTCCCAGCTCAGGAGCCCCTGTTCATGCCAGGTTTTAAGTTTGTCATGGTAGGTATCTTTCAGTGAAAGGAGGTATTTCCTATCTATCTTGGTGTAACAGGTGGGGTCAGTCAGTTGGCGGTTGGCTTCTTTGAGATACATCTCTTTCGTCAGTAAGACAATGTTACCCCCCTTGTCTGAGGGTTTTATGATCGTGTTACTATCTTTCTGGAGGTCATTGATCGCTTCCCATTGGGCCTTGGTCAGATTCTTACTCTTAGGTGAATTCCCTATCAGGGTGAGTAGGTCGTTGGCGACTAATTCACTGAAGATGTCTATGTTGTCCCTGGGTAGTACCGGGATGTATTTGGATTTACCTCTAAAGTTAGTGCGGGGGGTTTGTCCTGTCTCCACCCCTAGGTTGTCTGGGATGTCTCTTGACATCATGGGATCTAATGGGTCTATGTCATAGCTGGCAGTGTCATGTGGTATTTGTGTAGCTAAGTCGGTAATTGCTTGTAGTGCCGGGACATCCCTAATGTTTATGCCTATTGTTTGAGTGGGGGTGGGCTGTGCGGTGGATTCTATTCTTTTCTTTTTGCAAGCATGCATTTTACACAGTTTTAATTTCTGCTCAAATTTATACAAATCAACCCTTACTTGTGCATAGTCTATGCCTTTGTCTGGGCAGAATGATAGGCCTAGTTCAAGTACTTCTTGTTCAGCATTAGACAATGTTCTATTACTGAGATTTATTACCGTGAGTTTCTGGGTGTTGGACTCCATCATTGTCTTTTCGCTGTCTGGCCTCTGGTTCCCATGCCAGTTGTTCTTAAGCTGCCTGCACCTTGTGTTTCTTCTCCAGTTTTGCTTGCGTTTGCTGCTCCTTTTCCTTTCGGCCGCCCTCTCCCAGAATGTTCTCTCTCTTTTTGTATTAGGAGGTGCTCCAGAGAAAAAGACTGCTGCTCTGGGGTTCCCAATGTTACACTGTCCAGTGAGTCCTGGTCAGAACTTGCATCAGTTGCTGATCCGTCTTTGTTTGGTTCGAGTAAATCCAAAGTTTTATCCTTTTTGAGATCTGTTCTGACTTTATCATATTTTCTGGCGAATGTTAGAATGCGCCCTGCTGCATAATCACGTTCATCTCGCAAGAATTTTCTTTGCTTTCTGGCTACCACATCTTTCTCGAAAGCCAGCATTTTGTCCTCCACATTTTTGATTATTCTTGTTACTTCCTGTTGGTCTTTCTCTTGTTTCAGGTCATCTAGGACATCTTGTATTTGAGTAATGAGAAGTTTCTGTTCTTCCCATGCATTGTTAATTAGGATCTCTAACATGCGTTTGGAGCATGCTGTTGTGTTTTCTACCCAGTCCTGTAGTACCTTTTGACTTGGTCTTGCCAGTGTGGGGGTGACAAAAATACGTAGTCCTCTTGGGATGCGGTTCACCTCCAAGTAGTTAGCCAATGACGTCGCCTCCCACCATCTGCTAATCTCCCTGCGCCTCAGGCGCTCCAGGTTATTTCCTTTTTGGCGCAAATTGGATGTTGGTATGCTTGTAGTTGCTGCCCCTGTTTGTTGGGGGTTTCTCTGTGCTTTTGAAAAAATCGCTTTTGCCGATTCCTCCCGTCCTTTAACATATTCTGCCATTGTTTTAGAAAGTTTCCGTTTGGTTTGTGCAGTGCTTGTTTGCACTGTGTACTGTCTTATGCTGCTCGCGTCTAGAGCCGCCTGGCTCATGCGAACTCTGGGCTGCCACACACTCCGGTCGTTGTTCTCTTCCTGGATGCAGACAGGTCAGGCGGAATTGCCCTTGTGCTCGGCTTCCTAGTTCCTGTTTCAGTTCCGGGTCAGTTTTTACCTGGCGCTTTGTCTGATTCAGGCGCACCGATGATGCCGCAAAATACAGTAATAGTCCGAAGGACGCTCCGCACTTGTGGCTTCACAGTTGCGACCTGGATGCTTGAAGAATGCCGTTCTTTACGGTTTTCGTTTCTTTTGACCTCATGTGTTTGTGGCTGCCAGGTACTCGGCCAGATGCGAGGTGGGCGGAAATGGAGACCCTTCCAGACGAGTTGGGGCTTCGCCAGCGGACGCCGCCATTGATATATTCTGATCCAAGGATTCCAAACACAAGGAATTCAGGCGAGCCCACAGCAGTTGCAGTAAGTTACATTTTTATTTTTCTTGGCAGATAGGACGACGCGTTTCGACCACGTCCGTGGTCTTGGTCACATGACCTACGTCTCCAAATGCATACATTTATATAGGTGCTCAAGTGCATAGTCATAGTCATAGACATAGTAAAAAGGCTTTCTTTGATTTACAGCTTTTATAAAGGACATTTTGACTTTAAAGGTACAGTACTTTTTTATGCCAAAGCTTAGTTAAGTGTTACATCACACATAAGACAATTGTCATGACATGAGACTATTTAAAAGAAAAGGTGCTGTTTAAATGTATTTATATGTTCAGTACATTTTTTCAATCATCATATTTGTTGATTCACAAACATGAGTAGTTCCATCGGTCGTTTGCATCAATAGGGGGTGCAATATGGTTCAGGTATAGTACCTTAAAGTGCCGGTGTAGTACCCGGATATCTTAATTCATCTTATTTTATATATATATATATATATATATATTTACAGAGAGATTTCCCAGAGCTGAAAATATGAGACTGTGAAAGAACTGTATTGAGTCTCTTTGAAGTTACATGAAAGGCAGTAAAGTGTGGTACTGCTGCAGAGTACAAAAAAGAATTCCTGCTAGATAGAGATATCTGACTTTCGTCTAGTGGCAGTTTTGATGCCGTAAAGGGCATGCTGGAAAGAACAGTTCTGTATTATGTGGATAGCTAAGTGGATTAGTAAACACTTTGAAACAGATGAAATGTATGTGAGAGAGGGGCAATGGAGAGATGTGTTTTGCGCCATTTCCTTTCACGGGCACTAGGCCTACCCACACAATTGAGGTACCATTTTTCTCAGAAGACTGGGGAATGCTTGGTGGGTGGAAATTTGTGTATCCACACAGATTCCAGAACTTTCCACCACAGAAATGTGAGGCAAATGTGTTTTTTTGGACAATTTTTTAGGTTTGCAAGGGATTCTGAGTAACAGAACCTGGTGAGCGGCAGTCACGTCACCCCATCCTGGATTCGCCTGGGTGTTTAGTTTTCAAAAATGTATAGGTTTGCTAGGTTTCCCTAGGTACCGGCAGAGCTAGGGTTCAAAAACTACAGCTATGCACTTTGCAAAAAAGGGTAATTTTACACTGTGAAATGATGGTGTGTGCACGTTGCATTTTGCGCAGTTTGCTGTCGCGGGCACTAGGCCTACCCACACAAGTGAGGTACCATTTTTCTCTGAAGACTTTGGGGAACGCGGGGTGGGTGTAAATGTTTGGATCCATGCAGATTCCAGAACATTCCACCACTGAAATGTTAGGAAAATTTGTATTTCTGACAATTTTTTAGGTTTGCAAGGGATTCCGAGTAACAGAACCTGGTGAAACTACAGCTAGGCACTTTGCAAAAAATAGGGTAATTTTTCATTGTGAAACTGTGGTGTGTTCATTTTGCGTTTTGAGCCGTTTCCTGTCGTGGGCACTATGCCTACCCACACAAGTGAGGTACCATTTTTAAGGGGAGACTTAGGGTAATTCCGATTCGTAAAGCAACTGTAATTACCTATTGACTTTCAATGCATTTCTGCCTTCCAAAACAAAGACAATGTGTAAAAAAGAAATCCTTTTGAAAAATGACCGCTAATTCTCATGCTAGTGTGAGTATTCCCAATTTCGGAAATGTGCAAATATCTACTGTTTTTAAACTCTTTGGGGCATATTAGCAAGAACCTCGTTAAAATTATCACTGTTTTAGTGGCAGGAAACTGCTGCTAAAACGATGATAATGGGCTTGCTAATATGTGTTATAGAAGCCCAGGATAGATGTGCAGGACATCTAACCTGGGCCTCTATTGGAATTCTATATTGCATATTAACAAGCCAATTATCGTAGTTTTAGCGGCAGTTTCCTGGCCCTAAAACGGCGATAGTTGTAACAAGGTTCTTGCTAATATGCCCCTATATTTTGTTCCCATTTCAGAAATATATAGGAGTCTTTCATACCGAATTTTCCATGTATACATTTTCCCAGAATAATTGCTATATACCCGGTATACATAATTAAAAAGCATTGCAAGACGCTGCTCAGTTTTTGGCTCTGGGTTTGTCGGGTTCTTTGTGCACCTACAAGTCCTATATATCCCCACAACCAGGAAGGTCCATTGGATGTAACAGTATATTGCTTTCAAAGAGCTAATTAGAAGAAGTTACAGGTGAAAACGTTGACACAAAAGGCTGTTTTTTTCAACTAATTTCCCATTTTTCCTATATTTAACTGTTAGTTTCTATAAAGAAACATTGATGGATTTACACAAATTACCCCTTGCTGAATTCAGCATTTGGTCTACTTTTTAAAAATGTATAGGTATTCGGGATCCATTATTGCTTTCATACCCATTTCTACCATTAACTGGAAGGAGGTTGAAAGCACAAAAAATAGCAAAAATAGGCTATGTCCAGAAAAATGCCAAAACTGTTTAAAAATGTTTGGTTTTCTGACAAAAGTCTGTCATTCGCTAAAAGCTGGAAAAATGGTGATTTCAGTCCCACAAACTCTTTTTTTTATACCATTTGCAGGGAAAAACCCAGGCGCTTTCATTTGCAGAACTTTTTTCCCATTTTACCCACAACAAAAAAAAAGATTTAGCATTTATTACGTAGTAGGCTTGTCCATTCTATCTGTGGAGACATGCTCAACACTTATCAATTCTGTACCTTAAGCTGTGCAACTTGAGGAATTAGAAGGATGTTATTCACTGAAAAAACAATGGTTACAGGGACGTTCTAGTTAGGTTCAGATTGTCTATACACAAACCATAGAAACTCAGCAGTCATAGTTACAGTTATCTCAAGTAACTATAATGCGTGCCCTAAGAAAACTATAACTCATGCCCTAGCCATTCTCTGCTAACTACCCCACTTATTACATCACTCATAACATCTTTTATGACATCATTGATAATAACACTGCAACATTTGCTATAAAATTATTGATAAGAAAACTATGCATTGCGGGGTGCGATTTATAGTTACCTTAGGACACGTGTAATAGTTCCTTGTGATAACTGGAATTTGAACTGCTGAATTTCTCTGTTTTTGTGTGTGTGAAAAATTGGAACCTAACTATTAATGTCCCTGTAACCTTTGTTTTTATCAGCGAAAACATATATATTAATACACACAAAAGGTGATGGGAGTAATGCTTTCAAATAGTCTAACCTCTGGAAATCTTTCCTAGTAGAATTCCAATCCATTGTTTTTAACGCTGTATGCCACTGTAGACATAGACCCTCATATGTAAATCAATAATGGCCCTGCTCCTTATGGGAAGAATAATTCCCGAACTGGCAGGCAAGGCCCCCTCCAAAAGGGACCACAAACAATCCCAGACAGGTTTCAGACTTTGTCTTGTGAAGCCTCATCAGTGAGGTATAGGTTGCAGCCTATGACATAGCTAGCAATGGACCCACGTCTAGGCATACCCTTGACCTCTTAAGGCTTTACAGAAAACACACACAAGGTGATGGGAGGAATACTTGCAAATAGTCTAACCACCGGCCATTGCTTAGTCTAGCATTTCAAATCATCGTTTTTCACCCACTGTGGCATCTCTAAACAAAGTCCCGCCGTGTGGAAATCAGTACTGACCCTGCTTGCTGTGAGAACATTATATATAATATATCATACTTAAAAGTAAGTACTGTTTCAGCGAGCAAAAAATCTAAAAAGCTCTGAAACTTACCAGTTATGGTTTGCATTACACAAAGCACACCATAACTCATGCCCCCTGTATGTTTTACTGTTTCTAGGCTTTTTTTAACATGCCACCATCTAAGGTGTGTGCTTTCTTTGCACCAATAAAAGTCATATTTCTTCTGATGTGTGTAGGAAAGTAGTATCTGCTTCTTATGTTTACCACCACTTTTTGCTGATGTCCCACTGTTTTTGGCCTAGTCTGACTGGGATCCTGCTATCCAGGACCCCAGTCTATCTGCTTTCTCCTGTAAAAGGATATGCACGTACATTAGGTACACTCCAGATTGGATTCGGGGGTACCCTTATCAGTCCCTAGTATATGGTACACCATGTACCCAGGGCATAGGTACCCCAGAGGCCTCCCATGGGCTGAAGCATTTATTGTGCCACCCCTGAGAGGCCATCCAAATTGACACAACCAGCCTGCTACAGCAGACTGTGTAAGCTGGTGACTTGCACCACTTACTTAAGATATAGGTTCACTATATCTATCTAAATCACTACACTTAATACCTATCAGTCACCCCTATGGCAGGCCTTAACAATCCTGAAGGTAGGGTGCTGGGTTTTACGTGAGAGGGTGACCCTGCATGAGCAGAGCCCCTCTGCAGCCTTCGGAGACCATTCTCTCGGGGTTGTCTGTGATGCAGCCAGACATATATGTTTAGGTGCATTATAACCTTGCATTAAATGCTAACTTTAAAACGGCTTCTTAGAAACATGGTGTGTTTGGTGTCAAACACCATGGAATCATACCTTCCCGCCAGTAACTGGCGAGGTAGGAATGAATCCACCCTGCTGAAGGGACATATGTGGGTCACTGGTATACCCGGTACCAGCTTTCTCGATCTGGGAAGCATAAAATTGATGCTGCCAGCCACACACACGATTCTGCTCTCCTGCTGCTGAGCCAAGCTCGTGCAGAGGAAGGCATGACAATAGGCATCCTGTCACAGGGATGTGTAACCACCTCTCAGACAAGATTTAGTGTATTGGGGCTAGGTGGGTGCACTCTTAGAGTGCTAGAAAGTCTGCGCTGGGGGCAAATTTGGTGTCTCTGTGCATAGTCCAGCTCAAACCAGTTCCAGGAGCCATTTGCTCCTGCTCTGGCATGAAATTGGACAAAGGACATGGGTGTAGCCACCCCTCTATCCTGCCCCTCCCCTAGGAGGGTCCTCAGAATCTTACCAACCCCTTCCCATGGATATAAAGTGGATTACCTGATCACAGGACTTTAGATTTTACCTGGACAAGATTCTGCTAAGAAGGAACAAAGTACTTCGACTGCCTGCACAATGCTGGAAGACTGAAGAATCTCCCTTGGAGTAAAGGAGTTGCTCCCCTGCAACAGCTGGCATCTAAACACAACAGACCGGGTTGCCTCTCCCGAGCTCCTGAGGACTCTGAAGACTTCAAGAGGTGGGTTCCCGAAGGTCCCTGAGGTCGATCTGCCCTCTCAATAATTCTGAGACCAGTATCCCTCGTGGGGACCGTGCAGCCCGAACCCCTGTGCACCGCGTACTTTTGCAAGTGCATGTGCTAAGTGACGATTCCTGAGTCTGTGCTTTGGACTCCGTGTAGTCCTGACCCTGAGTAGTATTTGCACCGAAGATTTTCAGGCTCCACTCCACGAGTGTCCTGTGGGCTGGTGCTTTGCAGACTTGCTTGAAGTCTCCTCGTGATCCCTGGTCTGCTGTCCTGTGGGTCCTGGCGAGGGTCACCTTGTTAATTCTTGGGCTTACCTGGTTGCTCCAGATTTGCCTAAACTCCCCATTGCTTTGAGAGTCCCCTGGACCTTGCTGGTCCTCATCGTAACCTGTTTCCTCTGACCACGTGGGTTGCAGTTGCAAAGGCTTGTTGGTACTCCAGCCGGACATCAACCCCTCAGCTCTCAAAATCCTTCGTGGGACAGCTCACCTCCGGATTTTGGTAATACCACTACGTCTCCTGGTTCCCGTGGCTGCAGAGGCAAGCAACCCTTCTTCTCTCCTGAAGCATTCGACATCAGTGGGCATTTGACTACCGAGACCCTGGTCACCTGAAGTGACCCAGACTCTGTCCCCTCTGTTTTCAGGTTCTTCTCACCTTGAATCCAGGCTTGGATTCCACCAGACACTCTTCGCCTGCCTAGCAGCAGGACTTCTTTGCAGCTCTCCATTGCAAACGACAAAGGTTTCCGACCCCACTTGACCCCTATGCACCCTGCGCCTCTGGGATAGATAACACTGGTACTTCGGTACTGACTGGTGGGTTGGCCTTAGAACCTCCTAAGTTGCAAAGGGTTTGCTCGAAGTCCTCTTAGAAGTGTCCTTAACTTGTAATTTTCCAACCACGATTTTCCCTTAGAGTTGTACGGAGCACACATCTGTGTTTCCTCGTTGCACCCGTCCTCCGTGGCCTCCCTCTGTCACTCTTCTGGGTGATTCCTTGGGGTCCCAGCAATTCTACATTCCCTAGGCCCTGTGTCTATTGAAGTTGTTGTTGTTACACCATTTTTTTTAGTATATGGTTCAGTCTCCCCCTGGAGCCCGCTGTGTATTTCGCTATTTACGAATGTTCTATTGATCTAGTATTGTGTGCTTTGTGCCCTAGTCTCGTGTACAGACTAGAAGAGAGTGTTATATTAATAAATACATAAGGTTATCTTTGACCTCAGATATAAGGGTCGTGTGGCCTGGTACAAGGTGCCCGCTTTAACTAGTGGACAGCATATACCAACCCACCATCTCACAATGTGCATTAAAACTTAAACAGATTTTTAACCCTTATCTACTAGACTGACTAGACATGACTGACAAGCGACCTGTATTGTTTCATTAAGCTTACATGCAATGGATATTTTTAATTTTATTACAAGCGTTTCACCACCACGTTTAGGGAATGACGGGATAACTTTGGCTTTCCTTTTCGTCTGTGGCACATACCTTCAATTAAAACAATTAGCCATATCACCAGCATTTGAAGACCAGACTTATTTGGCTTGGCAAATGCTTGCTATTGTTGTAATGCTACCCACAGTTATACATTTACTTTCTGGAATACAGCTTATTTTTTGCAATTGACTTAAGAATGATTCTAGAGCTGGTCATCCCAGTGGAACCTTTTTTTAACACTTTAGATAATAAGCCCTCATTTATGTTCCAGTTCCAAGCACCACCTGGATTATTCTCCAAAGAAGCAAGGGTAAGGGTTCATACTGGTTAGTTGGGACCCTCATCAAGACCCCTCACAAAGCAACCACTGCTATAACCTCTTTGAGTGACTCTTAAGTAAAAAATACTTCGTTTTTCCAGGAGGACCACAACTTTCCTCAGTAAAGGAAAATGTTGGCTCCAGCAATCACCGTCTAGCAAGCACTAATCAATGTTACCTCTGGACAGGAACTGATACTTCAAGAATATATAGATTGAATTGTATGTGAAAGATAGGCAGACATTAAACAGACTGCTTTCAAACAGTGTAGTGTGTTCATAAAATACTTGTGTATTGATTAAATTAAAAATACTTGGCTATGGGTAACTTTAGACAGAAAATGCCAAGCACTTTTTTTCACCATGCTGCTAAGCTTTTTGAGCACCGCTATTACCTACTCTTGCATAGCAATTATTCAAATTTGGCAAATGTTTTACACTTGCATCTCAACCTCACCCCTGTTGGGTAAATAAACTTGATTGTATCAATCTGCCATCCATTAGAGCAGTCTGGTACATATAAAATTACCTTTATTAGAACATATATATTGACACCAGATTCAGTATGTTCAGGCACTAGTCACCAGGGTTTGGGTGGAGGCAGCTGTGTGAATAACTGCAAAATTCTGAGTATACAATACCATGTACTACTACCCAGAACTATGCTATACTAGTGAAAAGTAACACAAACAATAATACATTTACCATAGAGATTCCTAAACAAAATTCAAAATTAAATGCATCATGCAAAAGTCAACAATGTTGTCCACAGGTTTGAACTAAAATGCAAATATGTTTTCCAAGAGGATTCATTATTTACAATAGAAATTTACAACATATTAGTTTGTGGAATGATTCAATCAATAATTATGTTGTCCTCTGTCTTAAAACAAATAATTAATGAAAGAAGAATGTAGCCGCTTTGGTTGTAAAAGTGAATTGTGAGGTCATCGCTACCTGACTGAATGAACATCTGCAGAGTAACAAAAAGAAAAGTAGAAGGGCACTCACTGTACTTCTTCCACAAAAGTGCATATCTTTTTCCTTCTACTGATACGGCCTCTGGTCCTGCAGATTCTTCCAAATATAGGGGAATTCCGAGCCCTGAAATCAACTGCGTTTTAAATCAACTATCTGTCGCTTGCCTCTCCCACTTATCTCATCCGTCAAACACCAAGTTATCCAAAAAGTTGAATGGCCAGTCCTGCTATAAAATGTTTTTCGCGATTTATTTGCATTCCATGGTGGTATCTTGCTGGCTAAATAAAGCTTGATCAGTGGTTACTGCCACATCCACTGCTCCATAGGTCGTCCACTGCGGTACCCTCCATATTCAGTGACTTTTCAACTGCAAATAATCTTTCTAAAACGGATGTAAACGTTTTGTAGATAGATCTAAAATGACATTGAAATTCTCCAAATTGAAAACACCTATATCACTTAACCAGTGAGTATATCTATCTGTTTGGGATATGTTTTGCGTTTTTATTTAAAATACTTAGTAAGACCATTGTGCTTGTTTGACTAACCACATTCATGTGAACCGGTTCCACACAAAAAAAGCTGAGTGTTCATGTTTTCTTTTCAACAGCTTGCACCATGTATAGAAGTTTTATGGATGGGAATCCTGCATCCATGGATGCAAAAAGCATTGCAGCAGGATTAGCTCCGCCATTTGCAGGTAAAATCACGAGCACCACTCAAGCCTATGGAATTACAACAAACCAAGATCAGAGCTGTATTTGCACTGCTTTCTCAATTCCAAGTGGCATGACCTGTTTTTTTTTCTTCTTAGGCACCAACACATTTAGAATCTGCAAGGAGCATGTAGAAGAGGTGATACTTGTCTCCGATGAGGAAATAGTAGAGGGTGTGTCACTTCTGTATCGGGCAGGATTCGTTGTTGAACCGTCTGGGGCAGCAGCATATGCCGCTGTATTAAAAAATAAAATACCTGAGATAACTGGGAAAACAGTGGTAGTTTTGCTAACAGGAGGCAATATCTCACCTGAAGAACTGATTCATATATGTATTTAAATGATTTTTTACCTTTACAGCCATCTGAAACCTGCTAACTCATTAACTTGTTATTTACACTTGAAAAGGGTTGTGTGGTCTGGTCTAAGTGCAACAGTCCTCAGTAAAGGGCTCAGATTTGATTTACTCACTTGTAAGATGGCATGATTTGATGTGAATTTCTCATTCTGCTGTTCAGATACCCAAAGTATGTTAATTGATATATGATGCAAGCAAAGCACTTAATAACGGCCAATATTGATCAATACAGCATTGTTGGGATAGTATACTAGTTCTTTGTTTGGCCTGATTGTTCTGTTAATGTGTCCCAGTATTTATGTCTCTCTCTTTTAAGCATGCAGCGGCAGTTGCTCTTGATTCACTGACAAATGTTCACATTCAGTCAAAAGATACAATGCATGATGCACTTAGTCTCCTTAAAACAATGGACAAGCTGGAAATCATTTTTTTGACCATTTTCTGGAATGACAATGATGCGTTTCAACGAAACAAGCAAGACAGTACAAAAAAAAGATGTTGACCTATCTGTTGCAGTCAACATTATCCAATCTTTGAATGCTTATGTCCAAGAGTTGAGAGACCAATTTGATGACTATAAATGCAAGGCAAAGGAAAAAGCTCCTGATACTCATACAGTGATTTTGGAAAGCATACAAAACAACGAAGCAGTAGACAAACTTGGTTTGAAGAACCCGCTAGTGACACCGTACTTGAAGGATGGAACAAATTTAAGGTAGAAGCATACTTACTGATCATGGACGCTTTGATTGATGGTTTAACATGGCGAAGTGAAGCATAATGAGACCTAAATAATCGGTTTGGCTTCTTTATAGAATTAAAAAACATGAACACCAAAGAAATGGAAGGATGGTGTGAAAAGCTTGCCTCTTTGTACTATAAAGACCTGAACAAATCAGATCTCATCAAGGAATGCCAGCAGTTCAAACATTATCCTGTACACAAAAATTAAACAATTTCAATGCCTTGTCTTTACAGGAAAATAAAAACTGATAAACTAGAGAACACTTTCCCTAACATTGAAATTGCACTGAGAATATTCTTGTCGATGATGGTCACAAAATGTAGTGGTGAAAGATCCTTTTCAAAGTTGAAGCTCATAAAAAATGAGCTACGTAATCAAATGCTAAAAGCCAGACTCAATTCTCTGGCTCTGCTGAGTATTGAGTCAGAAATGCTCGAAGAAATAGAATTTTCTGATCTGGTTAAGGAATTTGCTGCTAGCAAATCCAGAAAGAGATACATACTTTAAGCAGTGTCTTACAGGTCCCTAATATTGTACAGAGATGCTCCAAGGTTCTACTTAGAAGCTTTATTTTGCAGAAACACATGGTGACATTTTTGGTATTCATTGAATCTAAGTAAATCTTCATAGAAACACATTCCTTTCCTTTTTCTAAAAATCTACATTAAGATGTTTAACTTCTACAACCTAACCTGCAATTAAAATACCCCTAGATGCTCTGAAATCACAGCACATTGTGCATTTATAGCATTTGACATTATATGACAAGAAAAACTAACAAATAGGAAGAAGACCCAAGAACTAAATCGCTTTGAATAATGTTCGCAAGAAAAAAACAAATCTGTATTCTGTGTGACAAACAGCATTGTCAAAACTCAAGCCAACAGCATAGAGTTCTTGTACTCAATCTTGCCTATTTCATCCTTCTCTGACTATAAAACAAGCAAAGAAGGCCTGACCGTTCAGGAAAACAGCATGGATGCCTTGCATGCATCTTCAAGACTAAATAGACCTGAAAAATGGTAAATCATAAATAGGGTCCATCTGAGCATCATAAAATTATTGTCAGCAGTTCACAAAGGCCTATAACTTTCTATTGTCTATAACTTTCTACTTATCATTGAAACTTAATTCACGCCTTTGATACAGGCAGCAAACATTACCTTCAATAAAACTTCCAAACCCAGCAGCAATTGTGTGCAATTCCTCAAAATTAAAATAGAACTCCTTAACAGAATTACTGCACAGGTCAGGTGTAGATAACAAGATTTGCAGAGAAACAAGATGAGGTCCAAAGGATAATTGCTCAATCATGTTCTGTCTAACCTATGCACCATGATGTATATGATATCATCCAAACAACCACCCACTGCACAGAACACATTGAAGAAGGATGAACGCGAATGCTTTTCTGTATTTATTACTATTTTCTGTCAGCCCATGCAATAAAGTTCGCCCAGAATCAACATGGTTAAGGTCTTAAACAATTTGAAATTCACCAGTGAAATGTTAAAGGTGATGTTCTGAGCATGTCTGAGGAAAGAAAGAACCAATGTTAACAATAGTAGGAAGGTAAGAAGAACAGCTGCCACTGAAAATAGTAAATGCATAGAAAGCTCTAGACCTCAGGCTGCAATGAATGAAAAATAATATCATGGAACAAGACATTGATTGAAATATAGACCGATGGATACATAAGGTTGCTAGAAAATGGGACAACATCACTTTGGCCTACTTCAATAATGTTATATGTGATACTGACCCAACAGGAGAAGTGGCCTAGCACAACCAGAGGGCCCAACTGATCTTCATTTGTCTTCAGGTGTGGATTCAAGTAACATAATCACTATAAAATGTAATGTAAGTAATTACAGCTCATTATTTTCTTTATTTTACTGTTTCATACATTTTGACTGTATCATTAAATATTGCATGACATATCAAGGGTGTGAATGAACGTAAAATGGACAGTGAATTCAAAGTTATTGCGAACAAGGTCCCCCAAAATATGTTTGGCCCAGGGCCCCCGAAATCCTTAAGATGTCCCTGATGCAGCCTCTTGTTTCCAAGGGTACCCTACCATGGCCCTTCAAAGCAGGAGTCATGTCACACGTTTTCACGGTATCCACACGAGAAATGTTACAAATAATGAATGATCAATCATCTGGTCAGTTCTACTCCGTGGTTGGCTTGGAATCAGTAGTGGAATCTGGAGCATGGATGTCTGTGTCCTTTTCTAATTTACCAAAACTGTGTTCACCATCCACATGGTTGTATTATATCACATCAATAAGGTGTCCTTAAGAATACAATCCTCTTTCTCCTAAAGGTCATCTCAAACTTTCATATTAGTCATTCTATCAGTCTTTTTAAAACAATCCGTCTTTCCATCAGAATGGCTGCTTTATACTTGGGATTTAAAATAGACACGGGATACTATCCTGATAAGACAAGGACATAAGCTAGACCAAACTACTATTGTAATAGGCATTGCTCCATATCCGTTGCACCTCTCCAAAGAAGCTGGTATGTAGGAGGATGGCGTGTTGCACACTGCTTGTTACTGAAAAACTAACAGGGCCCTTCTCAGAAATCATATGATTCATTAGAGAATGTGGTCCTGATGCGTAATGCCCCTTTGATTGAGATGTGCATCACTGTTATGAGTATGCTGTTCAAATTCCAGAACAATCCATCCTTCTGGTTCATTAGATTTTTACTTAGATCTTCTCATCAAAATGAGCTGCCAACCTTGCTGTGCGTTTTGAGATAATGGAGTGGTAGGTTGGCTTAAGTGAGCAGCATCAAAATTCTCCTATATAAAGAGTGATGCATTTTTGTACTATTCTGAGCGCCATTAAGTTGGCTCATTGTAACAAGGGTCATTTTATACAGCAATTACAAAAAGCAGGAATGTGGTGAGAAGCACTTTGTAAAGAGATTATTTGAATTTAGTTTTATTTTCTATTGTAGGAGGAAAAATGTTTTTTGTAGCCTAATTTTGTTTAATTCTAAATTTAAATACTGATTGGCTTGAGAGAGAAAGTGCTTGGGCGTGGCTACGGGAGGGAGAGGAGTGTTCTTGAGGAGCTTCACCAACTGAGCTTAGAGCAAAGCCTTCTGCTTTGGTGAAATGTGGTTTTGACAATGAGTAACAGGCAGGGTACTAGCGTCTTGCAGGGTAGCCGAATGGTATGTTAGATAGCGAAGTCAATAGCATCATCTTTATCAAAATCAAAGATGTTGCAATCCCCCCCTTCCTGCCAGGAGATCATGGATGGTCACTGCAGCCATAACAAAGTCCTGGAGACAGGAGGGTTGACTCTCCTGAATGAAGTGGTAATTTAAGACATGGCTTGGCAGTTCGGGCTGGACTGTTCCCATGAGGCACAGGGTCAGACTGATTTGCATATGGCCATGTCTGAAATGGGGTGGCTGAGTGGGCTAAAGAATGGAGATGGAATAAACCCAGATCAGTTGACTGGGCGTGAGTGTTTGATTTGCTCAAACGCTCCGTCCATCATCCCCTTTTGTATCGCTTTGTTCGCCCTAAGTGTGGTAGGGTATGCTCAGACGTGAGTCCCTTGTTCACTTGGCCACTGGATTCAAGATAGCCTGGCTGATGAGGATTATGAATCCAAAACCGGTCCCAGGATGCTTGTTTCCGGTCCATGGAAGACATGGCTTGGCAGTTCGGGCTGGACTGTTCCCATGAGGCACAGGGTCAGACTGATTTGCATATGGCCATGTCTGAAATGGGGTGGCTGAGTGGGCTAAAGAATGGAGATGGATTAAACCCAGATCAGTTGACTGGGGGTGAGTGTTTGATTTGCTCAAACGCTCCGTCCATCATCCCCTTTTGTATCGCTTTGTTCGCCCTAAGTGTGGCAGGGTATGCTCAGACGTGAGTCCCTTGCTCACTTGGCCACTGGATTCAAGATAGCCTGGCTGATGAGGATTATGAATCCAAAACCGGTCCCAGGATGCTTGTTTCCGGGCCATGGAAGACATGGCTTGGCAGTTCGGACTGGACTGTTCCCATGAGGCACAGGGTCAGACTGATTTGCATATGGCCATGTCTGAAATGGGGTGGCTGAGTGGGCTAAAGAATGGAGATGGATTAAACCCAGATCAGTTGACTGGGGGCGAGTGTTTGATTTGCTCAAACGCTCCGTCCATCATCCCCTTTTGTATCGCTTTGTTCGCCGTGAGTGTGGCAGGGTATGCTCAGACATGAGTCCCTTGCTCACTTGGCCACTGGATTCAAGATAGCCTGGCTGATGAGGATTATGAATCCGAAACCGGTCCCAGGGTGCTTGTTTCCGGTCCATGGAAGACATGGCTTGACAGTTCGGGCTGGACTGTTCCCATGAGGCACAGGGTCAGACTGATTTGCATATGGCCATGTCTGAAATGGGGTGGCTGAGTGGGCTAAAGAATGGAGATGGATTAAACCCAGATCAGTTGACTGGGGGTGAGTGTTTGATTTGCTCAAACGCTCCGTCCATCATGCCCTTTTGTGTCGCTTTGTTCGCCCTAGGTGTGGCAGGGTATGCTCAAACGTGAGTCCCTTGCTCACTTGGCCACTGGATTCAAGATAGCCTGGCTGATGAGGATTATGAATCTGAAACGGTCCCAGGATGCTTGTTTCCGGTCCATGGAAGACATGGCTTGGCAGTTCGGGCTGGACTGTTCCCATGAGGCACAGGGTCAGACTGATTTGCATATGGCCATGTCTGAAATGGGGTGGCTGACTGGGCTAAACAATGGAGATGGATTAAACCCAGATCAGTTGACTGGGGGTGAGTGTTTGATTTGCTCAAACGCTCCGTCCATCATCCCCTTATGTATCGCTTTGTTCGCCCTAAGTGTGGCAGGGTATGCTCAGACGTGAGTCCCTTGCTCACTTGGCCACTGGATTCAAGATAGCCTGGCTGATGAGGATTATGAATCCGAAACCGGTCCCAGGATGCTTGTTTCCGGTCCATGGAAGACATGGCTTGGCAGTTCGGGCTGGACTGTTCCCATGAGGCACAGGGTCAGACTGATTTGCATATGGCCATGTCTGAAATGGGGTGGCTGAGTGGGCTAAAGAATGGAGATGGATTAAACCCAGATCAGTAGCCTGGGGGTGAGTGTTTTATTTGCTCAAACGCTCCGTCCATCATCCCCTTTTGTATCGCTTTGTTCGCCCTAAGTGTGGCAGGGTATGCTCAGACGTGAGTCCCTTGCGCACTTGGCCACTAGATTCAAGATAGCCTGGCTGATGAGGATTATGAATCCGAAACCGGTCCCAGGATGCTTGTTTCCGGTCCATGGAAGACATGGCTTGGCAGTTCGGGCTGGACTGTTCCATGAGGCACAGGGTCAGACTGATTTGCATATGGCCATGTCTGAAATGGGGTGGCTGAGTGGGCTAAAGAATGGAGATGGATTAAACCCAGATCAGTTGACTGGGGGTGAGTGTTTGATTTGCTCAAACGCTCCGTCCATCAACCCCTTTTGTATCGCTGTGATTTAAGGAGTTGCCACTGAATCCCCGCTAGAAGAGTCTGAGGTGAGCCAAAGTACTCTGGGCCAAAAGAACTACTAAGGAAGGTGATGGGAGGCTAATTAATATGCCCCACTACTTCTGCCTGATTCCTGTTACATGTCTTATAGACATACTAAAGCAAAAGGGATCCTCCAGGGTATCTGTCCCTAATTCACTGCTAACCTAGGCCAAGAACTAAACTCTAAAACATCCCACAATCAAAGAAGCTTTCTCTACTCACTACTAGATAGAAGAGAAAACAGGCCCAACCGAGGAAACACTTGATAGCCCTCAGGTGATATGCAGACTTCCTCAAACAAGGACGATACCCAGCTCTTGAGTAATGTCTTCCTCTCAGAGCTAGACCCTAATCTTCAGAATGTACAAACCTGAATAGGGGATCTCGAACATTTACTTGATGAACACTTCTTCAACCAAAATGACTTATCAGACAGAATTGCCTGCTAAAACAATTTCAACAATCAATGCAAGCGAAATTCTGGCATAACAATCTACACATCAGTGGGATTAAAACCAAAATACCAGATGTAGAAGTGGAAGCTTAAGTTCAGAATCTGTTCCATACAAGTTTAAATGTTCCAGACTACAAAGAGACAGTACTTGATCATTTATGTAGGATCGTCTCATACTACCATACAAAAAAGATATGAACCGCAGATGTACTCATAAGACTCCATCATTTCTGCATGTAGGAGATCTTTGCAACAGCATGCAAACTGGTTTCTATTCACTTTGAGGAGGACTGCATCATTCTGTTCCAAGACATATTAGTTTATACTCTGAATCTATGTGGAGAGGTTTAAGGTGTGACTTTGCATTTCAAAGTGCGAAAATTACCATATTGATGTGGGTTCACCATCTGCCTCTCTAGCACTGTCAATAAGAAACAACATTCTGTCCAATCTAGGGAAGAAGTGGTGAAACACTTTAATCTTGCCGAACTTGACACCCCAGAGGCCCCTGAAAGACAAACTAACTTTAAAAAATGGTAAAAACCAGCAATCAAATAGAGAGAAGAAAGAGTCTCTCTCCTCGGATCACCTTATTAGGAGATGCATGAGAGAGATTAGAGAAGCAGGCCCACCAGTGGCGGGTCTTGGCTGCGAGGTAGGAGAAGGATCTGCCCCCTGCTCTGGCCCTGTGGATGGGGGGACCGTGGCTTGGGTGAGGTCGGCAGGGAGGAGGTTTCTCTTGGGGGCGTGGAAGGAAATTCAGTTGTTGAGGTATGGGGTCTAGTGTAACCCTGGGCGTAGTGTGCGGAGTGGGGCTCCGCGGAGCTACGCGAAGTGGGCGCACAACTACGCCCACCCGCGCACTCCGCGTAGCCCCACTCCGCGCCGCCCGCCTCCCTCCCGCCCTCCCTAAATACATAAATAAATGTATAAAAAGCTTTTAAAAACACTTACCTTGTCTGCCGCGTCCCCGGGGCTCCCTCTCGCCGTCCCGCCGTTCGCGCCGCCACCGAATCGGATCCTAATGCGCATGCGCGGGCGGCCGCGCATGCGCATTCCTCACGAGAAATGCGCATGCGCGGCCGCCCGCGCATGCGCATTAGGATCCGAAATGGCGGCGCGCATCGTGGGACGGCGAGAGGGAGCCCCGGGGACGCGGCAGACAAGGTAAGTGTTTTAAAAAGCTTTTTATACATTTATTTATGTATTTAGGGAGGGCGGGAGGGAGGCGGGTGGCGGCCGGCTACGCTCCGTCTGCGGAGCGCGCGTAGTGCCGCCTGGCTACGCCGGCTACGCAAAATGCGTAGGAGGCGGCACTCCGTGCACGGAGCGTAGCTGGCCGCCCAGGCTTAGTCTAGTGTTATGGAGGGCTTTGTAGGTGTGTGTGAGCAGTTTGAAGGCTATTCTTTTTTCGACGGGGAGCCAGTGGAGGTCGCAGAGGTGTTGAGTGAGGTGGTCATGTTGTGGGATGTACGGATGAGTCTGGCTACAGCGTTCTGGACGGTCTGGAGTTTGTGGAGGAGTTCTTTGTTGATTTCGGGCATAGAGATCGTTTCCGTAGTCCATTCTGCTGGTGAGGAGTGTGTCGGTGAGGGTCTTCCTGGAGTCAGGGGGGGGGGGGAGCCATTTGAAGGTCTTGCGAAGTAGGCAGAGGGTGTTGAACATTGTGGAGGACAAGGCGTTGATCTGGCGTTTCATGGTGAGTGAAGAGTCGAGTATAATGCCGTGGCTACATGCGTGGTCCGTTGGGGTTGGTGGGTTTCCGAGGGCGGAAGACCACCAGGTGTTGTCCCATGTGAAGGGGGTGGAGCCGAGGATGAGGACTTCTGTTTTCTCGGAGTTGAGCTTCAGGCCGCTGTTGCTCATCCAGGTTGCGACGTCTTTCATCCCTTCATGGAAATTGCGCCTGTTGATGTCAGCTTCCTTGGTAAGGCAGAGGATGAGCTGGGTGTCGTTGGCGTATGAGACCATGTTGAGTCTGTGGTTTCTGACGATGGTTACGAGGGGGGCCATGTAGACGTTGAAGAGTGTGGGGCTGAGGGAGGATCCTTGGAGTACTCTGTAACTGATCTCTGTTGGTTCGGAGAGGAAGGGCAGGAGTCTTATTCTTTGTGTTCTGCCTGAGAGGAAAGATCGAATCCAATAAGTGCTCGGTTCAAGTTGATCCAATAAAATATAGTCCATATGACGTACTTAACCCCAAAAAGGTTACACTCTATCTTCCCCTCGAGAGGATAGAGATGCCCTAAATGTGGGACCGAGAGGCAGATATTTACGTATGGTTTGCTGATGGTCTGCCCTGGTCTTCTTTTGGGTTCAGGTCTTAGCTCCGCTAAAGAGGGTGATGTGCTGGGATATTCCCCACAGTTGATAAATGTTTATTGGGGCGCCTCCCTGAGAACCAGAAAAAGAAGCTTAGTGGGTGCTACACCATACTAGGCCTTACAGTGGCAAAGAGACATATAGCCATACATTGGAAATGTGCACATCTTCCCATGCGAAAGGCCTGGGAGACGCATACGATAGAGTGGGCAGGTGCAGAAGACAAGGAGAGATGAGAAAGCTTAAGAGGTCCTGATGGCATGTGATGCAATGACAGAGACTCTACTGCAATCCCTCAACCCTGACCCACAAGCAAGTCTCCGGGGCCCGTAAGGGAGTGGGGATCATAAAGGGGATGCAACAGCCCCTGACCTTCGGTCCCAATGATTGTCCATACTAAAACTGAATAAGATTAACATGGTGGAAAAATATTTTTTGTTTTTTTTTGCATCTTTGTAGGTCAATGGGTTGAGAAGGGGAGGGGAGGAGTGTGGGGGGGGGGGGGGGTCCTGACCAGTTAATGGGTAGTTTACTGGTTATAAATACCGGGTACGGTCAGACATACTTCATTCGTAATGTCTTCCCTGTACAGGTGGAGGTGTTAACTGTTCTACATGATCTGGTATGTATTGTTTTTAAAAATGGCAATACATTTGTTTTTATTACGTTTTTGCCAGAAATCTGCTCTTTCTGGATGATAGCACGAGATAGTTGCCTTTTAGTGGGCCCTAATTTTTTGCTGGCTTTAGAACTCTGTGCCATATACCCTGCTAACTAGTAATTAAGTGCCTGTGCTCCTACATTACCCATAGTTGAATTGACATACTCCTAATTGGCATGTTTAACTTGCATTCAAGCCCCTAGTATATTGTACAAAGTGTAACAAGAGCATTGAAGTACAATGCCTATAGTGGACTGCAGCACATATTGTGCCATATAGTGATAGTGCAAGTATGGCCTCAGGCCTACCACTGTAGCCAGACTGTAACAGGTTGTTTTTTTTAGCAGTTTTATATAGTGCAAACTCAACCCAAACGTATTGGAGTTCTTCATACGAGTATCAGTTGCATTACACAAGGACACATTTTTTTTTGGTAGGCACGGGAAGATTAAGTGATTTGCCCAGAATCACAGGATATGGGGCAAAAGGCAGCAGCTGTGGCCGTTACACCACATCCAAAACATGCACTGCGACCTGTCAAAATAGAAATAGACCCTTTTTGACAGGTATAAATTTCCCTTTTAAATATTAATGTTAACTTTATGTAGCACCTGTAGTACACAGGGCAGAGTGAATGGCTGTGTCCTAAAAGTAGGACATCTAGAAATGTAATGTTAACATGTCCTTACAGTGGTTATCACCCGAAGGTATTTTTACAATGGCAGGCCTAACTGTCCTATGTACAAAACCAGAGTACAGATTAAAATACTAATAATAATGTATCTCTGCAATGGGACCAGCTAGAAAAATAAGGAAACCACTATGTTTAATAGTAATTAACATTCAATTCAATGGTGGAGTCAGATTTTGTAAATAAATATTAAGGAAAAGTAACTTTAGAAAGTTATTTTTTCCCTGCTTGAAGTTCCTGCAGATTAATTTGTATTGGCTCTCTGACATCTCTCAGAGAGAAATAAGCCTTGGAGAGGTCTGAAATGCCTCCCAGAAGCAAACATTAGTCTGATCAAAATGGGCGGATGTGACTCCTTTGAATACCACTGAATATGCAGGGTGAGGATTGTGGACATCTTGTTGCACAGTACAGTGTCAAATCCTGCTCGTCCGTTCTCCTGGGTTCATATAGAAGTATTGAGGCTCACTTGAAAGGGGAGAGAACAGGATACCAAGACAACTCTTTTGGATGCGCTGTCTGGTTGCTGAAGGACTCTGGTTCTGTCCTACCAGAATACTGCCTCTAGGTTTATAGTGGGTACAGGGGCTGCGTCAAACTGGATTTTAGTATTAGATGTGGCAGGACACTAGGATTACTATAGTACACTCCCCATTCAAACTCACCTCCTCAAACTCAAGTTTAGATTGACCGAAGACTTTTACCATTTTGAAAATGCCCTAAGTGGGTAGGTTTGACTGGGGGAACTTTATTAGCATTAGTTAGGGTGTGCCCAGGAGTCATTCCCACCTACTAGCCAGTGCAAGGCATAAATCTTACATCTCCAGGTACCCCGATAGATCACTGTCTGTACCTACTGTCTGTGACCTGAGAGGAGCCCTGAAGGACTGGACCTGTTCCTTATTTTACACAGGACAATGTGGATTCCAAGGGTCTTAACGTTGGCTTCATATTCATGCAAAATAAATACAACAAGCCACAAGAGGCCATTTCCTGGAAGTACCCAGCTGATCAGCGACAACTGGTTCTGGACTTGACCCTGCTATTGGTCTCTGCCTGACGCCCTCTAGTCTCTAAGGGGCATATTATCAAGACAGGCGATAAAATTATCGCCGCTTTAGCGGCAGAAAACTGCAGCTAAAACGGCGATAATGGGCTTGATAATATGCTCTATGGAAGGACATCTAACATGGGCTTCAATGGGAATTCCATAGAGCACATTATCAAGCCCATTATCGCCGTTTTAGCTGCAGTTTTCTGATGCTAAAGCAGCGACAATTTTATCGCCTGTCTTGATAATATGCCTCAAAGGCCGAACCTGGTTGGTGTATCCAACCTGTGCTCAGGCTCAATTTGCACCTAGGTCCCGGTCTACTACAACCATTGACTAGCATTGATAATTGATGCTTTTTTGTGCCCTTTCTTTTTAAATTCATCTATCTGGTTCTCCTTATTAGATTTTTGTCATTTTTGTGCCATTTTGTTCATAAAATGTTATATTTTTTCTTTATTTTTTTAATATGATCTGGGATTTTCATTGTTCCACATTTTGACTTTATTACTGTTTTTGTACTGCATAAATACTCTACACGTTGCCCTTAGTCAAACCTGACTGCTCTGTGTTCTACCAGGGGGGTTGAGCCTCATGTTAATTTAGTGACTGTGAGGGTCATACTGACTTGGGTTGTGCTTAATCCTTGATGTGGATTGTCACTGTGGAAGTGGAATCTTCTTACCCCAATATTTATGACTGTGATCAAATCATCATGACAGCCCAAAATTGCAAACCCCCCACAATTTACTTCAGGAGGTTCCAACCCCAATCGATCTTGTGTAGAAAGCTCCCCACCCAACATTGTTTAACAGACCAACCGAATAAGTCATAGAGGCCACTCAATTGTGGAGTACTTGATCATGGGAAAAGTTAAAGGATTTTATTATAAAAATCTCAAAATCAAGTGATACAGAAGAAATGTCATGGAGCCTCAAAGTGCAAAGTTAGTCAAAAATCTGAAATAATTCTAAGTTTCAAATGAGCAACAAAATCAAGAAGTAATCGGTCAGCATCTCTATTACAATCTAAGTAAGCTCAAACATCTTCTGGCTCACCCTCAAAACAAATGGTTTCTTATACACAATTATTGCATAGAAAATTAGCTACAAATACTGATGCACTATGGCATGCTCCCATGTATCAGTTCCTTTCATGATTCCGAGTATTTCACGCCAGAAATATTGTACATTAGCACTATCCCATTTCTATGAAAGCATCCTGCTTTTTCATGTCACTATCATCCAAAGAGGGTTAGAACAAAATATGCAACAGTTAAAGTTAATTCATGAACGTGCAAAACTGAACTGGACCACGGAGGACACAGCAGAAGAATCCCTGCATTTTGTGATCTATCTAGTCAACAAAAAGTTAATTAATACAGCTTTGTATTCATAAGTAAAGTAAAGTCCACATTTGTAAAGCGCACAATCACCCGTAAGGGTCTCTAGGCGCTGGGGGCCGTCGGGAAGATTAAGCAAGCTATTGCCCAGAGTCACAAGGTGCTGGGCTGACCTGCCGCCGGAGCCGGGGATCGAACCGTGGTCCCCAGATTTCAGCGTCAGTCGCCCTGGCCGCGGCGCCACACCTCTTCCGAAACACATTTCATCAGTTGGCTTTCGCTGAGCCTGTGGGGAGAGAAGATACTCTGGGTACATGATGGGCGAAGCTGCTGCAGGAGTAGGCAACAGAGATAGCATCAGCATCCATTTTATCCAACAGTTTACACCAAAATGTTGCATACCTGAATCATGTTATTAAACACACTTTTAAACCTTATTTTAAACTTGGTTCAATAGCATATTGTTTCAAAATCTGTGTATTGATGCAACATATGAATAATTAATACTCGATATTAATTGTCACTCAAAATTACGAACTTTAAAAAACTCTCACATCTCAATCCACCACAGAAGTACATGCTCTTTCTTCTTCACTGGTATCAGGATGACAATAATGGCAGACTTTTTCACAGAGGGGTGAAGGACACCTCCCTCTAAAGTCTCTTCATATACTGCCAATAGTTGGGGAATCAACATATCCTGAAATTAGTTGTAGAATTCAATATTGCTAGTTCGAGGACGTACACAACAAGGTCAGTGTTGCTCGTAATTCTCTCAGTTATTTGATAAGGTTGGCCCTCTAATGTCTTCCTGTTTATAGCATGTGCACATGCCTTGCAATGTCAACCTTTCTAGAAGCCTAATTTTTCTTGGTTATCCGGTTCAGCTCATCATTGATCAACATACTTCTGGTCAATGTTACCCAACAATTTGACTTTTCTTGACTAGTTTTTAAATTGTGGATCCAGGGGCATTTTCAAGGGAATCTCTTTCAGCTCTGCTAACCTAGGCCAAAAACAAAACAGAAAAAATGTAAATTAATTGTGCTTATCCACCAGACTATGACTTAACCTCAGCCCTGATCTTTTTATCAGTCAGCAGTTCAATCAGCAACTATCTGTGCTTGCGTTCCACCCGCACCATTGCAGTCTCTTCTAGATATTTCAGCTTGTTTGCAACCTTCAAATGTATCTCTTGAGGAGCGCAGGTTAATTTGGTAGTTTTCAAAAACTATCATTATACTACCATTCTTTGCTACATCATCCCCATTTTCATCATAAATAAAGGTAATGATGTTGGTGAAACGGTGTCATTTATCTAACCCACATAATGTACGCCCTGAACGTTCACTCTCCCTGTGTTGTCAGTCTTCTGCATGTTTCCATAAATACAATACTTGTTTGTCAGCAAATACCCTATATGCAGTATTAATCTGTGCCAGTATTTGTGCCCTCCCAGTTGCACTATACTTACTTTCTAGTTTGCTGCTTTGCGATCCCAAATAATGCAATTGAGTTCTTATGGGGCTCAAGGTACCTGCTTGCATTGATGTACAGATCCCTCTTATGTACTCTTGGAACACCTCCAAAATCACAATCCTACTTCAGACCAAGGTCACGTTTTTATCACAATTGTCGCAGATAGCATTTGGTATATCAGCTTTATATGCGGCATCCAACATCAGCTCTGCGGGAAATCTTCAAGCATACATTGGGGGTAACTCATCGACACTGCCAATTATAACAATAATGTGGAATAATCCAGTAATGTCCTAGGAATGTACTGTACTTTCATAACCAAAGATGTCAGGCCTCCAAGCTCAGCAAGAAATCATTCACAATATAATAGCACGAGTACACTTTGCCATCACCTTTCATTATCCACCATCTACCAATCCAGGCATCTTATTTATTTGTAGCAGGACTTTGCCCGGCTAAATGACTGGTTAGCTCGGCTCAGTCTATCCAGCTCAAGGTTTAGTACTACATTAAAATTGCCCCTCTCCTCCATATCAGTGAGGTAGCCTTCAGTTCCCTACAATTTGAAAAATGTTGTAACAACGAACTCAAGGGTATCTATCGCCCACAAAATCAAGACCACTCGCTTTACTTTATAGCATAAAAGGCCACTTTATTCATGACATATGAATTTCCCATCAGATAACCGTTCATTGATATTATAACATGTAATTTGGCAATTGAACACAAAACCATTTGTTTTATTATAAATCTGAATTCATACCGAAACCATCAAATATATTTTTCTTGTATTCCAAACTGAAATAAACTTCCCCAACATTTTCTTTCCATCTTTCCCCTCAATTGTTCTCTATAAGTCCCCCTAACTAACTAATGACTGGAGAAACCCGCTCTAGACTTTTCCTCCCCAAGAGTTTTATGCCTCAAAGAATCTGTTATGGGAATCATGTCCTGAAGTGGCGAATATATATATATATATATATATATATATATATATATATATATAAATAAGCATGTTCAGAAATCCTTCCTCAAAGAAAAAGGCAGAGGCCACAATATGGGGACAGTAGAAGTCTCTTTAATGTAGGCACAGCAAATTCAGCGGGCATATGCATTTCGGCCGTGTGGCCTCGTCAGCGCCCAGAGTGTAACGGGGGATGAGGTGAGTTGAAATGCTGCTGCAGGTTAACGCCCCAATTAAAGTGCTAATAGACTCCACCTGCTGTAAGTTCTATCATGGCAGAGTGCACTTCAAGTCCCAGCATGCAATGTTCCTGCAGGGACCACCGCAGGGATGCGGAACCAGGAAAACCCACAAGCAGCTCTCACCAAGTGTCCCGAGCTGGCATCCACATCAGCGGGGCCTCCGGTGTCCCCAAAACCGCACAACCACCAACAACCAGTATGTTATCCACGGGGGCGAGTACAGCAGTGTGTCCCGCCCAAAGCGAAGTTCAGTGACTCCGACACCGCTTACATTCCTCCAGTCGTGAGGGGGTGGGCTCAGTCTTTCCAAAACAACGGAACAGGGTAGGTTTTGCCAAGGCAGAACAGCGCCAGCGTGGACCTCGCCCTAAGTGTGCAGGGACCTCTGAAGCACATCGCAGGCTCACCGTGCACAATATGTTCAGAAATCCTTCCTCAAAGAAAAAGGCAGAGGCCACAATATGGGGACAGTAGAAGTCTCTTTAATGTAGGCACAGCAAATTCAGCGGGCGTATGCATTTCGGCCGTGTGGCCTCGTCAGCGCCCAGAGTGTAACGGGGGATGAGGTGAGTTGAAATGCTGCTGCAGGTTAACGCCCCAATTAAAGTGCTAATAGACTCCACCTGCTGTAAGTTCTATCATGGCAGAGTGCACTTCAAGTCCCAGCATGCAATGTTCCTGCAGGGACCACCGCAGGGATGCGGAACCAGGAAAACCCACAAGCAGCTCTCACCAAGTGTCCCGAGCTGGCATCCACATCAGCGAGGCCTCCGGTGTCCCCAAAACCGCACAACCACCAACAACCAGTATGTTATCCACGGGGGCGAGTACAGCAGTGTGTCCCGCCCAAAGCGAAGTTCAGTGACTCCGACACCGCTTACATTCCTCCAGTCGTGAGGGGGTGGGCTCAGTCTTTCCAAAACAACGGAACAGGGTAGGTTTTGCCAAGGCAGAACAGCGCCAGCGTGGACCTCGCCCTAAGTGTGCAGGGACCTCTGAAGCACATCGCAGGCTCACCGTGCACAATATGTTCAGAAATCCTTCCTCAAAGAAAAAGGCAGAGGCCACAATATGGGGACAGTAGAAGTCTCTTTAATGTAGGCACAGCAAATTCAGCGGGCGTATGCATTTCGGCCGTGTGGCCTCGTCAGCGCCCAGAGTGTAACGGGGGATGAGGTGAGTTGAAATGCTGCTGCAGGTTAACGCCCCAATTAAAGTGCTAATAGACTCCACCTGCTGTAAGTTCTATCATGGCAGAGTGCACTTCAAGTCCCAGCATGCAATGTTCCTGCAGGGACCACCGCAGGGATGCGGAACCAGGAAAACCCACAAGCAGCTCTCACCAAGTGTCCCGAGCTGGCATCCACATCAGCGAGGCCTCCGGTGTCCCCAAAACCGCACAACCACCAACAACCACTATGTTATCCACGGGGGCGAGTACAGCAGTGTGTCCCGCCCAAAGCGAAGTTCAGTGACTCCGACACCGCTTACATTTCTCCAGTCGTGAGGTGGTGGGCTCAGTCTTTCCGATACAACGGAACAGGGTAGGTTTTGCCAAGGCAGAACAGTGCCAGCGTGGACCTCGCCCTAAGTGTGCAGGGACCTCTGAAGCACGTCGCAGGCTCACCGTGCACAATATGTTCAGAAATCCTTCCTCAAAGAAAAAGGCAGAGGCCACAATATGGGGACAGTAGAAGTCTCTTTAATGTAGGCACAGCAAATTCAGCGGGCGTATGCATTTCGGCCGTGTGGCCTCGTCAGCGCCCAGAGTGTAACGGGGGATGAGGTGAGTTGAAATGCTGCTGCAGGTTAACGCCCCAATTAAAGTGCTAATAGACTCCACCTGCTGTAAGTTCTATCATGGCAGAGTGCACTTCAAGTCCCAGCATGCAATGTTCCTGCAGGGACCACCGCAGGGATGCGGAACCAGGAAAACCCACAAGCATAAATAAGCATATATATATATATATATATATATATACATATACACCATTACAACTATATATATATATATATATTTTTTTTTTTGGGTGGGTGGGTGGGATTTCGCTAGAAGAGCAAAATTGCCGTCTCTATCCTACCTGCGCCTAATCTCCTCACAGCCTACGTGCGGTAAACCTGCCCTGACGCTCCCTTCCTATCTCGAGCCTGGACTGTTCCATGTGCGCAAAAACCGCAGGGGGAGACAGCTCGCGCCGCTCCCCCTGCGGGGCAATTGCCCACAAAATCAAGACCACTCGCTTTACTTTATAGCATAAAAGGCCACTTTATTCAGGACATATGAATTTCCCATCAGATAACCGTTCATTGATATTATAACATGTAATTTGGCAATTGAACACAAAACCATTTGTTTTATTATAAATCTGAATTCATACCGAAACCATCAAATATATTTTTCTTGTATTCCAAACTGAAATAAACTTCCCCAACATTTTCTTTCCATCTTTCCCCTCAATTGTTCTCTACAAGTCCCCCTAACTAACTAATGACTGGAGAAGCCCGCTCTAGACTTTTCCTCCCCGAGAGTTTTATGCCACCCAGGAAAATCAAGGAGTTTTCCTGGCCCCACCTACTTGCCTAAACGAAATCCATTCACAATTTAGAGTTGCACCACAAATTGACTTGTAATTCCTGAGCCAGCATATCCCTGATCTCAACCAAATAATAAGCCATGCCCAAATGTGACAAATGTACTCCGTCATCTCTAAAGAGATGACCTTCAGTGCTTGTGATATACTCATGCACAATAGATCTGATCTGCATGACTTTGCAAAATACCCTCATTGCTTTGTTCAACTTTCGTCGTGCCTTCTCCACTGCAGCGTGACATCTGGCCTGTGGCCAGGATTGTCTATAAATGAATTCAGTCCACATTAAGCGAGTGGTCGGCCAATTTGTTTTTAGGACCGCTAAGTCTAATTGCATCTGTTTGATGAGCGTGAGGCCCGATAAGTTCACCAAATCGTTTTCTCCTAAATGGATAAGGAGATAGTCCGGGCAACCTCTTACGTGGAACATCTGTGTTAACGTCGGGAACAATTCACTCCATTTCATACCTCCTTTTCCCTTCCACACCAATTCATGCTGGGCACCCGGAATACCAGGGGATCGTCCGTGAATCTGTTTTTCTGCAAAAAGGGTGGCCCATTTTACAAATGAATGGCCTACCATCCACGTTTGCTTTTTAAATCTCGAAGTCACTCCCCGAACAGTACCTAAAAGAAAATAGAAATTAGTCTACTCTAATCAAGTGTTCAATTATCCCAACACAGTCATTTTCGCACATATCGTTTGTAACAGCTAGACTTCCATCTGCCAATACACTTCAGGACGTCTAAACCCAGTCCCAACCTAGCTGCCTCCGTTGCCGCCCCTATTCGGAATGAATGCGTAGCAAAATATTGCGGGTTCTCTCCTAAGAACGTTAAGGCTCTCCGCAACACTGCTAAAAATTGTGTACTCGTTATCTTGTCTCCGGACTCATGAATAAAAATGTGGCCTTGCTGAAAAGTATGCGAAGAAGAAACTTGAACCCATTCCTGTACAGGGCAGCAATGTGCAATTCCACTGCTATTCAGAAAAACCCATGTACCCCGGCCCAACTGGTCAGTTTTGGACTTCCTAACCCATATGCCTATCTTGTGTTCCAGGACTGAAATCTCTGTGCTGCATAAACCCTCGTCGCTCCCCGCACCCAGCACCTCAGAAACCCTGAACGCACCAAAGAACATCCAAATCATAGCCAATCTAAAACGCCCCACTTCCCAAAAATCATAACAAAACAAATTCAACTGCTCCAACAACTGTTGTAATAGTGCGAAAGTAATGGGAGCTCGCAGCTGCTGAAACTTTACTGTCCTCCTCTGGAGTCCCCTCAACATTTTCTTAACCAAACTATTATCTACTGGGTCGAAACCCCACAACAGTTGACCATAAAAGGACAAACCTGACAGCTTTCCTGCAATGGTCGTGTGAGATAACCCTTTATCTATCAACGTAAGAACAAAATCACAAATGTTACCACTCTCTTTTTCCAGTTGTCCTGACCCATCTACCACCTGCTTATAGTGTAAGAATTCTTCCCATGCTTGTACATAACTTCTTCTAGTCGAAGGGGCAATTGACTGCTCGACTAGCTGTACGATCCTCATTCCCCTAGGGCCCAAAGGTTGTGTGGCACCTTCGTTTTGGTGATATCTGCCCCTGGCGCCAGCTCGTGGAACTTCTGCCAATGAGAGCGGGAAAGAGCATCAGCGATGGAATTGTTAACCCCAGGGACATGCTTAGCTTTGAAAATCATGTTGAAACGCAAACTCAAGAGCATGAACATCCTCAACAATTGTAACACTCTCACATCTTTGGCCTTCTGGTTGTTCACCAAATTTACCACGGCTGTGTTATCTACGTGAAATAAAACAGATCTGTTTTGAAATTCATGACCCCAAGCCAACAGAGCCACAATTAAAGGAAACAGCTCTAAAAAGGCAATCCTGCGGCCGTGGTTTTTCCAATGCTCTGGCCAGCTCTCGGCGCACCACCTTCCTTCCCAGAAAATTCCAAAACCACTTGATCCAGCAGCATCACAATAAATTTGGACTTGCCAAACAAAATCCTCGTCCAAGAATTGCAACGGTATGCCGTTAAAACTGTCCAAGAAACACAGCCACACCCTCAAATCCTCCTTGATTCCCTTAGTCAAGCGAACTCTGTGATGTGGGAGAGAGGCGCCCGATAAAGCCATGCCTAACCGCCTACAAAAAGTCCTCCCTGCTCTCACCACCCGACACGCAAAGTTCAAGTAGCCTAATAAGCGCTGTACTTGTCTTAATTCAATCTTTCGTGCATCCATAACCAAAAGCAAAAAGGATCTGGTCTCGCTAATCTTGTTCTCTGGGAGGCGTGCCGTCATCTGCATGGTATCTAGCTCAATGCCTAGGAAAGTCACAATCGTACTAGGTCCTTCCATCTTGTCAGGCGCCAAAGGGACCCCTAAAGAATCAGCGAGCGTCTGGAATTGCGTGAGTGCTGTTGTGCAATGTCCTGTCTCAGCCTTCCCTACGAAAAGGAAATCATCTAAATAATGACAACTGACACCTTCCGTACATATCTGTGAAAATATCCACTGAATGAATGTGCTAAACATCTCAAAAAGCGCACATGAGGCCGCACATCCCATTGGTAAAAATTTGTCCACATAGTAATGGCCCTGAAAAAACATACCCAGCAGTTCGAAATCAGAAGGGTGTATGGGTAGTAAACGGAAGGCAGATTGGATATCGCATTTAGCCATTTCCGCTCCCTCACCCATCCGTGTCACTAATTTAATCGCTTCATCCACTATCGTGTAAGGCACTGAGGTATCAAGGGCTGATATGAAATCGTTAATGGAGCCACCTTCCGACCAGGAGAGATGTTGTATCATCCTATATTCGCCGGTGGCCTTTTTCAGAATGACACCAAGAGGGGACACTATCAAATTCGGTAGAGGACATTGCTGAAAGGGGCCCGCTATCCTGCCTACCTTGATCTCTGCGTCTAATTTTTTACGGACCACCTCCGGCAATGCCTTAGCCGAACGCAAGTTGTCAGCCCACCTATGGTGACGGGGACCCTGATATCCCAGCTTAAAGCCTACCTGAAACCCCCAAAACAAGCGAGCTGCTGCATCAGTATCCGGATATTTGTCTAACCAAGGTGTCAAACTGGACAATCTAACTGGTGTAGGCGCCTTTTGGAAAAGTAGGGAAAGGGGCACCTCTTCCCCTATATGCCCAGCTACCCTGTTCTTGAAATCTTTGTTGATCGCTAAATCTGTGGCCGCCAAAACCACCCGCTGAGGAACCACATTGCGTGAGCGGATGACGCCCCCCGCAATGGGAACAATCGTGCTTAACTCAGCACATTGGTCTAGTACACATTCCCCTATTGTAGTTCCAACAGGCTCCTGTACCAGAGGTGAAACCCCTTCCCCATGCACCCGCTCCAGAATGAGCGGGACGCCACAGAAAGGGCCGGTAAGGCACTGGCAAACCACTTGCCGTGTGCGTCGTAGCCAATGGGTGAGACGTGGACATCCATTGGAGCCAAAGTTCTGAATCCACGTCCCCCCACGGCTTCTCAGCACAGATACTAATACGGGCTCGAAATTCCTCGTCATAGTTCAACCATGAGTATCCCCCAAAGTGCAGCTGTGCCTTCCTGACGATATCCATGTATTTATAAAGGGCAACAGACCTCTCAGGATATTTTTCGCAATAAATACTTGCATATATCAGGAAGGCTGAGGTCCAATTCTCAATGGAACGAGGCACCCTGGGACGTCGCGCTAACTCCCATTCCTCCTCCTTTGAACCCTCTTTGGCTTGCACGTCACGGTGGAGTAACTTGAAGATGTCAACAAACTCATGGTTCCATATACGTTGCTTGGTTTTATCTGAAAAGTGTGAGCCCAAGGGCATCGCAAGGCCCATGTAAGGAAGCCTTTGTTTAACATTAATGGACACTATCTGATCAGACACCGCGCCTTGTGTACGCCCTTCATTTAGAGTGTCCAACCTCTGAGGTGACTCTCCCGCACCTAGTGCACTAAGCAGTGTCAGCACCCCAGACGATATCGAATTGTCCAACGAAACGCTCTTCCTGCCTTCCCTCTCCCCTACTATTTTCACCACAGGTAAACTTCGTACATTCACCCCTCTTTCCTGCCTATCGTCCCACACTGCCCACCAATGAGGCTTACCGTAAGGTAGCTGATCCGCTCGTTGCTGCAACTCCGTTTGAGACATCCGCTCTTGATAATCTCTTGGTGTCAGCTCCACAGCAGAAGAGTCCGCACTTGACCTCTGAAACAATAAAGAAGAGTTTGTTGTTGCCCCCCCCCTGCTCCCTTTTTTGTTTTACCAACCGTACCTGGAAATTTTTGTTTTTTTTATGCAAAATTTCCTTGCCCTTTATCGACTTCCCAGCCTGCCCTTTTTTGACCTGTCTAGACTCGTACCTCACCTCTGGCCCCCCACTAGTACTAGGACAAGCCCCTTCCCCAACCCCGCCATCAAAGGTCGACCAAGCCAGGTCAGAACTCCGCTCTAGAGGTCTGTCCGACCGCACAAAATCCGCTCTGGATTCGCTAGTATATACATTACCAAGCCCCTCAATGTACGGTGATACAGTAGGCAAGGATGACACAGTATAGAAACCACCCATCTGCGCATCAGAAATGTTGCGAGCACCTCGCGAAAAGGTGAAATCTTCTCTGGAAGTATGTCTCACTGTGTGGTTGCAAGAGGAGTTTGGGTGCTCAACCCAAACCCACTGACCGTTGCCGCTCCTGTTTTGTGTGCTTCTCATGTTCGGTGCGTCATACGGTGAAGGGCGATCACGCGGGAATAAATATTCGGTATCCCATCTCCTGACTTCCTGACCAGAACGAAATGTGTCATTCCCTTCTTCAAGTCTGCCGTCATCACCCCCTTCCTCCTCACTGTCTGAATCTTCGTCAAACTCCAAGTCACTTGCCTCCTGTGGCTCCTGATTTAAACCAACCTGCTGAAGTGCACGGGGCCCCCCCCCTGCTTAGACGAAGGTGGGCCTTTTACACCAGGCTCTGCGTTTTCCACAAACCCGCTCCTGGTCTGAGGTAATTGGCTGCGTGTCGTGGAGTGGGGGGTCTCCTGAAGAATCTGCGCCTCATACTCTTCCTCGTCGTCACTGTCGCTGGAATAAGCCACTAAGGAGCCCTCCCGCCCCCTCACAATAAACTTCTGGCTCACGGCGTTTTGCCCATTGTCCATACAAGAATTATCAAATCCTGTCAAAACGCTCATTGGGGGGGGGTAACGGAGGTATCTCCGAGCCACCGAACCTGTTTTGGGTAACTACCAGCTTCTTGACGACCTTTTCCTTTCCTTTTCTCTTGATGGCAGCCTGCGTAGCGCCACTAGTAGCCCTCTTTTTTGTGACTGGAACCTGCGCATTCTCCTCAGCAAACTTATGCCTTTTATCAATTTGACTCACCGCTTGTGGACGCGTGAGAGAGGTAGCCCTGCGTATAGCCGTGAATTTTCCTGTCACGCTAGGTCTTGATGTCCCGTCAACACCTGTGCTCAAGGAGCGCACTCTCCTGCCTCCTTTTCTGACAGAAGCCGGCTGACAAGCTTCAATGGCATACTTCACCCCCTTCGCCGCTTTTCTCTGTGGGGGACGTGTAGGTGGAAGCATCTCCTGACGCGCAGACTGTGTCTACATGTCTTCTCTCCCCTCCTGTTGAATAACTCTCAAAGCTGCCACCAGCTGCTCGCTCATATCCATGCTAGAAAAGCACTCACTATACTAATAATAACCTCTGCCCCTTAAAAACTTGTAAATAAACACCTTCTGGCGCTTAATTTCGCTAGAAGAGCAAAATCGTTATCTCTATCCTACCCGTGCCTAATCTCCTCACAGCCTACGCGCGGTAAACCTCCCCTGACTTTCCCTTCCTATCTCGCGCCTGGACTGTTCCATGTGCGCGAAAACCGCAGGGGGAGACAGCTCGCGCCGCTCCCCCTGCGGGGCCATTGTCTCTCCTTAAAATGGTAATGACGGTAATACAGGTTTCAAATATTATAACCTGCTCTATAATGTGCCTCCCATTAGAGTGAGCAGATAGGAGTAAACATGAAATATAGCTATTACTCTGGCATAGCGAGTGCAAATAGCATCTAGGCATTCTGATCTATGTATCTTTCTATATAAGTAAACCTCTATCAGCTGCATATGTTTATAATTCAGACAGACTTGGATGTTCTAGGACAACGCATTTTTAGTAGACATATCTAAATGCCTGATCTGTTCTGTAACCCCTAAACAATTTATCACATCCTGCATTTATTATTTTCTCCTCACAAAGGTTATGTGTGCATATTATACAATGTATGTATAAGGACCCCCGGCTACTAATATTTGTTTCCAGGGCAGGGAAAATACAATTGTTGAAGAAAAGCTCCCTAGGCAACTGTTGGTCTATTGCATGTACAAGACCATAATTCTTAATTAATAGGAGAAGACTCAGTGTACAGTGATTATCAATTAAAAATCTTTTTATTCATAAAAAAAATCGTTTAAAAAGACTATCATTCAAACTGTTTTACTATTTGGGTAAATATATGTAGGACATTAACATCACATAAAAAAATTATTTACAGGGAATAAGACACAAAATCTGGCCCCATTAAATCTATCTGGTCTATCTAAGCCATCTACCTTTACCAACATGTTAGACCCACTAGGCCCCGAAGTCGCTGTTTTTGAGCATGCTGTACTCAACCGCCTAGATAGGGCCACACGATATATTGCTAAACCTAGCTACAACCTTAACAAAGATGAATGTCAATCTACAAAAAATCACTCATGAGAAATCCCTGACAGTTAAAAACTGTAACAAACGGGGTGGCGTTGTAGTATTAGACCATTAAATCAATGGGGTTCACCCACAGAAACAAAGGACCTGGGTATGAATGGTATAAAGAAAGATGGTCCTTGATTATGATTTAAGTAAGCACTTAAATGAATTTCATTTGTTTTTCACTTATGCAGTTAAATTCGCATACGTTGATTCAATCAAAACAATGGGAGAGATCTATTCAATAGTAAACAAAACCCAAAAGGTTTGACACAAATGATTTAGAAAAACCCAGGAATTGCAAATGCAATCAAAGTATAACCACACTTTGTATATTTGTTATATCAAAAATTCAATTATTTATTTACAGTTAAATAAAACAGTTGTCTAAACGGCGCAATAGACTATCAAGAGTATAGTCAGTGAGGAAGTGAAAGGGGTGCTCAGGTGAAAAGGAAATTTGGAGAAAAAGAGACAAAGCTGATAAACAGTTGTATTATTTACACAGAACAAAGCGGGATAGCCTCCGCTGTCTTATATGCCTGTCCCCTATAGTTGTTAATTGAGGGGTATGGGGGAATGGACACTGGGAGGGATACAGGCAGGTCAATTGGTAAGCGTCGATGTTTCGACCCTGATGCTCTTGGGGTATTGAGGACCTCAGCTGCGGGTCTTCTTCAGGACAGGGGGGGGGGGAGGGGTGTTGATTGAGCAGCAATGTAGCTGGGCCGTTATCCAACAGATCGTCTGGATTAAACACCTAGGGTACACGAATGAGATTGGATTTAGAAACTAGGTACAACATGTTTACAAGTGTGGTTAATGATGGGTATTAAGTACATTACCAATGAAGTGGCAGGAATATGGACCTCCGTCCACGCTTCTGTAGGAATAGGTCACCTAATAGGCAGAAAAAGAGTACTGAGTCAAGAACCCTCTCCCAAGGGTAAATGACTCCAAGTAGTTCTTTAATCTGCATGTTAATAGACTCACCTAGTGTCTTGAGGTGGTCAAAGACTGTATTGGCTTTATGTCAGGCTGATGTTCTGAGTTAGGCCTGTGGAGGATTGAAAAATAATGAGCTCCCCATTTTTATGTAAGCTGAACCATGTCCATTAAGTAAATTAGCTGGGGGCTTACCGTTATAGGTGATTTCAGCGCGGTCCTACCGGCACCCCCTTGGGCGTTCCGGTGTTATAGATATCCGCACTTAGTCCGGTATTGAGTTATTCTATCAGGTACACTTGTAACCTGGTAAATAGAAAAGGATTGGGCACAGTAAGGGAATTGTTCCATTTGCGTGTTGTTCAGTTCCTCGCAATATTAATCTAAAGGAGTTCGAGTTCTTACCTCGTGTGTTCGTTTTAGTTAGGCCAGGTACCGCCGAGGGAATTATATAATTAAGCCGGGTACCGCAGGAGAGCCTGTGATGTGGAGTAGCCTCAATCGGCGTTTGTCCGAAAACGAGCACCGCGTTCGGACTGCACGGGTACTTCCGTGTTGAATTTGTCACGTGTCAGCGTGTCAGCCAATCAGGAAGGATCGGCTGAAACGATCGACAGTGAGGAAGGACTCTTTTATTATGAAAAACTCGAGTCTAGTTCGGTAATTCCCTTGTTCGAGTGGAATCTTTTTGACTAGTAAAATGAAAACACACCTCCATATCTGATGTTAAGGTGCAATCATGTTTCGCACACACGTTTTTTCATCTGGATAGGGCTTATTACGATTTGGAGGAATAGCGAGTGTCTATTCATGCATACTTGTTAACCATAGTTGGCTTGGGTTAGGTATGTAATTCTACCATCTGGTTAATAATAAAGATCAAAAAGGTTACTGAATCAGATACATATGGCATAAATGGTGCATTATTTTGATCCCACACGATTTGAATCATTAGTTAATTTTAGGTATATAGTGGCCTTTGTAATTACACACGGGCTGAAATTATATAACTCATAGGTTCAAAATAGACAGAATATACAACAACCGTTTATACAAACAATATGCAAAACAACATACAATTATGTAGTGACTCGTCGATATCCATACAATATATGTTACAAACATGATATATCTAGTATGCCTGGTATATACTGATTATACATGCAATGTATAAAATAGCACTCAATTATCTGATGACACGTGTCATTACAGTACATGATAAACATGACATATCTGATATGCCCAGTATTGTGCTAAGTGTATTGACATTCTATTTCCTAAATGAAGGATGATGGATCATCATGGTGCATTTTAAACAGGTCAAGCGTTAGGTGGCCAAGTCTGGTGGTCAACCATTACGAATTGACACCATTTGTCTTAGCACTTCCTCGCGATCATTGAGACCGCGATTGATAGTATCAAATAGGTGCATGCAGCGGCATTCTCTGGTATTGAGAAGTTTGGCATAGTTGCCACCTCGTGGATTTTTTGCAACCTTCTCTATTATCCACCATTTGAAACTTTCAGGATGGTGATTAAAGTTGAGAAAATGATCTACCAATGGGGCTCCTTGCACCTTACAGCGTATTTTGCTACAGTGTTGTAAGATACGGGTCTTAGTTTTCTGGGTAGTTTGACCGATGTATAAGAAACCACATGGGCACATTATAGCATAGATCACTCCCATGGTGTTGCAATTGGTATGTTGTTGTAACGTGTGGGTGTAATTGTTGTGGGTGAACACTTTTATCTCTGATACCATAGAACACGCTTTACAGCTGCCACATTTAAAGTGGCCTAACACAGGGGGGATATTCCACAGTGAAGTTTGACTTTCTATGTTGTGTTGACTGAGCATGGAATGCACTACATAGTCCTTAACACTCCTGCCTTTACGAAAGGCGTGCATTGGGGGTTCAGCTATTCCTATCTCCTCTGCTATTAGGTGCCAATGTGTGTTAATGGTTTGTTTAATTTCCGTACTACGTGTATTAAAGGTAGTCACACATATAAGTCTGTTTTCTGTGGAGTCTGGTTTCTGTTTAGGTTCTAGGAGGGACTCCCTGTTACTGAACCATGCCCTTTTGCGTGCTTTCCTGACTAGGCTTCTAGGGTATCCTCGCTCTATGAGTCTTTTGATCAGGATGTCGGATTCATTAAAATAGTCAGTTTTCTTGGTGCAGTTGCGTCGCAACCTCAGGAACTGCCCATAAGGTAGGTTGTCCCTGAGGTTGCGAGGGTGATGGCTTGTGTATCTAAGGAGTGTATTTTTTTCTGTAGTTTTCCTAAAGAGTGTGGTGTAGGGGCGGAGCCGGGCCAGCGGCCAAGATGGTCGCACGAGTGCCCGGCTCCGCCGGCTCTCCTCTCCCGCCGCCTGTTTTCTCGTCTGCCCCGCATAACTTTGGAGCTTTCATGTGTCGGAGGGGGTGCCGAGTGGATGAGTTCGCCTCCGAGCGCTCTCCGTGCCTCGGGAGCGGAGTTACGGCTATTTGTGTTCCTGGCCTGTGAGCGACTTCCAGCCGGGCCCTGGCACGATTGCGCCGCCGCCAGCGAGATCCACAACGTCAGATGCAGAGCTTCAGAAGGAACCGCCCCACGACTGAACAGGTCAGCCCGCCCCTGTAGACTTGGCTCCAGCACTACCCATGCACCGGGAGGACAGAACGTATGCTGCTTTACGCGCCGGTTTGGTGGTCCCCCCCCCCTCTCTCCTTAATGGACTTCTTCGACCCCTACTTGTTGCTAGCTGCTTGGATGGCGTGCTGCCTGGCCTGCAAGGGGCTGCCTACTCCACATTTTCGCTGCGTGGGGCTGGCTTCGGCGCGGCACCACCAATGCACCCTTTTGGATCGTGGGGGTCCGATCATGTTTATTCACATGCTGTGGGGCACAGACACTAATGGGTAGTGCGTGGGACTGCCGACTCCCTCTTCCCCTTTTATCCGGCTTGGGGCGGGCGGCCATGACACTTGCTTTGTGCGGCGCTGGGATTTGGGGTCCCCCCGCCGAGTGTGATTTGATCGGTTGAGCCCGCAATATGTGTTGGAAGTGCACGCGGTGAAGGCTGGGGAGTAGAATGGACGTCCCCCGTGCGCTGACAGGGAGGAGCTGGAATTGGATTACTGCGGGGGGCGCCGGACACCACCAGAACGGAGAGACGCGTCGTCGCGGGCATTTTGAGTACGAGACTTTGCCCGTGCAGCCTTTGCTCGGACCTTCATTGCATATGTTTGGTGGTGGGACTCTGCTCCGTTTTTCTTGGCGACGTGGGAGAATGTTTGCGCTGGTATCACTTCTTGTGTGCTCTTCATTGACTGCCTACTTGACACTTGTTCATAAGCCTACGTTGGATGCTCGGAGAATCCGCTGATATCCTTTGCAACATTATCCTTTTATTTGTTTATCCTGATGTCGAGCTTTGCAACCACGAAATGGCCGTCCTGGTTTTCCTATCTACTGTGCTTGGAAAGAAGACGCAAAATGGCGGCGGTGCCCCTGACGGTGCGACTTCTTGTAACATTGCAGGACATTCTGCTCCTTTTACGTTGGTATGCCCGCTCACTGTGCTGATTCACTTGTGTTTTCTCGCTTGTAACTTTGTGCCATGTTTCTATTCGGGCCGGCAAATTGTATGTACAGCAATGACACTTGGCTCCCTTTTTCCCTGACATGGAGAGTTTTGCATATTGCCTGATTAGTTTGCGGGGGTGGGCTGTATAACTGATTTTGTCCCTGCTTATGGTTTTTGTATCTCATTATTCGTTACAGTATTATTGCAGGGGTGCGGGACCCGGGGGGGGGGGGGGGTCGGGTTCCTTGTTAGGGGCCCCCCTAGCTTCTTTTCCCCTTCTGTGGGGTTTTCGATCATTTTCTTCTCTTTTTTCCTTTATTTCGTGTTGGATATTGTCTTCTCTTTCCTCTTGCCTCTTTCTTTCTATATTTCGGGTTTAGATTCTGGGCGACAGGCACGCTGCTAGGGGGGTGGGCTGTGGCCGTACGCAGTGGTGCAGGGTGGGGGGATGGGGGTGGGGTATTGTTTTTGATTCCTTTTAGTTCCATGGCCTCTTTTCATGTTGTTATTTTTGCTTTTCTTTCCCTTTTTCTTCCCTCCTTTTTCTTTTTTGGGGGTCGGATTCTAGGCACGTCATTGTGCGTTTCTCTAGTTCAGTACAGGGGTCGCTGTTTTATTGCTTAATTACGTGGCGGGCGGGTGTTGTCTGGGCAGGGGTCTGATCTGTTTGTCGACTATCCTGATTGTACATTTTGCTATGCATACCCTGCCTATGATGGTCCTGCCGTAAATATCCTGTCTTGAGTGTAACCCTAGTGTTAGCAATGTTTAATGATGTGATATCCGATCCTGCTTTTCTTCCTTTTAAAAATAGCAAAACGAAACCTTTCTGATCCTGTGACCATGTTCCATTCGGCTCTCCTGAGTTGCGCATCGATACTGTGAGGTGTACTATTGCTTTGATCCTGCTTTCCATTGTTTGACTGTATTACCTCTGTACCCTTGCATCACCGTGCCGTCTGCCGGACTTTGACTGTAACTGTGAAATGTCAATAAAGGTTTAAAAAAAAAAAAAAATGTGGTGTATAGGACACCGTTTTCTTCTTTGATGGTCAGGTCAAGAAAATTTATGGCCTTATTGCTACTCTCAATGGAAAATTGTATATTGTGATCCTTCTCATTCAACTAAGTGTGGAAAGCCATCAGTTCCTCCTGTGTGCCCCTCCAAATGAGGAGCACGTCGTCGATGTATCGACGCCATTCTGCAATTTTTGTTCTGTAGGGATTGGTGTTGTCTAAAATCCATTTATGTTCAAACTTATCCATAAATATAATGGCAAGGTTGGGAGCGAAGCTGGCCCCCATAGCTACTCCACTTGTTTGTTCATAGTATTGCCCGTCGAAGATGAAGTAATTTCTTTTCATCGCCAATTCCAAAAGGGATAAGATGAAACTGGTTGGAACCCTGTGTGGACGTGGTCTGCTGTCTAAAACCTTTTCAATCTCAACCATTGCTGTTTGTTGGGGGATACTGGTGTACAGGGACGTGATGTCCATGGTCACCAATAATTCCTTGCTGGGGTCGAATTTGCTCCCATCCATCAGTTGGATTACCTGCATGGTGTCTCGTAAATAGCAGGTTGTGTTTTCTGCAATGGGCTTTAAAAAAATGTCTATAAACTTACACAATGGTTCTAAAATAGAACCGCACCCCGAGATGATCGGCCTCCCTGGCGGTGCAGTTAGGCCCTTATGAATTTTGGGTACTGTGTATATTGTTGGAATACGGGGATGGACGTTATTTAAATATTCATTTTCCAACTTAGTGATTATACCTTCCTGATGTGCTGCATCGGTTAGTCTTCTGATTTGGATGGCTATGTCGTTGGTCGGGTCTTTAGGTAATTTCCTGTAGTTACCCTCTCTGGCTAACTGTGTAAGGATTTCTGCCTTGTATGCCTCTCTGCTTTGAATAACTATTGCGCCCCCCTTATCGGCGGGTTTTATTACTATCTCTTGGTTGTTGTTTAGATTGTATAGTGCTTGTCGTTCAGTTTTGGTAATGTTGTATTTCACATACTTTCTATCAGTTAGTAGTTTGGTGATGTCACCCATCACCATTTTTTCATATGCTAGAATCCTTGGTGGCATCATATGTGTTGGGGGGGGTAAAGGTAGGGGGGGTAAAGGTAGAGGGCGGTCTTAGGCCTGTACTGCTGTTCGAGTTGGTAAGGGGTAATTTATTGAAGTAATATTTGAGGCGAACCTTGCGGAAGAATTGGAACAGTTCTAATTTCAAATTGAAACTGTTAGGAAGATTAGTGGGTACAAAGGATAATCCCTTTTCTAACACCTGTTGTTCCTCGCATGTCAGATTATAGTCAGATAAGTTGATCAATGGACTACTCTGTGTGGGTGCTGTGGTAGTATTTACCATCTGTAATGCTGTGATCGTGTTCGTATGTCGCCATGGGATTCCTGTCTGAAATGTACTTGTTTCCCTGGTTTGTCTCTCCCTTGATTCCAACTCTGTTGTCCCCTGTTCTGTTTCCAAGATGCTTGGCCTCTTCCCCTGGGTCGTCCCCAGGGGCGTCCCCTCCCACGTTGGTCCACCCATGGGTCCTGCTCTAAAAAATCTTGGTCCCCTTCTTATCCAGCAGTGCTAGTGGATGGTTGTTCTGATTCGGAACCACTGCTGACGGAGGAGTTGGAGAAAGTGTTATACCTCCGGTAACCTCCCCTGCCTCTAGTTGTATATGTACCCCTCGAATCTTGATTATAGTATCCGTCTGTTAGATAGGGGTAGACCTTCTTTTTGTCAAAGAATTTGATATCGTTGGATAGTTTATCCAATTTGGTAGTCTGTGTGAAGGTATCGAATTCTTTTAGAGTTTTATCAAGTCTATCTAGAGCTTCTTTTGCGTTCTTTAGGGCAGTGTCATCCAAAATCTCCCTTCTCAAATCGGCTATTTCTTTAGTTAAACGGGTAACTTCTTCCAGAGCTGTTTCAACCCCAAGCACCATCCAGTGCCTGGAGCAATTATTGGATATGAAGCTAAATTTGCCTTTGAATACCGGGTTATCAACGAATATAGCCGGTTCGTTGCGAACCTGTAGGCCTACTGGGATCACGTTGGCTTGGAGGTATTGAGCCAATGCGTGTCCGTGGAGTCTGGTTCTAGTGAGTTTCTTTTCTAGTCGTTCTAGTTTATTGACTTTGTCGTTTAATGTAGGATCTAGTGTGCTAACTGATCTACCTAGAAAATTGCCTCCTCCCTGTTCGCCTATCAGGTTTTTGATGTAGTCTTCACTGTATGTTAAGATTTCATTATCAACCATGTCTGTGGAATCAGGATGTGGATCTATGTACTCTCAAACACTCTGCTACATATACTTGACATTTAAGGCACACAGAAAACAATTAACAACAAATAACGACAACCCTCGCAGGAATCCCTGCACAAGAGACCATTAAATCAATGGGGTTCACCCACAGAAACAAAGGACCTGGGTATGAATGGTATAAAGAAAGATGGTCCTTGATTATGATTTAAGTAAGCACTTAAATGAATTTCATTTGTTTTTCACTTATGCAGTTAAATTCGCATACATTGATTCAATCAAAACAATGGGAGAGATCTATTCAGTAGTAAACAAAACCCAAAAGGTTTGACACAAATGATTTAGAAAAACCCAGGAATTGCAAATGCAATCAAAGTATAACCACACTTTGTATATTTGTTATATCAAAAATTCAATTATTTATTTACAGTTAAATAAAACAGTTGTCTAAACGGCGCAATAGACTATCAAGAGTATAGTCAGTGAGGAAGTGAAAGGGGTGCTCAGGTGAAAAGGAAATTTGGAGAAAAAGAGACAAAGCTGATAAACAGTTGTATTATTTACACAGAACAAAGCGGGATAGCCTCCGCTGTCTTATATGCCTGTCCCCTATAGTTGTCAATTGAGGGGTATGGGGGAATGGACGCTGGGAGGGATACAGGCAGGTCAATTGGTAAGCGTCGACGTTTCGACCCTGATGCTCTTGGGGTATTGAGGACCTCAGCTGCGGGTCTTCTTCAGGACAGGGGGGGGGGGAGGGGGTGTCCACGCTTCTGTAGGAATAGGTCACCTAATAGGCAGAAAAAGAGTACTGAGTCAAGACCCCTCTCCCAAGGGTAAATGACTCCAAGTAGTTCTTTAATCTGCATGTTAATAGACTCACCTAGTGTCTTGAGGTGGTCAAAGACTGTATCGGCTTTATGTCAGGCTGATGTTCTGAGTTAGGCCTGTGGAGGATTGAAAAATAATGAGCTCCCCATTTTTATGTAAACTGAACCATGTCCATTAAGTAAATTAGCTGGGGGCTTACCGTTATAGGTGATTTCAGCGCGGTCCTACCGGCGCCCCCTTGGGCGTTCCGGTGTTATAGATATCCGCACTTAGTCCGGTATTGAGTTATTCTATCAGGTACACTTGTAACCTGGTAAATAGAAAAGGATTGGGCACAGTAAGGGAATTGTTCCATTTGCGTGTTGTTCATTTCCTCGCAATATTAATCTAAAGGAGTTCGAGTTCTTACCTCGTGTGTTCGTTTTAGTTAGGCCAGGTACCGCCGAGGGAATCATATAATTAAGCCGAGTACCGCAGGAGAGCCTGTGATGTGGAGTAGCCTCAATCTGCGTTTGTCCGAAAACGAGCACCGCGTTCGGACTGCACGGGTACTTCCGTGTTGAATTTGTCACGTGTCAGCGTGTCAGCCAATCAGGAAGGATCGGGTGAAACGATCGACAGTGAGGAAGGACTCTTTTATTATGAAAAACTCGAGTCTAGTTCGGTAATTCCCTTGTTCGAGTGGAATCTTTTTGACTAGTAAAATGAAAACACACCTCCATATCTGATGTTAAGGTGCAATCATGTTTCGCACACACGTTTTTTCATCTGGATAGGGCTTATTACGATTTGGAGGAATAGCAAGTGTCTATTCATGCATACTTGTTAACCATAGTTGGCTTGGGTTAGGTATGTAATTCTACCATCTGGTTAATAATAAAGATCAAAAAGGTTACCGAATCAGATACATATGGCACAAATGGTGCATTATTTTGATCCCACACGATTTGAATCATTAGTTAATTTTAGGTATATAGTGGCCTTTGTAATTACACACGGGCTGAAATTATATAACTCATAGGTTCAAAATAGACAGAATATACAACAACCGTTTATACAAACAATATGCAAAACAACATACAATTATGTAGTGACTCGTCGATATCCATACAATACATGTTACAAACATGATATATCTAGTATGCCTGGTATATACTGATTATACATGCAATATATAAAATAGCACACAATTATCTGATGACACATGTGTCATTACAGTACATGATAAACATGACATATCTGATATGCCCAGTATTGTGCTAAGTGTATTGACATTCTATTTCCTAAATGAAGGATGATGGATCATCATGGTGCATTTTAAACAGGTCAAGCGTTAGGTGGCCAAGTCTGGTGGTCAACCATTACGAATTGACACCATTTGTCTTAGCACTTCCTCGCGATCATTGAGACCGCGATTGATAGTATCAAATAGGTGCATCCAGCGGCATTCTCTGGTATTGAGAAAATTGGCATAGTTGCCACCTCGTGTCCATTCCCCCATACCCCTCAATTGACAACTATAGGGGACAGGCATATAAGACAGCGGAGGCTATCCCGCTTTGTTCTGTGTAAATAATACAACTGTTTATCAGCTTTGTCTCTTTTTCTCCAAATTTCCTTTTCACCTGAGCACCCCTTTCACTTCCTCACTGACTATACTCTTGATAGTCTATTGCGCCGTTTAGACAACTGTTTTATTTAACTGTAAATAAATAATTGAATTTTTGATATAACAAATATACAAAGTGTGGTTATACTTTGATTGCATTTGCAATTCCTGGGTTTTTCTAAATCATTTGTGTCAAACCTTTTGGGTTTTGTTTACTACTGAATAGATCTCTCCCATTGTTTTGATTGAATCAATGTATGCGAATTTAACTGCATAAGTGAAAAACAAATGAAATTCATTTAAGTGCTTACTTAAATCATAATCAAGGACCATCTTTCGTTGTAGTATTAGATACACAACAATATGAACAAAAATGGTTACACTTCTTAATGATTAAAATTTTTACACCAACATCTCTCTAGATCCTACAAAGAAAATAGCATCTAGAATCCACCATCTCACCACTGATGCCCTCTTAGCAGGTGACATCTGTGATAAAGAGTTTGAGTATCTAAATATCATTGATCCTAAGATATCATGTATTTATGGAATCCCGAAATCCATAAAAATATCACAGACTCACCATATAATCCTATCGTTTCCACGATCGGGTCGATTACAGAACCTTTATCCAAATACACTGATAACTTATTAAAACCACATATATCTAAGATTCCATCATACATTAAAGATACAAGAGACATCAATAAAGTTGAAAACCCTACCATTCAACTCTGAAATGAGTTTAGTAGTAACATTGGATATAGAATCCTAGTATAGTAACATTCTGCAGACTGAGGCCATTGAGGCTGTTGAATGGTTTAAAGATACATACAACATCAGATGCCCAATGACTTTCCTATTGGTATGCCTAAAAATTGTATTATCGGAAAATACATTTGAATTTGGCAACACCTTATATAAACAAATCAAAGGTGTAAGCATAGGGGCATCAGTAGCGCCATTGGTAGCTAGCATCTATATGGCATCTTTTGTAAAGAAATATATTGACAATGAAATTGCACCCTTCTTTGAATCTGTGACATATTGGTCACGATGTATTGATGATATTTTCTTCATCTGGACTGACACTATGGATTTACTCACAGAATTTTTAGAATGGCTGAACCTATGTGACACCAACCTGAAATTCATCTTCCATACCAGCTGCTTACAAGTCAAAATCTTAGATATTCTCATTCGTCACAATAATGGCATACTCGAGGTAGATCTCTTTGTTAAACCAACAGCAAGGAACACCTTGTTACATTATGAAAGTTACCATCCACAGAAACAGAGTATTCCTTTCTGACAGTTTCTACGACTTAGACGAAACTGCTCGAAATTTTTAACTAGAGGGTACCCTAAACGTCTAGTCGGAGAGCTAGATTCCATGACAGAGACACACTGTTAAGATCACAACCTCATCCCTCAATAACACAACTAGTATGCGTCACAAAACATTTCTCCATGAATGAAACAATCAGGCAAATCATTATTTCAAATTGGCATATCCTAAACAACCATACCAACCAAGAGCTCAAACATTCCAGACCTCTTTTTGCGCATTGTCCAATAAGAACATTAAAGATATCATTGCACACTCTTGTTTTTCCGCAAGTTCCACGTTCATTAAAAAACAATTGATGGTTCAAAGCCAATTAGAGGTACTTTCAAATGCACTCAGTGCAAGGCATGTAACACTGTGATTGAAGATGACACTTTCACTCACAATGGATATACAATCCATGCCAGAGAATTCTTGAAGTGTAAAACAAAATATCTAATCTATCTGTAGCTATTTCCTTGTAACATTGGTTATGTAGGCGAGATAGCACATTCACCATCTACACATTTAACTGAACACTGATCAGCAATTCATACGTTGAAAATGGCTGCACCTCTGGTCAAACATTACCTTGAAAAGAAACATACAGCTAATGACATTAGTGGCTAATTTATTATACTGGAGAAAATAGAAATATTGCAAGAAACAAGAGGTACTGAAATTCGAAAAAAAAAGAGAGGTGTTCTTGATCTTTGTTCTTGATACATTTAAACGTGGTCTCAATAATGAGCTCTCCAGGGAAAATGCAATCAGGTACAATACGAATTTATAATACCTCATGAGCTAGACACTTGACAACACTTAATAATTGTAGATTATGCATCTTTCTACTGACACCATGTGGTACGTTAGTCCAATTCTTGGGACTACTGTCATCAATATACTTTATTTATGCATACATCTTATAAATAAAAATGTAAAAAAAGCCTTGGCTCAACGCTAATGCTATTCTCGTTTTATCCCTTCAGCCATATTTATCATAGTATCACCTTCTCCAGACATCTAAGTCACTATTTCGCTGGAATGTTAGTCCACTTTTTTGGACTACCGTCATCTAAATACTTTATTTATAGATATCTCTGACAAGCTCTTGAAACAGTCTGTCCTCGTCCCAAACATAGCTGAAATATAGTTAATGTTCCAGCTAGTGAAGCTTAATCTTCTCTTTAATACTGACCAGAGGTTAATTTTGTTCAAAACAGTTTAATCTTAAGGAAATATTTCTCTCTGGCATATACTATTTGCTGCATCTTATTTCTTTTTGTATTTTGATGGCATTCTACTTAGACAGACTTTATTTTTTCGGATCGGATACTACTACTCTGTGGTAGTCTGTTTTCTGTTTAGACTCAGTTTTATCTAGGTTGGCGTTTTAGCATTTATCAATACCCTCACTCACATGATCTCCTACTGCATTATGTTAATTTACGCTATGCGTCCCTTCATAAATACCCATTAATGAAGATACGACTCAAGTTTCCCAAAGGAACCCTAGCCTTTGATTCACATAGGTGAGAAGCCACAAATCATTACTTCTTTTTCGACACTTAGAGGCTTGCTTTCAAGATCTGACTCTCGATAGCTGTGGGTCATTCATATTAATTCATCTGGCCTGATAGGATAACTTCTGACAACCCTGTATCGCCTTATACCTCTGAAATTGAGAGATTAATGTATTTATGAATATATCGGGAAGGATATGAAGCCTTTGAACTTCACTCATTTGCTCGCTTTCTAGCTTAATCACATTGAAATTAATTAATTCCAAATTTCATTTTTTTTTTACTCCCTTCCCTTAACCATCTGACAGCATTCCACCTGTCCGATACATGTGTGATGTTCTTCCTTGAACACATCTTTATGGTCTCGGTAAGCAACTCTTCCTCCATTTAGAATCTCTTATTTATCACTCTATGCTTCCATGAGGCCACTACACTGATATTTATCTAGATGCACTTTTTTCCTTATACTGTTTCTTACTATTTCACAGGCATTACATATATTTTCCAATTGTGATTAGGCAATCCGAGCATGTAGTTTGGTGATGGTGAATCGTCTCACGTTTACTTTTCTGTTGGCCTGCATCACTCTGCAACTAGAGAGTTTTAGTCACTTTTCCTATGTTTTTATTGAGACTCAGTGGTCATTTTATATTTTTAGGCACATGATTTAATGTGACTTTGCTGATGAAGATGCTTTCCTCACCGAAATGTGCGTAGATATTATGAAGATTCATCTTTAAAACAAAAGCCACGTAATTGTATCTTTTAATTTATTACATTTCTAAATTTGTATTATTTGCTTATTATCAGCTTTACAAATTTATGTATATTTAACTATCATTGATTGTGCCATCTTCTTCCGCACAGACCATTTGTATAGGACTTACAGCTTTGTTTATCGTATGAGGTATTTGGTAAACCCTCTATCACGGTTATAAATGCTGTTTTTTATTGTGATGTTAACGTCTTACATATATTTACCTAAATAGTAAAACAGTTTGAATGATGGTCTTCATAAATGATTTTGTATGAATAAAAAGATTTTTAATTGATAGTCACTGTACATTGATGTCTTCTCCTATTAGTTTATAAACAGTCTTATACATGTGTGCATATTATGCCATACTTATAGGTAATAACTCAGCTTATCAACAATCAAACATTTCAACTTTACATGTTACACCTGCTACGGCGTGGTCAGCACTTACTGATATTCTGAAAAGCTGTTGGGACTGAAAAGTCCACTACATGGTGACGGATGTGTAACCCTGTGCAGAGTGCCCCAACTGCATGGATATCTGAATCTTTGATAATTATTTTTGGTCATGGGTGAGCACAGCCATGACCCAGGCTTGTCTCAATGTATTGCAGTGTTTAAGTTTTTTCTGATGCATAATTCTGGGAGACAAATTATTTGTGTGAATTAGTAGTTTTAATGATGCATGTGACTGTAACTGATGAATGATTTTGCACTTAAAACGATATGATTAGGTCATTTAGAAGTGTGATTAATAATGTAGTATAGTTACCACACATTTTTGTGGAAAAAGTAGAAAAAAAGGAAACAGCAAGGGGGTAGAAATATCTATATCCACTAAATCATAGGGGACTTCATATTACCCTATTAACGGAACGGTACATCGTCCTATCTTTAATTCATATGGGCCTTCATTTAAAACAGACCACATACCACAGACACATTTTTGAAAAAAGGATCATTATTTTTGTTAATCTTTTAAAACATACAACATACAATATATATATATATATATATATATTTTGAATATAGGATTTATCTTCTGGAGTAATAAATCATCCGGCACTCCAAGGTAGGTTACGAAAGTCCTTTTATTTATTTAAAATGCCAAAATACATCTACGCGTTTCGGGAGTCATGCTCCCTTGCTCACGAGATATATACAAACAACAAATACATCACAAATCGACATTAACCAAATTCATTCGTTCCTTCTACCCACTTGATTGGAATCTAATCAGTGTTTACAGACTGAATCAAGGTAATACACTGCGAGGTAGTCTTCTATGCACACGAGGTTACCTCAGCTCTCATGACCTCATTTCAAATGTTCTTTCAATCATAAGAATTTTTTGTCAATACCAATTGGACTCCTCTTGTCATAAACTGTAGAGGTGGATGCGTTTCGGCCTTCATTTACATCTTGGCCTCCTCAGGACAAGGGTAAAGGAACAAACCTAAGTAAATATAAAATACAACATTTGTACCAAACAAAAGGGTCACTGTTCCTCTATCTGTGCAAACCATGCTGGGCACAAGTACCGCTGGAAGACATATCACCGAAAAGGAAAGAAGAAATGCAGAGTAAGGGTGGAAACCACCTCAACTACTCAAGTAGGCGAAATACATTAATGTTTTTCTAAAGCCCTTTGTAACTCAGACATACATCAGGGACACAATGGACTTTATTTCTAAGATTGAGAATTCAATGTTTGATGGTGACCAACAGTTGTTGGTCACTTTCGATATTGAAAGTGTATATACCAGCATTCCTCAAGAAGATGCGCTGGTTGTCCTGAGTATGGTCTTAGAAAAAAGACCTAGACCGCATGCGGTGCCCACTGATTTCATTGCAGCCCTACCCAGGATATGTTTAAAAACAACTTCTTCGCCTTTAAAGAAGACCTATATTTATAGGTAAAAGGCGTGGCGATGGGGTGTTGCTTCACCCCGATATTGCAAATTAAGTCATTGATTTTTTTGAGACACAGCACATTTTTCATGACGCCACCATCTTTAAATTGCACATTACAGAGTGGGTTCGATTCATCAATGATATCATTATGATATGGACCGGGAATCAGGAAACCCTTGAACAATTTCATAGTTGGCTTAACACACTCTCATAAGATGTTAAGTTTTCCATATCTTCAAGTGACACCAAAATAAACTTTTTAGATGTATAGATTATTAACAACAATGGGAATCTTGAGGTAAGTCTCTACACCAAACCCACTGATTGCAACACTTTGTAGCAATTTTCCAGTGGACACCCTAGAAGTCTTAAGGAAAACTTGCCCCATGGGCAGTTAGGAACTCTGCTAAATTGTTCCAATAAAATTGATTACTTAAAAAATGCAGAGATTTCACAAGAAAAGTTATGCGACAGAGGCTACCCAAGGAAGTTAGCTGGAGCATCTATAAAATGAGCATGGTTTACACCACGAGAAAACCTACTGACACCTAGGACCAAACAGGAGTCAAACCAAATGACATGTGTGCATACATATACCCCTAAGGCACATAAAGTGAAGCAAATTATTTTGCGGAACTGGAGGTTGATGAATCATTTGAATATTCCTAAGCCCCTCTTTGCATTCCGAAAAGGAAAAAACCTTCACCAACATCTAGTGAGGGCTTCACGCACACAACAACTAAAGAGTTTGAGAAGCATGTTGGGTCTTCCACCTGTCGTGGGACATTTTAAGTGCAACAATTGTGCTGCGTGTCCATATACGAATGACTCTAAATTTGTCATGTTGAATAATAAAAAACATACTCAATAGAGCTGCTCTAATTGTAACACGAAAAATGTTGTGTACTCTTTGACATGCCCTTGTGGTAAGGTTTATATCGGGCAGACCACACAAGCAGTTAAAATGAGGGTGTTACATCTCAATCCCGAATACTCTGCAGAACACAGGGGGCGCCACTGGTGCAACACCACTTTGCAGAATGTAATCATAATGAAAATGAGATTAGGTGGTGTGTCTTATTGGTGGTGAAATCCTGGAACAAAATGAGTCTAGAGACAAACCTTAACCGACTTGAGGCTCGTATGATTAAGAAATATCACACAGGGGGGAGGAGCCAAGATGGCGATCGGAACAGTCGCATGAACGCTTCGCTCTGAGGTCCCTTCCTCCCCGCTTGCCTATCCTGTCGATAATCCTGATCGAGGCTTTCTGATTTCTGCTGTTAGAGAAATTCGCTCACTTACCGTCTGATTTTGGGGCTCCAACGTGCAGTGGTTCCTGCGATCTGCCCTTGTCTGCTTGCTGGCCTTCCCGGCCCTGACGCCGGGGCCTCGAGTGCAGCGCCTGTCCGGCGGTGTTCGGAGTGTTGGTGGCCCTGGTCCGGATGGGAGGCCTGTTGGTGGGAGCCTGGGAGCCGCGGGCCGGGGGGGTGGGGCTGGCCCACTCCCAGTGGTGGGTCACCCCTTATGCCCGAGCAGTTGGTGAGCCGGAGAGAAGCTGTGTTGTCCGGGTCCCCTTGGGTGTGACGCCCACTCATGTTACTAGTCCCGTCCGGGAACCGGTGCCTGGCTCCCGGAGAGCTGCTGGGAGCACACCCGGCCTTCTGGTGACTCTCCTTTCCTCGCCGGGCGCCGACCGCCGACCGCCGCTGATCGGCTGTGGGTCCCGTTGCCTCTGGCGGTCGTAATGGACTTGGAGGTGGAGGGGATAATGGCGGCGAACGAAGTGCTCAAGATGGCGGATGACCCCTTGGCGTGTAGCCCTCCCAGAGACGGAGACACTGTTGCATTTGAGACCCCCGGACCTCGGTTACATGGGGCGGCGCTTACACGTAGTCATGTGCTGTTTGCACTGGTTACTTTGCGGATCGATCTGTTCAGGAAGTCCCGGGACTTGGAGTTACGGATCGCTGCCATTGTCGATCCGCCATTTTATGGCGTAGTGCCTTCTCCCCGAGTTAGTGCCGTTAAATCTCCTCCGGTTGCTGAGCCGGGGTCCCCGGATGAATCTACGATTTCGAGGGACCAAATGGATCTGGCGCCTGTGCTGCAATGTTTCCCACATCTTGTGTTCTCCAATCCGTGCTGGGCAGACCGGTTTTTGGACTTGGCCGCTTTGGTGATTGGCGTACTGTTGCATTCTGGCTGCCGCCATGTATCGTTGGCTACTTCTTGGTGGCTGGGACAGTGTTGTGCGAAGATGCCGCCTGCCTCACCTGACTGGTATGGACTTTTTGTATCGTACTGTCTCCTGACTGCACGGATGTTTGGCAGTTCTACTATTCACAGAAGTGGCCAGGGGTGACCTTGCTTAGGTCCTGGCGGGACTTCCTCTTAGTTAATGGCGAATCCGGGACACGTCTTGTGGACTGTTATTGATTGCATCCTGTGCGTTGGCTTTCCCTGTATTCTTTCTGGCCTCGATCTTTAAGCTTTTTGCTGCGGGGATGGGGGGGGACCGGGTGTTTACATCGCCGGCTCCTCTCCTCATTTTCCTTTTCGATACATTTCTCTTCTTTTTCTTTTCTTTCCTTTCTTTCGGGTGACTCTGGGGCGACAGACACGCTGTTAGTGGGGTAGGCCATAGCCATTACGGTGATGTAGGGTGGCGGGTGATGGGGGGGTTTGTTATTTTAATTTGTTTTGTTCTATGGTCCCTTTTTCTCCCTTTTCAAGGGGGTTGGCTATGTCTCTTTTTCTCTTCTTTACTTAGCTGGTGTCTGCACTTGCCTTTCTTACTGTCTGGTACGGGTGGGCTTTCTACACGACATCTTGCTAAATTGCTTGCTATTGTTTGACCTTTACTTCTGGCCCACCTTTGGCGGGCGTAGGGTGTATTTGGCCCCGTTACTTATTATTGCTTTCTGATTGCATGGAGGGATATACCCCTCCCGTCTCTTTTTATCTGATTGTGTTGTATGACGCCTTTGTTGATATGGCCGCTGCCTCCTCTTAATATTATAAAAATGAAACCTCTTTTATCCTTGTGCTTTCCTGTGTTACGACCACATCTTACGGCTATAATGTACTTAACTTAATTTTTTTATCGTACACGTATAACTGCTCTGTTTTTGATCTCCTGATTTTGCGGCCGGCCCCTGTGGTTGTAGGCCTGCGCTTGTATTGCTCTGCTTACATTAATAAAGGTTTTACAGAAAAAAAAAAAAAAGAAATATCACACAGCATCTAATGGTCTGAACGACCATGATAAAATTTGGGCACTTATTTAAATATTGGTTCTTTTTCCAACAGATAATGCTGATAATAATGGACTTCGTAGTTAACAAAAGTACCTGTTGGAAAATTTGAACGTGTATATATTGTACATACGTTTCCTTATGACACACACTGAATGTTTGTTTTTATTTGATTAATTTGTTTCACATTGCAATTATAAATTTCCTCGAAGTATTGATATGAATATTTTTGTTTTGTATATAAATGAAAGATTGTGAGACTTTATCTGTGCAGGCTATGGTGGATACATGTATTGACTGGATGTCCCCGTATTTAATATACGTAACTCTTGTTACAGATAGGTTCTCCGTGGATTAATTATCGGACCTCATGGGATACCAGTTTGTTGTTTGAGTCCTTTGTCTATTTGCAGTGCAGCAGGCTATGCATAGTTGCTGAGAATCCATTTCCCAAGTGATTAGTTCCTCATTTCTTTTTAGTTCTTAGTCCTGATCACTTGGGGCGCCGAGTCACCAATTGAAATTCAAACGCGCTGGAATTGCGGTAGCAGTTGCCGGCTGATTGAATGGAGACCGGACTTTAGATCTTTGTTGAAGCAAATATAGGTAAGAACACTTGGATTCTTTATACCTTCGGGAGTGAGGAATACAAGCGCTTTAATAAGTGCACCGACTGTGGCTTTTTCTTCTATTTTTTATGTTTACAGTGAGGAACGCTTGTCGTTACTGAAGTGCATTATTGTAAAGGATTTAACGTTCCACGTGTGGCATTTTGACTTGACAATTAGTATAGGTTAGCCTTTTTAGAGCATGTGTTTTGTCTTGCACACTGATTTATTAGCACCTTTGAGGGTTTATATTGAGACATAGCCTTATTATTTTTTCAGTGAGAAAATTCCTGTTTATTTTTGTACATGATTAGTGAATTAACATCAGATTGCCCGTTACCCCGGTTTTACGTTATGTAGGGACTTCTTTGTTTACACATCCTGGTATGGTGGATGGTACTGCATTGAATTAGGATATCCATCAGTGAGACGTTTTTATGCCACCTTCAGGTGATGTAACTATTGGCTGGTCCCTTGGAATTTGCCAAAGGTGTGATTGAGTTGTCCAGAAGCTTACTGGCAGTTATCTTTGTATGCTTCACTTTAGTGTATCATTTTTGTACACATTCTTTACACATGGATGACTTAGTTTTTCCCTCTCTTACGGACTTTGTTGCACGTGGCTTCTTAATAGTGGTATGATTAGAAGTCACTTAGGTTGGTACTTGAGTAGTTGAGGTGGTTTCCACCCTTTCCACCCTTACTCTGCATTTCTTCTTACCTTTTCAGTGATACGTCTTCCAGCGGTACTTGTGTCCAGCATGGTTTGCTCAGATAGAGGGACACTGACCCTTTTGTTTGGCACAATTGTATTTTATATTTACTTAGGTCTATTCCCTTATCCAACTGGAATTGACAAAAAATTGTAATGATTGAAAGCACATTTGAAATGAGGTCTTGAGAGGTGTGATAACCTAGTCTGCACAGAAAAATACCGCACAGTGTATTACCTTGATTCAGTCTGTAAACACTGATTAGTTTCCAATCAAGTGGGTAGAAGGAACAAATTAATTTGGTTCATGTCGATTTGTGATGTATATGTTGTTTGTGTATATATATATATATATATATATATATATTTATTTTTTTTAGTACAAAAAATAATTCACAGCACTCAGAAATCATAGATGACTGATTTATTTAGCAAACTCCCACAATCAGTCTGTCACACCGACGCGTTTCGGGCATGCGCCCTTTCTCACGGTGGGTGGCACTACTTTTGCCTCTGTTTTTAAAGGGCTATGCAATTACAATATGTATCCCATGGAATTCTGGGATACGTAGTTTTAAAAAACATATATCTTTACAGTGACACCTTACGTGACAGATAACGAATAATTATTCAACATAATTCAGACACAGGATTGCAAGTGTACTGCTATTTCACTATGTTGCATTTCAAACATAAATTTTAGGTATAGTACGTTATGCATTTTCTGAATTGTAATTATAATGCAGAGACTTGCAAGCATTTAGCCTTTGTCACTTACACTTGATATTTCAATAATCATACCAGTTATTGATTTTGCTTTGGTATAGTACCAATATATTTGTAACCTATGTGTATATTTTAGATCGAATTCCACCATAAATCCCAACAGTGCTTTGTGTATGTGTTCATTCTCATTGTTATCACTTAAGACATCGAGAAAAACATAGTATGCTAATGTCCGTTCTCAATTTAAAGGTGTACGAAAAGTTCTTCGTCCAGGTTCATCCCTTTCGGGGTCTTGGTTTTCATACGAATAATGTACCTTGACTCTAACTGACGTAGTTTTAGTTTTCGGTCGCCCAGTCTTTCATTAGCTTCTATGTTGTCAATTCCAAAAAAGCACATCTTTCTCCAGTCTCCTCCTTGGCAGTCAAGCATGTGCTTTGCCGTGGCGTATGTCAGGTCTCTGTTTTTCACCGCTCTTATGTGCTCAAGCATCCTTTTTTTTAAAGTACAAATTGTGCTCCCTATGTACATGTGTCCGCAGTCACATTGAATTGCATATACAACATATTGCGTAGTGCAAGTTATTTTTGTCTTTATCTCCACAAGTCGTCCTTCCGGGTCTCTGAAGGATTTGACATTTTTGCCAATTTTGCAGGCTTTGCATCGTCCGCATTTGTTAAATCCATTTTGTTGTCTTTCCAGCCAGTTATCGGTTTTGTTACTTGGGCTTTCAAAATGGCTTCTCACAAGCATATCTTTCAAAGAGGGTACTCTCCTGAATGTTAATTGGGGTTCCTTTCCTAATACTTTCTTTAAATCTGCATCCTGATGTAGTAGCGGCCAGTATTTTTGTATACACCCTCGCATTTTGTGTGCCTCCTTGCTGTAGTTCAATATTAGCCTTGGTATTTCAGTTTTGTTAGTATTGATGGCTTGAGATTTCTGTATTAGAATTTCCGACCTTGTTTTTTGCTTGATTTTTTCCATATTTCTCTGCAAGATTCCTTTTCTATACCCCCTAGCCTCCAATCTGGATACACATTTGGTGATCTGAGAGTTGGCTTCCTCTTCCTTGGAGCAGTTTCTCTTCATCCTAACAAATTCTCCAAAGGGAATGGTATTTATTACAGATTTTGGGTGAAAACTATCGGCATGTAAGATGCTGTTTGTTGCCGTGCTTTTTCTGAAAAGTGTTGTGTTGATCTGGTTGTTCTCAATATAAACTGTGATATCCAAGTAGTCAATCCTACTTTTACTCGTATTACAAGTGAATGATAACCCTACATTATTATTGTTCAATTTGTTGAAGAATTTCTTGAAATCTGCTTTTGTTCCATTCAATATCAGGAAGAGGTCGTCGATGTACCTCGCCCAAAGCATTATTTTTTCCAACTCTACTTGGTTTTCTGGTCCCCACGCCATCTCCTTCTCCCACCAACCCATGGTAAGGTTTGCATAGTTTGGGAAGAAGGAGACGCCCATTGCACATCCACATAGTTGTTGATAGATGTCGTGATTGAAAAGGAAAATGTTATTGTTCAAACATGTATTGATCAGGGTTAGTAACATGGCAGAATGTTCTAATTGCGAGATATTCCTCTGTTTCAAGAAGTAGGCACATGCATTTAGTCCTATTGTGTGTTGAATTGATGTGTATAATGACACAACATCTATTGTCACTAATAGAAATCTGGGTTCCAAGGTATGTCTGATAGGATGCGCAAAAAATCCCCAGTGTCCTGGACATATGAAGGTAGATTTCTTACCATCGGAGCTAAATACTGATCCACATAAAGAGAGACATTTTCATAGATTGAATCACATGGGGATACTATCGGCCTACCCGGCGGGTCAATCAAAGTCTTGTGCACCTTTGGCAAAAAGTATATTGTCGGTACGGTTGGATTTTCTTTCCAAAGATATTTTATTTCCTCTTTATCCAGCAACTTTTGGTCATGCCATTCATCCAACATATTTCTCAGTTCTTTTCTGCATGGTATTGATTGGATTAGATGTCAGCTTTTTATATTTGGTCTCATCCTCAAGTTGACAGTGCGCCTCCTTTATATAGTCTTGGATGTTTTGGATAACGATGTTTCCACCCTTATCTGCCGGTTTAATTATTATCCCCAGATTTTTCACAAGTGATTGTATGGCTTCATGTTCCTTTTTTGTGACATTTTCTATTTTTTTGTTGTTGTCATTACGTTGTTTGTCTAGATTATCAAGTTCAGTCATCACAGCTTCTGAGAACAGATCAATTCTATTGCCTGGATATAATTGTGGGCAATATGTTGATTTCGATCACAAAATATTGGCTTGATGCCTCTGGGTGTTCAGTCCCATTTCTTGTAACATTGTCATTTCTGATATCTGATCATCCTCATATTCGTTAGCAAGATCGTATAGTACTTTCAGGTGTGGTATGAGCTCAATAGTCAATTCTGAATCTACTCCATTTGTTACATTGGTTGATTCTTCTTCTTCCTCAATTTGTCGTGCATTCTTCTCTTCTTTATTTGCATAGACCTTCGCCAGTTTTATTTTACGGACAAACTTGTATATGTCAATTTTGGTGTCCGTGTAGTTGAAATGTTTTTGACAAACTTATTTCTGAAAGTGAAAGACTTCTATTCCCTCGAAAATACTCTAGATGAGATCGCTCCTCCACTAACGAGGAAGTTGTTTTTACAGTGGCGCTATGGATGCCTCCCACTAGCTTCATTTACAGCGTCCTGGAAATCCTGCTCCACCGCATCATCCTGCCCAATGTGTGCGTACCCGAAGGAGGATGACGTGCACGCGGTCTTCTTCTGCAAGGGCTACGAGCGGAGCAGGAAATACTGGTTAGTTCCGCTATTGAGGAACCTGGGATTCAGATCTCACCGTACTGCTTACAGAGTTTTAAAATCAGACCTTTCTCCCACTGTGGTTTTTGCAATCTCAAAATTTTTAACGTCACTTTGGTTCATCCGTATCCGAGCTATGAAAAGACTGGTATAATGGGCCCCCACTAAATTGATTTGTATCTAATGTTTTCATGTACTCAAATTTTATCATCTTAACTACTGGATCACACTGTTTAATAACTTTTTAATTGTACATATTGTAATGTATCTTTTATGATCAGTGATCGAAATAAAGATTTTTGAAATGAAATGAAATGTATATGTCAATTTTGGTGTCCGTGTAGTTGAAATGCTTTTGTGGACAGAAACTCAATCCTTTGTTTAGAATTTGTTTTTCCAAATGTGTAAGTGTGTAATCTGATAAGTTTATTATTAAATTTTCATCTGTTATTCGTTTTGTTTCCTGTTTCTCAGAGGGTATTGTCTCTTTTCGACTGCTGCCGTTGTTTTTTGACCTCCTAGTTTTTCGGCGGCTTTTGAAGACTTTGTAGTACCTCTTCCAAATCCGCTGCCTCTGCCTCTTCCCCTCGCTTGGCTCTGTGTTCTTGACAGATTTTGGTCGAGGTTCACTAGGCGCATCACCTCTAAAAAAAGACAAATGTGTTTGTTGTTTGAACCCTGTGGTTGTGGTGCTTTCACTGATACTGACATCAGATTCGCTGCCAGATCCACTGATAGATATTTGTGATTTTTTTGTTAATTTGATTTCAGGGTATCATAACGTTTTGCAAAGGTCAGGATACGTCCATATTTGTAATCCGCTTCATCGCTTTGAAACTTCCTATGTTTTCTTTGTTGGATTTCATCCTCATATTTTTCGAGGCGGTCCTCCATCTCCTTTCGCATTTTTTCTGATTCTTTTTTGTCTTTTCCAGAGATTTTGTGCTCCAACTCTTTGATTGCATTGTGTACTTCCTCCAAGTCTTTGTCAGCGAATTTTATCAAAATGCGCATCATATTTTTGCTGCACTGCATGTTATTTTCACCCCATTCTAAGAACCTTTCAGTTTTTGTGTCTGGATAAGTGGGCATTGTAAATATCCGAAGTCCACGTGGGACCCTATCAGCTTCCAAGTATTTTTGAAGAGTGATTGATTCCCAACTTTTGTTGATTTCGCGCCTATATTGTTTTTCCAGTTGAAAGAATAATGGTTTCAATGAGTTTTCTGGATTGGAAGTTTCAGCATTTCCATTCGTGGTTGTGCTCGTAATGTCCGTGTCTTTTTGAAACATTATAGATATTTTTGCTAAACGTTTTGTTTTACGAGCTTCCATGTTCAGTGTTTCCTAAGTTTGTCGGGTTTTACACGTTTGTTTCGATCCAAAAGGACTGGCTCCGCAATGTTGAGTTATTTTGTGTCTACTCGATCATGTTTGAGTTTGCAATTTCAAATATTCGTAACAGTAATGATTCCCACTCATACGGGTAGCGAAGGGAAACGATTTCATTCATCAGCTTTCACTTCGCGCTTCTCCCCATTTACAAGCCGCTTCAGACACAAAGAAATGCCGTACTATTGATCCGCAACAGTTGCTTCACTCACCCAGCCAGCAGGTTTCCTGTTAGGGCGGCGTTCTCCACCCCGACCTCCGAGGTCCCCGCACGGCGTGGTTCCTTACTCTGCTCGTTAATCACTCGATTGCTCGACTTTCCCAGACTTTGTGTCGGCTCTATCTCGATGAAATCCGGGCGCCTCCAGAAGACAATTAAGATTGATGCAATGACGGTAAAGCCTGGAGCGCTCAGCAGCGGGTGCATGCGAGGGATCAACCGCAGATCCAAACCTTTTTTAGTACAAAAAATAATTCGCAGCACTCAGGAATCATAGATGACTGATTTATTTAGCAAACTCCCACAATCAGTCTGTCACACCGACGCGTTTCGGGCATGTGCCCTTTCTCACGGTGGGTGGCACTACTTTTGCCTCTGTTTTTAAAGGGTTATGCAATTACAATATGTATCCCAGGGAATTCTGGGATACCTAGTTTTAAAAAACATATATCTTTACAGTGACACCTTAGGTGACAGATAACGAATAATTATTCAACATAATTCAGACACAGGAATGCAAGTGAACTGCTATTTCACTATGTTTAGTGAAATATATATCTTTACAGTGACACCTTACGTGACAGATAACGAATAATTATTCAACATAATTCAGACACAGGATTGCAAGTGTACTGCTATTTCACTATGTTTAGTGAAATAGCACTATGTTTAGTGAAATAGCAGTACACTTGCAACCCTGTGTCTGAATTATGTTGAATAATTATTCGTTTCGGCAATGGTAGTCTGTTCATTACATAGATCGCCCGAGGGCGGTAGTACAGACCGCGCGTAGGAAAGGGTCAAAAGCCAGGGGTATAGGAGTATGTAACAAGCGAGCCATTTAATTGAAAAAACTAAACGTGACAAACGGTTGCAGGATCAGTGAAGGTTGATTTTATAATTGAAAGTATAACAGGATCAGTTACAATAAAATCGCCCATACGCACACCATGGGCGAGTATCATGGGTGACATTATTTCGAAGCTTTATTAATACAATAATCAATAATGAAAAATCGACATCAATAGGGTTGTCCGTATTCCTAGTCAGTACCCTTCCCCGCCCGCCATGTGCACAAAGACCGCATACATCCCCCATAACGTCAAGGCTAAGTAACTAGAACGTCATAAGGAGTTGCAAGTCGCTCCCATACTGGCGCCATTTTGGTCGAGGCCAGGCAGGTCCAGAGTATAGTTCAATGTCTCCAATAAGTAGCAGCAGGACCAGAATCCCTTTCGGCAGTTCTGGCTTCGTCATTACGAGCACTAGAAAACAAGACATTCTGGGCAATGCCACCCTTGACGCAGCCCTTTATTCTACAAGATGGTGTCTTTCAAAAGCCAGGGGTATAGGAGTATGTAACAAGTGAGCCATTTAATTGAAAAAACTAAACGTGACAAACGGTTGCAGGATCAGTGAAGGTTGATTTTATAATTGAAAGTATAACCGGATCAGTTACAATAAAATCGTCCATACGCACACCATGGGCGAGTATCATGGGTAACATTACTTCGAAGCTTTATTAATACAATAATCAATAATCAATAATGAAAAATCGACATCAATAGGGTTGTCCGTATTCCCAGTCAGTACCCTTCCCCGCCCGCCATGTGCACAAAGACCGCATACATCCCCCATAACGTCAAGGCTAAGTAACTAGAACGTCATAAGGAGTTGCAAGTCGCTCCCATACTGGCGCCATTTTGGTCGAGGCCAGGCAGGTCCAGAGTATAGTTCAATGTCTCCAATAAGTAGCGGCAGGACCAGAATCCCTTTCGGCAGTTCTGGCTTCGTCATTACGAGCACTAGAAAACAAGACATTCTGGGCAATACCACCTTTGACGCAGCTCTTTATGCTACAAGATGGTGTCTTCCATTCAGAAAATATTGTTGGCAGCATTTTGAAAGGAAAGATAAACGGCCGTTCTCCTAGTGAGTCTGTAACAAGGCGAGGCTGAGTGACAACGAGGGGTGGTGGACTCCCGGAAATGACCCCGTAATGCCTCCTTCATTACAGACGGACTCCTGGGATTCAGGTCAGGACGGGCTCGAAGAAGAGGAACACGGCGCCTTTAATTGGGAGTTCACGGAGGAGGAGGACACACCTTCGGCATACGTCAGCGATGCCGGATTGGATAAACACCAGGAAGTGATGTTCGCGGCGTGTGACATCACCCCGGAGGAGAAGGGGAGGAGCGCTGTTGGCGAGCGGAGGACCGAAGAGTGCAGCAACGAAGAAATACGAGGAAGAGACGAAGAACTACACCGAGGAGGCGGAGAAGAGTCCCACAGAGAGCCAGGAGGCCAACGACCCCGTGAGCCGCCGTGCCACTCTCCCGGGGGAGGAGCGTGGCTATCCCAGGTACGGGAGCGTATGGCGGCTTGGGTGGGAAAGCGTGTGTAAATAGGTTAAAAAGCCCCGTGATTGTTCTTCCTCGTCTCCCCACCCTCTCGTTTCCTTTACCCCGCGTTTAACCCTCACTGTCTGTAAGACCCGCCTCACATCACTGACTTGTATAGAAATACTTGGTCACCGGTGATTCCCTCCAGTCTCACAACACACGGTCCCTAGGGAAACCCCCCCCAGTAGACAGTGGAACTAACGGCTCCTTCTCTGTTGGTCTTCTTTTGCATGGGAACCCGGAGCCAAGGGAGTCGCTACATTGACCACATTGACCAGACCTTGATGTGACAACAACAACAACCGGAAAGACGAAAGGTCCCAGACCAGAACGCCACAACGGATCCCAGTCAGTTTGCTAAGGAAAGACTTACCTTTAGAACCCGAAGAACTTTGATGTTACCATCGAAACGCTTGATACCAATAAAACCGTCTTTACCCACACGACCAGGTGTTACTCTCGTTCCTGACCCGCAGCCTGGTACATCAGTCACCCCGGAACCACAAGCCCAGTTCACAGTGGTGTCAGAAGTGGGATCTACTCCCTCAGAGCAAGACTCGACCATGGAACAAGTCATCCAGACATTAATTGAAGGGCAACAGAAACTGGAATGGGCCGTCAACCAACAAATCAGCACCGCAGACGCAGACCGAGCGTTATTCCGCAGCACTATGACGCAGCAAATGGACAATCTTCAAAAAGTAGTACAGACACCAGGGACCGCCGTTGCACTAGATAGAAGGCCTACCGGACCTCATCCATCTGGAGTGGCCTTACAGAAGTACGTCATAGGTGAAGACCCGGATGCCTTTCTCGTCAATTTCGAGAGAGCAGCCTGCGCCTGTGGGTGGCCGGAGGAGAAATGGCCCTTCTTCCTAGCACCCTTGTTGACGGGTGAAGCACAGACAGCGTACCAGGTCGCTAACCATGCGGGTACATCCACGTATAACGAGATCAAGGGGGTGATTCTAGATCACCTAGGTATGGATGCAGAAGCATACAGACTCAGGTTTCGGAAGGAAAAAGGAGTCCCCGGGGAAAACCCGAAAACTTTGTATTTGCGACTCAAAATGGCAGCAGAAAAGTGGTTAAGACCTGAAATAAGGAGCAAAGACGACGTAATGACAAGCATAATCCTTGAGCAGTTCATGGAGGCACTACCCTATGGTACTCAACGGTGGTTGAGACAACATCCAGGACTGACTGCAGCTCAGGCGATTGAGATGGCGGCCAACTATACGAGGGCAGCACCAAGAACTTTTCCGTGGGAGACCGAAAAACCCTCAAAGACACCAACCCCTCCCGTGAAGGCAGAGAAAAAGAAGGCCATCTATGAACCCATGAAAATACGGCCCTTCCGCCCGGATGTGACACCATTAAAAGGACCCCAGTGCTTCGAATGCGGGGAGTGGGGCCATATAGCACGGTTGTGCCCCCGAAAAAAACCCATTGAGGAACCGATGGAAGTTGGGTATATACCCAAAGCCGTGATGTACACCGCAGAAATGGGGCCTTCATATTATGTAAGGGTACGGGTGAACCACGTCTTGGTAAAAGCTCTCCTAGATTCGGGGTGCAGACAATCAGTAATAAGGGAAAAACTACTGCATCCCTCTCAGATAGGGCAGGAGGGGAAAGTGCACATCCGGTGTGTCCACGGGGACGTCAAGACCTATCCCATCGCACGCATCACTTTACACCCCATAGGGGGGAACCTTGCACAGTGAGAGTAGGGGTGCTGGGGTCCCTGCCCGAAGAACTAATCTTGGGGGTAGACAATCCTCATTTCCTGGCCTTGTTTAAAAGAGAGCTAGACAGTCATCCTGCAGAGGCGTATTTGTCCACCGAACCATGGGTTATAGACAAGGGGTTCAAGTTCGCACAAGCTAACGACCCTAGCCCTTTGAATGCATGGGAGAGCGCCCACGTTGCACAAACAACCGCCACCTCTCAAAGGTACCCCCGTTTTAGAATTAATAACGATCTGCTATATCGGGAAGGAAAGGAGGGAGACCAGAGACAACTGGTGGTGCCAAAAGATTTCAGAGAACAGATATTGTTCTATGCACACACTCACTTAACCGCAGGACACAGCGGGGCAGAAAAGACCACACAAAACATACTGCGTTTGTTTTATTGGCCAGGTATATATAAAGAGACGGAGGCCTATTGCCAGCACTGTGAGGTGTGTCAGAGGAAAAATCTGACCAAACCTCCATCAGTTCCATTACAACCCTTGCCCATTATCGGCAATCCATGGGAACGTGTGGGGATGGATCTCATAGGGCCCCTACCTCGCACCTCCTGGGGACACACCTATGCCCTAGTGGTGGTGGACTATTCCACCAGGTTCCCCGAGGCGTTTCCATTAAGCACCCCAACCACCAAGAACATAGCAGAGAAGCTAGTAGAACTGTTTTCAAGAGTTGGGTTTCCCCGTGAAATCCTAACTGATCAAGGGACACCCTTTGTCTCACGTATGATGAGGGAGGTATGCAAAACACTGGATCTCCAACACATCCGCACTTCTGCTTATCACCCACAAACGGATGGTTTAGTGGAAAGATACAACAGGACATAAAAAAACACCCTAAAAAAGTTGTTGAGTTCAGAAAACAAGGACTGGGACAAAATGCTCCCGTTAGCGCTATATGTGGTAAGAGCACAGGTCCAGAGTAGCCTCGGATACTCCCCCTTTGAACTCTTGTATGGCCGGCAACCGAGGTCCCTACTCGAGATAACCCGAGAGACATGGGAAAGAGAAGAGGCTAACGAGCAACGCTCCCTGCTAGACTACACCCAGCAGTTAAGGTCCCGAATAGGTAAACTGAGGGATTTAGCCTATTCAAACCTGAAGGCGGCCCAAAGCCACCAAAAGCGATACTACGATAAGGGTAAACGATGGAGAGCACTGAATAAAGGGGACTGGGCTCTGGTATTGCTCCCTTCCACTACGCAAAAGTTTAGGAGTGAATGGAAGGGACCGTACCAAGTACTAGAGAAGTTCGGCAGTACCACCTATAGGATACAGATGTCGCCCAATCGCAAGCAAACCTTCCACATAAACCTTCTGAAGAAGTGGTTGGGACCAGTCCCACGATCGTCTCATCTGGCGCTACCTGAAGATAGCACCAAGTCAACCCTAGCCTCCCTACCCATCAATCCTGAGCTCCTCGATTCAGAGAAACAGGAGTTGCTTAAAGGACTCCGCCAATATTCTCACTTGTTTTCAGACACACCTGGATGCACCCACTTGGCAGTACATGAGATTCATACAGCCAAAGGGAATATGGTAAAACAAAGAGCATATCGCATTCCAGCCGCGAAAAGGGCAGACGTAAGAAAAGAAGTCGCTAGTATGTTAGAACTCGGTGTCATCAGACCATCAAAGAGCAGCTGGTCATCCCCCATAGTCATGGTCTCCAAACCTGATGGGTCCACCCGTTTTTGCATGGACTTCAGGGCGTTAAACGCCATTTCCACGTTTGATGCATTCCCCATACCCAGGGTAGACGAATTGATAGAACGGATAGGGGAAGCCAAATACATAACGACTCTGGATTTGACGAAAGGATATTGGCAGGTACCCCTAAGGGAGGAGGACCGCCACAAAACAGCGTTTGCCACCGAGGACGGATTATATGAATTCAATGTCCTTCCTTTCGGCCTCCACGGGGCACCTGCCACGTTCCAGAGACTTATGAATAAAGTATTGGCTCCCCATAACAGATATAGTTCTGTGTATCTTGACGACATCGTCATCTTCAGTCACACCTGGAAGGAGCACCTATGTAAATGTAAATGTACAGGAATTTATATAGCGCAAATCACCGAGCGGTTTCTAAGCGCTTGCTTAGGGAACCCGTCCTGGTATTCCCCTGTGAGATAACCCCGGCAGGGTATCCGCAAGGTGAAAGCCAGGCATCCCGCCGCGAGGAACACCTAACCAAAGTAATGGCATCTTTGGAACATGCTCGTCTGCATGTTAATGCCAAGAAATCTCGAGCAGCATTCTCAAAGGTGAAATATCTCGGGTTCATGCTAGGAGATGGAGTGATTGCACCCCAAGAGGCGAAAATAAAAGCGATCACAGAGACACCTTTTCCATCTACAAAAAGGGATCTCAGGGCATTTCTGGGCCTCATGGGCTACTATCCGAGGTTCATAAAGAACTTCGCCGAGATAGCCACCCCCCTGACTAATTTACTGCAGAAGAACGTCAGAAACACGCTACCTCATCTTCCTTCCTATGAAGCCGGGAAGGCCTTCCTCCTACTGAAGAAAGCCATTACCACCAGCCCTGTGCTTATGCCACCTGACTTCGAAAAACCCTTTTCGCTAGCGACAGACGCTTCAGAGACAGGTATAGGAGCGGTTCTGTCACAAATAGGGGAGGACAATGCTGAACATCCGATACTGTACATGAGCCGTAAACTCCATCCAAGGGAGCAGAAATATCCCACCGTGGAAAAGGAGTGCCTAGCCATACGGTGGGCTGTTGAGAAGTTGCGATATTACCTGGAGGGGAGGGCGTTCACGCTCTACTCCGATCATGCCCCTTTACAGTGGATGCAAAAGAACAGGACACAGAATGCCAGGATACTGAGGTGGTTCTGGTTTCTCCAACCCTTTGCCTTTACGGTGGTGCACAGGAAGGGGAGGGACAATGGGAACGCTGATTTTCTCTCTCGCATGCCCATTCTCCCCAATCGGGAGAATCCAGGGGGGGAGGTGTGTAACAAGGCGAGGCTGAGTGACAAAGAGGGGTGGTGGACTCCCGGAAATGACCCCGTAATGCCTCCTTCATTACAGACGGACTCCTGGGATTCAGGTCAGGACGGGCTCGAAGAAGAGGAACACGGCGCCTTTAATTGGGAGTTCACGGAGGAGGAGGACACACCTTCGGCATACGTCAGCGATGCCGGATTGCATAAACACCAGGAAGTGATGTTCGCGGCGTGTGACATCACCCTCGGAGGAGAAGGCGAGGAGCGCTGTTGGCGAGCGGAGGACCGAAGAGTGCAGCAACGAAGAAATACGAGGAAGAGACGAAGAACTACACCGAGGAGGCGGAGAAGAGTCCCACGGAGAGCCAGGAGGCCAACGACCCCGTGAGCCGCCGTGCCACTCTCCCGGGGGAGGAGCGTGGCTATCCCTGGTACGGGAGCGTATGGCGGCTTGGGTGGGAAAGCGTGTGTAAATAGTGTAAAAAGCCCCGTGATTGTTCTTCCTCGTCTCCCCACCCTCTCGTTTCCTTTACCCCGCGTTTAACCCTCACTGTCTGTAAGACCCGCCTCACATCACTGACTTGTATAGAAATACTTGGTCACCGGTGATTCCCTCCAGTCTCACAACACACGGTCCCTAGGGAAAACCCCCCCCCAGTGGAACTAACAGCTCCCTCTCTGTTGGTCTTCTTTTGCATGGGAACCCGGAGCCAAGGGAGTCGCTACATTGACCACATTGACCAGACCTTGATGTGACAACAACAACAACCGGAAAGACGAAAGGTCCCAGACCAGAACACCACAAGGGATCCCAGTCAGTTTGCTAAGGAAAGACTTACCTTTAGAACCCGAAGAACTTTGATGTTACCATCGAAACGCTTGATACCAATAAAACCGTCTTTACCCACACGACCCGGTGTTACTCTCGTTCCTGACCCGCAGCCTGGTACATCAGTCACCCCAGAACCACAAGCCCAGTTCACAGAGTCTCACATTGTTACATTTATGAAGAATGTTGAAGAGTAGTATGTTGAAAATCTGAAGCCATCGTTCTACAAACTCTCAACCAGCCTTGGATGGAAAAATCCTGAAGAATGTACAAACTGAAAACCAGTTTTTGTCTGCATAGCATCAGCAGCAACACTTGAGTCAGCTTTGTGTGAAGCCGCCATCTTGATCCAATCAATACCGTCCCCCTGCACACATTCAGGGACCAGGCCGCATTGCGAGGGCACCGCAGGACGTGTCTTCAGGTCAAACGGATTGTGGGACAAGGTCCAGAATGGAGGAGTCACCAAAAGGCAAAAAGTTCCGCCGGACCTCGGGAGCCGGCCGCCTATGTCGGGGGCGATCTCAGGCCACACCAGGGCAACAAGACTTGGGGAGGGGGCAGGAGCCAAGCGCCCCCTCCCAGTCCGCGCCACCACACCGCCCCTCGGGGGCCTCCGTCAAACGGTTCAGGGAGGCACCGCAGGCAGCGGTTCTTCAGATCAGTGGCTCTCACCGGCAAGGCTCCCCTCCGTCAGCAGCGATCGTTGGCGCTGTGGTTGCGGCCGGAGGCCCCGCCTAGTCAACGCCCCGGCCTCTCCATGTCGTAGGCCGCAAGAGTGGGCGCAACTCAGCTGGCCGAGCGAGACTTGGGGAGGGGGCAGGAGCCAAGCGCCCCCTCCCAGTCCGCGCCACCACACCGCCCCTCGGGGGCCTCCGTCAAGCGGTTCAGGGAGGCACCGCAGGCAGCGGTTCTTCAGATCAGTGGCTCTCACCGGCAAGGCTCCCCTCCGTCAGCAGCGATCGTTGGCGCTGTGGTTGCGGCCGGAGGCCCCGCCTAAGTCAACGCCCCGGCCTCCATGTCGTGGGCCGCAAGAGTGGGCGCAACTCAGCTGGCCGAGCGAGACTTGGGGAGGGGGCAGGAGCCAAGCGCCCCCTCCCAGTCCGCGCCACCACACCGCCCCTCGGGGGCCTCCGTCAAGCGGTTCAGGGAGGCACCGCAGGCAGCGGTTCTTCAGATCAGTGGCTCTCACCGGCAAGGCTCCCCTCCGTCAGCAGCGATCGTTGGCGCTGTGGTTGCGGCCGGAGGCCCCGCCTAGTCAACGCCCCGGCCTCTCCATGTCGTAGGCCGCAAGAGTGGGCGCAACTCAGCTGGCCGAGCGAGACTTGGGGAGGGGGCAGGAGCCAAGCGCCCCCTCCCAGTCCGCGCCACCACACCGCCCCTCGGGGGCCTCCGTCAAGCGGTTCTGGGAGGCACCGCAGGCAGCGGTTCTTCAGATCACAACAGAGTCTCATGCTCGATCGATTGAGCTGGCCGAATCAGGCAACAAGAAGGTGGGGGGGGGCACCTCTTGCTCAACCACCACCTGAGGTGGTACTCTCTTCCTAGGAGGTGGTGGTGGTGGTGGTGGGGATGCACCAGCTGAAGCTACAACACTTGCCATTGCTAAGTGAAGAAAAAAGGTCTTCCTCTCACAAAGATGAAAGTCAGAGTGAGGAAACAAGGAGGGGTTTTCATCATTTGGGACAAAAAATAGTTCTAAACCAATGAAAAGTGTTATTTTTAGGTCACATGACCTAGCCTTACATCATTAGGAACCCAAAAGTGAAATGAACCAATGAAAAGTTTTATTAACAAGTCACATGACCTGTTATGCTTACGTTACGCGCTCCGCGCCGCGCCCCGGATTGCTTCCGGGAAGCTGCGCTTCGCGCCTCGCGCACCGGAGCACTTCCGGGTGCGCTAACGCGGCGCGTCATATGACGCATTACGCGACAACGCGATACGTCGCGGTTACGCGACACGTCACGATGTTGTTTTCTAACGCGGCAGTTGCGCAAACAGAACGTTTATCGGCCGGGCATATGGAATACATACACATTCATACCATACAATCAGGGCATGTACACACAGTCACACCATACAATTGTTCACGTTCACAGTGATGGTCTGCACTCCATGCAATATCTCACAGCGCTTGTCTATGTCTTTCCCTACATGGAGCACGGTGCGGTCCATGTCCACTCCATTCTTCAGTCGGAACTCCGATGTTACCTACAGAAGAGAAAAGAAAGGGGGGGATACAGCATTCAGAGGATGTCAGCGCGCGCAAACACGAAAAAGCTTCTACTTACCATGTATCAGACTAGCTGCAGGAACGTGCGATACAACAGATCTTGGCTATCCCTTTCGCATTATTTTTCTGTGTAACATATCCTCCCCTTCTTATGATGCCAAAAAATGTTTCATTTTGTTTGTCTCTAAATTCGAGTTCCCTCTTCGTGTATTTGTTTCTCAATTAGTCTTATTTTATGGGATCAAATACCACACCTTACATTCGGCAGATACCTTAAGCTACGGTCGACCATTTTCTAACAATTCTGGAAAAAGGGCAGGTGTGACGGATACAAATTTCAATCAATTCAAAATTCAGGCAAAGGGTCTGCATTATCTGTCTTCTATTGTTTGGGAATAACAGCCATTATTCTAAAATCCTACCAACCTAGACGATTGTTATGACGCTGATTCCATACTTCCTTCGAAAACTCTTTTTTGCAAAAATGTCAGTATACAAATACGGGCCTACAACCACGTGGGCCGGCCACGGAGCAAACTGGAATCGTATATGATGAGGGGACCTTTACACTGTAGAAAAACGTAACGGGCGGGCCATTAGGTTGCAGGAATTAAGGTGTCTAACAGTTGCGGAATCGGTGGACGTTAATTTTATAATGAAAGTACGACAGGACCAGTTACAATGAAATTATCTAGATATACATTTGCGGGCAAGTACCATGAGTAACGTTAATTCGAACTTTCAATAGTACAGTAATGAATAATACATCAGAACTTAATATCAATAGGGATGTGCAAATGTTCAATCAGTACCCGTCCCCGCCCGCCATGTGCTCCAAAACTGCATACATATCTTGTGATATCAAGGCTGAGCAACCAGTACACATCAAGGAGTTGCGAGTCTCATTTATACCGACGCCATTTTGGGCGAGGCCGGGCAGGTCCAGAATATAGTCAAAATGTCTCCACCAACCAGCGGTCGGAACAGAACCCCTTTCAGCAGTCCAAAAAGTTCAGTTAAATGACAACAGAAGGGACAGGCAACAAGAACCATCAGTCAAAGAGGGGAGGGCAAGTTCTTCTCTACCGGGTCACGTTGGGGCTCCACTGGAACTGATCGAATTGGTAGTCTACAGTGTTTCTGGATGTTTCAGACTGAAGCTGGCGTCAGCATGAGAGCACCCCGTGGCTACGTCGTGGCCATTCCGCGAGCAATCATGGCAGTCGCTCCCCACCGGAAGTCTGCGGGAGTCGGGGTCCCCGGTGACTCTTGTAGAATCTTCAAGGCTGAGGGGACGCTTTTGGGAATGGGGCCCATGCCCTAGCAGTCAAGCGTCCGAGTTCCAGGGTTGCCCAGAGCCATCTTTGCAGGCCAGGCCCAAGTCTGTGGAGCCGACCGCCATTTCGTGAGCTCCGTGGCAGCCAACTGTCGCTGTACCACAAGAGTGGGTGCAATTCAGCCGGATGGCGGGTGAGACGCTGTAATAGCAAGAGCAGGCGCAACTCAGCTGGCCGAGCGAGGCACTGTGCCGCAAGAGCGGGCGCAATTCAGCTGGCCGAGGGAAGCGCTGGGGTGCAGCTGAGAAACCTCCACCTGGGGAGGTGGGGGAGGCTCGTTCGCGCCGCCTCTCCCTTCCAGTGCACCCCACGCCATCTCCTGGCGCAGGTATATGTGATGGTCGGACCAGGGCACCGCAGGACGTGTCTTCAGGTCAAACGGATTGTGGGACAAGGTTCAGAATGGAAGAGTCACCAAAAGGCAAAAAGTTCCGCCGGACCCCTGGAGCCGGCCGCCTATGTCGGGGGCGATCTCAGGCCACACCAGGGCAACAAGACTTGGGGAAGGGGCAGGAGCCAAGCGCCCCCTCCGAGTCCGCGCCACCACACCGCCCCTCGGGGGCCTCAGTCAAGCGGCTCAGGGAGGCACCGCAGGCAGCGGTTCTTCAGATCAGTGGTCTCACCGGCAAGGCTCCCCTCCGTCAGCAGCGATCGTTGGCGCTGTGGTTGCGGCCGGAGGCCCCGCCTAGTCAACGCCCCAGCCTCTCCATCTCGTAGGCCGCAGAGTAGTCGGGGAGAAATCCCGGGAACGGCGGCATGCATTTGGATCGATGTTGCAGCAGGCTGCCATGTAAATAGTTATTTAATAAAACGTTTTACCCTGTTACTTTGCTGGTGTGTTGTATATATTTATAATATTTGCATAGGGTTTGTCGTTATTTTGGGCGGGGTGGGCGGCGGAGCCGAGCTATCTTGCAGCCATCATGGCGTCGAGCTCGGTTCCTCTCACTAGTTTCATATTTCTCATGAGGGGTTGTTCCTATTTTAGCGAGGTCAAAAAGAGATCCCATTAGTGGCCTACTGATTTTGCTTGATTCCTTTTGTTTTTTCTAACGATTTTTCACTATCTGCAAAGACTAAACAGAGTATTGCGACTCTGTGCTTGTTTGTAAATAGAGAATGAACCAAAGAGAACCAATTCCAAAACAGTAAATGCTTGGATAACAATCAATCAAATGGAGAGGGAAGCAGGCACGACGGATTACAACGGGGGCAAAGGCCTGCGTTACCTACCCTTCACTATCTGCAAAGAGAGAATACTCCTAAAAGAAAAGAGGGGGGGGGGCAGCGTTCAAAGCACATCAGCGTGCATAAACACGAAAATGTTTTTACCTACCACGTACTTGACATTTTAAAGCTTTTGATATTTGCTAATAAAAAACCATTGAAATTCACTGAAAAAATGATGTCATCAGTGATGTCATCAGTGATGTCATTTGAGATGTCATCAGTGATGTCATCAGTGATGTCCTTTGAGATGTCATCAGTGATGTCACTGACCATGTCATGAATGATGTAATATGTGACATCATCAGCAGTGGATTGCGGGTGCGCGATATATAGTTAGTGCAACTAACTATATATGGAATTTCAATGGTTTTGTGTGAGTAAAATAAGGTTTTGTAAATGCTAATTCCTAACTATATATGGTCTATAACCCATGGTTTTTTCAGTGAATTTTCAAGGTTTTGTAAATGCTAATTCCTAACTATATATGGTCTATAACCTATGGTTTTTTCAGTGAATATATATATATATATATATATATATATAAGTTTGTATGTTTTAGAAGAGAAACAAACATAATTATTCTTTTTTCAAAAATGTGTCTGTGGTATGTGGTTTGTTTTGAATAAAAGCCCATATGAATTAAAGATAGGACGATGTACTGTTAATAGGGTCATGTGAAGTTCCCTATGATTTAGTGGATATAGATATATCTTCCTCCTTGCAGTTTCCATTTTTATAGTTCCTTACCCAGGTATAGGAGGGTAACTTGGGTAAACCCCAACATATTTTTTTGGAAGACATTGTTTTTAAAATGGATGCAGTTTCTGGTGTTCTGTTCATCTTGCTCCTACTCATTTCCCCTTCTAATCTGTTACCCACAGCAAGTATTCTCTCCCTACAGTTTCCACGGAACGCAGTGCGCTATGACATAAACGGACTGTAGTGTTAAAAGCATGAATTGTGGATGTAACCTTCCATTATGTACCTGATGTATCATTTTGAAGGATTATTATCGCTAGTTCAAATGCAGGCATGTAGAACAACAATTCTATGAGATATTGTTTAGTAAATATTCCATTTTGTGTTTTACATCGCCAGAGAACAGTTGTTAAGGAAGCAAACGGACAATTTTCCTTACCTTAAGAAATAGATTAGTGTTAACCATTCAGATTTACGAAATTTGTTTTGATTTTCCAATGCAACCTAACCATGATTGTACCATGCTGAGTTTTGTAGTTTTGTAAATTAATATGCACAACTTATGTTAACCAACCCCTGGTTCTGATAGATCAGTGGGTGACTTTTCATTTTCCTCTTGAAACTGTCTGATTATTTTGAGATTTCCTCACTTAGATGCTGTTAGTACTCTTTATGAGTTTGGCACTTAGAGAGCTTTTATTGATTATCTAGGATTTCTATTCGTTTTTGTGATTCTGTAAGGGAGCCTTCATGGTAAATTATAAATTTTTCTCTGTAATGCTTTTAATAATTATTCTGTATCAAGTCTTTTAGGTTTAAATCTTTTTATTGATTTGAGAACGAATAACAGCAAACACCTACATCCACAGGCCGGTGAGGAATAAATAAACCGTCATGAAAAAAAAAAAATATGAAAAGAGCAATAGAGAGAAGAAAGAGAAATCATAAGAAATTATAGATAGATGTAGGTACTCTACAGCTTGTGCAAGGAACACCACTGGATTGTAGAGCGGCTCCTGCATAGGCACAATATACATTAACTGATTGAGTGAGGCAAAGAAACCCGCAAATACATCGGACAAGTTAGTTCAACAAACTTGGTTGCTAAAAATGTATTTTTTGAGCCCCGTGTTTTATTAAAGCGAGGTAGCGTGTGAGTGACACTTGCCATCAGTTTTTCCATACCGATAAACTATAATAATTTATGTGGTCAATCTAGTCTAGTCAGAACAATTTCGGTACCCCAGCGGGATAGCAGGAGCTGTTTAGCAGCCCCCACAGCCAAAGTAATGGCTCGCCCAAGGCAGGATTTTAGGGGTTATGTCAATGCATTGGGCAATCCGAGTAGTATGTAGCTGGGTAACCTAGGCAGTTCTGTGTCATAAGTGTTGTCAATATCGGACAGAACTGCCACCCAGAATTGGCGAGTCTTCGGGCATTGCCACAGGTATTAATCCTTTTAAACTTCATTTTGAACTCCGTTCTTGAGTGGTCACAGTTTCAAATTTTGCTTTTACTCTGCTAAATTGCGCTGTTGATAGGGGGTATTGTCTTGCCATTAGATCAATAAGAAGCATGGAGCTGAATTATCTATGTTAAAGATTGTGTTTCAACGGAATTGGGGTTCACCTTGCACAAATTTTGGTATAAGAGGATGGTTAGCGTAAAATCAAGATTTTTGTAGTTTTTGAACCAGCTATATCCAATTTGCGGGATTAAAGAGTTTTTGAAAAGTTGCAAACTTTTCAGTTTTGGATCCTCCTAGGAAGTGACTAGCTGTATTGGCTGTGCATTCCAGTATATGAATAGGGAGAAATTGAGTTGGTGTGGTGAAGTGTGATTTATGATCGTGGTTTTCTGTGTTGATTTATTTGGAAACTTGATGATGAGTGTGGGTTCAATTGGTGGATTGATGACTGTTGTGATTATATATTATTGATATTTGTGATCTCATTTGAAGACTAATTTAATTAGAGTTGGTTATCAGATTGTGTGGAAATCCAAGATCTCAAGATATTGATTCTTTGTCTTTATTGTGGTGTGTAGAGCGAGGTGCCACTTACACATTCGAATTATGAAGTTTCTTTGCTGGTTATAAGATTAACTTGGGTTATTGTGCTTCCTTTGAGTGCAGGAGGTGAGGTTCATTTACTTCCAGGTAGATTTCTGCTGGTCAGGATTTGCCTAGTGAGAATGTAGTGTAGTTCCTATATTCCCAATAGGCTCTGCGCATTGGAATAATATATCTTATAGATTTGACGTAGGACTTAAGTCAATAGGTCTCTATCGAATATACTAAACTTAATAGTGAGTGCCAGCTAGCTCAGAGGTCACTAGAAACTTTCTCGAATATACAAGAAGGGATTAGTTTCTGTCAACCGCATAAACATGTCAACTTTGTTTCCCAAGAATAAGAATATATCCCTCAGAGTCGTGGAAACAATAGATAACTATTTTACTCAGTCAATCGTGCATGCTTCGTTTCTACAGAGTTGCAGAGGATTAGTGAGACAGGCGTTTTCAATAAAAGGTTTATTGAACAGTCTTCTTTCTCATGGAAGAGAGGTAAACTGCTACAATCGTTATGCAGAATGCAAAGTATAATGCGTACAGCGTAAACAGTAATATGTAATAATATGGTAAGAGCATTGTATGGTTTCTAAGCCATATAAAAATACATACATAAATACCATAGACTAAAATACTCAACTGGTGCTTCTAAAATATGCCTTCTCCAATGTACCTAACCTAGGTCTAGTACGTGGGAAGAAGTAAGTATGGTCTTTAGCATAGGTTTAGTTTTTGCCAAGAATTTACCAAAGGTTTCTCTAGGTTCTAATCAGCTCCATACCTTAGAATGAAGGAGGTCTGGTATCTCTGTCTCAGGACTCGATTTCCTAACAACCCGCAAGGGGAGCCGGAAACACTGGAACTGGATTCTCAGCAGGAGAAGGCAGCTTCCTGATCAGCGCGTCAGCTGTAGTCGGCTTCCTTCGGCACTTGCTGTAGCAAGATGCATCGGGCAGGTAGGTCTTCGAACTGCTCCGAACCACCATATCTTGCTATAGCAAGTGAAGGTATATTTATACCTTGTAGGTGTTTAGGAATGCCATAGTTGACGTAAAGTCGGGCATATGAACGTCATGAATGAACCCCTGGGGAATAGTTGTTCATTGTAAAACTAACTGAGTTTTTGGAGAAATCAATATACAAACAATGGGAAGTCCCTAACGGCTTAAGCTGGTTTTTGCAAGAAATCGTTGTGACGTTTGGTGAACGGATGGAAGTAGCTGTGCCTGTATTTGGGTCGCATGGGCCATGCCTAAATAAGGGCTTGATTTCTATATAAGGGCAACGTAAATTGTACCTACATAAGGGCATGAATCGGGAAAATTCAATCAGAGCCTAAAACCCGACACAACACCCACTCCACTTTCTTATGTATGACATTAAACACGTTAAACATATCTAAATATGATATGTCAAAAACCCATCCAAAACACATACAAATACACTGGTACTGGTTGTACATAAGTTTGGGTGAATTTTGCGGATTTGTGGTCTGCGAATTCGCGCAAAATGGCAAAAAAGTCTGTGAGTTTGCGGATTTTCCCATGAACTTGCGGAGTTTCTTGCCTTTTGCACAAATATGACCACGTGTGTCTGTAACTTTGCCACCGCGCCGAAAGGCACAGAGGACTCTCGAGTGAGCTGTCCATCGTAGTGAGGAAAGGGCAGGAAGACGTTGCATACCCTAGTGTGTGTGTGGCGGGGCCAAACGGGTGGGGCTTCCATGCGAGTTCACATGCCTCTTGTTTATAAAGGGTCTGTGACCGATCAGAGCAGCAGATGAGGAGAAAGCAGCCTCCTGGTCACTGGTAGTACACCGAGATTGCGCTCAAGAAACTTGTGGATGCAAAGACATCCATCAAGGATTACATGTAATTGTAGGCGGTAGATATGGGGAGGAAGCACACCAGCCTAGCCTCGACCGTGCTCACTAGTTGTTTGGGCGCCGAGGTCCCTCGAATGAGCTGTCCATCATAGTGAGGAAAGGGCGGGAAAATGTTGCATACCCTAGTGTGTGTGTGGCGGGGCTTCTATGCGAGTTCACATGCCTCTTGTTTATAAAGGGTCAGAGAGCGATCAGAGCACCAGATGAGGAGAAAGCAGCCTCCTGGTCACTGGAAGTACACAGGAATTGCGCTCGAGAAACTCGTGGATGCAAAGACCTGCATCAAGGATTACATGTAATTGTAGGAGGTAGATATGGGGAGGAAGCACACCTGCCTAGCCTAGACCGTGCTCACTAGTTGTTTGGGCTGATTATTTGAGCTTCAACTTGGGCATGTGCAAAAAAAATCCACCCGCGAGCGAATTTGCGAATTTTTCAGCACTTTCACAAGATTCTCGGATTGCCGAAAATTCGCAAATTTCGTGAGCGTAACGGATTTTGCGCCCATACTTAGTTGTACACAAAAGCGCATTGGTGCTGTACGCATTCAAAGCAATGTTTCATTCTAAGCATATAGTTGCCATTTGTAAATGCTGTCTGAATGAATCACGTAGATATACATTTATGAAATGGCTCGTAAATACAGAAAAGAAAAGCCAAAACCATTTCATGGCAGATTACATGAACTGTATGAATGTGGACAAGGTCAAATATTGTCTCTGGAAGTTTTAAAAGAATTCTAGTTCTTTATGAATAGTTCTACTTTAAGCAGATTACTTTGTGCCAAAAAACAAAAAATACCAATTTGGAAAAATTAATAATCATAGAAAAAAAAAAAGAGTTTCAAAGTTAGAACTTTGTTTTGAAAAATGAAGGTCGAATTCAGAGTCTCTCAGAACACTGTGCCAAATCAAAAAAGTCACTGCTATTGTTTGGAGAAAACATCAATTCTTCTAAGCCTGTAAAGAATTTGTCTACCATTGTAGGTGATAGTTGGATTACCTCGTTAAGAGGATCAACCGCACATAGATATGAAGCATCGCCGTCAGCATTGGTCGCATTAGCAATGTTCGTAGTGGATGATACCTGTGTGCCTGTTTCCTCTCGTACCTCACCGTCAGCATTTTGCATCTGTGAGATCTCAATGAATGCCGTCATCAGAATTGGTAGCCGCTGGGGACAACACAGTGCATGGCCGTTACTGGTTCAAGCAAAGTATCGCCATACGTTGGTATGACTGATGGGAGTGTTCGACATGTGTCTAGCACGCATTCTGCTCTGCATAGCAGGCAGCGTAGAACAGGTAAGATGCAATCTTGCCAAATTGGTCTGAATGACAGAAACCATGTGGTATTTAATTCTCTTAAATAAGTTAATCCCAAAATATTGGACAATGTGCTCACGACACTTCATCGCCAGTAGAGTTGTCTCCACGGTGAAATGGATGTCGCTTGTGGATTGGCTTGCCATATCGAAGCAGTAGGAGCAAAAATAGTATCCCTACAGTGAGTCCCAAAATGAGAGGCAATCCGCCAAACACAGAGTGCTCGAAGTTTGGAAATATTCCTAGGACTGCTTCAAAGGGTGCTAACAGTCCCGAAAATGCTGTCTTAAATACATGTACAATACCACTCGTATCAGACATGTTTAAGATACGACTTAACATTTCTGAGAAATGTATAGGGCAATTTGTAGTTAAGAGGGCATGTATCTTTGCAGAAGTCCCTGCGGCTTGCAGATAATAGGTTTCTTTGGCCGAGGTCAGTGGCACAGTTTTTTGCAAAAGAATGGCTTTCATTCTGCTTAAAGTATCAATTCGTATAGAAGAGATGTTCAGTGAAGGCCATAAAGGTGACTCCTGGTCTGTCTTGGTTTTAGGAAACAATACTTGCATACAGCAAATGAGCCTGGCTGACACAGTTACGAGATAGGGTAAACCTGGCAACATGCCACTGCAGCTGTGATCGTTCAACATAATGTAATTTCCATTAGAAAGTTGTCCAAAAAGTGGATCAGTCACTGCAGCCGGTGAACCTTGCAGGTGGCAGGATAAGTTGTTAGAGGAACCATCGCAGGCCCCGTGTAAATTAATACCCTGACAAAGGAGAGAACCACTTTGTGCGTTTTCACATTTTTTTTTTTAATATATTTTATTTATTGAATTTAGTTGCAAAACAGAAACATAAGACACAGAGAGAAATTTCGTGCAGAGTCGCAATACACAGCATTAAGGTGCAGTCCAAGACAGGCAAAGGAGTACAATGAGGAGTTTTTTTGTTGACATGAAGATCCAGGAGTGATAAAATAGCAGCACCAGAAAACCACAGGGTCACGTCCACCCCAAAGAGCGCGCGTAGATGTACAATAACCAAGAGGGACAGACGGTTGCAGGGGAGTTAATGGGAAAGACAGTTAGGGGCCCGGCGTGGGCCAGCACCGGCGGCCACAGCGGACCAGGGGCCGGCAGGGAGCGCTGGAGAGGCAACGCTGCTGGGGAGGGAGCGGGAAGAAGGGGCAAATCAGACAACAGGGCGGGAGTGACACAATCTCAGCACTGCATACCCGGAGTCAGTACCCTCCTCCGCGGAACGCTCATTGAAAAACAACAACGAGGAAGCACATGAAACAGCAGAGGCGCCGGGGAGATAAGGTAATGGGGACAGTCACTGACCAATATCGGTGGCCGCCGCAGGCACAGTGCTGACGGGGAGTGCGGGAGAGGCAGCGCCGCTGGAGTGAGAGCGGGAGAGGAGATAGGCAACCAAGGGGCCCATTATGTCGACAGGGCGGGACCTGGCGGGAAACAAATCCCAAAACTCAGATAAAAGCGTCTGACAGCGGGAGGCATCTTCCAGCCAACTCGCAACCTTAGGAGCTGGCTGCCAACCACAACACATGGCCACTCTACGCCTGGCCAGCACCAAAAGCATCACAATCAACTGGCGAGAGGCAGCAGGGCAAAATCTAACAAAGCCGAGGAGACACAGGAGAGGATCAGGGCACACAGCCGCACCGGTGATTTCAGAGATAGTGGAGCAAACCGCCTGCCAGAACTCTTGAACCTTAGGACAAAGCCATGCCAAATGAGCAAAATCCGCAGCTGGGGCAGTACATCGGATACAAGAGTCCTCAGGGATAAGCCCGCGCTGATGGAGATGCACGGGAGTACGGTAAAAACGATGCAAGAACTTGAAGTAAATCAAGCGGAGTCGATAGTTCCGAGATATCAATACCAAGGTCTGCACTCCACGCTTCGTGCACCCGGGTCGAGGAGATGGGGGTGGATAAAAGGGCAAAGGCGTATAGTTTGGTGACTAACTTGTGTGGCGACGCGTAAGTATATACAAAATCCAGGGCCGGGAAAGTAGGGGGGGTTGTGGGAACGTAGGGTGCAGTTTCCGGCAGGTAGCCTGCAACTGATAGAACAGGAGCATGTCCTGCAGCGATGGGGATTCCGGAAGTGAGTAAAAGGAATTCTCTGTATAGAGATCTGCTAAAGTCCTCAGGCCGAGCCGCGCCGCATGACGCGACATGCTAGAGGACTGAAGGGGCCGGAAATCCGGGTGATCTATAATGGGCGTAGCATTAGTAGATAGGAAAGAAAGACCAGAAAGCCAGCGTAGGAAGGACCATGCCCAGCGCAGCGTCTCGACCGTATCGACCTCCGTCCAGGGGCGCACTGCAGGAGCAAATAGTGTAGTGGTCAGTGGCCAGGGGGAAGCAACATCAGTCTCCACCGCTACGTGGGCTGATAGGGGGTGGGGTGAAGCCAAAAATGCAAGAAGCTGGCCTGAGTGCACAGGGCATAAAGGCATAAGTCAGGCACACCCAAACCGCCGGCAGACATGGGCAAAGTCAGGATATCATAGGCAATCCTGGGTTGCCGCCCCGCCCACACCAGCGAGATGACCAGAGAACGTAGCCTGCGAAAGAAATGAGAAGTTAGGGGGATAGGTATGTTGGAGAAGAGGTAAAGGAATTTAGGGAGGACCACCATCTTGGCTATAGCGATGCGACCGGCCAGGGACAGCGGCAGGTGGCTCCATAAAGGGATCTTAGATTCGAGCCAGTCCACCGTGTGCCCAAAGTTCGACCTCAAAAGTTCGTCCAAGTCTCTACTGAGCCAAATGCCCAAGTAGTGCGTGGGACCGGATGCCCACTCAAATGGGAAATCAGGTGCAAAGGGGAGGGTGGCATCCGTCAAAGGGAAGAGAACGGACTTACTCCAGTTTACCTGGATGCCCGAGAGCCCACCAAATCGAATAGCCTCCCGCACCAAGGGACTGAGGTTGTCCTGGGGATGACGGACATAAAGAGTGATATCGTCAGCATACATGGAAACTAGGAGAGAGCGGGACGAAAAGCCAATGCCCCTGTGAGTGTGGTGCTGCCGTAACAGAGCCGCCAGGGGCTCCATCGCGATGGCAAAAAGCATGGGCGATAACGGGCACCCCTGATGGGTACCTCAAGTAATGTTGATGGGGTTGGACACCTGACCATTAATGCGAAGACAGGCGGTGGGGCTAGTATAAAGGAGCTTAATATTATGCAAACAATGGGCGCTGAATCCCATACGCGGCAGGATATAAAAAAAGAAAGGGCCACTCCAGCGTATCAAACGCCTTTGTGGCGTTAAGCAGGGTAGCCACGGCCAGAAGATTAGGATTCATTTGATGTAAGACGGAAAAGATAGTCCGGAGATTGTGGGAGGTAGCTCTACCCGGGTTGGAACCAGATTGATCTGGGAGGGCAATGGTGAGCATTAGTAAAAGGAGACGAGAAGCAATCAATTTGGCAAAGATTTTGTTATCGATATTAATAAGGGCGAGGGGGTGGTGGGAGTCGCGGCATTCGGCGGGCTTGTCGGGTTTAAGGAGCAGGGTTAGTGAAGCCTCACTAAGGGACGGCGGAAAGATGCCCGTGTCAAAAGACTCATTGTACATAGCCGCCAAGTGCGGTTCCAAAATGGTGGCGAACGAGTTATAAAACGAGGCAGGCAGGCCGTCAAGGTCCGGTGCCTTGTCACTGAGGGCTGCTGATGGCTGCCAAAATTTCCTCCCTAGAGAAAGGCTCGTCAAGGAAATACAATGGTAGTCTTCGAGCCAAACAAGGGCAATGGACTTGAAATACTGATCAAGCTCCTCTGTGGACGGAGGGGGACCGGCAGAGTAGAGCTGGGAGTAAAAAGCGAGGAAACTGGACTTAATTTCTTCTGGAGAGGTGGTTCGGTCCGGACCGCATCACTGAGGGCTGTGATATATGAAGCTGAGCGTGGAGGGTGCAGATGGTTGGCAAGGGTGCACCCAGGGCGGTCCCCCTCTCCAAAGCGACGGGCCCGACCCTCCCTGCCGAGGAAGGACAGCTCACGCCCGGCCTCATCCGAAAAGTCGGAGTGTTTTTGAGGCAGTAGCGCCAAGGGGGGTGGGGCATGCCGCCTGGGCGGCATCCATTACCCGATTCTCCCCCTCCAGTTTAGCCAGGGTGGAGCGAATGGAGCAGAGAACGCCCGCCTGTTTGGAAATATATTCTCCCCAGATGAAAGCCTTGAAACCTTCCCATAGGGTGGAAGCAGAAACGACAGAACCCACGTTAAGATCAAAATAGTTAGTGATTGTGTTCTGTGATGACATCCAGACCGCAGAGTCCCTAAGGGCATTGGGAGAAAGACGCCAGGTGAAGGCCCGATGCTGAAAATTAGGAGGCCGGAAGGAGAAGCTGGACCGGCGCGTGATCCGAAAGGGTGAGAGCCATGTGTTGGACCCCAGCGGCCCAGGACAAGACGTCCGGCGATGTGAGCCAAAGATCGATTCTCGACCAACAACCCCTCGCACCTTTAACGCAAGTACCTCACGAGCATTGTGGCAGAAATGACGCCAAACATCATAGAGCGAGTTATCAGTTAGGATAGACGTGAGAGCAGTGGCAGCGTGCGGGTGGGACATGCAAGAGCCAGGACGATCCAAGGTCGCAGAGAAACATTAAAATCCCCGCCCAGACGATGGCCGCGGGACCGCAGGAGATAAGATTGCAGATATGATGAAAGAACTCCGGATTGGCAGAGTTCGGGCCGTAAACCACGGCAAGGGTAACAGGTTGAGCCAGTAGTAAATTTTGTATAACAATATACCTTCCCTTTGAGTCAACGAGGGCTTGGGAGGTCTCCCCTAGCATAGGAAGGCACGGAGCACAGGCGGGGGCCAGGAATGGGGGAGAGGCCAGGAGAATAATCCTGAGTCCAGGCGGCACAGGCAGGAGGGGGAGAACTGAGGCACAGCACAGCATAGGGCCCCCTTGTCAAGACCAGCAGGTGGTAGGCTTCAGGATCAGAGGCCCAGGGTGACCCCCCAGGGCCCAGCAGACAGACTAGGTGCAAAGAGGAGTCCGTGGGGGGGGGGTGGCACGCCCCGAGACCAGCAGTAGGAGGCAAACCAGCTGGGCTCAAGCAGTCTTAGGGCCCAGGAACAACCGGCAGGGAGAGCAGCCGAGAGCCAGAGCACCAGGGAGAGGTGAGACAGCAGTGGGTGAAATTGGGCCCCCACGGCCAACAGCAAGGCACAGCAGCCGAAAAAGAACAGGGCACAGGAGCACCAATCCGTAGGGGGGCCCACGCAGCAGATGTGAGCTGCCCCGTGCAAAGGTGGACCCCCAAGGCACTCACAAGGATGAGGGGTCCCGGGCCTGAGGATCCAAAGCAGGCAGGGCACAAGAGCGAGGAAGGAGAGAGGCAGCAGCCGGCACAACGCTCCGTCACCGAGAGCAGGCCCCAGAGGAGCGATGGTATGGAGCCGCAGGGGGGAGGAGCCCCAGGCAGCCCAGCAGCAGCAGCAGACCGGCCCTGCAGCTCCAAGCAGCAGCAACCCAGCAGAGTGCAGCGGTCGGCCCCCACCGGAGAGGAGGAACCAGCGAGGGGAGCGCGCCGCTCCCTCAGCGCAGCCTGGGCAGTGCAGCAGCCACGCCAGACAAAAGCAGCACCCTAGGCCGTAACCCGGCCGCAGCAACCCCCGACCGGGCCGCACAGCAAGCAGCCCCCTACCCCACCGGCAAATCCCCCCAGCGGAGGCACGACTCACCGCGGCAGATGGAGTCCAGGATTGGGGCGTCAGCACCACAGCTGAGACACCAGGAAAGCAGCAGCATCTCCGGCGGGATCAGAGGCGGCCCCACGGGCGCAGGAGACCAGCACCAACCACGAGCCTGGAATCCAGACCGGGGAGGCACGTAGAGGCACAGGAGTGGGACAGGCCAGTGCGCAGTGCTTCCCCAAGGCAGAAAACAGCAGGTAAGTGTGTCGATGTCACCAGTATAATTGCGAATAATAGTGCTTGGCCGTCAGAGCCCACTCAGAGTGCGGCCATCTTGTAGCCGGCCAAGCCATGCCCCCCGCGTTTTCACAATTTTTACCACTAAGAAACACTTCTTTGCCCCCACTCCAACATCTGTGTGTATATGGTAATTCCCAGGATGTCTTGATGTATTCTTTACCCAACCTTTCATAAATGTCTGCTGGTATATGTTTTAGGCAATACTGAAAATGGAAAATTGTAACAGGCAGAGTGATATCCATTCAATTGATGGCTTTTCTGCGACTGTTAATGGCAATCTTTCCAGTTTTTCAATGCTCAGCACCGTATATTCTGCTCCCCTCTGTGCCAGTTTGATCGGTTTATCAGTGAGATTGAATTCTGAAAACAGTGACGTAGTATTGATTAAACGCCACGGCACCTAGCCTGAACGAAGGTTTTGTAACATCCAGCCTAATAGCATGATAGAACGTAATTGCGACTGACCATGTTGCAGCATGACCAAGTCCTGTTCCATGATGTCTATGGCAGATGATACTATGCTGTCCAAAGAATATATCCTGGACGTCAGAGTTGTTAACCCATTGTCAACTACAGAGAGAGTTTTCTCTAAATTAATACGATCAATTTCTCGTATTCGTTCTGCAGTCTCTGCTTGCGTAATCTTCCATGCTTCATTATACAATGCATAGATACCGGCGAATATAAAACTTTTATGACGAGGTTTAGTAGGTCCTTGCAAGAAGTCCCTCAGATCAGCACCATCTTTAAGTAAAGATAAGTGTTGTTTAACATCCTTGAGTGTAGATCCATATAACCATTCAAGGCACAGTTTCCCTACACTGTATGTTGTTACTATTCCTGGATGCTGTCTTTGAACATATATTAGGTCTGGCCTAGTGTATGTGAACCCTTGTGTTTTATTCAGGAATCTATCTTGACAGGTGTCTATGTCTGTGGGCCAGATTAACCATTTTTTCCAATCTGGATCTGTTCTGATGCAAAATAGTATGTACGTCAACCTCCCCCTCTGAAGTGTTATTGCTATCAGGTGTAGTTATGGACAGATTGTTCAGATCTTTAATCTTGGCTAACCCAAGACAAGATGTCATTCAAAAACATAATTTGCTCTGGGATGATGCAGGCTCTAAATAAAGCTGCTATCCCCTGCACTTGCCAATCTTTTGCGCCCCAGACAGTTTTTGTCTCAATGTTGTCTTTCTAAAAGTCAAAACCTAGTGAAGACAGCTGAGCATAAAAGGCCGCAGAATACATTTGTTTGGTATTAGTCAGCATACTTTTCATTCCTGTCTTATTAACATTTTTAAAGTAAAATGATTCTGGATTTGAAGGATTAAAACCTGAAAAGTATGGACATTTTCCCAAAAATGTTTTTGAGCTACACTTTGGTGGCATAGGACAATGTTCCCATTGGTTATACATCAGTACATTTCTAGGATTTGCAGATTTGTGCAAGAAATGATGACCATAGTGATTATAACAATGCATTTGTTCATAATCTGGTGAACCATCTAATTATTCATGATTAGTAAACTTTGCAGACATGTCTAAGTCTGACATCATATTAACAGCCTCGAAGTCCCAATCATCAGAAAAGGTACTAGATGAAACAAAGCCATTCAAGGAAATCTTGAACTGGTATGAAATCTTCAACAGCTCTGCAGGGCCAAAAATGTCATAGTCAGTTATGTCCCAAGCTATACCACCAGGTATAGGAACAACTGTGATGTTCACTGATGACAAGTCTCTTTGTTCACGATGAGATGATGTGTAGCTTGAGTAGTAAGTTGATGTTCTTACTTGCTGTGTCCTTTTTAACATATCTTCCATTTATCAGCATTCCCAAAGTTATTACCAGAGTCAACCAAAGTAGAAGAAAAAGCACACCCAACACAATCCAAAATTCAATCCATGGTGAAACCAGATAAGTCTTTTCCAGGTGATGAAAAAGGTATGTTGCTTGTTCTTTGAAAGTTTATTTTACTGGCGTTGTTTCAGGCTCACTGGGATCCTCAGAAAACGTATCAAAGTTAATGAAATAGCCAGAGGCAGTTCTGTCAATTGTTGGGATTGCCTCAGGATTTGAAGAAATCACTGGAACCACTTGATCACTTGTTACATTTGTATAGTCAGATGCTATTTCATTGTAGACAGGTGTTTCATGACAAACTGTTATTTGAGTTTCAAGAGGTACAAGTTCCATAGCTTTGTTGCTTAGTCCTTCATTTCGCACTGCAGATTCTTCAAAGGTGATGAGTCTCTCAGTTTGAACCTCTTGGATAGTAGCCAGATTAGGGCGTCTGCTAAATTGGCGGAGTCCACTTGGCCTACTGCTTATAATCGGCCACATGATGTGGTTTGACCAGGTCAATTGACACAAACCTGTCCTCCTTTTTACCAGCAAGGGGCGGCAGTAATACTGTTCTTGATCCGTGGATCGCTAGGACAGGTACTGGTTGTCTGTAAGAAGGCCCAAATTCCTTCTTGTCTGCGATTGTTTCTCTGACTAGATTCCCAAGCGTAGGAATCCAGACAGGACTTGCTGGAACGGTCAGTTTCTCTTCAGTGGTTGTCGGCTTCAGGAACACGTTACTTTGTTTCGTTCTTATTTCATTTAAGTCCTGCAAAACAGCCAACTGATCTTTGATATCAAAAGGTTTTTGGTCTACCACTGAAATCTGACATTCGAGGTCCGATATTATCATTCTGGTCCCAAAAAGGACTTCATATGGAGTGATACCCCCTATAGAACTTCTTGGCAGATTGTTAAGACTACGTTGGACACTTAATAGATGTTTGACCCACCCGTCACCCGAGCCTATTACCCTAGCTGTTATAGATTGCTTTATGTCCCGGTTTTTTCTCACCACTACCGAATTTCCCTCAGGGTGGAATGGACTAGAGTACCGCAATGCAACGCCCAATTTGGCCATGGCCTCCTTGTATGCTGGAGAGCTAAACGCAGGACCCTGGTCCGAATGTAGCATGCCGACTGCGTATGTTCCGATAAAGACTCGCAAATCTTTTATAACAGTTTGAGCGTCAGCCGAGCGCTGAGGCCACATCCAAATTAATCTTGAGCACGAATCCACTGCGACCATGATATATTTATAGTTACCATCCCTCCGTATGGGACCGCAGTGATCCAGGTAAACGCAAACTAATGGTTTATCTGAAATTAACAGGGCCGTCTGGGAAGGACGTTTTACTGTAGGGACGTTCATCTTTTGGCAGATTTCACATTCCAAAACATAGTTTCCGGTCTGTTTCCTCATGCGTGGCCACCAGTATCTCTGTTTTAATAATGATACTTTGGCGGAAACACCTGCATGCGCAGAGGTGAGCCCTTCATGTGCTACTAAGGTTAGTCCTAATCTATGTCCCATGTTTGGTATTACTCTATCCCCCACTCCAGGGATTCGAGCAAACGGAACATTATTTGCATCAGTTCTATATCAGTATTTGAGTGGAAACCCTTAAGGTCATGTTTTACCTGCTGCCTTTGCTTGTGGCATTGACAGCTAGCATTATTTCGCCGTCTATTTTCGTTTTTGAATGAGTGATTGGAGCTACAGAAGCCGTTTGCACAGCTGCCTTCGCGGCTTCATCAGCCAATGAATTCCCTTCAACATGAACACCATCATGTTGATGACTCAGCGTATGTATCACGCACGTGTTTTGTAGTCCTTGTCGTAACTGAACTACTTGTTCCCAAAGCAATTTATGGTCGATTGTGCCACCATATGCATCTTTGTAACCGTTTTGAATCCAGTTTTGCAAGTATTCATTGTAAGATTGAACACAATAATACAAATCGCACACTATGAGTGTGGGGAATTCGCGGTCCATATTCTCAAGCGCCATCTTGAATGCTTGTAGTTCAGCTCACTGAGCTGTACAATCTCCGAGAGATTGAGTTTTAGTGACCATTGGTTGGAATTTGCCATTGCGCCAATGACCTATAACGATTGCGCACACCGCACTATAGGCTTGTTTACCCCCATACTGCTCTAGAGGCAGAATACATTCTTGTTCATATTGTAGAAATGCTTGTGTTTTCAAATATGGGTCAAAAACGTATTCAAAGTCTGTTGCAGCAAGAGAATTAACCCATTGTTTCCATCTTGGATGTAAAGCTTTAGCATTTGGAATGCTCGCTTTCGTCACTGCCTCCAAGGCAGGTCCAGGTGTAACAACCATAATTCGTTCACCCTGTGCGATGGCTCTCTCTTTTGCTACTGCAGTCTGAACCGCTGTCAGAATTTTTCTGTTGAAGTGAATTTCATTTCTGCTTGTCTGTACAAATGTTATTTGTAAGCTACTGGTACTTTTTCCCTTCGTTAAAAGTCAAGTACGTGAATCCGCATTGTCCTGGAATGATTCGGATCACTAAGTTGCATACGTTTACGCGTGTTTGCAAATGGTTTGTTGCGAACATCTGTTTGCAATGAACGCAAAATTTCTGTGTGTTTTTGTGTCCAATTAACTGTTTTCAAATCAGGTTTGATTCATTCGTAGAAAGGTTTAACCCTTTCTGCGTAATTTAGAATGCAAATTTAGGTAACATAGAATCGACTAAGTTCTTCAGCGTTTTTGGAGGTTGGAGCAGTGCACATTTTGCTAGAAAGTTGGCTGCCAGGCTTTTGCCTTCACTTGATAATTCGCATCCTAATAGGACGTTGAAAAGGGCAATTCTAGATTTTTTTAAATTGAATTTGTAACCCTCAGAGGCCAATCCAAGTACAATTGTATTCACCCTATTCAAGTGCCTATCAAAGTCATCATCTGTCAGATAGAGGTCATCGACATATGATAATGCTTCATCATAGGTTTGTAGTAACTCTGTTACTCTGGCTGAGAATAACCCAGGACTGTTCTTGAATCCCTGTGGGAGATGACAGAATTGACGCTGTGTCCCCATAATTGATAAAGCGGTCAAATACCTACTTTCTGGTGCAATGTTTTGACAGAAGAAACCGTTCGAAATATCTAATGTGGTTTTATATTTTTTAAGCACAATGTTATTCATTAGTGCTGCACTGTGTGCATTTTGTACTGCAAAAGTTTTGCAACAAGAGTTTAGAGGTCTGTAATCCAACACTAGACGATATGTATTGTCTGGTTTGGAGACAGGAAACAAAGGATTGTTCATTGACGAGAAGCTTATTTCAATCACCCCTTGGTATTCAAGTTGATCTAATATCTCCCTGACCTGTTTTTTAGCTTCATGCTTAACTGGGTACTTCATTTTGTTCAGTTAGTTGATTTTTTTAACTGGATTTTATGGTGAGGCGAGTCTCGTCCCAGCCTACATGATTTTTATATAATGCAGGAGCTTGGGCCACTGCCTATTTCCTGACATAAGTATATTTTAAAGTAATTGGAATGTGGTTGTAGAAAGCTGGCATAATGATGTCTTCACCATGTGGGCACTCTCTGACAAATTCTGGTGCCCAGTCTTATTCAGCTAGAATATAACTTATGTGGACAAATAATCCTGGTATCTGCAGTTTCAACTTGAATTAATTCATTCAAGTCCACTGTCCCCAGATGATCCTTCAAGTTCTTGCGAGCTATGGTGACTTCTGCTGCGCTATCCAACATCGTCTGAGCCCATTCCCCGTTCTTGAGTTGTGTCCTCAAGATCCTCAGCGTGTCTGATTTTTAGACCTGCTACTTTCTTTTTGGTGAATTGATGTTTCTTGTTTTTCTGAACGTGTTGATCGTCTTTGGACTTCACGCGTTCTTCCTTGTGTTCTGACCGTCCTCTTCTTTTGGATTTCTGTGACGAAGTCTGAAAGGTACGAGAGGAACGTGTATCAGTATCTTGATATCTATCAGGTTCTCTCAAATGATCCCTATTCCTGAGGTTATATCTCTTCAGAGGGCTCCTTTTGAGGAGACCTACCTCTGGATTGAGAACGCTTCTCTTTAGAAGTTTGTTTAGTGTTCTCCAACTTCTTTTTGATAGGAGTTGGAGTAATTTTAGTAAACACCTTTTCAGGACTTCCAGGCAGTTGGGGTTTAACTGGTTGCCCACCCAAACTGTCTCTGCCTAATTCTTCATAGGATTTTTCAATTATTCTGGCCAGTTCTTTGTGGTTGCTCAGTTACATCAAATTCCCTTAACTGTTGGCGAATCGCCACGGATGCTGCTTCACCTTTAGTATTAGCTAATATTATAGTGGAGACCTGTTTGAAATCTTTCATTATTTTCATACCTAGATTTAAAGCAGGCTCTGCCCCGTATTGATTTTGTATTTGTTTCAGGACTTCTGGTAATACCGCTATAGATCGAACATCATGTGTTTTAGTGTAAATTGCAGCAAAGACTGTACCCCAAGTGTCGCAGTCCTCCAGGTATGGTGCATTCCCCATTTGTAAACAGATTTTTAAAATTCTGTGTTTCTCATGAGGGGTAGTATTAGGAAATACTGCCTCGATCTGAGTAATTTTTTGAGCTATCCAGAATGGAAATTGTTCCAGTTTTGCGGGTAATTTACCAACGACCGAATATGATGTCTGTGGTGTTATTTTAATTATGTTACACTGGTTGGGGGGATGCTGTGGAATCATTATTGCTGGTTGGACTGTGAAAGTCTGCATGACATATTGAACCAATTGTTTTGATGCATTTCTTCTCTTGATGGAGCGCAGGTGGGGGCTGATTGTGAGCCATTGTAAAAATAGGTTTGTTAATTGCAGCTTGTGACAGTGCTGCAATTAACAAATATTTTCACAAAGAGCCACAAACATCCCGCAGCCACGGCCCATTAGGAAAGAAGTGCAGGAGCCACTTGCCAATGAATGTTCCCCCAAACAGGAAATTATCGTTTTCGCGCCGCTCGCGTTTTAAAAGCGGTGGCGCGAAAGCTCTTACAGGATGTGTGCGTGCTTCCCTCGGGAAGCGGCGCGCTCGGTGTCAGTGAGGTGCATGTGAGCCCGCACCTTACAGGGAACACTGGTGATGATGGTGTCCCAGATTTCCATGGCTTGTTTGCAGACATTGAGCAGGATTGAGTGGTTCTGCGTTTTTAGTAGGCTTCTGAGTGGGAGCGGCGCAGGGTCCAGTGCGGGCAAGAGGCCCTGTGTCGTAGGACAAGCAGCAGTGGCGAAACGTGAAGGGTCCTTTGGTTTTCCGCTGAGAGGATATGAAATTGTTGCTGATGCAGGGTCCTGGGTCAGGAGCTCCTTCGTGGTGTAGCGGCAGATGGAGAACCAGGGGTCCTAGCGCGGACATGCGCAGATGGGCTTCCCTTCGGCGCATCAGCCTCCATATATAGTCATTGGAGGGGCCGGCAGGAGCAACATATGTGGCGGGAATCGGAACAACGGTTCTGCCAGTCCAGCCAGAGGAGAAATGGCAAATGGGAAGCGAAAATGCAGGCAAAACAGGCAAAAAGTTACTACAAATGTCTAATCCCCCCCCCCCAAGAGAAATGAGAAAAAAAAGAAATTATTAAAACAAAATGTTGGTTCAATAAAAATTTTGCCAGGAAGGTTTTACATTTTTCGGTCCAAACAAGTAGATGGGAAACAGCAGATGCTGTACAAATCTAGGGATGAGGCGGATAATGATTTTGCATATGCTTATGATTATTTTACATAGAAGTGCGATTAATAATGTAGTATAGTTATGCCACGTTTGTGAGAGACACCATTATTTTAAAATGGATAAAGTTTATGGTGCTCTGTTCATCTTGCTCCTGCTCGGAGTCTTCTCTCCCACAGTTTCCGCAGAACACAGTGCACTATGACGTAAATGTACCATAGTGTTAGAAAGCATGTATTGTGAATTAAACTTTGCGTTGTGTACCTGAATATTGTGATAGATTTCTATTGGTAGTTCCGATGCAGTAGAACATAATTCTAGGAGTTATAAAGAAAATGTTTCATATTGTGTTGTATATCTCCGGAGTGCAGTTGCTGAGAAAGCAAGCAGGTGGTTTCTCTAAGCTTAAAAAATCCGTTAGCATGAAGAACCTGTCAGATTTACGGAATTGTTTTTGACTTGCCAACAATAATGAACCATTATCGTACCATGCAAATTTTGCAGTTTTGTTAATTGTTTATAAAAACCCACTGGATTGAGGGGGAGGTTTTCAATTTTCTTCCTGAAATTCTGTAATTGTTTTGAAATTCCCTCAGTTGGTAATGTTAAAGAGTTTGACACTTAAAATGTAGAGAGATTTTATGGACTATCAAGAGTTTTTGTATTTTAGCCTGCATGGCAAATTATGCATTTTTCTCTGTAATGATTGTATTATTCATTCTTTATTAAACCTTTTTGATCTAGAACTCTGTTCTGGAGTGGTCAGAGTTTCTAATTATTATTTTACTATGCTAAGTTGTGTTTTTGAGGGAGATGTCTCTTGCTGCTGAATTGCCTATTGTAAAAATTGGGGTTTCGAAAATTATTAAGGTTCAGCACTCACAGCGGTATGGTTCGACTGGGAGAGCTGCACCACGTGCTGGTCTCATGAATGTAGAGGGCACCTGTGACACGAGCACAGTGGTGTCAGAATAACCATTTTGTGTTCAGTAGAATCAATAGTGTGAGCAGGCCTTTTTAACTGAGTAGCTGGAGTGAAGCCTACTGGCCCACTCATGTAAAGCTCTGTGCTGTGAATTTAACTCATCCTCGACTTGCACAAATTGTTTGTAGCATCGGCCAGGACATGATACCAGCATGTGCCTGCTGAAGTGCCTGTGTGTGGTACATAACACGAAGGCCTGTGGATTTATTTTTGGAAGCACAGGGCAGAGAGATGAGGATTGCAACCACCCTCCCCTCTGGAGATTTGTTTTACCAACATTTGAGGGGTGGAGTGGGACACATACACTGACGGGAGAGGAGCATGGCATGCTACATGAACATCAAAAGTCTTTTTGATTCCTAAGAGTTACTGGTCAGTGGGGCCGGTGTTCAATGTCAGGGAGATAGTGGGAGAGATAAGGTTGGCACTGTCAATCAGGAAATCTTGATAGAACAGACTAAGGCTTGGACCTTTTAACCTGCATGGAATGCATTTCAGTGCAGCCTGACAGCCAGGTGAGATCCCCACTTACTCCACTGGCCTATGATAGAACAAATAGAATTAGAGGCACTCCTGATGTGTCAGACTACTCTCCATATTGTCCTTTGTCAACCTTTGTCAAAGGAACAGAGTACTTAAAAAAAAACAAGCTCACACCGCCAACATGCATTTTAAAAGCCAAACACTAAATCACACATGTGTCTGGATTGGGACTATAAAGGGAGAGGGAGTGGGGTTGGCAGGAGTCTCATCAGAAGAGGTAAGATTGCCTAGACTTCTTGCTGCTAGAACTAGGGCTTATGACCAAGGTCTGCCAAGCCTCCATGCTGGGTGAGGGGCCATTACACAGGAAGTCAAGACCACTTGCCCTATGCCTGTAGCATCAGCCTTTTGCCTGCCAAGACCAGATTACCTTGTAAGAAGTAGAGCAACTAGAAACTGCCTCCCGCCAAGACCAGTGGGTCATCTGAGAAGAAGGATAGCACCTGGAGGGTGCGTGGTCATGAGGGGAATCCTAGTGCGAGACATTCGGCCCAGTCTGGGAGGTCACTTTGAAATTTGGGCTATGGCATGAGTGGGTACCAAGTCGGTTGACACCCCCTCCCATGCACCAAAAGGGGAAGCCACTGTGAAATCACCAGTATTTGTGCAGAGCCAGTTCATTGTCCCTCCCACCTGCATACCAGGAATGTCAGCCACCATGAAAGTCAGACCGTCACCTGTGTGTTTTGTAGTTGACTCACACCCTATCTGCCAGGAAAAGGCGGGAGGCACTGTGGCGGCACGGCACACCACCTCTAATTCCTAGGTAACCACGGTTACCAATTCCTGCATTAGGGTGGCCCATGAAGGTAAATAGGGTTGCCTAGTGTCTCCCAGGTGTCTAAAGAAATGGCTCTGGGCATGCTGGATGGTTTACTAGTTTTCCTCTGTATTTCTGGGAGTTTGTACCTCTGCACTTAATCTCTTCTGCTCTCTCTGCCTCAACTCAAACAAGTGGGCAAAATGGCCATCTCTGTGGACCAGAATAACAAGGCAGGAATGCTGGTAAAGGATTGGTGAGGCAACCGTGTTGGTGCCTGGCAAATGTCCAACACTGGGACAATATTGGTCTGTGACTTGGTGGCAGCTCTGGTAGGATTGATCAAAAGAACTTCAGAAGGCTCCTTACTGGCCAGGTCATAGCATGTTTTGTCCATTTGAATAAGGAATAAAAGATTGGTCAACTTCGTGAACTTTCATGTGCTCAGTTTTAAACACCAAGATCTCTTTTTGGGCCCAGTCGGTGAGGTCACTTCCTTTTTTTGAGGAATGTGGTGGATAGAGGAAAAAAAAATCAGAGAGCATGATGGATTGCCCCACGTGGAAGGGTGACCCAGGTATTAGCAGAAAGGAAGGAAAGGTCGGAGTAGTAACTTATCAGGTAAGAAGATAGTGTAATGAGGTTGCACTGCACCCCTTGATGCTCACAGGCAACACAGAGTAACCTGGATTAGGAAACTTGTTTCGATGATAGACCATCTCAATGAACAAATGTACGAAGGCTCAATGTGAATGCCTGTGAAGAATGCAAGGTCCAAGCTACCATCCCATTTAGGCATAATAAAAGGGGGACGAAGAGGACTGCTGTCATGTGTGCCACCACATCATCTGAACCCACTAAAAGGGCAGGCGTAGGGCACCTAGTTATGGGATGACTTACTCAAAGAGCTGAGCATGGCTTAAAGCAGGTTCACAGTCAGTCAAAGCTTCATTAGAGGGCAGCTGTGAGCGGTATCCAGTTCACTGGCATTTTGTCAAGCTAGATATAGGCCAGCTTCAGTGTAATATGCTGAATGTTGGAGGCCCGGATGGCATCTGATTCTGATCCGAAATGGGTGTTTAGCCTTCAGCAGTGACCGTGTTAACCAAATGAAATGTTGAGAAACCCTCCCAAGTTGCGATTTGGTCAGCTGCAGACACAACAGGCATCAGGGTTTGATCTGGGGATAGGCACCACTAAAACAGAAGTTACAGCATAGCCTTGAAAAGCCTCTACTTGCTGCAGAGTAGACCACGACATATTGAACTCAGGATGAAGCAGGACAAACCTGGAGATAGGCTCTGAGTGAGATGATGGGCAGAGTATGGTCTTTCAAATGCCCAATGCGTGACTGCTCCCTGAAATCTGAGTGATGGGATTCAAGAGAGTCCCACTTGGACTTCTGTTTATGGAGGAACAGACTTTTCCTTCAACTTACCTGATGACAGCAACGTGAAGCAGCCCTGCGACTTGCAGCATGGTCTTTCTTGTGCTTGGCAACATACAGTTTCACATACCGCTCCCTGATGGCCTATTAATGCCCCTAAGTGCATTGGTCAGAGGACTTCGAGCCCAAGCACCAAAGACAGAAGTTATGCAGATTCGTGACCAACATAATTAATTAATTAATTATGTGCTTATATAGCGCTGGAATCACTCCCGAAGGGGTACCTCCGCGCTTCGACCGCTGCGAAACCCTTCCTGGCTTCCCTGAGAGATGGTCCCTTAATGGGTATCTCCAGGGTGAGACCAGGCATCCCCGGCGGTCTGGTGGGGCCGTTAGTGAAGATGAGGCAAGCTAGTGCCCAGAGTTGCCGAGTGTGATCGCTGATCAGAGTGGGCACCGAGGCGAGAGAATTATCAAGTCCGCTGACCCTGGTCCAGAAACCTGCCGCGTCGGGAATCGAACCCTGGTCCCGGGCCGTCCTCTGCTCTCGGGTCTGCCGCCTCTAACCAGTGAGCCACACTACTCCACCTGCTTCCTGCAGGCAAGGCAAAGCTTGATTCCAGTGGACGCAAGACATTTTCCATACAAAACAGAGCATGCAAATGTGCCTGTCAGTTTGAGGAAATAAAAAGCCAAAAAGGCTTTGCCAATTTTCTTTTTGGTTGCTTTAAACCAGGTCACTAGTCAAACAGCATATGTTTTGGGTTTATCCTAAAGGAAAAAAAGTTTAAAATGTGTGAGAACAGGTATGTATGAAATAAAAGTTGAAAATGTTCGATTGCTACTTCACTGATAGTATGAATGCACATGGTGATTTATAGATATATGTGCTGCCAGAAGAGGGTCTTTCTTGCTTTTGCTCACACACTATGTTAATGCTAGTTTCTATAACAATAAGATGGGCATACGGAGGGCCTTCAGGGCAATTACAGCCACATTTAGGGTTTGGCAGTTTTACCTCTGTCTCTCAGGGTTGTGGTTACATTACATCTGCCAGCCTGATGGATAGAGGACCGCCATATTTAAGTGGTAACACCATCCCAGCTGTGATCTCTGTACCTTCAGAGAAACTGCTGTAATGGAAGTTCCTCTGAAAGCACCAAAGGATTGGTGGCTGGACAGAGACTGTTTTGACAGCCATCAACTAAGACAAAGCTCCAAAGATTGATGTGCTTGACTTTCTTTTGCTTATGGTCCATTTTAGACTCACTGGAAGACTGAGCAAGACCTGGAATCAAGGTGGGACAAGCCTAGCAGTGTCAAATGGTAGCAACTTACGCTCAGCAACAAGGTTTCACCTCCTGCTCTGATCACCTTTGGCTGCATGAAGGCACAGTTTGTTGAGAACGCAGCCCAGGTCTAAAAAGCAGACATTTTGCAGGTCTGTAACCCACATTTGCTTCCTACAGTCATGATACAGCTTGAATTCTGTCATTTTCGGGGGAGACTTTTTTTATTTTTTGTAGTTGGAGAAAAGAAAGTTGAGAGTGCAGCTTTGGATCCACATCTAAGAGCATGGAAAGAAAGGAACTAACCGTGTTTTGAAGTTGGGCCTATATGGCCCTGCTGCATCAATTAGCAGGCGATAAGAGATCACCTTGAAGCTACATGGCACCACATGTCCGCATTCAGGAGTCATTGTTGAAAGAATCAAAATCCAGTCTTACACCAGGGGCATTTTAGTGTCAATTAAAGGAATGAAAACCACATTGAGACTCAACAGGCAACACGGAATCTTCTAAAACTTTGACTTCCAGAGTTTCTATGCATTTTATAATTGATAGTGCTTCAAAAACGAAGACTGCACTACTCAACTAGGATCTCTAATGCCAATTAGTCCACATCTCCACAGGACCTTTACAGAATTCTGTCGCCCACAGTGCACAACTGAATGACACCTCATGTCCCAAGAATTCTGCACCTCAAATGCAGGTCACTGAAAGCTAAGCTGTACGAAATAAATCTCACCAGCTTAAGACAAATCTAACAGCCAGCTGGTGCAAAGTCAAATGACAATGCCATCTAAAAGATACCAGACACGTGCTTCCTTCAAGCAACTGATAGCCTTTAAATTCCCTGAACTGGTCTTAGCATGTGGGCCCACAGGCACCTCTGTCCCAGACCTTCAAGAACATTTGAATATCAACAGCTGTTGCAATCTAAGCAATGAGCATAGTTAACTATGTTCTCAAGCGTTTTGACTAGAACTCATGGAATCCTACACATAACCACCTCCCTTCCTCCCCCCCAAAGAGAAACAAGCCAGCAGACCCTTCAAGCTAAATACAAATCGGTACTGGGCCTTTCATAGGAAAACTGAAAGTGCAATATTCATCCAGCTTTGTGATGCCTTTGACCCTGCTTGCAGGTTAGGCCGCTCCCCATGCCGCACAGCTATGCCTGGGTCTCTCTGCCCTGAGTTCGCCCCCCTCCCCCTCTCAGTGTGCATTTCTCATTTCATTGGGCTAACTGTTCCGTGCCTTTTTCCGCCGTTTCTGTTTTCTCTTCAATGCCCCCTTTTTTTTTAATCTGTATCGTAACTGTATTGTGCCCCCAGCCCCCTTTTGCCTTCTGTAGCCAGTCTATTCCCGCCGCTGCCTCCCTGCGGCCCTGCCCCCGCCCTCCCATTTGCCGCCCCCTCCTGCCTCCCAGCTGCTCCTCCCTCCCACCTCCCCATATATGGCAGCCGCTGTGCGGGCATGCAACTGGATCACCGAAGGCGCGCCTAAGGCAAGCCCGACTGCGCCTGGCCCGTGCCCAGGGCCAGAACACCTGGCCCCCACGGTCGCCACATCTCCCAACACCGCCACGATGCCAGCACCCTCCACGCACTCAACACCGGACAATCACACGCCTGCTTCCTGACCACCCCGAAGCGCACCCATGGACCTTTCACCTGTTGGAACTGCAGCTTCGCCAGCATCCGCCCTACCAAGCCACCGACCAGGAGCGAACCCAGCTACCTCAGATGCATCCTCCTCAACACCCGATCCGCCGCAAACACGCCGTTGAACTCTGGGACCTTCTCGACTCAACCTCCCCGGATGTTGCCTTCCTGACTGAGACCTTGCTGAACCCCGCCTCGGCACCCGACATCGCCATAGCCATCCCGGAAGGCTACAAGATCACCCACAGGGACCGCACCAATGGAGTAGGAGGAGCAGGAGGAATCGCCATCATCCACCGGAACACTCTCAGAGTCACGAATAACACCGACAACACCCTCAGCACCGCCGAACACCTGCACTTCCGGAACCACAACGACCCAAACACCACCCTCAGAGGAACCCTCGTCTACAGACCCCCCGGACCCTGACCACAGTTCAGCGACTCCATTTCAGACTTAATCAGCACACACGCCCTCGACTACATCCTCCTCGGGGACCTGAACTTCCACCTCGAGAACAACAACGGCACCAACTCCACCACCCTGATCGACAACCTAGCCAACCTCGGACTCAGACAACTCGTCACAACACCCACCCACTCCGTTGGCCACACGCTTGACCCAATCTTCTCTGCAAGCCCCCACATCTCCTTCAACCACGCCTCCAAGCAAGCCTGACGAAAACTGGAGAAGAACTGGCTCCGTGAATGAACGCCAGACAGCTACGCAGCCCACAACAGCAAAGAGCTCTTCAACATAGTGAAGGAACTCTCCAACACCATCTCCAACACCAACGACATCCCACCTTCTTAAGACCTGTGCGACTCGCTGGCCACCTTCTTCCATCGCAAGATCGCAGACATCCACAACAGCTTCAATAACACGACCACCACTGAAACCTCCACTCCCACGACCACCAGCCACACCAACCGCCTACTCTTTTGGACCAACATCAACAATGACAACACCATCAAGATAATGAACACCATCCACTCCGGATCTCCGCCAGATCCTTGCCCACACCACATCTTCAACAAATCCAGCACCGCCATCGCACCCCATCTCCGGAAAGCCATCAAGATCTCCATCGAGACAACAATCTTCCCGGAGAGCTGGAAGCACGCCGAGATTAACGCCTTACTCAAAAAACCCAAGGCGGACCCCAAGAACTTCCGGACCATCTCCCTGCTCCCATTCCCGGTGAAGGTCATCGAGAAGACCGTCAACAAATAACTGAACAGCTAACTCGAGGAGAACAGCATCCTGGACCCATCACAGTCCAGGTTCCGCAACAACCACAGCACCAAAACTACCCTCATCGCTGCCACCGATGACATCAGGACCCTGCTAGATAATGGCGAAACCGCGGCCTTCATCCTGCTGGACCCGTCAGCCGCCTTCGACACGGTCTGCCGCCACCACACTATGATCACGCCTCCACGATGCCGGGATCCAAGAGAGGGCCCTGGATTGGACCACCCCCTTTCTCTCCTGCAGAACTCATGAGTGTCCGCCTCCTCCCTTCTGCTCCAAAGCCACCTAGATCTGCGGGGTACCCCAGGGCTCATCCTTCAGCCCAACGCTGTTCAAAATCTACATGGCACAGCTTGCCAATGTCGCCTGACTGCACAACCTCAACATCATCTCCTATGACAACACCCAGCTGATCCTCTCCCTCACCAAGGACCCCCACACCGCCAAAACCAACCTCCATGAAGGAATGAGGGCCGTCGCCGAATGGATAAGGAACAGTTGACTAAAGCTGAACTCTGACAAGACGGAGGTCCTCCTCCTCGGATCCACCCCTTCAGCCTGGAACGACTCCTTGTGGCCGACCGCACTGGGAACAGCTCCAATGCCCACTGACCACGCCCGCAACCTAGGGGTCATCCTCCACTCCTCCCTCTCCATGACCATTAAGGTCAATGCTGTCTCCTCCTCCTGCTTCAACACCCTCTGCATGCTACAGGTGAATCCCCACCGAAACAAGAAAAGCGGCCACCCAAGCCCTTCTCAGCAGCAGGTTGGACTACGGAAGCACCCTCTACACAGGAGCCTCGGCCAAACTCCTGAAACGGCTTCAACGCATCCAGAACGCCTCTCATGCCCGATCCTTGACATCCCTTGCCACAGCCACATCACACCCCACCTGAGGAACCTGCACTGGCTCCCTGTCAACAAGAGGATAACCTTCAAGTTCCTCACCCATGCACACAAGGCACTCCACAGCACCGGACCAGCGCACCTCAGCAGAAGCCTCAACTTCTACACTCCCACCTGCCAGCTCCACTCTACCGACCTCGCCCTGGCCACAGTCCTCCGCATCCGAAGAGCGACCTCCGGCGGCAGATCGTTCTTCCACCTCGCCGCCAAGACCTGGAACACCCTCCCCATCTACCTACAGCAGACCCAAGACTTGCTGTCCTTCAGAAGATTTCTCAAGACCTGGCTCTTCGAGCAGTAGCAGCACCTTCCTCCCCCCAGCGCCTTGAGACCCTCACGGGTATGTAGTGCGCTTTATAAATGCCATGATTGATTGAAGTAAAACATACTATACCAACAAACTGTTCTGTTTTGGGACAGACATGGTTTCAGCTTGAATAGCAATCTAGGGCATCATGAACACAACCGTGAACAAAAGTGGTTGAATTCAACATAATTGAACATCAGTTTTCTAGAGAGACTTCAACTATTCAGCATAAAAAATTACCATCTACCAATCCAATTGATTATTCCAAGTCCCTTTCAAACATCACTGCTTATCAGCAATAAGACAGCATACCTCACCCATCAAAATTGCCTTGCCTCTCTTCAAGGTCTATTCAGAACATCCAAATATTAGAAAACTCAAAGCATTTAAAGAGCTCAGAGATATAAATGTTTGATCTGTCAGACAACGGATGCCAACAGATCACCTTAAAAATAACTAGTTAAATACACAAACCTGACTTGTGGAGGCTGGAAGGCCCACCCTTCCCTCATCAATCTAAACAAATGAACTTGAAGCATCACCAGGAATAGTGTGAGAAGTGAGACGTCTGACAGGGATAAGGGACTTCAATTTCTTCCTAGGTTTCACAAGTAAACTAAGTCACTAGAAGCACCTTCTAAACTAGGAGCACATTACAATGCATTTTTCCTCATATAAACAGAAGCTTCAGGCAACCACCTTCCTAATTGCGTCTTGCCTTGCTAATGCAAAGATACTTTAACAGGGGATATGAATCTCTTGTAATGAGACTAAAAAGAATACACAATGCCATAACAAGACTACTATACATTCACATTTGATCTATGTGCACTGCCTCTAGAAGGGCTACACTGGCTACCCATTGAGGGATGCTCAGTGTTCAAGAACCATTGTTACCAGAGACGGGTCCCTCAACAATCCCACTCTCCACCCAAGTTTAAATCCATAAAGTTTGAAAGAGCCACAGAAGAGACTCCACTTCTGAAGGCCAGCAATGGAGCCTATCATTCTTTCCTAAACGAAGGTATGAATCAAGGAGAACAATCTTTCTCTGTGAGTAGCAGCTGAATTTAACCTCTGTGCAGGCAAAGATACAAATTATAGAAACCAATTGAAAAGCTGCAATTCGGGAACGCTGTGGTGCCATCGACCTTCTAAAGATGATGCAGTAATGTAAAAATATAACCAGTACACAGGAAAGGAAATACCTACATTAATATAGCCTATACATTGGAAAAAAACAACTACAATATTGCTCACATCAAAGGCCAAACACCTGCCTAATAAACTTCAAGAGATTAATAGTAGAGAACATAAGTCCAACACTGCACATGACCATGCCTGCCTAGAAGAATACATACATCACTGGAATCCTGTGCGGTCTTAAAACCAGCTTAGCTCTGGAACTATCCTTCACTGACAATTGAGAACCTTAGTAATATTTAAGTGCTCTGAATGTCAGATCTGCCACTGTATGGACAGCATCAATAAATTATAGGATCTATTTTTGAGACAGTTAAGGACAGTCCACAAACCCAAAGACTGTATGACCGGAACAGGGCAGAGTTGAGGCCTGAATAAAGCCCTCCCATAAAGAAATCCTTTAAATTGTCTCGCTGCATAGTTTTAGCTCTTCAACTTACACATGCCCAATACGTGTCCCACAGAGACAATAGCTCTCCTGGTTTTCGGCATCTTCTTAGCTCCCCCAGTCAGTGTTATTAATTTATTCAATCAGACTTACTACAATTATGCTAACAAAGCTCAGATCATAGTCAAATTTAACAACCCTCGGAGGTCAAGAATTCCAGACTTAGAAAATGCCTACTACCTGTGGAACAATGGATGGAACAGTCACCTCAAACCCAACTCCTCAAAAACAAATTATTTCCTGTAGGTGATGGCAAAATCACCATCCTTTATCTTCCTGGCAACAAAAAATGGGACTGCAGATAAGTAAATCAAGTGTTCCAAAACATCATGGCATGATCATGGATTCCAACCTCTCTTCAATCCCAATTGAACCGTGATGACTTGGTTCATATTATGAGAATCCTACTATGCATTTTTCCTAGCCTGTGCCACTCTCCTAGGATATAAGAATCCCTGGCCCTACTGATATCAGGGCTAGACAACACAAATACCTTTTACACTGGCCTCACTAGAAAATGAATTGCATAACCACAAAAATAAAGAATGCAACAGCCAGCCAAATATGCCATAGAGAGTCCTCTACATTGCACACCAAGCCAACCACAAACGGGGGTCAATATTCCTACTATAAAAACTCAGAGGGACCTAATCACAAGCGCATTTTGTGGTACGTTTAGTACAATAGTATTACTAAAATGATAAAATGCTATTCACAAATCTCCACATCAACCACTCTTATCTTTTCGAAGGAGATGATACTCACACATGTAGGTTTACCACTTAGTAATAAATGTGGGCGTGGTTGAAAAATAGGGTGTTCCTAATAGAAAATAGGTGGGGTTTAAGGATCGGTAAGGAGTTTGAGGAGGGGCATGCATGCACCACATGAGTAACGTATAGTTTCTTACCTGTCAGTGTAGTTTTGCAGCTTGAAGAATTTTCTGGATTCACTATGCTGTGCATTATTCTGCCATCTAGTAATTGGGTCCGGAATTGAAGTATTTCTTCTTTTTTTTTCGTGGCCTGGTGGGCGTCGACATACCACCATTTGGTTTCCTTCTGTGACGTCAACGTGCTTCCTCCGGAAGCTCCCACCTTTGGTCGCCATCTACGGATTCTTTATTTATTCTGAATTGTTCATTTTTGGTCTTCTCTATTTCTTCCTCCTGTCATCTTTCTGGCGGCAGCGGATGGGTTAGTTAGTGAATCCAGAAAATTCTTCGAGCTGCAAAACTACACCGACAGGTAAGAAACTATGGGGCATATTATCAAGGGGGTTTATCTCTGCTTTTTTTGGCTTTAAAAGCCAAGAAAGCGGAGATAAAATTATCTCCCTATTACCTAGCTGTCGCTAACACCAGTTAGCGACAGCTAGTAGGAGATAGCGACCATCTTGGGCCCCGCTTTGCATGTCAGTGATATTTATCACTAATGACATGCAAAGTGGGCGTGCCAAGATGTTCGCGACTGGAAACAGTCGCTAACATCGCTATCTCCTATTACCAACTTTTAGAGATATTCGTGCTAAGCGCGAATATCTCCAAAAGCTAACACCTGCCCCTGAGCAGTTCTTAGCCATGTTATCCAATGGTAGGTGGATAACTTGGCTAAGAGCATTAGCTCGGTAATGCATGAATATCGCTAACTTTTCAGCGATATTCATGCATTTCGCCCTATTTTTATCGCTTAGGAGACAAAACTTGATAATAGCAAGGTTCCTAAGCGATAAAAATCGCCGCAGCTCGGCGATAAAAATATCGCCGCTAAACCAACATAGCGATAATTATCGCTAGTTGTTGGTAATATGCCCCTATATGTTTTGCAGCGAGAATCTTTTCTGGATTCACTATGCTGTGCATAGACTTTGTAGCGGTTTGCTAGTCCTGTGGTGACTGAGTGGAAGATGAGCGTTGGTTTGTGAATATATGTTGCAAGACCTTTTGTCCTACTTGTGCTTCCTTATTCATCTATGTATCCACGCAGTAGTGCATCGTGAACGTGTGTGCACTGAAGAACATGTTGCTGCTTGGCAGATGTCCTGAATAGGTGCGTTTACTAGGAAAGCCACTGTTGCTCCTTTCTTACTTCTTGAGTGAGCGTGCAGTGCTCCTTGTAAGGCTTGATCTGACTGTTTATGGCACAGCTGTATGGCTTGTGCAATCCATCTTGCAATGGTATTCTTTGTGACTGGTCGTCCAAGAAAACTGTTCGCCAATGATGCAAAAGAACTTTTATTTTTCTACAGCCCTAGTTTCTTTCTTTGTAGTACATGACCGCCCTTCTGGGGTCCAGGGGTGCAATGTGCTTTCTGCTTGCGTCTTTGGGTTTTGGAAAAAAACTCGGTATTTGTATTGTTTGATTTACGTGGAACATTGATACCACCTTTGGCATAAAATGTGGATCAGTTCTCAAAAAGATTCTGTCATTATGTATTTGGAAGTAGGGCTCTTGTAGTGTTAGAGCCTGTAATTCACTTACTCTACGTAGTGATGTAATTGCCACTAAAAATGCAGTCTTTAGTGTGACCATTTATAATGCTGCCTTGTGGATTGGTTCGAATGATGCCTTCATCATTTGCGTTAGTACCACATTGAGGTTGCATGCGGGTGGTGGCACCCTCTGGAGGTGCTATCCTCTTTGCTCCTTTTAGGAATCTTTTGACCACATGGGATGTGAAGAAACTCTTCCCTGTCTCTCCCCTTATGTACTCTACGATTCCTGCCAAGTGTCCCCTTATAGATGCATAGCTGAGTTTATTTTGTAGTAAGTATGTTAGATATTTTAGTACATTTGATTCCCTTGTAATCTTCCTTGAAAGCTTTTCTTTATGAGACCAATGGGAGAATCTTTTCCATTTTGCTGTGTAGCACTTCCTTGTTGTAGGCCTTCTCTCCTCTCCGAGTACTGCCATAGTGCTCTCTGGTAGTTTGAGGTGAGAATTTTCTAAGTCCTGAAGAGCCATGCTGCCAGGCTTGGGCTCTCTAGTTCTGGGTGTAGTACCTTTCCGTTTTGCATTAGGATGTCCTTTCTTTTGGGGAGCTTGTGCATCAATTCTTGTGTCATTTCCATTATCTGAGAGAACCAGGTTTGTCTGACCCACTGTGGTGCTATGAAGATCAGGGTCATGTGGCTGATCTTGCAATTGTTGAGCAACCTGTGTAACAGTGGTATCGGTGGAAAAGAGTAAGCAAATGTCCCTGACCAGTCTAGCCATAGTGCATGCACCAGGGACTGTGCACACAGTTTTCTGGATGCAAAGTGTTGGCATTTTGGGGTGTTGCAAATAGGTTGTTCTGCAGAGTCCCCCATTTCTTGAATAGCTTCAGGATTTCCGATTGATTCATCTCCCATTCGTGGGATGCAGATGCTGGTCTGCTCACCCTGTCTTCTTCTACATTGTCCTTTCCTGGCAGATGTATTGCTTGTAAGTTTTTGTTCCTTGGAATAGCCCATCTCCATAGTTCTTGGGCTAGGGTTGTTAGTGTTAATGATTGTGTTCCCCCTGGTTTGTTGATGTAAAACATTGTAGTTGTATTGTCTGTTTGCATCAACACCCTGTTCCCGTAAAGCTCCTTCTGAAAGGCTTTTAAGGCTAGGAACACTGTCTTGAACTCCAGAAAGTTGATGTGTTTATCGCATCCGGTTGCGTCCATAATCCCCTTCTCTGAGCTTGTTCATGTGCGCTCCCCACCCTAGCTGAGAAACATCTGTTGTAATGGTCACTGTTGGAGTTGGTTGTGTGAAAAGTCTCCCGTGTTATGGTCTTCCTGTTCCACCATACCATCTCTTGATGAACTGTCTGTGTGAACCACCAGATCCTCCCACCTCCCTGTTGACTGTGACCATTGTTTTTGAATCCATTCCTGGAATGGTCTCATCTGAAGGCGAATGTTTGGGAGTAGGTGAATGCATGAAGCCAACATCCCTAGCAGTCTGCCCACTGTCCTCACTTGCCCCTTGTGGTATAGATGTGTCTCCTTCAATATCGTTATTGTTCTTTTTGTGCTTGGACACACCTTTCCTAGTGTTGTGTTGATCTCTGCCCCTAAGAATATCTTTGCTTGTTCTGTTTCTATTGATGACTTTTCCCAATGTTTTGAGAAACCGAGCTGGACCAATGTCTCTAGGACTTTCTGTGTGTGTTGCTTGCAAAGGTTGTGTGTGTTTGCTCTTACTAAACAGTCATCTAGGTATTGATAAACGTGAATCCCCTGCCTTCTTAGGTGGGCCGCCACTGCCTAGGTCTGCCATAGGTCTATGGTTGCCATGTAGTCACTGCCTGTATCGGAGGTATCACCTCTTGTAAGGATGTCATCTTGAATTTCTGAATCTTTATGAACTAGTTTAGGAACCTTAAGTCTAGTATAGGTCTCAATGTTCCATCCAACTTTTGTATGAGGAAGTACGAATAGTACACACCCTTGTTCCTCTCTCTGTAAGGTACCTTCTCTATGGCCCTTTTGTTTAGAAGCTCTTGTGCTTCTTCGAGCAAATGAGTTTTCTTGCTGAATGCACCTTGTTCCTTGGTCTTTTGCATGGAGGTTATTTTGTTAGTTCTATGCAGTATCCGTAACGTATTATGTTTAATATTCTTTTGTCGGGTGTAATCTTCCACTCCTGGAAGTTTTCCTATTCTGCTTCCCACTGGTGTACATGTTGGAGGGAATGTTTGTTCTTTGGGACATGATCTTTTACGGTTTGCTTGTTGTTGCGCCCTCGGAGATCTTGTTAGGGTGTGCGCCAACTTTACAGTGCAGTCACTTGGAGGTGGGTTGCTGTCCCCCTCTTTGCTGTTGGCCTCTTCCTCGAATGCGCCCTTGAAAGGATTTCCTTCCGTGTTGGTATTGCCAAACTTTTTGTTGTTGACTCTGTAGCTGGCCGAGGTTACCTTGTTGAAAGGTTTGGTGGGAGGCTACTGGCTGGTGGTTGCCCCTGCATGCTGGTCTCCATGATGGTGCCACCCTACGCAGAGCTCAGAATTGTAGTGCCGCCATTGACCTTGCAATTTTATTCTCCTTTAACTGGTTTAATTTATAATCCACAGCTGTTCCAAATAGTGGTTTACTATTGAACGGGGTGGTTTGAACCCTGAGAATCTTAGCAAGGCGTGTGTTCTCTCCATCACCCCGATCATCATTTGCCTGCTTGATGTTTCAGCAGTATCGAGGGCTGATTTCAAACATGTATTTGCCATGTTTTTTCCTTCTTCCACCAAGTGGCTTGCCCTTCTCTTGAACTGATCTGGCAGATGCTTCAGCAGTTCACCTACTTCCTCCCAGTGCTGGTATGCGTGTCAATTGATTAATGCATTTGAATTGGCTATGCGCCACTGAATTGCAGCGCTTTGCTCTATCTTTCTTTCCATGAGATCCATTCTCTTGTTCTCCTGGTCTGGTGGTGGTCCTACGTTAGTGGGCACATTAGCTCTTTTCCTGACTGTGGAAGATATCAGAGTCAGCTGGCACTGAACCTTTGATGTACATAGGGGCCTTAGAGGAGTGTTTGTACTTTTTCTCACCCCTTGGTCTTCAAGCCTTTCATGTAGCAGGTTCCTTGCAAGCTTCCTTTCCCTGGTCCAGCACACTTGGTAGCATGGGAAGGAATTGAGTGTGGGCAGCTAGGTCTCTAGGGGAAAACAGGATTGTGGTTTTTCCTCCTCTAATTGCACTCCATAAGTGTCTGCAGCCTTCTTTATCACCTGATTGTACATCCCAGTGTCATCGGGTGGTGAGGGCCTCGAAGGGTATGAGTCTACCCCTTCTTCTGGCGAGTCTGCGTCGAGGTCTTTCCACTGCAGCTCTGGTGTCTCCGAGGTGGCCAAACCGTTATAGGTTTGGTCCTCTTCTTCACCCTCGACCTCGAAGAAGTACTCTTCTTACTCCTTTTCCCCAGCGGTTCTGATCGCATAGGTATCTATTTCGTTGACGTATTTTTCAGGTGGCGTCGAAGTTTTCGGCGGAATTTTGAATTTCTTAATTGTTTTGTCGAAATCTAGCTCCGACGCCTGTGCCTCGGCATCGAGATCTTCGAGGCTTCTCCTGGCGCTTGTTGGCGTCGAAGTCTCTTTCACGCCTTTTTTTTGGGACATCGAGGAGTCTCTCGTGACTGCTCTTCGACAACTGTTTTATCGAGGTATTTCGCAGTCTGGAAGTCCTTTTCAAAGGAACCAGTGGACTGTTTGTCCTTGGACACACTTGCGGTCGTCGAACATTTTGACGCAGAGGCTATTTCGAGGACTTACTCACTCTTTCGTGGGTCTGTCGACTGTCTAGGGGTCGTTGATTCCCTTACCTCCTTCGGAGTTTTCTTTTTGACGTCTACAACTTGATTGTGTACGTCCTCACCTTTGGGCCCTTTGGCGAATTGGTCCTCTTCCTTGCTGGAGAGGCCCAGGTCTCAAAGAGACGGTGGTGGTCCTTGACACTGCATGTTATAATTCGCTCTACTCTGCCTCTCTCTCTCACCCTTTAGAGTCTTCGGGGTGAACGCCGAGCACACGTTGCAATCTTCGCTTCCGTGGTCGAGCGGCAGGCAAGGGTTACAGACCGGATGCTGATCCTGCTTTGTGTACTTGTGGTGGCAATTGTCCCAGAACTTGAATGGAGTCTCGTCCATTATAATGCTCAGGGAGCACCCTGTAGCCGCATTCTCCGTATGATGTCGAAGTTTTGGTGGTGTTCCTCCTCTCTGCGTCCCGGTTCACCGCACCAAAGGCCGGTGTGTCGAAAAAGTAGATTTCCTGATATTTTTTGAGGATTCTTTCCTCCAAAGTTCTGGAGCTTCATCCGTCTCAATCCAGACCCAATGGCAGAAAAAAAGAATCTGAAGATGGAGACCAGAGGTGGGAGCTTCCGGAGGAAGCACGTTGAAATCACAGAAGGACACCAAATGGTGGTATGTTGACACCCACCAGGCCACGAAAAAAAAGGAAATACTACAATTTCGGACCCAACCTCTAGATGGCGGAATAATGCACATCAACGTGAATCCAGAAAAGATTTACACTGCAAAAACCCATTGCTATTCACCTACTATACTTCGAAGTCAAACAACATGCATGGCCAAACACTGGCACTGGAAACACCCCTACCCCAAGAAGTCAAAGGAGTTAAGGTCTCTAAATAGAAGCCCATTAGGAATAATGTTAAATTAAATCAAATATACTATTTAAAATTATATATACATTTAAAAGATGTACAGGTAATTTAATTATACATCACTTAATAAATAAAAACAATTATTCAGGTGGGAATGTTTTTTCAATTTAAACTTTGGAAAATATATTTCAATTAAATATTTAATTCAAAATTAAGTTTAATGCTGTAGCATTTTATATTACGTTCTACATTTAAAATAAATGTTCATATATAACAAAAATATTTTCTTTTGTCCCCATGTTTAATAAACTTCTTTTCCCTATACTTTACCATAGAAGGTTCTCCACTACTTGAGATCTCCATATGAAAGGTATATGGAAAATGTTTAAAGTTTAATGAACTTGAATACAATTAAATGTAGAACTACCATGAATGCAATTTTGGTTTAAATGTTTAATTGATTCAAATATTAAATAAAATAATTTCAAGATTAAAAACATTTGCTAAAGTAAAATGTGGATCACTTAGGCATTGCAAATTGCAAAAACATATGCATAGGATTGAAATATTTTTATTTTTACAAAAATAGTTACATTTTTAAATTGAAAACATTAAAATATTTATCATTAAAGTATTTTTGATTACATATACAAAACACTATACAAACACTGGTTAAATTTTAAGCACTTGCCTCCATTATTTTCTATGGGAGGGTGTTGGGAGTATCAGTGCTTGGTCATGTGTGGTGCTGGACTTACTAATACTTCTTTTTGGCAGCAGTAATTTACACTCATTTTGCTCCAACTCGTTTCAGGGAGTGGAGACCTGCAAACCTACACTTTTGAGCAACTTAACCTTCTTACATGGTGAATAGCCAAACATTTTAGTGTAAACTTACACATCTAACTTAATCACAAGTGCAAGTTACCTTCGTGAATATTTCAGAGAATATACAACCAAAGAGAAACCAAAGATCAAGAATGGCCCATGACTGGTAATCCAGTCTCTCTTTAAAAAGAAAAAAGTGGTAGCAGCTACAGAAATCAGATACGCAAAGTTGGAACATACTCAAAGAAAAGAAGTAGCAGCATCAACCATGGAAAATATAGAGAAATAAAGTCCAAGGTGACCAGTTTGCATACTCCACCTGAGAATTTCTTCACTCTACTCTTCCCATTCTCCTCAAGTGTAATAATCACTTGTGCACCGCCCATCCAGAAGTGTTGGGTGACCATTCCAAAGTGGATTGCAACACTGTTAGGTAGTCAGACTTTTGTGGGAGGGTATACTGTAGTTGGACTTATGTTTCATCAATAGAATTTCAGTTCAAGTGATTTGCAAGCAGGTTCATACACAGGTGTACATTAGATCCAATGAGCGTGACATAAGTATGTTGCAAGTTATCTTCGCTGCAAGCAGGACAATACCAACATCATGTAGTTTCCACTATCCATTAGTAACAAATAGTTTCTTACCCGTCTGTGTAGTTTTGCAGCTTGAAGATCTTTCTGGATTCACTATGCTGTGCATTATTCCACGGTCTAATGGTTGGGTCCGGAATCGTAGTCTTATTTTTTTTTATTTTTCGTAGCCCAGGTGGGCGTCGATGTCCCACCTTTTGGTGTCCTTCCTGTGACGTTGGCACGCTTCTTGCGGAAGCTCCCTCCCTTGGGCGCCATCTTCGGATTCTTTTTTTCCTGTTTTTGTGTTGTGTTCGCGAATCCTTTTGCGATGTTTTCAAGTTCTTCCTTAAAAGTAAATGAATTTCCACTTTGTCTTCTGAGGTGTCTGTTTGTATATAGTCCTTGTATTTCCACCTTCCTCTCCTGCCTCGTCTTTCTGGCGGAGGTGGGTGGGTTCGCTAGTGAATCCAGAAAGATCTTCAAGCTGCAAAACTACACCGACAGGTAAGAAACTATTCGTTTTGCAGCATGAATCTTTCTGGATTCACTATGCTGTGCATAGACTTTGTAGCGGTTTGTTATGTTTGTGGCGGCTGGGTGGAAGATGAGTGTTGGTTGTTGAATATATGTTGAAGCACTTTGTCCTACTTATGCTTCCTTGTTCATTTGTATATCCACGCAGTAGTGCTTAGTGAACGTGCACCGAAGCCCATGTTGCCGCCAGGCATATGTCTTGAATGGGTGTGTTAGCCAGGAAGGCTATTATTGCTCCCTTTTTCCTGGTAGAGTGGGCTTGTGCCCCCTCTGTTAGTTCTTGACCTGCCTGCTTGTGGCAGAATCGTATTGTTTGTGTGATCCATCGTGCAAATGTGCCCTTTGTTACTGGTCTACCCAGGAAACTGCTTGCGAAGGACACAAAGAACTGCTTTGTTTTACTGTGCTCTTTAGTTCTTTCCATGTAATGCATTACTGCTCTTCTAGCGTCCAGAGTGTGCAGTGCCCACTCTGCGCTTGTGGATGGTTTCTGAAAGAAGCTTGGTATATGTATTGTCTGGTTCATGTGAAACCTTGACACCACCTTTGCCATAAAGTGTGGGTTTGTTCTCATCACCACCCTGTCATTGTGTATTTGGATGTTAGTGCTTGCAGTTCGCTTACCCTGCGTAGCGAGGTGATTGCCACTAGAAAGGCTGTCTTCATTGTGAGCATTTGTAGTGAGGCCTTATGGATGGGTTTGAAGGGCGCCATCATAAGCTCTGTTAGGACTAAATTAAGGTTCCATGCCGGTGGCGGCATCCTTTTGGGTGGTGCCATCCTTTCAGCCCCTTCCAGGAACCTTTTTACTACTTGTGATGTAAAGAAGCTCTTTCCTGTCTCTCTTCTTGTGTAGGCTACTATCGCTGCTAGGTGTACTCTCAGCGAGGTGGAACTTAGGTTTGATTTTAGCAGGTGTTAAATATTTTAGCACCGTTGATTCCTTTGTCATCTTCTTGGGCAGTTTTTTCTTGATACACCATTGTGTGAATCTTTTCCATTTTGCCACATAGCACCTCCATGTGGTAGGTCTCCATGTCTTTCGTAGCATCCGCAGTGTGCTCTCTGGCAGTTTAAGGTGGGCAAACTCTGTGCCTTCAGGAGCCATGCCACTAGGCAGAGGCTCTCAGGCTCTGGGTGGAGTACCTCACCGTTTTGCATGGAGAGCAAGTACTTTCTTTTGCCGAATTTGTGAGGTGGTCCCTGTGCCATCTCCACTATTTGTGAGAACCATGACTGCCTGGCCCACTGTGGTGCCACCAGAATCAGCGTCCTGTTTCTGGTTCTGCATTTGCCGAGTACCCTGTGTATCAGTGGTACCTGGAGAAAAGCGTAGGCAAATGTTTTCGACCAGCTTATCCCTAGGGCATTACCCTGGGATTGTTCCCCTGGTTGTGTTCTGTATTATTTTAGGACCCTATTGTAAGTTTCCCGATTCATGCCCTTATATAGGTATACATCACCATATCCTTATATAGGCATAGAAATCATAACCATATTTAGGCATAGCTCATGCAGTCCAAATACGGCAGGGCTACTTCCACTAGTTCCAAAAATCCACAATGATTTCTTGGAAAAACCCGCCTTCAGCAGTCATGGACTTCCCCTTGCTTGAGCACTGATTTATCCAAGAACTCATGGAGTGTTCAAAGAACGGAGACTCTTTGATGACGTTTATCTCCAACCATGCGTCAAACCAGGCACCTTCAAGGTATAAATATGCCCACACTTGCCCAAGCAAACACACAGTGGTTTGGAGCAGTTCGACTATCTACTTGCCCGACACAGCCTGCTACAGCAAATGACAAAGGAAGTCGACCCTCCAGCAGACGCACTGAGAGAGACGCTGTCTCTTCTCCTGCAGAGAAATCCAGCTCCAGTGTTTTCAAGCTACCCTTGCGGGTTGTTGGGAAATAGAGTCCAGCCTTCTCCATTCTAAACTAAGGTACGGAGCTGATTAGACCCTTCGAGAAACCTTGGGCAGATTCTTGGCAAAAGAATACTACATTTATGCTACACCTCACTTACTTCTTCCCTCGTACTAAGCTTAGGTTAGGTACACCGGGGTAGGCGTCTTTTAGAAGCACCAGTTGAGTACTTTTAGCCTCTGTTATTTATGTATGTATTTATATATGGTTTAGGAACCATACAATGCTCTTAAAGTATTATTTTATTCTATTTATACTGTACGCATTATATTTTACAAACTGTGTTCCGATTGTAGCAGTTCATTTCTTATGCTTGATAAAGAAGACAGTTCAATAAACTTTTTATTGAAAACACCCGTCTATCTATTTCTCTGCACCCCTCGTGAAACGAAGCATGCACGATTGACTGAGTGAAATATCGATCTATTGTTTCCACAACTCTGAAGATACGTTTTATCTTGGGGAAACAAAGTTGTCATGTTTATGCGGGTGTCAGAGACTAATCCCTACTTGTGAATTCGAGAAAGTTTCTAGTGACCTCTGAGCTAGCTGGCACACACAATTAAGTTTAGTATATTCGGTAGAGACCTAGTCGACCTCAGTCCTATGTCTAATCTACAGAATATATTATTCCAATGCGCAGAGCCTATTGGGAATATAGGAACTACACTACATGGTGCCTAATGTTTGGTAAGGCACTAATTTAACGCTAGATACTAGAGTAACTCAGCCGTGCTTTTCAAAGAGACCCCTTTTTCCCGTAAAATACTCCAATAGACGTCTGGAATGGGTTAAAGGATAAACTATCCGCCTCAAACTGAGTAGGACGTAAAATCCTATGTATTAGTTTTTGGTTTTGTTCAACGTTGAAGGATACAGTGTTCCAAAAGGATGCATGATAGTACAACGCGATCATTTTGACTGCGGTACTTTACATCGCGGATTCTACAACGCAAGTAGTTACCAAGACTTGCGTTGGAGGGCGCGGATTGAGGATTATTATAATTTTCTATTCCAACTCCAGCCCACGTAACAGTAGGGAAGGTGTTGGAATAGAAAATCTCAATATTCCTTAACCAAGAGCGCCATCCAGCGCAAGTCGTAGTAATGACTTGCGTTGTAATGGCTGCGTGGTAAAGGTCGTGCGGTGTAAACACCGCGTTGTAAACGACGTTTACCGTTCCAAAATACTGTGCACCTTATCTTTATTTCCTTGAAACTTGCTCTGCAAACCTTCATAAAAAATTAGGGAGAGTGACGAAGAGTTAGCTAAGAGCTGCAACAGCAGCACTTGCACAAAACCTAGACGAGACAGATCTCCAACAAAATGACCTGGCAAATGTAAGGAAAATTATAACTTACAAACTCATAAATAATGGAGTATCATCGAGAGGTGGTAAAGTAATATTTGTGATAGAGGCACATGAATATCGGCAGACCGAGGTATTCTATTAATGGGTTGTCTTTCCACAAGCAAATCCAGTAACACATGAGTTCCACTACTATAAAAAAGAGGAACCTCCAGCGGAATACGTTCCTTTCGAGGACGTTGAAATTCCACTAACTTACCAAGAGCATCAGCTCTGGTTTAATGGCGCCCTACAATATCAAAATCACATTACCAGGCTCGGTCCACTAGGTAGACCAGGAGCTACATGGCCGGTATTAGGAAGCTATACACCACATCCTAACATCGAAAGAATGACAGATGTTGAACTGTTAGCTCAGCTAAAACAACTAATTAAAATACATAGACAATTGGTACAATATGTCATGCGGACTTTAACAGTCCATCCAGCTGTAAGAATTCCACAGCACACCCCTCATCAGGGGAACACAAACAAAATCACACCATAGACTATACAGTCAGTAATAGGTAAGTTGCCTGCAAAAAGGGAACAAATTCCATTCTGGTTAGCCCAGAAAATCACACAAATAGAGGCAGTATTTCCCGATAGTACACCTCATGAGAAACAGGATTCTAACAATCTGTTTACCAATGGGGATTGCACCACACGTAGAGGACTGCGACACTTGGGGTACAGTCTTTGCTCCAATCTACACAAAAACACACGGTGTCCCGTCTATGGCGGTAATACCAGACGTTCTGATACAGATTCAAAATGAATACGGTCCAGAACCGGCCTTAAATCTTGGTATGAAACTACTGAAAGATTTTCAAACAGGTCTCGGCTATACTATTAGCCAACATTAAAGGTGGAGCAGCATCTGTGGCAATCCGCCAAAAGCTAAAAGAAACAGATATTACTGAGCAACCATATGAACTTGCCAGAATTATTGAAAAATCTTATGAAGAACTAGGTAGAGATAAATCTGTAAAGCCCTAACTAACAGAAAATCCTGAAACAGTTTTTATCAAAAATAATCTCACTACTCCTAAAAAAAGTGGGAGAACACTAAACAGACATTTCCTAAAAAGAAGCGTTCTCAGTCCAGAGGAAGGTCTCCTCAGAAGGAGCCCTCTGAGAAGAGATATAACCTTAAAAATAGGGATAATATAAGAAAACCGGATAGATATCAAGATACTGATACATGAACCGCTCGTACCTTTCAGACTTCCTCGCAGAAATACAAAAGAATAGGACGATCAGAACAAAAAGAAGAACGTGTGAAGTCCAAAGACGATCAACACGTTCCGAAGAATAAGAAAACCCATTTCACCAAAATGAAGGTAGCAAGTCTAAAAATCAGACATGCCGAGGATCTTGAGGACACAACTCAAGAACGGGGAGTGGGCCCAGACAATGCTGGACAGCGCAGCAGAGGTCACCATAGCTCGCAGGATCCTGAAGGATTATCTGGAGACAGTGGATCTGAATGAATACATTCAGGTTGAAACTGCCGACACCAGGGTTAGTGTACCCCATAAGTTATATGAAGTAACGCTCTGGATAGAGGGGGATTTAACTAGGAAAATAAAAGCACTCTTTCGGGAAAAACTATCTAAGGGTTATGACATCCTTCTAGCTGAAAAAGACTGGCCACCTGAATTTGTCAGGGAGTGCTCACATGGCGAAGAATTCAATATGCCAGCCTTCTCTAACCATATTCCTATTAATAATAAAATACACCTATGCCAGAAAATGGGCTGTGGCCCAGGCTCCAGCACTATATAAAACTCATGTGGGCTGGGATGAGGATTCTCCTCACCAAAAAATCCAGTTAAAAAACATCAACCTACTGCTCAGAGGCAGTATCCAGTAAAGCAGGAAGCTAAAAAACAAGTCAGTGAGATCTTAGATCAACTTGAATACCAAGGGGTGATTGAAACATGCACCTCGTCAATGAACAATCCTTTGTTTCCTGTCTCCAAACCAGACAATACATATCGTCTAGTTTTGGACTACAGAAATTTAAACTCTTGTAGCAAAATGTTTGCAGTACAAAATGCACACAGTGCAGCACCGATGAATAACATCATGCGCAAAAAATACAAAACGAAATTAGACATTTCAAACGGTTTCTTCTGTCAAAATATCGCACCAGAAAGCAGGTATTTGACCGCTTTCTCAATAATGGGGACACAGCGTCAATTTTGCCATCTCCCCCAGGGATTCAAGAATAGTCCAGGATTATTTTCAGCCAGAGTAACAGAGTTACTACAAACGTATGATGATGAGGCATTATCTTATGTCGATGACATCTATCTTACAGATGATGATTTGGACAGGCACTTGAACAGGGTGAACACCATAATACTTGGGTTCGCCTCAGAAGGGTAAAAAATAAAATTAAGAAATCACGAATTGCCCACCTCAATGCCATATTCTTAGGATACGAACTTTCAAGTGAAGGCAAAAGCCTGGCAGCAAACTTTTTAGAAAAATGCGCGCTGCTCCAAACACGCTGAAAAACCTACAGTCAATTCTAGGATTCGTAAACTTTGGAAGAACTTACATTCTGAATTACGCAGAAAGGGTTAAACCTCTCTACGAATTAATCAAACCTGATTTTAAACTTACTAATTGGACTCAAAAACACACAGAAATGTTGAGTTCAGTGCAAACAGACATGTTGGCAACAACACACTTACAAACACGCAACAATGTACGCAACCTTGTAATCCGAATCATCCCAGGAAGATGCAGATTCACATACCTAACCTTTAACGAAGGTGAAAAGGTACCAATAGCTCACAAGTCACACTTGTACACACACGCTGAAATGAAATTCACTTCAACAGAAACAATTCTGACAGCGGTTCAGACTGCTGTAGTAAAGGAGAGCCCTCGCACAGGATAAACTCATTAAAGTCGTTACACCTGTACCTGCCTTGGAGGCAGTGACGGAGGCAAGCATTCCAAATGCAAAAGGTCTACATCCGAGATGGATACAATAGGTTAATTCTTTTGCTGCAACAGATGTTAAATACGTTTTTGACCCTTACTTGAAGGCACAAGAATTTCTCCGATACGAACAGGAATGTCCTCTGCATACTGAAATTCTACCTCTAGAACATTACGGCTGTATAATATATACAGACGCATCAGCACAGCCCGCGATTGGGGGCAAACAAGCTTCCAGTGCTGCATGCGCGATTGTTAAAGGTCGCTGGCACGATGGTAAATTCAGACCTATGGTCACAAAAACTCAATCTCTCGGAGACTGTACAGCTCAGCGAACTGAACTACAAGCATTCGAGATGGCGCTTGAAAATACCGATCGCGAATTCCCCACACTCAGTGTGCGATTCGTATAACTGCGTCAGGAATTACAATGAATATCTGCAGACCTGGGTTCAAAATGGTTTTAAAAATACAAAAAGGTGGCCCAATCAAGCATAAAAAGCTTTGGGAATAAGTAGTTCTTTTGCAAAAAGAACTACAAAAGACACACATGATTCATACACTGAGTCATAAGCGTGATGGCGTTCACGTTGAAGAGAATTCCTTGGCTGAAATGGCTTCCGTAGTTACAATCAATCGTTCGCATACAACGATAGACTGTGAAACCATGCTCGCTGTCAATGAGACGAGCAAAGGCAGTGGAGCCGCGTTACCTCTAAACTAGCCACTCGAATATAAATACATAATTGATGCAAACTCTGTTCCTTTTGCTCGAATCCCTGGAGTGGAGATAGGGTAATTCCAAACAGGAAGAGGAGAGGTGCTCTCATTTTCAAAGCACATATGGGAGAGGGTCTGATACATCAAGGGATCTCTACTAGAATTAGAAGAGATGTACTGGTGGCCAGGGATGAAAGCTCATGTATACGAATTTGGAATTAATTGCGATGACGCCCAGTACAGACACCACTGTTAGACAGCATAAGGCTATTTACATGCGGACGTCCGAATAGACTGATGCAGTCCCACAAATATTAAGACAAGATTCATTTGGATGTGGCCCCAGCACTCAGCTGACGCTCGAACTGTTATAAAAGATTTGCGAGTCTTTTTCGGCACATACGCAATAGGCACACTAAATTCTGACCAGGGTCCTGCGTTTAGCTCTAGGGCTTTCAGGGAGGCCATGGCCAGTTTGGGCATTGCGATTTTCGAGTCCATTCCATCCTGACGGAAATTCGGTTGTGGAGATAAAAAATTGTGACATAAAGCAATCTATAACAGCTAGGGTATTCGGTGCGGGTGATGGGTGGGTCAAACATCTAATAAATGTCCAACGAAGTCTCAATAACCTGCCAAGAAATTCTCTGGGTGGAATTACTCCATATGAAATCCTTTTTGGTGCTAGAATATTCGTCGAAGATCTCGATCGTCACACTTCAGTGGTGGAACAAAAACCCTTTGCTATCAAAGATAGTTTGGCTGTTTTACAGGACTTAAAGAAAAAAGAAGAAGTCTAAGCAATACCAGCGAAAAACAAATGACCACTGAAGAAAAAACACCTGTCCCAGCAAGACCTGTCTGGATTCCAAAGATTGGGGAGCTGGTCAGGGAGAAAATAGGGAACAAGAAGGAATCTGAGCCTTCTTACAGAAAAACAGTACCCGTACTAGCAATCCACGGATCAAGAACAGTACTACTGCCGCCCCTTGCTGGAAAACCGGTAAAACCACACCATGAGGCAGATAATAAGTAGTAGGCCCAGAGGACTCCCAAGATGTAGCAGACGAATAAATCTTGCTACAATCCAAGAGGTTCAAACTGAAAGACGTATCACCTTTGATAAACCTGTGACCTGTCATCAGAAAACATCACAGCGGTCCCACTACCTGGTGGAATAGCATGGGATACAACCGATTATATTTATGGCCCTGTTGAGCTGCTAAAGATTCTGCATCAATTTAAGGTTTCCTTGAGTGATTTCGTCTCACCTAGCACGTTTTCTGATGATTGGGAATTTGAGACTGTTAATAACATGATGGCAGACTTAGAAATGTCAGCAAAATTTACAAAACATGAATACTTAGAAGGTTCATCAAATTATGAAGAAATGTATGGTTTTAATCATTTTGGCCATCATTACTTGCATACATCTGCAAACCCTAGAAATGTTTTAACTTATAATCAATGGGAACATTGTCCAACCCTAGAAATGTTTTAACTTATAATCAATGGGAACATTGTCCAACACATCCAAAAGGTAGTTCTAAAACGTTTCTTAGAAAATTTCCATATTTCACAGGTTTTAATGTTACAAACCCAGAAAGTTTTTCTTTACAAATGTGAATAAGACAGGCATGAAAAGTATGTTCAGAAAAGGGGTGGTGATGAACAGAGTGTCTGAATTAAGCAGACCACTCTTACCCAGTCCAAAGATCAGGGCTTGATCCATCACCGTTATTTAGCTCACTGCCCCATCCCAGCTCTGAACCTGGCTATATGCAAATTAGTCTGTCCCTGGCCCAGTACATCACGGGAACAGGGCAGACCAAACTACCAAGCCAATTCTTCACCAGAAAGGAGACAAGCTTCCGGGGACCGGTTTCTGCCATTTCAGGCGTTGTCGGCCCGCTTGCTTGAATCCTGATGGAGCAGTGAGCAAGGGACTCATGTCTGAGAATACCCTGCCACACCTATAGTGGCCAAAAACGATTCAGAAAAGGGGTGGTGATGAACAGAGTGTCTGAATTAAGCAGACCACTCTTACCCAGTCCAAAGATCAGGGCTTGATCCATCACCGTTATTTAGCTCACTGCCCCATCCCAGCTCAGAACCTGGCTATATGCAAATTAGTCTCATTCAGGCACTCTGTTCATCACCACCCCCTTTTCTGAATCAATTTGTCCACCATAAGCGTGGAAGGGTATGCTCAGATGTGAGTCCCTTGCTCATTGCACCATCAGGATTCAAGCAAGCCGGGCCGACGACTGAAATGGCAGAAACCGGTCCCCGGAAGCTTGTTTCCTTCCCAGTATAAGAATTGGCTTGGTAGTTTGGTTTGCCCTGTTCCCATCATGCACTGGGACAGGAACAGACTAATTTGCATATAGCCAAGTGGGATGGTGCAGTGAGCTAAAAAACGGTGATGGATCAAGCCCTGATCTTTGGACTGGGTAAGAGTGGTCTGCTTAATTCAGGCACTCTGTTCATCACCACCCCCTTTTCTGAATCAATTTGTCCACCATAAGCGTGGAAGGGTACACTCAGATGTGAGTCCCTTGCTCATTGCACCATCAGGATTCAAGCAAGCCGGGCCGAAGACGGCTGAAATGCCAGAAACCGGTCCCCGGAAGCTTGTTTCCTTCCCAGTGTAAGAATTGGCTTTTGTAGTCTGGTCTGCCCTGTTCCCATGATGCACTGGGCCAGGGACAGACTAATTTGCATACAGCCAGGTTCTGAAACTGGGATGGTGCAATGAGCTAAAAAACGGTGTTGGATCTAGCCCTGATCTCTTGACTGGGTGAGAGTACTCTGCTTAATTCAGAGACTCTGTCCATCACCACCCCTTGTTGTAAATAATTTTGTCCACCCTAAGCGTGGAAGGGTATACTCAGAGGTGAGTCCCTTGCTCATTGCACCATCAGGATTCAAGCAAGCCGGGCCGAAGACGGCTGAAATGCCAGAAACCGGTCCCGGGAAGCTTGTTTCCTTCCCAGTGTAAGAATTGGCTTTTGTAGTCTGGTCTGCCCTGTTCCCATGATGCACTGGGCCAGGGACAGACTAATTTGCATACAGCCAGGTTCTGAAACTGGGATGGTGCAATGAGCTAAAAAACGGTGTTGGATCTAGCCCTGATCTCTTGACTGGGTGAGAGTACTCTGCTTAATTCAGAGACTCTGTCCATCACCACCCCAAGTTGTAAATAATTTTGTCCACCCTAAGCGTGGAAGGGTATACTCAGATGTGAGTCCCTTGCTCATTGCACCATCAGGATTCAAGCAAGCCGGGCCGAAGACGGCTGAAATGCCAGAAACCGGTCCCCGGAAGCTTGTTTCCTTCCCAGTGTAAGAATTGGCTTTTGTAGTCTGGTCTGCCCTGTTCCCATGATGCACTGGGTCAGGGACAGACTAATTTGCATACAGCCAGGTTCTGAAACTGGGATGGTGCAATGAGCTAAAAAACGGTGTTGGATCTAGCCCTGATCTCTTGACTGGGTGAGAGTACTCTGCTTAATTCAGAGACTCTGTCCATCACCACCCCTTGTTGTAAGGAATTTCCAAGGCGGCACTCGCTCGGAGACGCTTTTCGTCGCGAGTGGAGTTGCGGTCTGTTGTACGCCTTTCCGCCTATACCACTTCTGCCCAGAGTGCTGAAGAAGATCAAGCGCGACCGGGCCCAAGTCATCCTTGTGGCTCCGGACTGGGCTCGAAGGTACTGGTATCCAGAGCTACTCAGTATGTCAGTCGATCCCCCGGTTCGTCTGCCTCTTCAGGAGGACCTTCTGTCGCAGCAGCAGGGGACGGTCCTCCACCCGAACCTGTCCAGTCTCCACCTCCATGCTTGGAGATTGAGCGGCGACAGTTGAGGCCATTTGACTTGCCTCCTGAAGTCTGTAATGTCATTCTGGCAGCCAGGCGTCCCTCCACAAAGTCGGTATACGCCTGCAGGTGGAACAGATTTGTGGCATGGTGCACAGCAAAGGCTGTGGATCCTCTTTCTGCCCCTCTTTCTGAAGTTCTTCTCTTCCTTCTTTCTCTTGCCCAGCAGGGCTCTGCTCTGGGCGCTATCAAGGGCTACCTTTCTGCCCTTTCAGCCTTTCTCAGGCTACCTGATCAGCCTTCTTTGTTCAAGTCCCCTATTGTAAACAGATTTCTTAAGGGCATCACTCACACGTTTCCTCCTGTTCCGTTTGTGATGCCTCAGTGGGACTTGAACCTGGTTTTGACATTCCTGATGTGCGCTCCCTTTGAGCCACTTCACAACTGTCCTCTTCGCCTTCTGACTTTGAAGACTGCTTTCCTGGTTGCCATCACCTCTGCCAGGAGAGTGAGTGAGCTCCAGGCTCTTTCTTGTACTCAACCTTTCCTTTCCATCCATCCGGACAAAGTGGTGCTTCGTACCAAACCTTCTTTCCTGCCCAAGGTTGTCACGGCCTTTCACATCGGGCAGTCTATCACCTTACCAACCTTCTTCCCGCCACCGCATCCCTCTAAAGAGGAAGAGCGGCTCCACCATCTGGACCCAAAACGTGCGCTCTCATTCTACTTGGATCGCACACGCCATCTAATTGTCCTGAGGGAAAAAAAGCAGGACGACACGACTGAGCTGACGTGGGAATGAACCGAGAGTTGTGGGTTGAGAAGAATCCCAAGGGTTTTAACTTTGGGGACAGGGGGTGGGGGAGCACCAAGGGAGGGGGGCCAATATGAGGGAGACCAGGGGCTGCAACCACCTCCGGTCAAGACCAACTCTGTCTTGTCCGGGTTGAGTTTGAGGTGGTTGCAGTTCATCCAGTCCTGGATGAACAGCATGACTGTTTGAACATTCTGGGCGGATGAAGAGGAATTGGAGAGATTAAAAATTAGCTGGAGGTCATCGGCGTAGTTGAACACCGTGACCTCGAGCTGCTGCAACATAAACATAAGGGGGTAGATGTATAAATTAAACAGAAGCGGGGAAAGTGAGGAGCCCTGGGGGACCCCACAATCCACCCTATGGGGGGCAGCGGCGAAACCAGCAAGGCAGACCGCCTGAGTCCTTCCGCTCAAAAAGGACTCAAGCCATGAGAAGGCTAAGCCCTCTATGCCCGCCGCCCTGACACGAGTGAGGAGTGTGAGGTGGTCCACCGTGTCAAAGGCGGCGGACAGATCTAAGAGGATGAGGGCTTGCGAGAGGTTGGTATCAATGCCCTCACGTAGCCCATCCATCACTGAAATCACCACCTTCTCCGTAGAGTGGAGGGGCCTAAAGCCCGCCTGACAAGAGGAGAGGCAATGATTTGCCTCCACGTGAGTGCTCAGGGTCTTGGTAACATGGGTTTCCAAGACCTTTCCCAGGTAAGGTAGGAGAGAAATGGGACGATAGTTAGAAGAAAGTGAGGGGTCGGCCCCAGCCTTTTTTAAAAGTGGGATGAGGACCGCGGTTTTATGGAGGCTAGGGACAATGCCATTGCTGAGTGAGTCGTTGAGAAGTGTGAGAGGCGGGGTGGGACAAGCTAGAAAAATTTCTTTGAGGATGTGAGCAGGGCCAAAGTCCAGGGGGGAACCCGATTTCACCCGTTGGAGCAGTGGGGGGAGTGTGTCCTTGGTCAGGAGGGGAAAGTTGGTTAGTTTGGTGGCAGTGGGAGAGGGATTGATGAATGTGGGTGATGCGGGAGGGATATTGGTTTTGATCATTGCGACCTTCTCAACGAAGAATTCGTTGAGTGAGTCACAAAGATGTTGGGAAGGGGGAAATCGCAGCCGTGGCTCTGTCGGATGAGGCCAATTCATGCACTGTTGCAAAAATTTCTCTGGACTGGGATTCCGCTGCCAGTATCCTGTTGGAATAAAACTCGGTTTTTGCATCGAGGATGCCTTTTTTGTAAATCTGGAGTACAGAAAGGTAGGTCGTTTTTAGCGCGGGACAATACGCTCTTCTCCATGCACGTTCGGCTCTACGAGCCGCCAGTTTCTTCACCTTGAGATCTGGGGTGAACCATCGGTTAGCTGCATGGGCCCGCTTGACCGTGATACGTCGCAAGGGAGCGAATTCATTGCCCGCATGGGTCAACCAGTTTTTAATAGTGGTCAGTTGGGCTGGGGCAGCAAGACCTGAAAGGTCGGGACTGGTTTTGGCCAGAGACGAGCAAAGGGATGGCATGTCGGCTTTGCCCCATTTCCTGATCCAGATGTTTTTGGGGGTGGGGGTTTGGCCTCCGGGGCTAGGGCAAGGGAGAAGGAGATGAGCGAGTGGTCTGACCAAGGGCAGGGAGAAATAGTGGGGGGTGTAGTGGGGATGTTTAATGTCCAAATCTGGTCCAGCGTGTGACCCTGTATGTGAGTGGGACTATGGACATGAGACGTGAAGTTGAGGCTGGTCATCAGATCGGTGAACTCCTTGGAGAGGGCGCTTTCAGCAGGATCGTTTGGCCAGAAATTGAAGTCTCCTAGGACTAGCACTGACGAATTGTTTACCGCCAGTGTGGCCAGGAGATTTTGAAGGCGGGGAATGAAGGAAGGAGTAGAGTGAGGGGGCCGGTAGATAAGAACAGAGGTCAGGGGTATCTGGTAGGAGGTAGAACGTGTCACCAGGTAATCTACTTCTGGGATGGGGGGGAAGGAAAGGGTCTGGAGGTGGCGATCAGTGCGGGCTATAAGGGCCACACCTCCACCCCTCCTGCCCTTCTAAGGTAAGGAATCTAATACTAACGTGTCTCTTTCAGATGCACAAGTTACTACTTGTGTAACGATATATCTGTAAGAGACATTAGTTAGTATTAGATTCCTTACCGACCCACCCATCCTCCCCGTTCTGCGAACCAATATCTAGGGTTAGGGTTGTCCCCTTCAGGGCCCTAGTTTCAATGGCACCAGTGTTGGTTTTTTAACATGGCTCTGCGTTTTTGGCGCGGAAAAGCTGTGTCTAAGAACTGACGTCAGCACGCGGAGGCGGCGTTCAAGTACTCCGACGACGTCATCACGGCGCCCACGACGACGGATGCGGAGCCGCAGACGACGCCTACCGACGCGCAAGGGTACTGCTACGCAAAAATTTCCGGATCCAGTCTGACGCCTGGGGATATTCTAAGGTAAGGAATCTAATACTAACTAATGTCTCTTACAGATATATCGTTACACAAGTAGTAACTTGTGCATTCATTGAGATCTCACCAGCAAATTCAACTGGAGGTGAGATACGCGGAACAGGCACACAGGTACCATCTGATATGAACATTGCTAACGCGACCGATGCTGACGTCGATGCTTCGCATCTGTGCACAACTGACCTTTTTAATGAAATAGTCGAGCTTTCATCCACTGTGGTAGACTATTTCTTTGCCAGCCTTGATGACTTAATGTTTTCTCCTGACACCGAAAATAACTTTTAAGACCACAGCGTTCTTTCGAACTCTGAAATTCGGCCTTCACTTTTTCAAGATAAAAGCTTCCATGTTTGGAACTCTACTTCACTACAATTTGATTTGATTTTTTCCAAAACAGACTGAACTTTGGCACTAAGTAATCTGCTTAAAGTAGAACTATTCTTAGAGAACAAGAATTCCTCGAACACTTCCTAAGAAACAATATTAGCCTAATCCTCAAACAAAAACAGTATGTATATTCTGCTATGGGATGGTCTCGATTTTTTTTCTTCTGTACCCAAGAGCCATTTCATTAATATAATTTTCATGATTCATTCAGTTAGCATGCTAATATCTTATAATTTGCTTACAATGAAGTCATTTGCTTTAATTGTGTACTATACAAAATGCTCATTTTTTCGTGTGCAACCGTTTCAAATGCATTTTATATGATATTTTGGGGGTTGTAAACACATGCTCTAGATTATATGTTTTAGTATTTACTCTTAGTTGAACATAATAGCGTGGAGTGGGTGTTATGTATTATTTTAGGACCCTATTGTAAGTTTCCCGATTCATGCCCTTAAATAGGTATACATCACCATATCTTTATATAGGCATAGAAATCATAACCATATTTAGGTATAGCTCATGCAGTCCAAATACGGCAGGGCTACTTCCACTAGTTCCGAAAATCCACAATGATTTTTTTGAAAAAAAAACTGCCTTCAGCAGTCAGAGACTTCCCCTTGCTCGAAGCACTGATTTATCCAAGAACTCATGGAATTTTCAAAGAACTGAGACTCTTTGATGACGTTATTATGTCCAACCATGCGTCAAACCAGGCACCTTCAAGGTATAAATATGCCCACACTTGCCCAAGCAAACACACAGTGGTTTGGAGCAGTTCGACTACCTACTTGCCCGACGCAGCCTGCTACAGCAAATGCCGAAGGAAGCCAACCCTCCAGCAGACGCTGTCTTTTCTCCTGCCGAGAAATCCAGCTCCAGTGTTTCCAAGCTACCCTTGTGGGTTGTTGGGAAATAGAGTCGAGAGACCAGCCATCTCCATTCTAAACTAAGGTACGGAGCTAATTAGACCCTTCGAGAAATCTTGGGCAGATCCTTGGCAAAAGAATACTACATTTATGCTACACCTCACTTACTTCTTCCCTCGTACTAAGCTTAGGTTAGGTACACCGGGGTAGGCGTATTTTAGAAGCACCAGTTGAGTACTTTTAGCCTCTGTTATTTATGTATGTATTTATGTATGGTTTAGGAACCATACAATGCTCTTACAGTATTATTTTACTCTACTATTTATACTGTACGCATTATATTTTACAAACCGTGTTACTATTGTAGCAGTTCATTTCCTATGTTTGAGAAAGAAGACTGTTCAATAAATCTTTTTATTGAAAACACCCGTCTATCTATTTCTCTGCACCTCTCGTGAAACGAAGCATGCACGATTGACTGAGTGAAATATCTATCTATTGTTTCCACAACTCTGAAGATACGCTTCATCTTGGGGAAACCAAGTTGTCATGTTTATGCGGTTGTCAGAGACTAATGCCTTCTTGTGAATTCGAGAAAGTTTCTAGTGACCTGGTGCTGATGTTAGTCCGAAGCCAGGGTGGTGAACTGGTAGTGTGCTTTGTCGATAGCAAACCTCAGTAGATGTTTGTGCTGTCTGTTCATGGGAATGTGTAGGTAGGCATCTTTTAGGTCTATGGTGGACATAAAGTCTCCGTGCCTTATCTGAGGAATGACTTCTTGTAGAGATGTCATCTTTTTGTGTTCTTATGTATTTGTTTAGGAACCGTAGGTCGAGGATGGGTCTTAACGTTTCGTCCACCTTTGGTATGAAGAAGTAGTTAGAGTACACTCCTTTGTTTCTTTCCTTGAATGGAACAGTTTCTATGGCTTCTTTGTGGAGGAGTTCTTGTGCTTCCTCTATGAGTAGCGCTAGTTTTTTTGCTGAGCGCGCTTTTCTGTTTTGTTTCCTGATTGGCAGATTCTTTTCCAGTTCTATGCAGTATCCGAACTGTATATTGTTCAGTATCCATTTGTCTTATTTTCTTCCATTCCTGGAGGAAGTGTTTTAGTCTGCCTCCTACTGGTGTTGCACGTTCGTTGATTTTTAGTCCGTGTAACCCTTTTTTGTTGACTTTGTTGTGCCCCTCCCGTAGAGGTGTCATGTGGTTGGGCACGCTTGGTGATACGTTGTCACTATGAGGTGGGTTGCTGGCCCTCATCCATTCACCCTCCCGCGAAAGGACTGGCCAGAGGCTGGTATTGCCAGGTTTGTTTTTGCTGGCCCTGCTGTGCTCGATTGTCGCCCTGGTAGCCCTGCTGGAATATCTGATGTGACGTTCCCAGCTGGTTTCCCCCTCTTCCGTTTGGCCTCCGTGTCGGTGTGCCTCTTATTATTCCTCTGAATTGGAAGGCCCCCATGGACCTTGCAGTTTCATTTTCCTTTTTGAGTTGGGCGAGTTTCTCATCCACTGGTGCTCCCAAAAGGGTTCCTCCATTGAAGGGGGTGTTCAGGATGTTACTCTGTACTTCCAGCTTGAATCCTGAGATCCTCAGCCAGGCATGCCTTCTCTCTGTGACCCCGATCACCAAGAGCCTGCTGGACGTGTCTGCAGCATCCAGGGCTGACTTCAGGCATGAGTTAGCTATATTCTTGCCTTCCTCCACCAGGTGTGCTGCCCTCTGTTGGTATTGCTCAGGGGGGTGTTTGAGCAGTTGTCCGACCTCGTCCCAATGCTGGTACGCATGTCTGTTGAGTAGGGCATTAGAGATGGCAATGTGCCAGTGTACTGCAGCATTCCTCTCTATTTTCCTTCCAGTGAAGTCTATCCTCTTACTCTCGGTCTGGTGGTGGGCCTGAGTTTGTGGGGACGTTGGCTCTTTTTCTGGCTGTTGCTGCAATGATGGAGTCAGCTGTGCCGGATCCCTGGATGTAGGGAGGATCCTTAGAGGAGTGTTTGTATTTCTTCTCTGTCCTACGTGTGACAGACCTGGAGCTTGCTGGTTCTTTGAATGCCTCCCTCCCCTGGTCCAGGACACTTGGTAGCATGGGGAGGAATTGACGAACAAGTTACTTACCTTCGGTAACAATATATCTGTAAGAAACCGTAGTTCGTATTAGATTCCTTACCTTAGAATATCCCCAGGCGTCAGACTGGATCTGGAAATTTTTGCGTAGCAGTACCCTTGCGCGTCGGTAGGAGTTGTCTGCGGCTCCGTGTCCGTCGTCGGCGCCGTGATGACGTCGTCGGAGTACTTAGACAACGCCTCCGCGTGCTGTCAGTTCTTAGACACAGCTTTTCTGCCCCAGAAACGCAGAGCCATGCTAAAAACCAACACTGGTGCCATTGAAACTAGGGCCCTGAAAGGGGATGACCTTCACCCTAGGTATCAGTTCGCAGAACGGGGAGGATGGGTGGGGCGGTAAGGAATCTAATACGAACTACTGTTTCTTACAGATATATCCTTACCAAAGGTAAGTAACTTGTTCATCTGAAACAAACAGGTTAGTATTAGATTCCTTACCTTAGAATAGATACCCCGGCAATACCAACCCCGGAGGTGGGTCTGCGAACCAATAATCACACCAGAAAGTCCTGGAGGACAGAACGGCCAAAGAAGCCATCCCTCCGGACTTGGCTGTCCAGGCAGTAGTGTCTTGCAAACGTGTGCAGCGATGCCCACGTAGCTGAATGACAAATGTCCTGCAAGGGGACTCCCCGACCCAGGGCAGTGCTAGCCGCCGTGGCCCGAGTGGAATGGGCCCTCAGCCCAACAGGAGGCTCCTTCCTCGCCAAGGAGTAACATGCCTTGATACACAAGACAACCCACCGAGAGATGGTCCTCTTGTGCACCGCCCGTCCCTTCTTAGCGCCCACGTAACCAACAAAGAGTTGGTCATCCACCCGGAACTGGCGTGTGCGATGCAAATAGAATGAAATCGCACGTTTTGGGTCCAGACGGTGGTGCCGCTCTTCCTCTTTAGAGGGATGCGGTGGCGGAAAGAAGGTGGGCAAGGTGATAGACTGCCCGATATGGAAGGCCGTGACAACCTTGGGCAGGAAAGACGGCTTAGTCCGCAACACAACCTTGTCTGGATGGACAGAAAGGAAAGGGGGTGAACATGAAAGAGCCTGGAGCTCGCTCACTCACTCTCCTGGCAGAGGTGATGGCAACCAGGAAAGCAGTCTTCAAGGTAAGAAGGCGAAGAGGACAGTTGTGAAGTGGCTCAAAGGGAGCGCACATCAGAAATGCAAGAACAAGGTTCAAGTCCCACTGGGGCATCACAAACGGAACAGGAGGGAACATGTGTGTGATGCCCTTCAGAAAGCGAGTTACAATAGGGGACTTGAACAAAGAAGGTTGATCAGGCAGCCTTAGAAAGGCTGAAAGGGCAGAAAGGTAGCCCTTGATAGTGCCCAGAGCAGAGCCCTGCTGGGCAAGAGAAAGAAGGAAGAGAAGAACCTCAGAAAGCGGGGCAGAAAGAGGATCCACAGCCTTTGCTGTGCACCATGCCACAAATTTGTTCCACCTGCAGGAGTATACCGATTTCGTGGAGGGACGCCTGGCTGCCAGAATGATTTCACAGACTTCAGGAGGCAAGTCAAATGGCCTCAACTGTCGCCGCTCAATCTCCAAGCATGGAGGTGGAGACTGGTCAGGTTCGGGTGGAGGACCGTCCCCTGCTGCTGCGACAGAAGGTCCTCCTGAAGAGGCAGACCGACTGGGGGAATCGACTGACATACTGAGTAGCTCTGGATACCAGTATCTTCGTGCCCAGTCCGGAGCCACAAGGATGACTTGTGCCCGGTCGCGTTTGATCTTCTTCAGCACTCTGGGCAAAAGTGGTATAGGCGGAAAGGCGTACAACAGACCGCAACTCCACTCGCGACGAAAAGCGTCTCAGAGCGAGTGCCGCCTTGGAAATTCCAACATGCAGAACCGATGACATTGCGCGTTCTCTTCGGTGGAGAATAGATCTAACCAAATCTCTCCCAACTGCTGAAAGAGGCCTTGCGCCACGTCAGAGTTCAGACACCATTTGTGATCCATCATGCACCGACAGCGAAGTTCGTCCGCCCTGGCGTTCAGGGAACCTGCCAGGTGTTGAACCACCAGGGTCACGCCCTGATGTTCCAGCCAGAGGCGCAGAGCCTCCTGGCAAAGGGTCCACGACCCCACCCCGCCCGGTTTGTTGCAGTACCACATGGCGGTGGTGTTGTCCGTGAACACCTGCACTACACTCCCCCGGACAGAGAGGAGGAATGCTTTCAGTGCTAGACGAATCGCCTGCAGCTCCAACAGGTTGATATGGAGCTGGGACTCCGCCGGACACCAGAGGCCTCGGATCTCCGCCTCTCCCATGTGGCCACCCCAGCCCTGGAGGGACGCGTCCGTCACAACTACGTGCTCCGGTTGGGGGAAGGGAGAGGGATCTGCCGCTGACCCAATCGCGGTCCGTGAGCCACCACTGCAGCTGTCTCGCAGTGCCCTCCGAGATCATGACATGGTCGGAGAGGTTGCCTTGATGCTGGGCCCACTGAAACTTCAGGTCCCCCTGCAGAGCCCGCATCCGCCACCGGGCGTGATGCACCAGAAGGATGCAGGAGGCCATCAGACCCAGAAGCCGCAGCGTCAACCTGACCGGGATCCGGGACAAAGGCTGGAAGAGTGGAATCAGAGCCTGAATGTCCCGAACCCGCTGTTAGGGAGGATAAACCCGAAACTGCGCCGAGTCGAGAACCGCTCCGATGAAGAGGAGCTTCTGAGAGGGGCACAGGTGTGACTTCGGCACATTGATGGAGAACCCCAGTTGATGCAGGGGGTCTGCCGTCGTCTGGAGGTGGCGGACGACTGTCTGGGGCGAGCCCGCCTTCAACAACCAGTCGTCGAGGTAGGGGAAGACTGAAACCCCCAACCTGTGGGGCGCTGGTAAGGACGAAGGGGAGCACGGTAAACTGAAAGTGCTAGTGGCCTACCATGAACCGCAGGTAACGCCGGTGGGCCGGCAGGACGGGAATGTGGAAATAAGCGTCCTGCAGGTCCAGCGCTACCATCCAGTCTCCTGGGTCCAGGGCAGCTAAAACCTGAGCCAGTGTCAGCATTTTGAACTTCTCCTTCCGGAGGAAGCCGTTGACGTTCCGTAGATCCAAGATAGGGCGTAGGCCCCCTTTCCCTTTCTTGGGTACCAGAAAGTAGTGGGAGTAGCAACCACACCCTACTTCTGGCCCAGGAACGCACTTGATGGCCCCCTTGGCCAAGAGGTCCGTAACTTCCTCCTGCAGAAGTCGCAAATGATCCCCGATACAAGGTGGTATTGCGGTGGCATGGCTGGAGGGGTCACCTCGAAGGGAAAGGAGTAGCCCCTTCAGACGATTTGCAGCACCCACCTGTCCAAAGTGACAGTGCGCCAGTGGAGGAGGTGATGGCGAACCCTGCCCCCCACTGGCGTCACATGGGCCTGAAAACACGGACTAGGAGGGTTTTGAGGCGGATGCTGCGGGGGAAGGTGTGGATTGACCTCGCCGTTGTCCCTTACCGCCTCCACGGCGGACTCCACCGCATTGGATGGTAGTCTGCGGTGCGTGGCTGGCGGCACGTGTGGGGGCGCCCCTTCCTTCGCCACCGTTGTTGCCATCGCTCTGCCCAGAGAGTCGGTGGTGTCCAATCCACACCGGTTAGAGTACCGTGCCGCATCTCTGCCTTCCACAAGGGCTTGGCAGAGTTTAGCTCGTACTATTCTGGCAGCACGTCCGCGACGGTATCCCACAGAGAGTGGGTGTAACGGCCCAAGAGGCACGCAGTGTTGGAAGACCGCAGTCCCAGACTCGGGGAGAAGAATACCTTCTTGCCGTATTGCTCGTACCTCTTGGATTCCCTGTCAGGCGGAGCGGACGGAAATGCGGTCAGGGAATTTGAAGCCTGAATTACCAGGCTCTCGGGGGTAGGGTGGGTGGACAGGAAACATGGGTCGCCCGGGGCCTGGCGGTGGTGTCTGGCCACGTTCCTATCTACAGGCAAACCTGTAGCTGGCCTGGACCAAGTGCCCAAAAGAACGTCGGTCAAGGCCTCATTAAACAGCAGCAGAGGCTCAGCCGAGCTTGACTGCGGTTTAAGGACCTCAGTAAGGAGATTAGTCCTCATGGCCGCGACGGGGAGTTCAAGGCCCTAGGCCTTGGCCGCCCGCATCAGCACCACACTGTAGGTTGCCCCCTCCTCCGTAGCCACAGTAGGAGGTGAGACAAAACCAGTGCCTGGCGAGGTGTCCAGACCACTGGCCTCCCCAAGTTCACCTGTCCAGTCCTCTTGGGACTGACACTCCCGTGTCAGAGGGTCCTCAGACCCTTCCCAACTCTCCTTGTCACCCATCTCCTGAAATTCAGGGGTTCATATGATGGGGCCGGCTCATTGAAGAAGAATTCTCCCATCGGCGTCGAAAGCGGCAACCACCGGCGCCGTTCCGGTGTCTGAGCGAAGGAGGCATCGGGGAAGGTGCCGCCCGAAGATGCCGCCGCCCGAAGATGGCGCCGGGGGTGACACCTGAGGGACCGGTGCCGGTGAGGTCAACCTGCGACGACCTGGAACCAACGGGGGCCTGTGGCGCCGGGCCCAAAGGAGCTGGCGGAGCCGAAGCCCCCGACCCGCCAGGGCCCCCAGACGGGTCCGTTGGGCATGAAGGCGCCACGGAGCCCGTCGGAGGAGTGAGGGACCTCATGGCCACGAGGAACCGCTTGATCTCCTCCGGCGACGCGTGCGGACTAGGGACCGGAGGGTATGGAGCCAGACGCGACGCCCGCGACTCGGACGGAGCCGCGTGGGCTGTGTCACCAGAACTCCTGGAGCTATGATGGCTCTGATCTCGCGACCGGTCCCTCGACCTTCGTCCGGACCGGGACCTCTCGCGGCACGGGGCCGACTGCCGGAGTTCGAGCCGCTTGCGGGACCGCTCCCGCCTAGCTTTCGAAGTCAGGGCCCGGCAGTCGGAACAGGTCTTGTCGTCGTGGTCACAATCCTCACAGGGCTTAAAACCTGGCATCCCTATCGGCTCCGTTCGGAGTCGAAGACTCGAAAAATGATCAAAAAGCGATCAAAAAGTTCAGTCAAAAAATGACTAAGGTACCACTTTTTCCGGATCTGCGCTGCTGGCGCGGAAAAAGAAGAACTGACGTCAGCACGCGGAGGCGGCGTCTAAGTACTCAGACGACATCATCACGGCGCCCACGACGGACGCGGAGCCGCAGACGACGCCTAGGGTGGGTACTGCTACGCAAAAATTTCTGGATCCAGTCTGACGCCTGGGGATATTCTAAGGTAAGGAATCTAATACTAACCTGTTTCTTTCAGATTCCTGGTTTGAGTGGGGACCAGGGTCTCTAACAGGAAGCAGGCTTTTGGTTTTTCTTCCTCCAGTTTCACTCCATAAGCTGTTGCCGCGTTACTGATGACCATGTTGTAGACACCAATGTCATCTGGTGGTGAAGGCCTCGAAGAATAGGTCTCCACGGCCTCTTCCGGGCTTTCGGCGTCGAGGTCCTGAGCCACCAAGGATGCCGAGCCCAAACTTGTGTGCTGGTCTTCCTCGTCATAGTGTAGGCCCTCTTCCTCTTGGTTTTCATGAGGCTCTGGAGTTTTCGGCGGCTCTTCGGCGTCAAACTCCTCTTCGTCCTCGACGATAGTAGTCGCTGGCTTAGACGGGATGGTGAACCTCTTCATTCGCTCATCGAATTCTCTTTTCCTTTGCAGGATGTTATCCATTAGGGCCTCCAGCCTTCTCTTTTTCCTTTCCATCTCGGCGGCCTGTTCGGTGTAGAGTGTTTTGGACGATCTCTTCGACATAGACGTCAGCGTCGAAGTCACCTTTGGGTCCTTTTCTTTCGGCGTTGAGCGCGCCTTTTCGGGGACGTGCTTTGACGACCTAGGTTTTTTGCCATCTGAGAGTCCTTTTCAAAGGATCTGCTGGGCTGTTTGTCCTTGGATGCAGCTGCGGCCGTCAAAATGTTCGGCGGCAGTGCTCCTTTCGTGGACTTACTCTGTTTTTTCGAGAGTCTGACTCAGGCTTATGAGAGTCTGTCGGGGCTTTAGGGGTAGACGTCTCTCCTACCTCTTTTTATGTGTTCTTATCGGTCTCTACGACCGTGAAGTCTTCTGCTTCTTCGGCGATGTTGTCGTCTTCCTCACTGCAGAAGCCCAAGTCTCGAAGTGACGGAGGTTGACCTTGGCCTTGCATGCTGTAGTTGGCTCTCCTCTGTCTCTCACCCAGAGGGTCTTCGGGGTGAAGACCGAGCAGGCGTTGCAATCCTTGCTCTTGTGGTCGACCAGCAGGCAGAGGTTGCAAACCGGGTGCTGGTCCTTCTGGGCGTATTTGTGGTGGCAATTGTGGCAGAATTTGAACGGGATCTTGATCATTCCTGCGCTCAGGAAGTCCCCTGTGTGCGCATTCTCCGTTGGACGTCGAAGTCTTCGATGTTCTCCTCATTCGTCATCCCGGCTCAGTGGTCTTGTTTCTGGATGTATTCTACAAACTTTTTTAGTATATTTCAGTCTTTTCCTTTTCTCAAAAACTCTGCAACCCCTCGGTGACGATCCAGACACAACGGCAGAAAAAAGAATCTGAAGATGGCACCAAAGGGTGGGAACATCCGCAGGAAGCGTGCAGACGTCACAGGAAGGACACCAAAAGGTGGCACGTCGACACCCACCTGGGCTACAAAAAAAAAAAAAAAACGACTACGATTCCGGACCCAACCACTAGACCGCGGAATAATGCACAGCATAGTGAATCCAGAAACATTCACGCTGCAAAACTGCACATTTCTTGGGTAACAAACATTAGGATGGTGCCAGACTGATTCCGAGCACCACAGCAGGATAGTTTACCCCCGCACCTCTAAACCTAGACAGGTAGCAAATGGTTCTGGCACCAACAGAATTCATGCAAACAGATCTAGAACCCTTTAGCTCAGTCACTAGCGATCGCTCTCTGAGAAATATACAGAGAATACACAGATGGGCGTTTTCAATATTTATTGAACCATCATTATTCTTGTATAGAATTTGTGATGCAATTATCGAAAGCAGATAAAAATAATTAGCAGTAACAATACAGTGAATAAATAGTTCCACCATCTTGCTAAAACATTGTACATATGCAAGCATATGAAACAATATGTAAAGCATACTCCTACTATGCATTTCTTAACCTGGGTGGCTAGGGTGCGTGTGTGTCTTCTGTCAAGAATCCCATATTGGATGATCCAACCTCCATTACCTGAAGGGACCGTATATAGGTAGGTCACAGTCTTGGTCACAGGTTGGACATCGCTCTTCGTAGAGGGATCAGAAAGCAGCTGGGGTGAGGTTTCAGCATTTAGTGACTTCACAATGACAGCAGGTGCACCTCTGCTTAAATCTGGAAATACTTGTTTATAACAAAAAGCATCCTTGCTCCCGAGCAGAGACCTTAGCGAGGCAGTCATAGTTTATGATCTATCGATAGCTGCGCCGCTTCATGGACGAATAATAAACAATCACATTTTCACACTGTATATTCAGACCTTGTACGAGGGGTTGTGATAGTGGAATTTGGAAGCTAATGTAGTTTCATGGAAACTAATCCTGCACTGTTACACACTCAAATGTGTGTCAAAAGTCATTGTATGAAGAAGGCAACTTAGGAAAAAGTGTGCATTTTAAAATTGCAGTGTTTCTCACCAAGCCTAACTGAGCCACATGACTCAAAGGAATTATGTTGCTGTATTTCTGTAGCACTTTCCTACCTCTTTCGAGGCCTTCAGAACAAAGGTGATCAGTTCCAACTGAAAGAGCGCTATGGTGTATTTCTAGTACCTGCGTCGTAAAAGGCCTGTAGAGACTCCACCCCAGAATAGACAGTACAAGCTATATTCAGAAGAGTCCCTCTTCGGCTGCTCCTGTGGGACTAAGACTCTAGTCACTGGAAGCATCCACTACCCAAGGGACGGCTTTCATTCAAGGAGATTCAATCATGTAACAGACCACTTCATGAATGATAGACATCTACCTGTTTTAAAATCCACGTCTGTCCTACACTCCCTAAAATACTGGCATATGTGAGTCATAGTTGAAGTCACAAGGGCTGCACACACTTTCGGCTGTACACATGAACCCACGTACCACATGTGCCATAACGCACTTGCACATTATTCCATCCACTCACCAGTTTGGTCATGGACTCTCAATCCGTTTCACTTCAGCCTCAGACTGAATCACTATAAAAGAACAACTGTTGGTCTCATGCGTGACAAACCACTACTCCTACAGAACACAAGAACATTCTTTCCACCAGAGCACCAGTAGCACGTTACCCATCAGCTTATGCACATAGGCACCTCACCAGAGTTTAAGAGCCAAGTAAAAACAATGCTCTTCATCTCTTTAGGTGACTTTCACATCTAGTTTGCATATGGGGTCTTCTACTTTACACATCTCAAAGAGTGAATCATTTATTTAATTGCTCTCCATTCACATATTGATGACCTTTCAGTGTACTAAACTATAAAACTCATAGGAAGAATTAGTGATAATGGAACAATGTATATAATGGGAATTCCATTTCACAAGTAAAATTCAAATCTGTCGGTTTCTTTAAGTTATTGTTGTGAAATGGGATCCGGGGACACACATTCTGCAGACTTGAGCATTCGTTTTCTTGACTTGAAATATTGTTTATTATCTCTCTGTTTTGTTACGAGTCTACGCACAAATTGACAGATACTTCTGGGTGGCTGAGGGCTTGGAGTGGCATGTAGGGGTTTTAGGTTTAAACCTATAATAACTGATAAAACCCCACTGAAAGAGAAATAGCCCTCACCAGTGAAAACATATAAACACTGACAAAACACCTGCACAACCACAAACTAAATGCCATTCAAAGAAACGAAGAAGAGAGTGAAAGAGTCATTTATTTTCGTCCTGATGGGGCCAATACAATGTAACATTAGCAGTAACAAAGCGTGGGCTAACATTACACTGCTTGAGTTTTGTTTGGGGATGCCACTAAAACATTGTTTCTTCATCCTTTTCCATTTTTCAGTTGTGTGGTCTTTGGTCTAAAGATGCAGGGTTTAGAAGCATGTTTTAGGTCTCTTCATTATTTTATCAATTGTAGAGAATCTGGAAATATCAAAATCATATTTGATATTAAGGCTGCGTTTGATTCTTTCACTGATCGGTAAAATGGCTTGTTGCATAAGAATCTTTCCTAATATGTGTAATCACATTTACCCACAGAGAATGGGTTATAACCCTTAATACATCAGCCTACAGTTTCTAGCGGGTCAGTATTGATAGTAGGTGAATTGCCAACACCTCAGGCTTTAAACATTTAATGCAAGGTATAGTGACAAGTATATGTATAAAGAATGCTATCACCTAACATCTGGAATAGTGATGAAAACATGACACCAGACTTTTGGAAAACATGGAGGGTCACTTGGAAAGCTCTGCAAAAAATGTTCTTTCCACGTTCAACAAGGATTGGAGTGATATTGTTTGTATTTGCAGTGATTCAGCTACATATATCAAAAAGTTGTGTGATGACCTGTCAAAATTGATAGCTGGGCTGAAGTGATTCCCTGTAGGAGATCTTTGCCACTTGTTAGATGGTATGTTGAAAGCATCTTTGCAATCTTCAGGGTTAATGATAGATCTTGACTTTTTAGTCCTTTCGGGTGCACGGTTTACTTATGCACAGGAACTAAAACGCAAATATTTATAATTTTGTGCTTTGTGTGGCATCAAAGAAAGAATCATCTTAACTGTGTACCTTAGCTGATGGTTCTCACTCCAAGGGGCTATGAATGCTATATTATTATTGTGGCAAGCGTTTACAGAATGTTTGCCGAGTGATGGTGCCAAAGGCAAGAAATGTGAGAATCTTTGGTTGCATAAAGATAGTGATGTGAGAAAAGTGCACTCTACATTATTATTAGATTAGGAAAACATAACTTTTGTAGTGGACATAATAAAAAAAACTAGAGTTTGAAAACACCCTTGTCTGCCAAGTGTTCAGCATAATTGGTGTAGATGTGAGACCTCTCCTGAGAGTAGGATGGGCGACACCTTTAGTGACATTGGCACTGCAACCAGTATTTGCAGTGAAAGCGGTGTCAGTGGCCAGAGTTAAATTGTGTACTGGCTGTTTTGGAGTTGCCCGTCTCAAGTGCCAATGTTGAGAGGGTCATTTCACAGAAGTTTACATGAGAAGTAAAGGGCAAGCGCACATGACCAAAGACTCACTGAAGAAGTATTGTATGGTGTATTACAATAAGTTTAATTTGCAAAACTCTATTTGGACCTCATATATACTATACGTACATTGACTATATGGAGTAGTTTCTGTCCTGTAACTCCAGTTCTGTAGTAGGGGTATCTCTGTTATAGTCATAATCTAGTGAATAGTCCCGCCCATGTGCGAGGACCCCGGCAATCAAAAATAATCTCTCAAGTTGTCAAAAAATTGCAGAACTGCAAAGACACATAAGAGAGAATTTAAAGACAAATAATGCAGCCTATATCCACAGGCCACACTGTCCAGTACTTCAACTAGAAATTCCACCAAAAATCCACAAACAGCAAAGCCTGTCCAGATTTCCCTTGCTTCAACAGCAAAAACCCCTCTGGAATGATAGAGAGGAAGGCATGGACAGACAAGCCCCATAGGCTGCCATTATGTGGCTTAAATAGGGTACTGTGCCTTTAAGAGAACTTTCCAGAACTTCTCCCAGTATCCCAGAATGCATAGCAGGTCCCTCTCACTTTCAGTTCTTTTTGATGAACTAACACGCCAGACCTGTCGCATTCCTTAAATGAACATCTCTCTCCACCGGGGAGGCGGGAGGGCGCTTATGACTATAACAGACATACCCCTACTACAGAACTGGAGTTACAGGACAGAAACTACTCCTTCTGTAGTAGGGGATCTCTGTGTATAGTCATAATCTAGTGAATAGAATGGCAAGCCCATCCCCACACCAAAGCGGCGGTGGAGAAAAGAGAAATAACACCACTACTGTGCGAACAGATTTCGCAACGAAGCCTGCCCAACCTGAGCGTCTGCCCTGGCATCAGTGTCCAGGCAGTAATGCTTAGCAAAGGTATGGACCGACTTCCAAGTGGCCGCCTTGCAGATTTCTGCAATCGGAACATTACGGAGCAATGCTGTCGTGGCAGCTTTGCCCCTGGTGGAATGAGCCTTAGGCTTACCTCCTAAGGTCTTATTAGCTTTTTGGTAACACAACTGTATGCAGGACACAATCCATCGAGAGATAGACTGCTTAGAGGTCGCAAGACCCGTCCTGACTGATCCATAATTGATAAACAATTGGTCAGACCTACGAATATCTTTGGTCTTATCCAGATAAAATGTCAACACCCTCCAAACATCCAGGGAATGTAACGACCTTTCCGCTGGAGATGAAGGATTCTGAAAACACGTAGGCAAAGTTATAGTCTGGTTGACATGAAAATCAGAAATAACCTTGGGAACAAATTTAGGGTGAGTACGCATAACAACCTTAGCAGCATGAAATACAGTATAAGGTTCTTGGCAACACAGCGCCTGAATTTCACTCACCCTGCGGGCCGATGTAATGGCCACGAGGAACGCCGCCTTCCTGGACAGGTGCTGCAACTAAGCCTTATGAATCGGTTCAAAAGGCTCCTTCATCAACCTGGACAGCACCACATTCAATTCCCATGAAGGCGAAGGAAGCCTGACAGGAGGGAACACTTTCTTCAAGCCTTCCAAAAAATCTTTGATCACAGGGATCTGGAAGAAGGAAGTCTGTGAAGGGCATTTCCTGTAGGCAGTCAAAGCAGCAAGATGAACCTTAATAGAATGGACATTAAGGCCAGACTGCGCCAACTGTAGAAGATAAGGAAGGATGACATCTTCCTTACAAGTCGTCGGATCATAGTTCTTAGACTTGCACCAGATACAAAACCTCTTCCACTTGTACGAATAGGAAGTCCTAGTGGAAGGTCTCTTAGACTCCTTCAGTATGTCCATACAATCTGCAGGGAGATTCAAATGACCATATTGCACTAACTCAGGAGCCATGCTGCCAAACTCAAAGACGAGAGGTTGGGGTGCAACATCAGCCCCCCGAACTTCGTGAGAAGGTCCGGCCTGCACGGCAGCCGAATATGAGGAAGGAGAGACCGGTGAAGCAGGTCCGTGAACCACCACTGTCTGGGCCATTCCGGGGCAATCCGTATCATCCGCGCCCTGGACTGGGACAGCTTGATGAGAACCGACGGAATCAGGGGAATGGGTGGAAAAGCGTACAGAAAGCTGTTCGACCAGTTGATCCATAACGCATTCCCCAACGTCCCCGGCTGGTAGTACCTGGAGGCGAAGCCTCAGCATTTGCTGTTTTCGGCGGTGGCGAACAGATCTACGTCTGGAGTCCCCCACCGTGCGAAGACTTCTCCTAGTACTTCGTCGTTTATGACCCATTCGTGGTTTTCCTGAATCAGTCTGCTCAGTGCGTCTGCCTGAACATTCTGCACACCTGGCAGATGGGTAGCCGTTATCGTCAGTCCTCGAGCCAGAAGCCAGCGCTAGATCGCCTGCGCTTCCTGCGACAGGGTGCGTGACCTCGAGCCTCCCTGCTTGTTGAGGTAATACATTGTGGTCGTATTGTCCGTTTGCACAAGTAGAGAGTTGGTCTGGAAGGACGGGTGAAAGGCCTTCAGTGCCAAGTGAACAGCTCTGAGTTCCAGGAAATTGATGTGGTACGTGGACTCCATCGGGGACCACGTCCCTTGAATCTGTAGGTCTCCGGAATGCGCTCCCCAGCCCTGGAGAGAAGCATCCGTCATGATAACCTGAGTGGGAATGTCCTTGTGGAAGGGAACCCCTCTGAGGAGATTCTCCGCTGAACACCACCACTTCAGAGACTGAAGAGCATGCAGAGATAGACGTATCTTGTGGTCCCAAGATCCTCTCCTCTGATCCTCCAAGCACTCTTGCAACGGTCTCATGTGCAGCCGTGCATGGGGCGTAAGGAAGATACATGAGGCCATCGATCCTAGTAGAGAAGACACCGTCCTCACTGTTGTGGAAGGAGCGGCCATGAGAGCCCGAGCCTTCCGAAGCAGTGATAATCGTCGCTCCTCCGAAGGAGACACGCTTGCTGACAGCGTATCGATGGAGGCTCCCAAGTACTGAATGCACTGGACTGGAGTCGGAACCGACTTGGACATGTTGATGTGCAACCCCAGCTTGTTCAAGAGAACGCACGTCTTCTGGAAGTGCGCTAGTGCTTCCGTGAAGGAGGAGGCCTTGATCAACCAGTCGTCCAGGTATGGGTAGACAAACACCTTGTTCCTCCGTAGGTGTGCGGCTACCACCGCCATGCACTTTGAGAATGTCCTCGGCGCAGACTTCAGTCCGAATGGCAGTAGTGTGTATTGATAGTGATTGGCGCCGACTTGGAACCGCAGGAACTTCCTGTGTTTGTGTGCAATGGGCACATGGAAGTAAGCATCCTGGAGGTCTATGGCACACAGCCAGTCTCCCCGTTGCAGCTGAGGATAAATCTGATGCAACGACAGCATGCGAAACTTTTCTCTGCGAATCCACTTGTCTGCTTGTCACAAATCCAGAATGGGCCTGAACTCGTTCTTGTCCTTTTTTGGAACCAGAAAGAACCAGGAGTACAGACCTCTTCCTCTTTGAGACAGAGGTACGACTTCTATCGCCCTTTTCCTTAACAGGATATCGGCCTCCGCCTGGAGCTCGCGCAGCTGATACTGCGAGCCGACCGGAGGAATCGATGGAGGCGGGCTGGTGAACCGAAGACTGTATCCATTGCAAACAATATTCAGCACCCACTTGTCCTGAGTAATTTTTCTCCACTCTGCCAGAAAAGATTGAATGCTTCCCCCCACCGGAGCAGGTAACAGTTGTCGGGGAAGCAAGTGCTCAGGGCCTAGACCCGGCCTGGCCCTTAGTCGCTGGGGCCGACTGATGGCCGCCTCTGCCCCTCTGGCGTTTCTGGAATGGTCTTCTGAACTGCTGCTGTTGTTGCTGCTGCTGTTGTCCAGAAGACTAGCCACGCCCTCTGCCTTGACCACCGAACCGGCGTTGGAACGGACGGTACGTCTTCTTGGGCTTCTACAAACCCACCGCTGTGAGCGTTTCAGCTTCCGCCTTCATGCGGGCCATTTCATCATCAGCGTGCTTCCCGAACAGGGTTTCGCCAGAGAATGGCAGATTGGCAACCCTCTGCTGAGCGTCCGGTTTCAGAGACGTAAGGCGGAGCCATGCATGTCGTCGCTGGTTTATTCCGTGGCAGAAACCATGCGCCGCCAGTAGAGAAGAGTCGACTGCAGCGCTGATGACTTGATTCGCCACCAACATTCCTTCGTTCAGCACCTCTTGGAAGTCTTCCCGCTTGTCCCGCGGAAGGAGCTCCACAAATTGTTGAAGGGATTCCCAGAGGGCTCTGTCATACCGACCCAACAAGGCAGTGGCACTAGCTGCCTTCATTGAGGTCGCCGAGGTCCCACAAACTCTTCTCCCAGATGAATCCAACCACCTAGATTCCTTATCCGGCGGAACTGTGGAGGAAGGCATGGTGGCATGCTGTTTGCGCGCCGCCGTCACAATCACCAAGTCTGGAGGGGGCTCCAGCCTTAGAAAGGCCGGGTCAGAGTCCGGAGCCCGGTACTTCTTCTGCAGTCTGGAAGGCGCCGCCTTAGTCACCGCTGGAGTGAGGAAAAGATCCAGGGCCGGTTCTTCCAGGCCCGGCACCAGTGGCAGTAACGGCCGAGACAAATGCTTCTGATGGAGCGTCTCGAAGATGACCGATGTCTTGGGAGTGGGCACCGTCAAAGTAATGCCCAATTTCGCCGCACCCCGTAACAGCACGTCCTGGAAGGACACCAGATCGATCGGTGAAACCCTCGTGTCCGGCGAATCCGACAAGGTCGGGGAGTAGTCCCTGGTCCCAGACGACCGGGTCCGTGAACGAGACCTGTGTCTCCTGTGGCGCTGTCTAGATCGAGTGGAAGACCTGTGACGCGAACGTTCCCTTCTCCTGGAGCGGGAGCGCGACCTCCCAGCACGTGGGCGCTCCACCGGTTTCCGTGGAGGCGTCTTCCGTGGCCTATCCTGGGGCTTCGGAGAAGGCGTACCCTTAGGAGGTGTCGGAAGCAGAGGCAGCGACACCGACCTCGGGCCTATGAGGAGGGACCGGCGGTGGAGGCTGCCCCGCAGGAGGCAGCGGAGGAAGGGAGGGGAGCGGCGGATTAGCCGGAGGAGCCTCCTTCGGTAGAGGTGGAGGGGTCGCGGGCCTTGGCGGTGTACATACCACCGAGTACACCGTGCCCGTTGACTTCTTCGAGGGAGGGGCCTGGGATCCAGATCCTCCAGAGCGTGAGCAACGCCACCGACGTCCTTCACCAGATCCAGCGTGACTTTTGGCGCCAGAATCCCTCCTGCGCCTCTTAGAGGAGGTTGAGATCCTTGGTGACGCTGATCTCTTCCTGCTCGACGTCGAGCGTCATTTTTCAGGCGTCGAACGCCGTCTCCTCGACGTCGAGTGTTTCTTCCTCGACGACGATCGTCGCCCCCTCGACGACGAGCGGTCAGACCTCGACGGCGAGCGTCGACTCTTCCTCCTCGATGACCGTTTCCTCACGGTCCTCGACGCCGAGGATCCCCTCGACGTCGAACTGGTCGACGGCGACCGGCGGTGTCGCTTCGACGGCGAGCGCCGGTGCCTACGGCGACGGCGATGCCTCGACTTCGACGACGTCGGCGGTGACCTCGACGGCGGCCTAGCCAGGCCTCTCGACGTCGATCTTCCACGCTGTCTCGACCCGGAGCCCCGGGGAGAAGGGGAACACACCGTCGTCATCCCTCTCGACGTCGTCGTCGATGCTATCGACGTCGACCGGGACCTTTTGCTGGTCGTCCTGCCTCTGGGGAGCCCCCCAGAGGCCTCAGCAGGGGCAGAGGGAGCCTTCCCAGCCTGCCCAGACCCACCCGCAGTCGCCTCTCTTCCAGGCCTTGGAGCCTAATTTTCAGCCTTTGCCTCAGGGTCCTTGTAGAAAAGGTCTGCCAGATGTCACAATCTTCAGGGACATGTTCATCAGGGAGGCAAAGAATGCAGACGTCGTGTGGATCAGTCTTGGCCTTCTTCCTTCCACATGCTGGGCACTTGTCGAATAAAGCAGGCATTTTAGACCCCTAAAAGCCTGAACAAACACACAGAAGTGAAAAGGAAACACCAAGAATCAAATGAGAACACTTTTAAATCCAAAAAGTGTACAAACTCCAATAAACCCTTGAAAAAGGGAGAGCTCAATGCACAGGGTCCTGTAAGCAGGAGCCGGAAAAAAGAACTGAAAGTGAGAGGGACCTGCTATGCATTCTGGGATACTGGGAGAAGTTCTGGAAAGTTCTCTTAAAGGCACAGTACCCTATTTAAGCCACATAATGGCAGCCTATGGGGCTTGTCTGTCCATGCCTTCCTCTCTATCATTCCAGAGGGGTTTTTGCTGTTGAAGCAAGGGAAATCTGGACAAGCTTTGCTGTTTGTGGATTTTTGGTGGAATTTCTAGTTGAAGTACTGGACAGTGTGGCCTGTGGATATAGGCTGCATTATTTGTCTTTAAATTCTCTCTTAAGTGTCTTTGCAGTTTTGCAATTTTTTGACAACTTGAGAGATTATTTTTGATTGCCGGGGTCCTCGCACATGGGCGGGACTATTCACTAGATTATGACTATAACAGAGATCCCCTACTACAGAAATCATGTTCTATAAGTGAAGAAAGCAAGCAATAATAAAAGCAAACAGTTACATAAACACTGGAAAAACTGAGGTTTTTAGTGGCGCGAAAATGTGTAACCACTGACAACAACTGTTTAAGGTATTGAAAACACTGGAAAAAAAACAACACCAGAATTTACCAAAAATAGAAACTGAAAACAGGAAAGCCTACATGTAGTCAACATGTCAAGGCATTCTGCTGCCCAGGATACTCCGATACCAGTTGACGTCAGTTTCTTGTTTCCTGAGCAGAGGAAATTTCAGAACCACTGGATAGCCAAACGTGTTATTGGGAGCAGGAATGGTAGTTTGTCTCACCCAAACGCATTACAGCTAAAAACAGTTTAAAGTGCATCATGGTGTAGAGATTTTAAAAGAAGGGAATTGTCTTCTCTATCTACCTCTTGTTTTTTAACTGCGTCCACATTGACTGTACCTTTTTCTCGACGTATTATCTTAGATACCATCGCTGCCTTGAAGGCTATAGATAAAGTTTCTAAGCCAACCCATAAGTCTTGGTGGTCTTCTTTGTGGCACAATTCTAAAATTAAACTTGATATTGACTCGGCAACATTGGCATACTGGGCTAGCAAAAGTATCACATTGGTTAAGCACCTTTATGATTCAAATCATGATCCCTTGCCTTTCTCTTCCCCAGCTCGGCAGTATACTCTCAGTAATTTGAATTTCTATACATTTGTAAAAATATAGGTTGCCTTAGCTAATGTCCAGTTTTACCTGGATTCACATACTGTTTTCCTTCTGTCTATGTGGTATAAAGAAGGTCTCTAAAATATATAAATTTGTACCCACTGCGCCGCATTTGCAGACTACGGTTAAACAGAAATGGCTACATCATTTTGAACATGACCTTTTTAAACATATTTCACAAGAAATCTAGCAACTTATTGGGAAATTTTCCTTACTAAATAAAATTGCTCCTTCTCTTATTGACTCTAAATTTTTCTCTCTCAATCTTTTACATTGGACTCCGGCTCGTTTGTATACCCTCAAACTCAAGGATAAGGATCTCTGTTGGAGTTGTAATTTAGCTGCTGGTACATATTAACATATGTTCTTTGAATGCTCTTTACTACAATCCTTTTGGGAGCTGGTTCACAAACATCTCCTACTAATTTTCAATATTCAATTTGAGCTCTCGTTACCTCTAATTTTGTTGGGCCCATGGGCTACAACATCGCCATTGCCTTTGGCTCCTCTTGATATGCAGTTGCTAGACTTGTTGCTGTCAATTGCGGTCAAGATTATATTAACAGAATGGAAATCCTTTGGGTCCATATCCTATCATACATGGTGGGCTTGAGTATCTTTTCTCTGAGGGGCTCAAACTTCTGTGGAGGAGAAACACTGTACACCCTTTGTTTCTAATGGGGTCTGGAAATATTGATAGATATATGAACTTAGCCTTACAAGGCCTGGTGGCACAATATCCCTTTGTGTCTTCTCCTTAACTTACCCTTCCTATAGTAGCAGGGGTCTCGATCTCTTGTTTGCTTTATTTTTACCTCTTTCTCTTCCTCAATACTTTAATTTCTTTTTTTTTCTTCCTTTCTCTCATCATCTTGCGGATTGATTTATACAAGTGATACAACTTATTCTCTCGTATTGCTTCTTTATTGCTTTTCCCACCATATTAATTGATATGTCTGATATATATGACATTGATTATATCTATACTGATAAATGCTTATCTATTTATTGTGTAACTTTTTTGGTTGTATTACTTACTATGGTATTTTAATTGTTTAAATGTATTCTCTCAAACTAAAAGATATTAGAACAAAAAAATAAGGGATACATAATTTTACAGCAGATAGAGGTTATCTAGTCGGCCAGGAAGCCTGAAATTAAATTCACTTCTGCAGGCACTGGACAAGTTTGTGCAGTCATCAGAGTTTGAAGGCATTACTTTGTTTACATTTCACATCTACAATGTCCTGATGTTTGCATTGTCACTTGCACAGCAGGGCCTGGCGGTGGCTATGGTTAACTGCTACCTAGTAGCTCCTTAGGTTTAGTTGCCTTGTCTGTTGAAGTCGTCATCAATGGCAGGGTTTCTAACAAGTTTTCTTAACTGGCGGGGAATACTTCTGCTCTCAGGGTCAGTGAACATAAGGCACTTTCAGTTCAGGTAAGGTAGTTCATCATTCACAAATACCTGCTTTGTTTTATGAAAGACTGCAGGTGTCATGTTGGCAAATACAAATGAAGCATCTCCTGTGCAGCATCAATTTCTAAAATTTCTCAGGGTATAAATTGTTAGGGTTTTTCAATGCACAGCCATTATTGGGATGCAATTAAATCAGTATAATAAACATGGGATCACGGTGTACACTATCACTTTAACCACAGCAGTAAATTAGGTAGTTCATGTCTAATTAGTCTTTGACCTACAAAGTTTTTACAGCCAGGATCCTCAAATGAAGAAGGTAATGGTACTCACTTTATGTGCCTTTAATTCCGTTTTACCTCTACCGCTGCCTTGTCTTCTGACGTCTGAGGCAGCTTTGCTAATCAGCTGCACTCAATTAAACAGTTTTACTCCATTTTACCGGTCTTCCTTGCCCTCAAATGCCTTTCTCTCTAACTTCCATCCCTAGCATCCTTTCCACCCATCTTTTCTCCTGCCTCAGCCCATCAGTCACCTTTCTGTAATTCTCTATGACAACCAACTTATTTTCATCTGACAACACTCCTCCCACTTGGCTTTCATTGAAATGTTGGTAGCAGTTGTCTCTTCCTTTCTGACCCTCTCCCTTTCCTAGTCAACATTGTTGACACCATTCAGGTCCTAAACAGTCGAAATACCTCACTTACATGACTTCTCTCCTGTGGTCACCTACAAGCCTCTGTTCAACCTGATGTATTCATGTCTAAGCCAGCACCCACCCCAAACCACACAAACTCTGCAGACTAGCCACTGGACACATTTATTAACCCAATGCCAAATAGGAATAGCGACATTTGGTTTTGGGGCAAAGGGATAGTCCAAAAGGACTAACATTAAATTGAGGATAGCTGTAAAAGTATTGAATTGTAGAATTAAAAGTGTATAATACTGAACACCCAAGAGCATTACAGTACGCTTCTACAGAGCTTGCAGATTCTATTAATTGTGTACGATGACTCTATAAACCGCACCTGCCAGGACTACATAGAGACAAGTCAAAGATCTCCATTTACACCTTTAATTATTCATACAAACATTAAAATAGTACACTGGTTTAACCTTCAAAATATTTTCCAGGAACAAGTAGCGTTGACTTTTTAATACAAAAAAAAAAAGTATACCCCAAATTCAATGTAATCTTTAAACATTAATTTCTCAACTATTATACATTTATTTTTCATATAAATATTTCATCTTGTAAGCTATATGTACATTGGTAGCTTATCATTCAACTTGCACTGATTAAATGCAACAGTACAAAACCATTTTCACTTTATCAAAATAGAGTGCAAGGCATCGTTTTGCTTCTATACCATTTCCATAAGTTAACAGTAAAAAAAAAAAAAAAAAGGACTTATGATATGTAGTTCGAACTGGATGGTTCAGCAGCATGTAGTTCATCCCACAGAGTAAACACTCAGAACGTCACCAATGGGGAAAATAACTCTTGATTCTCCTTGTCAGGACTCAAAAGAATGAGAGGCGACGACAGATCGATCAGCTGAAAAAAAAGATGCGTTTACAAACAAAATTAGCAACCAAGGTTCCAAACTACTTCTAAGATCAGTTCATAATTGTAGAGCGCTGCACAGAATACAATCTACTCATAATTACGCGGGCGGTTGGTGCCACAGGCTAATTTTTTTAGTATAGACTGAAAATAATTCTGTTAATTTAATAAAGAATATGGGAGAGGCTTCACTCTACTGCCATATGCCCACTTTTAAAAATATTGCTCCCCATACATTTTTCAGTCCTGTGCCAGTTAAGCAAAACATAGAATTGGGCTGGTCACTGTCAAATTGCAAGTGGAATTGTGAGGGCCTCTAATATTACTTTCTAATTACATAACAAAGCTAGACACGTTTGAGATTTGAAGTAAAAGGATTCCATTGCTTAGTTAATAAAAAATAGACAATGCTCCCCACCCAATCCTTACTGTGTTGACATGATGTACAGTAAATAGTAACAATTAGAGAAAAGGCACCATATTTGATTTTATACCTTAAAACGTGATGCAAGAGATTTCTATGTTGTAAAATGTTCTGTGCACCAAGCAAAGGACTTTAAAAACAACTTTGTGCAGTCCATGTAGCTTGTATTGCAACAATCAGTTTTCTTCAAACCATATACCACTCCAAACCTAAAATTCTGAATTATCTGAAGGTTTCATAGTAGCTTCAGAGAGTTTCAAAATATATTACACTAGTCGATCCTAGAAAGGATATATGCAGAGACTATTTGTGCATGCAACTGTTGAGGTTTAAATGACTTACTGTCCCCAATTATTTGTGGTATGTCTTCATGGCCACTACAGAGAGGAGTGTGAAAATCCTACTATCAATACTATATTCATAATTGATCACTCATTTTCCTAACCATGACATCACCGCCAATGCCTGTGAAATTGCTTGCGACAATCGAAACTGCAGCATCAATGTAGGCCACAGAGGCGGTGATCAGTTTCTTGCTGGTACAAAAGGGGGTGGTGATGGACGGAGCATCTGAACCAATCAAACACTCGCACACAGTCAACAGATCTGAGTTTAATCCATCACCGTTCTTAAGCTTCTTGCTGCCCAACCAGACTCACAATGCAGTCATCATTCTGAACTTTCCTGATTGGTCCTTTATTCCTGCAGCCGCTGTCAAGACCAACTTGGTATTTACTTTATGGTAATCAAACCTGTACCTGAATTCCCAAGGAATGGTCCAGATCCTGCTATCCCATATGGCAGACTGCTCAATCCTTGCATCATCAAAAACGAACCACAGAGAATTCAATGAAGTTGGTGGTTTGTTTGCTATACTGTTCCTTATCTATGGAACAGGACATCCAATCCATACAATCCAAACTGTATCTAATATGCAAGAGGCTGCCAATTCCAACACCACATTGTTAGGATTTTGCAAAAACAGTACTCTGGCCTTGTACCTAGTCTAAAGAATCATGCGGCTCTTGATTTTTCCTGGGTGTCAAAACACAGGAAAGGTAAAGAGCTATTGACATTGTTTTTTCTCTCCAATTAGAATGGAAAAATCTAGTAGGTTAGATACAGTCCCCATACCTTCTGTGATCCATTTGGGTTCATTGGGATTATTTAGTTTGCAGTTGTGCATTCTTCCAGATCTTTAAGGAGGAATCCTCTAAAATATTTGGCTTCAATATTAATGAATGTACACTGTAGTTAGTTTGCCGGGTTTGCACTATCACCACTCTTGAAAATCGGCTGAATTAGCAATCCATGCCATGAAACTGGAACTTGCTGGTTGATTAATGCATGGCTAACCAAAACCTCAGATTTGATTTGAGCACGGTTTGAAGGAGGGCGTTTGGATCCCCGGCACCTTTTGCATGGATTTTTTTTTAGGATCTTTTTTGTTTAGCCCACCCACGACTTCTCGCTATGGGTGTGTTAACAAGTCCCGACTGTGGAGTTCCTGCACCAGAGAAAGGTGCATAGATTTCTTCTAGCTGCAACTCCACGTAGGACTAGAGGCTATTAACACATTCCGTTAGATCTCCTAGAGTTCCTGCTGCAACCATGGTATGTTGACCTGGAGAGAATTAATGCTGGGCGAAATGACAGTCTTCTCAGTGTACATGCTATTATTGGAGTTCTATTAAATAAAAAAATAAAAAAAATCCTAGGTTTGAAAAGCTCATGCACAAGATTTACTATTTGATGAAGATCCTTTTGTTGGATTTCTCGTAGAGCACTGGATTGTGAAGGCTCAGGTGTCAGCTTGAATATTACATTTCCTTGCCGCTTCGTTGAAAAAAATCAAGTATTGAAATCAGCTCAATCTGTGAAATAGTAGGCAGATGGGAATCTGCAGAAGCAGATTAGGCACTCCAATCTGTTAATGAATCAGAAAAGTCTTAACCTGGACTAGATTGATCTCTTTGCCTCCCTAGCCTACAACTTCAGCACTAAAATTGTGAATATGGATGAGGTCTCTCCAGGGTAACTAGCTCAGAATCTTCGGAGCAAGTGTCACGATTCGCTCCCTATGTTCTCGTGTCCACCACCAGGGGGCTGGACTGTGGGACTCTCGTGTTCTAATATGCTTCCTGACACTCCCCTGCATGCATATTGAATATGCTACGTACCAGTATGCATCTGTTCTTGGCATGTAGGGCTGCTGACATTCATATCTATAGCATAGATCGCCGCCTAGTGTTGGGTCCGGATGATTGCACATTGTTGTCCTGGAAGAGTCTTCGAAGTATCACGAGATAGGTGGCACTACAGTGCGCATGGGCATCGACTCCATCCCCAGATTGTTTTTAGCCATTGTGGCGAAGATGGAGTATAACAGTGTGAGCGATGGCCATGCTAAGAGTAAGTGTAAATTCTGCAGCCGCTACAGGCGCCGGGGAGGAGGATGGGCGATATGAATGTCAGCAGCCCTACATGCCAAGAACAGATGCATACTGGTAAGTTGCATATTCAGTTCGAGGCATGTGGGCTGCTGAATTCATATCTATAGCATAGGATATATAGCAGTCCCTCCATTAGTGGCGGCCGCCTGTGCCAGCTGCAGACGTTTGAAAAAGTGTCTTTAGAACAGCCTGCCCTACAGCTGCTTGGAGTGCACATCTACACAGTAGTGTTTCGTAAATGTGTGTGGGGTAGACCATGTGGCTGCTCCACAAATGTCTTCTAAAGGGATATTTCCAAGGAAAGCCATGGAGGCCCCCAACTTACAGGTGGAGTGGGCTCTGGGGGGGATCGATAAAGTGCGCTTAGCTTTTTGATAGCAAATTTGAATAAACTTAACGATCCACCTGGCTATACCTGCCTTGGAAATGGGATTGCCCTTGTGTTGGGCAGAAAAGGCAACAAAGAGTTGTTTTGTCTTCCTAAAATCTTTGGTCCTATCAATGTAGTACATCAAAGCTCGTTTGACGTCAAGAGTGTGGAGCATTCTTTCAGCTACCGTCTCTGGATTTTGGAAGAACACAGGCAGTTCAATAGTCTGGTTGACATGGAACTGTGAAACCACCTTTGGAAGAAATTTAGGGTTAGTGCGCAGCACCACCCGGTTGGAGTGAATCTGTATGAATGGTTCTTGTACAGTGAGCGCCTGGAGCTCACTAACACGTCGCAGTGACGTAATGGCTATAAGGAAAGCCACTTTCCATGTTAAGAACTGAATCGCGCGTGAATGTAGAGGCTCAAAAGGTGGACCCATCAGTTGGGTGAGTACCACATTAAGATTCCATTCAGGAGCCGGTGGGGTCCTGGGAGGAATGACTCGTTTGAGCCCCTCTAGCAAAGCTTTAATGGCAGGCACTCGGAAAAGGGAGAGATGCTGCCTGTTTTGGAGATAAGCCGCTATGGCGGATAAATGTATCCGAATGGAAGCATATGCCAGATTGCATTTGTAAAGATGAAATAGATAACAAATGATGTTATGCGTGGACGCGTCAAGCGGGTCAATGTCGTGGTCCACGCAATAAATGACAAACCGCTTCCATTTTGCTGCGTAGCATGCTCTTGTGGTGGGCTTTCTTGCCTCCCGTATGATATCCATGCATTCAGGAGGCAAGTCGAGGTAGTCAAACTCTAAGACTTCAGGAGCCAGATCGCCAGGTTGAGCTGTTGCGGATCTAGATGCTGAATGTCGCCACGGCTCTGCGTCAAAAGCTTGGGTGTGAGGTGCAGCCTTTGATGCGGTACCACGGAGAGTTCTAGAAACGTGGTGTACCATGGTTGGCGTGCCCACGTTGGAGCAACCAGGATGAGTGTCATAGAGTGTTGCTTTAGCTTTCGTGCCACCAGCGGTATGAGAGGTGCTGGGGGAAAGCGTACGCAAATCTGCCTGACCAGTTCATCCATATCGCATTGCCCTGCGACTGTGGGTGCGGGAACCTGCCGGCAAAGCTTTGGCATTTTGCGTTTTCCCTTGTGGCAAACAGGTCTATCTCTGGATGACCCCACTGCTGGAAGTACGGGTGAAGTACTGATGGATGTATCTCCCACTCGTGCATTTGGTGGCTGTACCTGCTGAGCAGATCCGCCATCTGATTGTCCTTGCCCGGAAGGTGCTCCGCCATGAGGAAGATGTTCCTCTGAATGGCCCACTTCCACATGCTCTGAGCCAGATGAGACAACTGTGGAGAGTGTGTACCTCCCTGCTTTTGAATGTAGTACATGGCCGTCATGTTGTCCGTCCGGATCAACACAACTTTGTTGCACAGATGTACTTTGAATGCCTTCAATGCCATGAAGATTGCCATCAGCTCGAGGTGGTTGATGTGCCTCTTCTTTTGCTGCGTTGTCCATAGTCCCTGCACCGTGTAGTGGAGTACATGAGCTCCCCATCCCTGGAGAGATGCGTCCGTCATCAGGATAATCTGTGGCACAGGCTCTTGGAACGGTCGGCCCTTGCAAAGGTTGAGTGGATTCCACCAATGCAGAGAGCTGTATGCCCGACCGGTCACCAACACTAGGTCGTTCAACTGTCCTTGAGCCTGCGTCCACTGATGAGCCAAGCATTCTTGGAGCGGACGCATATGTAGCCTCGCGTGCGGGACTATGAAGATGCAGGAGGCCATCATGCCTATCAACTGCATGAACACTCGTGCTGGAAGCGAGTGTTGCGGTCTGAACTTCTGGATCAGCGACTGAATGCTGTCTATCCTCACAGAATTTGGCTGAGCTGTGGCTGCCAGAGTATCGATAGTCGCACCCAGATATTGCCGCACATGGGCTGGCTGAAGGTGCAACTTGGGATAATTCAGTGAGAACCCCAGATCGTGAAGAAGGTGAATGGTGTGGGACATGTTGGCGGCGCACTGCTGGGCCGACTTCGCTTGGACAAGCCAGTCGTCCAGATAAGGGTAAACGTGAACGTTCTGCCTCCTGTGGTGCGCAGCTACTGTCGCCAGACATTTTGTGAACACCCTGGGCGCTGTGGTCTCCCCGAAAGGTAGGACCTTGAACTGATAATGCCGACCCTGAATAGTGAACCTGAGGTATTTTCTGTGTGATGGATGCAGTGGAATGTGGAAATAGGCATCCTTGAGATCCAAGGTTGCGAGGAAGTCTCCCCGATTGAGCAATGGGAGAACCTGCTGCAGTGTGAGCATATGAAAGTGTTCTGATAGAATGTACTGATTCTGGGGTCTGAGGTCCAGTATGGGTCTGAGGGACCCATCCTTCTTTGGGATTAAGAAGTACAGGGAGTACACTCCCGTGCCTTCTTCCTCCACCGGCACAAGCTCGATTTCCCCTTTTTGCAGCATGACGAGTACCTCCTGCTGCAATAAGTGCAAATGCTCTGTGGACATAAGACGGTGTTTTGGTGGCATGTTGGGTGGAGTGGATGTTAGCTCCAGACAATAACCGAATTGGATAAGTTTCCTGACCCACCTGTCTGTGGTGATGGATTTCCAGACCGGCAGGAACTGCTGGAGGCTCCCCCCCCCCCCCCCCGACAGGTGTAGTATGGTCGGGGGGCAGTGACAGGGCGTCACTGTTTGTTGGTGGCAGAGGAGCGGGAGTTGTTGTTTCCACGACCTCTGCCCTTGGTGCTGTTGCCCCGATAGCCGCCTCTACTCTGCTTGGTGTAAGAGGACTGCTTATTGTATTGCGTTTGCTGGGACATCTGGCCTCTGGAAACACCTCTATTGCCTGAGCGACAAAAAGTACTGCCCCGAAACTGCTGGGACTGGAGAGCCCCCATGGACTTCGCAGTCTCGGTATCCTTCATCTTTTCTAAGGTGGTATCCACCTCCGGACCAAATAACCTATCTGGGTTTACTGGCTGATTGAGGATGGTGGTTTGTATCTCCGGCTTGAAACCGGAGATTCTGAGCCAGGCCTGACGTCGCAACATCACACTGGAGTTAATGGCCCTGGCCGCGGTGTCCGCAACGTCCAGTGCACATTTAATAGAAGCGTTGGAGATGAACTTCCCTTCCTGAATAAGCATCTCAGCTGCCTCCTTATACTGATCTGGAAGATGTTGTAACAGGGTCTCTAGTGTGTCATAGTGCGCCCTGTCATATCTGGCCAGTAGCGCCCGAGTGTTTGAAATACGCCAGATATTGGCTGCTTGAGCCGCCACCCTCTTCCCTGATGCCTCCAGCACTTTAGATTCCTTGTCAGGGGGAGGAGTATCACCAGTGGTCTGCGAGTTCGCCCTCTTCCGGCCATTAGAAACGACCAGAGAGTCCAATGGCAACTGGCCCTTGATGTAGGTAGGGTCGCCAGGTGCCGGCTTATATTTCTTTTCAATCCTAGGGTTGATCACCCTGGCCCGTGTGGGTTCCTTAAAAATGTCTGCAGCATGTTTTAGAACCCCTTTCAGCATGGGGAGAGTCTTGACAGTCTTTTCTGCTGTGGAAAAGGTATCAAAAAGGAAGTCCACTTCGATAGGGTCAGCATGCAGCTGGACGTCGTGGTTTTTAGCCGCCCTCTCAATTAGAGCATTAAATGCCGTCGAATCCTCAGTAGGAGAGGTCTTGACATTGTACACCTGAGTGTCCTGGGCAGTTTGCGGATCCCCTGGGTCACCTGCATCTGCCCATGAGTCTTGGTGATCCTCAGGATCAGTGTTAGCTGGAAAGTTATACTCCTCGTCATCACCTTCTCCACCCTCCACATCTGAATAAGTGGGTGAGGGTGTAGCCACTCTTGGAGTCCGTGGAGCAAACGGCTCCACTAGAACTGGGGAGTCCGCAGCAGGCTTCTTGCACTTCAAAGGAATCGTGTAGGACTCCAAAGGCTGGGTTGCCGTGATCTTCCTCTTGTAAAGGGTAAGTTTTCCGGTGTCGGCGTCGATAAAGTGTTCCGACTGCTCCTCCACCAAGGGTTGTCGATGCTTTAAGCTCCCAAGCGGCTGAGAAGGCTTCGACGCCGCAGACACTTGCACGGGCGCTTCGGCGACCGGCCGTGGTGCGAAGGCCTTCGGTGCTACCTTCGGCGGCAACGTAAACAGGAGTGGTGAAGATTTTGGCTTTGTGGCAGCTGGCTTCGTGGTGGAAGCATCCTTCGGAGCGGCCGCGGAAGCCTTGTTCCTGATGCGTTGTAGGGAGTCCCACACCTGCTTCGTAAAGGAAGCGGACGGTTTCGTCGACCCGACAGACGTCTTCGGTCCACCAGCGAGTGAAGACTCGAGCGTCGATGCCTTGTTCTTATCCGGCCGAGGTACAGGATCAGCCCTTTTCGGCGCGCTGTGCCCTCCTTCCGTGCCGACGGCCTTCGGCACCGACATTTTCGTGTCGGGGGCCTTGACTACTGCGTGTGGGGCCCCAGTCTTCGGTTCGACGCCCTTGGCCGATTTTGGCTCGACGCCCTTGACCGATTTTGGCTCGGCACCCTTGACCGACTTCGACTCGGCACCCTTGGTAGACTTCCCCGGGTCGACAGCCTTCTTCGGCTGCCCCGACGTATCGGGAGTCGAATAGGCGGCCGGAGGAACAGACGTCTTCTGTTTCGACGGCGTCTATTAGTTTAGTTTTCGTCGACACCGAAGGTTTCAGTTTCGGTTTCGTTTTGCCCAACGTCGGCTCCGCAGAAGTGTCCGTAGCTGGGCCCGTAGGCGAGGCCGTGGATCTGGGTGGAAGGTCTTGGGTAAGGCCGTGTGGCGATCCCTCGACCTGAGCCTGAGTGATTGTCTGATCGGGGCTTAGCTCTTCACATGAGCTATCCTCCGTGGCCCCATAGGCCTCATTGTCGTCTCCTACCTCGTCGACGACTTCTTCTGCATCGACCACCTCGACGTCCGCGTCGCATTCGTAGTCGATCTCCTCCGCTGGAGGGGAAACCTGCATATGAACTTCTTGTTCGTCTGCTTCTTCTCTGTCGAAGATGTCCACCGGTGCCGGGGCAGACTGCCGGGCCTCCTGTCGAACCACGCGCCGAAGTCGAATCGTCTTCCTTCGATCGAAACCTGGAACAAGCCATACAGTTGGCTTCATCGTGGTCAGGCGACAGGCACTTGTTGCACACCGGGTGGACGTCGATGTGGGGGTACTTAGATCCGCACACGGGACATTTCTTGAACGGGCTCCGTTCCATAATGTGTCGTCGAAAGTCTTGCTGCGTCGACTGGGCCTCGAGCACCGAAGAGCCACGCGACTCTTCTGGACGTCCGACTCGGGAACTGAGCCGGAACAGAGCTGGGACCGAACGCAAAACAATACCGACGGTATAGGAAAAAGGCCTTCGGGCCTTAAGAAAAGTCTATATCGATTCCGAACTAGAGATGTCGAATATACATCCGAACCCAATGGCGGAAAAAAACCAATCTGGGGATGGAGTCGATGCCCATGCGCACTGTAGTCCAGGGGAGGAGCCACCTATCTCGTGATACTTCAAAGACTCTTCCAGGACAACAATGTGCAATCATCCGGACCCAACACTAGGCGGCGATCTATGCTATAGATATGAATTCAGCAGCCCACATCCTCGAACCGTAGTACACGCCCGTTTCTCACGCCCCCAGCGTGCCACTTGATGCTGCGCAGCAACGTAATTGGCGCTTCTATGTACGACTCACATGGCATGAAGGGCGGACACACGCCCCAAGCGTTTGTCACGCCCCCAGCATATGTCAGGCCCCCAGCACACGCCCACAGCTCACGATGTTATGGCCGTACCACACGCCCCCAGCGTTAGTCACGCCCCCAGCCCACGCCCACAGCACAACGCAGACACGCCCACAAGGGACTACTTTGCTGGCACGGTTTTTTTTACCTTTTAAATGTATATGGTGTCCTACGGTACAATTGTATGTCTTGCACTGTATGATTGTGATGAGCACCACTGTTTCTTGAAAATTTAATAAAAACAATTTAAAAACAAAATGTATATGGTGGCCTTCTGCATAGCCTATGCCCTTCTGCTGCAACTGCCCTTTTCAACGCTGTATTGGGTGTTGTGATTGGTGCTGTGGTTACTGAGATTACCCGCCTCAAAGGTTTGGGCTCTCTCTTTATAATATTAGTATGGATGCTAAAACTACAAATAAAACTAAGTGCCTTTAACCATTATCAAATCCATTGCATCACATATCCATGCGCATATCCATACAAGTTTATTTCCAAAAGGATCTTTGACTGAAAAATCATGACCATGCTCCCTCCACTAGTCAAGATCATTTAATTTTCAGATGAAATTTCAACCAACTCCAATAGGTCAGCAATTGTACTAGTTGATTTATTATAATTTCTCAATGCTGCCCCTACAATCCTATAAGAATTCACATACTTACCGTATCAGACTTCGATGAGGAGCTTCTCTTGATTGAAATAGGCGTATTTGACAAGTCGATAAGAGGTTTGATTTCAGGCTCCAAACTTAATGCAGTTGTTTTATCAATTCCAATGTCAAGAAGGAAGACCTAAAAGTATCAATATGTTTCAACTGTAATTTATTTTCAATACAAAAGTAATTTGTTTCACTACAAACAAGGTCAACAAAGTAACATTTATATTCACATATACACGTTTGGATTAGTAAAATTAGAACAGCATAAGACAGCTGAAAATATTTCTACACCCTACAGGATAGAGCTAACCATAACTAAATTAGAACCAAACTGCCAACTATTTCATATAATTTATCTTTTTTAGGTTTACACAGGGGAAACCATAAAAGTCCACAAGTAAAAAAAAAGTAACATTTAAAACAATATCTAATTTCTCAGTGCCCGTTCCCAATAGCAAAACATGAGAATTTAGAATTTATCAGCGCAGGCTTGAGGGTCCGCCATATTAATGATTAAAACAACCTGACGCTACCTTCACTTAAACAATTCAGTATGCTCTTTTCTGCTATGAAGGTGTTGTTAAAAATACATTTTAAAATCCGACAAAACATTAAAAACTATCATTTTATATAAAACATTATGATTAAAATTCATGACCATGTGCTTCAAACCAACTATGGACCACTGCTAGTCTGTGTTGAATGACAAATGTGCCCAAACTGCAATTTTTAAGAACATTCCCACAGAGAAAATGCTCTCGTCATCAATGGGTTTAAGCAACTTCCTGCATACTTCACTGCTGGAAACCCTTTTAATTTAGGGGGAAGTAAGATTATTTTAGTGTAAAAAAAGTTAAAACCACAAAAGAATAAAAAGTGTAGCAGTATTGGCCTGAACTCCCATTACATGGGCAAGGGGTGGAGTCCAAATTTTCCTGAAATCCTAAGGGGAAGCATAACATATTTTACAGTGTCAGCCCTGAATTGAAACAAACATCTCTCCCATTGCCCCAAAGGTTTTGTTAAATACATCGCCAGTAACATGTTCGCTCCTAAAATGATATATGCTACTACACTTGACTTTAAAATCTCAGTTGCCAATCTGTCAGCATTGAGAGATTAATACAGGGCCATTTGAAGCTCCTTTTTAGGTTTCGCCTGGCCGTAGCACTGCGCAGCAGTGCTCGCGCAGGCGAAATTTAATGTTATCTCAGTATTGGGGACTTGAACCCGCCCCTTCTTCCATTGGCTAGCTCCATAAATGGAGGCTAGCCATTGGAAGACATAGTTGTCAATTACTCTTTCCCCCGTCACGACGCGATTCGGGGGTGTTTCCGTGTCTTTTTTTAAGTTCCGCCCCCACACCCTCCCTCTCGCCGAGGAGTTATTCTGCCGTTGTTAGGCCTTAAGGTAAGACCTTTCTTTGCACAGAGAACCTCCGTTCTCTTCTGTCTTCCGGTAGCTGTTTAAATACCGTCCGCCGTTCTCTGCTCAGGTCGCACACGAACAACCTCCCCCACCCGTGAGCTCGTCCTTTCAATCACAGCTGGATGTCCAGCCTGTAAACCCGATCACGCTCCCAGGATCTGGAGATTGCAGGCGAGCCGCGGCCTGATTGCTTGGCAGGAGCGCGAGCTGCGCTCTGATTGGCCGCCAGCGGGTGTGCACGTGAAGGGGGACGTGCAGCAGCTGATAGGCAGCCAAGCCAGACTTTGCGTCTTGTTTCCTTTATCTCATCTCTGTTCTCCGCTTCCCTTTAATGAGCTTCCTTTTCGTCCACCCCTTTCTTTCCCTCTTATCTTCCCCTCTTATCTTAGTTTCCCCTTTCAATACCCCTACCACTCCTCTTGCCTGCAGGGCCTTAATTAAGGGAGTTTAGGTGTTAGTGGGTTCTTCCGGGAGGTTGTGCAGTGGGCGTGACCGAAGAACAGAAACCAGCAGGGGAGAGGAAGCAGACGGGCAGACTTTTGGCAACTGTGAAACGTTAAACAAAATTGAGGTGAAAAAGTGCGAAAGGGTATCAAGGGGGGCTAGCGAAGGCTGAGCTACAGGGCAACTAGCGTCTGGTGTCAGAGGTTTCATGGCAGGCTGGGCCCCGTTTTTACCTCACCTGCAAATGACTTTTCCACAGACCCACGGACTATCAATGATACACACCTTTAAGTTAAAAAAATAAATAAATAAAAAAATCGAATTTCCCTTAGCCTAGTTCTCGACCTCGAAGAGAGTTTGCACTTCCCCAGATGACAGACTGACAGCAGGGGTGGGAGTGGCTGTCAGTCCCTCCTGTCACGTACAGCCTTGCAACGCGTGATGAAAGCAGTAAATTCGGCTTTCTTTGGCCTTCAGAGTTCGGTCAGTGGGAGGGGCCAAGGGCGGGACCCAGGGGCGGGGAGGTGGACTTTAACTTCCCATAAAAAGTCTCTGCTCCGGCTGCTCTCTGCTTCTTTCCCCTCTCCCACGCCACCCTCAAGATGTCTCAGCAGCCCTTGACGGACCAGGAGAAACGCCAACAGATCAGCATCCGCGGAATCGTGGGCGTGGCAAACGTGTCGGAGCTGAAGAAGGGCTTCAACCGGCACCCCGTTGCTCCCCTACAGGCCGTGAGTGTGAAGTGCCCGGAGCCCGCCAGGGACAAGGCGCCCCCGAAGGCGGAAAAGGCGGGTGAGTAGAAGTGATCGTCTGTCCTGGTCTGGTCCCGTGCCCTCACCTGCCCCGGTCCCTGACGCCTGTGTTCATAACCCGCGAGCAGAGGTAGAGGCCGGGGCAGGTGAGGGCACGGGTCCAGACCTCAAATCAACGCCTGGTCTGTAGACACCTCTTGTGTCTCCCACAGCTGTGCACACCAACCCTCGCTCACTGTCCAGCCCCTGCAGATCTCCCCCTCCTCACTACAGCCCTCTCCCTCACCCTGCCCACCCCAACAGTCCGCTCTCTCACCACATCCTGTCCAACCCCTGTGTGTGGCTGTGTGTCTGTGTGTGGCTGTGGCTTTGGGGGTGTGGGGCTGTGTGTGTGTGGCTGTGGCTTTGTGGCTGTGTGTGGGGGTGTGGGGCTGTGTGTGGGTCTCTGAGTTTGTGGGTGGCATTTGCGAGAGATTAAGCTATTGGCATTGTAAATGACAATGCCATTTATTTATCTGTTTTCAAAACCAACACAAAAATACAAATTTTGTCATTTACAATGCCAATAGCTCAAACTTTTGCAAAGGCGAGACCGTTGCATTGTAAATGCTTGTTTCTAACCGTTGGCGATCCTTCAGAGTTTTCAAATAAGTGTTGGTAACTTACGTTCTGTAGACAAGATTTCACGGTTCCCAGCCATGGAAAACTCATGCCTTTTTCACATGCGAGACAGTCTCAAATAATATCGCAGTGAGACTTGCCTGAGTATTCCTCCAAAGTGCAAGCCATAATAGTGGAGGTCAGGCGTTCACTATAGGAAATAAAATTAGATGAGGAAATGGGAACCCCTAATACTCTTCTGCAAAACCTGTTTTCTTCCACTTGAAAAGAATTACACTTATTAATGCCCAATACCTCTGCCAGGTCATGGCCATTGGTCTACATTGTATTTTAAAAATCTGCAGAAGAGGGAGAAAGGCTTCTCCCTTCCTTGGCTGTGGAAAGCTAAGCAGCGAGTTAACTGCTCTTGATAATTTATTGCTGCTCTGTGTAACATGTTCAGTCCATAAACCATTTTCTGTAAACGTTATTCCCAGATATGAGGAAGGGCGAGTGCATTTTAGCAAGGCCTCCCCCACCTTAAATGTTTCCAGGTTTAATTTCTTCGGCTCACAGGTCATTGTGTATGATTTATTAAAATTGGTGTGTAAATCAAGGATTCCATAGAATCTACAATTCCGTACACTGTCGTAAGGCCCTTGGGTTACGTGCCATTAAAACTGCATCATCAGCATACAGCAGCGAGGGAAGGTAGGAGGCACATCAGGAGTAGTAGTAAGTAAAACTGGGTGAAGATCATTTACGTATAGAATAAATAAAAGTGAAGCTAAAACACACCCCTTACTCCCCTAAAAATCCTAATTGCCCCAGACCCCCAGCCCCCTTCAGTATATATTCTTATTCTGGCTTTCATGTCTCTGCGCAAATCGGCTATAAAGGGCACCAGTGCTGCATCAAAATCAAGGGTTAAAAGAGTATTCCACAGCTTCGAACGGCTTATACTATTGAACGCTGTGGTAAGGTACATGAATGCCAGATTTAAAGAGGAGTTTTGTGCTATTGTATATTTGCCAATCAATAGGTGAAGATTGAGACACTCCTCTACCGTACCAGTGTGAAGCCGTACTGACATGAGTAAAAAAACTTGCATCCTCAGTTGCCAATTCTTTAATCAGATTGTAAAGGGCCCTCCCCAGAATTTTTTGTATAGAGTCAATTAATGATTGGCCTGGAACAGCTTGGCTCCCAGTGATTTCCCTTTTTAAAGATTGGTACTAATGCACAAGTTACTACTTGTGTAACGATATATCTGTAAGAGACGTTAGTGACAGATTCCTTACCTTAGAATATCCCCAGGCGTCAGACTGGATCCGGAAATTTTTGCGTAGCAATACCCCTGCGCGCCAGCAGGCGTCGTCCGCGTCAGTCCTCGGCGTCGTTAGCGCCGGAATGACGTCGGAGTACTTACACACCGCCCATGCGCGCTGACGTTAGTTCTGATACACAGCTTTTCCGCGCCAGATACGCAGAGCCATGATAGAACCAACACTGGTGCCATGAAACTAGGGCCCTGAAAGGGGGATGACCGTAACCCTAGATATCGGTTCGCAGAACGGGGAGGATGGGTGGGTCGGTAAGGTATCTATCACTAACTAAATGTCTCTTACAGATATATCGTTACACAAGTAATAACTTGTGCATCTGAAAGAGACACGTTAGTGATAGATTCCTTACCTTAGAATAGATACCCCAGCAATACCAACCCCGGTGGTGGGTCTGCGAACCAATAATCACACCAGAAAGTCCTGGAGGACGGAACGGCCAAAGAAGCCATCCCTCCGGACTGGACTGTCCAGGCAGTAGAGTCTTGCAAACGTGTGCAGCGAGGCACACGTAGCTGCCTGGCAAATGTCCTGCAAGGGCACTCCCCGGCCCAGGGCAGTTGTAGTCGCTGTGGCCCGAGTGGAATGAGCCCTCAATCCAACAGGGGGCTCCTTCTTAGCCAAGGAGTAACATGCCTGAATACACAAGATTATCCACCGGGAGATGGTCCGCTTGTGCACCGCCTTTACCTTCTTAGCGCCCACGTAACCAGCAAAGAGTTGGTCATCCACCCGGAACTGGCGTGTGCGATCCAAGTAGTAAGAGAGCGCACGTTTTGGGTCCAGACGGTGGAGCCTCTCTTCCGCTTTAGAGGGATGCGGAGGCGGAAAGAAGGTGGGCAAAGTAATAGACTGCCCGATGTGGAAGGCCGTGAAAACCTTGGACAGGAAAGAAGGTCTTGTCCGCAACACAACCTTGTCCGGATGAACAGAGAGGAAAGGAGGTGTGGAAGAAAGAGCCTGGAGCTCACTCATTCTCCTGGCAGAGGTGATGGCCACCAGAAGGCAGTCTTCAAAGTAAGAAGACTGAGAGGACAGTTATGGAGCAGCTCAAAGGGAGCACACATCAAGTAAGTAAGAACAAGGTTCAAGTCCCACTGGGGCATCACGAAAGGAACAGGAGGGAACATGTGTGTGATGCCCTTTAAAAACCTATTTACAATAGGAAACTTGAACAAAGAAGGCTGATCAGGTAGCATTAAGAAGGCGGAAAGGGAAGAAAGGTGCCCCTTGATAGTGCCCAGAGCAGATCCCTGCTGGGCAAGAGAAAGAAGGAAGAGGAGAACCTCAGAAAGGGGTGCAGAGAGAGGGTCCACAGCCTTTGCTGTGCACCATGCCACAAATCTGTTCCACCTGCAGGCGTATACAGACTTTGTGGAGGGCCGCCTGGCCGCCAGAATGACATTTCAGACTTAGTTGAGGCCATTTGACTTGCCTCCCGGACGCCGCTCAATCTCCAAGCTTGTAGGTGGAGACTGGACAGGTTCGGGTGGAGGACCGTCCCCTGCTGCTGCGACAGAAGGTCCTCCAGAAGAGGCAGAGGCAGGCGGGGGATCTACTGACATGCTGAGTAGCTCGGGATACCAGTATCTTCGTGCCCAGTCCGGAGCCACAAGGATAACCTGGGCCCGGTCGCACCTGCTCTTCTTCAGCACTCTGGGCAGAAGTGGTATAGGCGGAAAGGCGTACAAAAGACCGCAACTCCATCGTGACGAAAAGCGTCTCCGAGCGAGTGCCGCCTTGGAAATTCCAACGCGCAGAACTGATGACATTGCGCGTTCTCTTCAGTGGCGAATAGATCTAACCAAGGCTCTCCCCACTGCTGAAAGAGGCCTTACGCCACGTCCGAGCTCAGACACCATTCGTGATCCATCATGCACCGACGGCTGAGTTCGTCCGCCCTGGCATTCAGAGAACCTGCCAGGTGTTGAACCACCAGGGTCACGCCCTGACGTTCCAGCCACTGCCAGAGGCGCAGAGCCTCCTGGCATAGGGTCCACGACCCCTCCCCGCCCTGTTTGTTGCAGTACCACATGGCGGTGGTGATGTCCGTGAACACCTGCACTACACTCCCCCGGACAGAGGGGAGGAATGCCTTCAGTGCAAGACTAATCGCCCGCAGCTCCAGAAGGTTGATATAGAGCTGGGACTCCGCCGGAGACCAGAGGCCTCTGATCTCCGCCTCTCCCAAGTGGCCTCCCCAGCCCAGGAGGAACGCGTCAGTCACAACCACGTGCTCCGGGTGGGGTAGGGATCTGCAACTGACCCAATCGCGGTCCGTGAACCACCACTGCAAATGTCTCGCAGTGCCCTCCGAGATCAAGACGTGATCGGACAAGTTGCCCTGATGCTGGGCCCACTGAAACTTCAGGTCCCACTGCAGAGCCCGCATCCGCCACCGGGCGTGATGCACCAGAAGGATGCAGGAGGCCATCAGCCCCAGAGGCCGCAGCGTCAACCTGACCGAGACTCGGGATAAAGGCTGAAAGATCGGAGCCTGAATATCCCGAACCCGCAGTTCAGAAGGATAAACCCGAAACTGCGCAGAGTCTAGAACCGCTCCGATGAAGAGGAGCTTCCTAGAGGGACACAGGTGCGACTTCGGCACATTGATGGAGAACCCCAGCAAGTGCAGGAGGTCGGCCGTAGTCTGGAGGTGGCTGACGACTGTCTGGGGCGAGCCCACCTTCAACAACCAGTCGTCGAGGTAGGGGATGACTGACACCCCTAACCTGCGCTGATGATCTGCGACCACCGCCATCACCTTCGTGAACACCCGTGGGGCGCTGGTAAGGCCGAAGGGGAGCACGGTAAACAAAGTGCTCATGGCCTACCGTGAACCGCAGGTAACGCCGGTGGGCCGGCAGGACGGGGATTTGAAAATAAGCGTCCTGCAAGTCCAACGCTACCATCCAGTCTCCGGGGTCCAGGGCAGCTAAGACCTGAGTCAAAGTCAGCATCTTGAACTTCTCCTTCCGGAGGAAGCCGTTGACGTTCCGTAGGTCCAAGATAGGGCGTAGGCCCCCTTTGCCCTTCTTGGGTACCAGAAAGTAGTGGGAATAACAACCACACCCTACTTCTGGCCCAGGAACATGCTCGATAGCCCCCTTGGCCGAGAGGGCCGTGACTTCCTCTTGCAGAAGTTGCAAATGATCGCCCAACACGCGGTGGAATTGCGGTGGCATGGCTGGAGGGGTCGCCTCGAAGGGGAGGGAGTAGCCCCTTCGGACGATTTGCAGCACCCACCTGTCCGACGTGACAGTGCGCCAGTGGAAGTGGTGATGGCGAACCCTGTCCCCCACTGGCGTCACATGGGCCTGAAAACTCGGAAGGTTTTGAGGCAGGTGCTGCGGAGGGAGGTGTGGACTGGCCTCGCCGTTGTCCCCGACCGCCGCCACGGCGGTTTCCACGTCCGCCACCGCGCTGTTGAAAATTCTGCAGTGCGTGGCTGGCAGCATGTGTGGGGACGCCCCTTCCGTGGCCACGAAAGGAGCAAAAGGCACCCGATTGCTGGCGCGTGGCCGAGAGGCCTAAGGACTTGGCCGTAGCCCTGGAGTCCTTAAAGCGCTCCAATACATGGTCTGCCTTGTCGCCAAAGAGGCGACAGCCATCGAACGGCATGTCCAGAAGAGTGGCTTGGACATCAGCCGAAAAGTTGGCGGACCTCAGCCAGGTGTGGCGTCGAACCGCCACCGTCGTTGCCATAGCCCTGCCCAGCGAGTCCATGGTATCCAGCCCACACCGGATGGAATATCGCGCTGCATCTCGGCCCTCCACAAGGGCTTGGGCGAGTTTGGCCAAGACCTCCTCCGGGCATTGTGGCAGCACGCCCGCAACCGTGTCCCACAGGGTGTGGATGTAGCGACCCAAGAGACACGCGGTATTGACAGAACGGAGTCCCAAACTCAGGGACGAGAACACTTTCTTCCCGAATTGTTCACATCTCTTGGATTACCGATCGGGCAGAGCCGTCGGGAATGCGGTCTGGGAAGTGGAGGCCTGGATAACCAGGCTCTCTGGGGTGGGATGGGTGGACAAAAAGCAAGGGTCGCCCGGAGCCGGGCGGTAGAGTCTGGCCACGTTCCTATCCACAGGCGGACCTGTGGCGGGCTTGGACCAAGTGCCTACAAGAACGTCACACAAGGCCTCATTAAACAGCAGCAGAGGCTCACTGGAGCTTGCCTGCGGTTTAAGGACCTCAGTGAGGAGGTTAGTCCTCACGGCCGCAACGGAGAGCTCAAGGTTTAAGGCCTTGGCTGCCCTCGTCAACACTACGCTGTAAGCAGCCCCCTCCTCCGTAGCCACGGTGGGAGAGGAGACAAATCCAGTGTCTGGCGAGGTGTCAATACCACTGGCCTCCCCAAGCTCATATGTCCAGTCTTGAGACTGGCACTCCTGTGCCAGAGGGTCCTCAGACCCCTCCCAATCGCCCTCGTCACCCGCCTCCTGTAAAATAGGGTCAACAGACGGGGCCTCCTCATGGAAATAAAAATCTCCGAAGGCCGTCGGAAGCGGCGCCCAGCGTCGCCGCTCCGGCTCCAGAGTCGGACCGAAGGGAAGATTGGGGACGGCGTCCACAGTGGGCGCCGGGGGCGACACCCGTGGGGCCGGCGCCGGTGAGGTCGACCGGCGACGACCCGGATTCGGAAGCGGATCCAGTGAGGTCCTGCGGCACCGGGACCGAAGTCGCCGGCGGCGCCCGGGCCGTAGCACCTGACGCAGTCGGGGCCGAAGCACCCGACCCGCGAGGGCCTCCAGCCGGGACCGTTGGGCCCGGAGGCGCCACAGTGCCAGACGGAAGAGGGAGGGACCTCATGGCCATGAGGTACCGCTCGATCTCCTCCGGTGACGCGCCGTGCCCAAGGACCCGAAGGTTTGGGGCAGGCGGCAACGCTTGTGACTCTGGCGGAGTCGCATGGGTGGTGTCACCCGAACCCCCGGCTGCATCGAGCGAGCATCAGGGTGGGTCGGAGGAACGATGACGTCGCTCCGACCTCTCATGCCTCTTACCTGAGGACTTGGATCCTGACGACCGATGTCCACTCCCGGAGCTGCGATGACTCCGACCCCGCGACCGGTCCCTCGACCTCTCGTGGGATCGGGACCTGGAACGGCGCGGGGCCGACTGCCGGAGCTCGAGTCGCTTGCGGGACCGCTCCCGCCTAGCCTTAGACGTCAGGGCCCGGCAGTCGGAGCAGGTGCTTTCTTCGTGGTCGAGGCCTAAACACTTCAGGCACCGGCGATGGGGGTCCGTAACAGACAGTCGGTCGCACTTCGAACAGGGTTTGAACCCGGGCATCCCTACCGGCACCGTAGGAGTCGAAGACTCGAGTAAAGAATGATCAAAAAGATCAAAAAGTTTTGTCAAAAAGTGACTAAGGGGTAGAGCTTCTCCGGATCTGCGCTAGCTGGCGCGGAAAAAAGAACTGACGTCAGCGCGCATGTGCGGCGTCTAAGTACTCAGACGACGTCATTCCGGCGCGAACGACGCCGACGACGGACGCGGAGCCGTGGACGACGCCTGCCGTCGCGCAGGGGTATTTCTACGCAAAAAATTCCGGATCCAGTCTGACGCCTGGGGATATTCGAAGGTAAGGAATCTATCACTAACGTGTCTCTTTCAGATATTGAGGTTGACCATGTACTTGGTACGGGAGAGTATCCTTAACTATTAAAAACACTCAATAGCAGCGGGCCCAAAAGCATGGGTTGTATTTAAAAAGTTCAAATCGGTACCCCATTGGGACCTGGTGCCTTTCACCCCCGATACTCTGATTTATAGCCTCCTCAACTTCCCAGAGTTATTAGTGGAATGTTTGTGGGTAGTGTATATATTCCTAGTCTGTGGAGACTTGTGCGCAGATGTTTGAGAAGTGCTGTTCACAGGCCTCCGTGGTTGTATTAAAGTTAATTTTTCCCTCTGCCTGCTTAAACTGTTTCACTCCTTTTACTGCTGCCCAAAAACGTTTGCTATTCTTATTCTTGACAGTCAAGGCCAGGGAATCCCATTGCTTGTCTAGAACTTCCTTTCTGGCAACAGTTACTGGTTTATAAGTCTGCATTAGGCCCCCCGCACCTCCGGCATATTACCGGGGAGGCCGTAAGAGCAGGACGTAATTGGCAGTTGGCAATAGAGCATTCCTGGCTAAACCATTTTGGTTTACTGCGGTGGGGTTTTATAGGTCTCATAAGCTCTTTCTTAATGAGGAGAGTAATTCAAAGGCCATAAATCACTGGATGGATTGTACGCTCTTTGCTAAGGTATACAAAACAAACACAAGGAGATGATGAACAGAGCGCTGAAACTTTTCAGACACTCACCCCCCAGTCAAAGATCTGGGTTGAATCCATCATCATTCTTTAGCTCACTTCGCCACCTCAATTCAGACCCAGCTATATGCATATACACTCTTGACCCTGTGCATCATGGGAACAGTCCAACACGAACTGCCAAGCCAGGTCTTCCCTGAACCGGAAACAAGCATCCTGGGAACGGTTTCTGGGTAACACCCTTCATCAGCCAGGCTAGCTTGAATCCAGTGGCAAAGTGAGCAAAGGAGCCAAGTCTGGGCATACACTGCCAACTTAGGGCGAACAAAGCAGACACATGGAGAAGATGGACGGAGCGCTGAAACTTTTCAGACGCTCACCCCCAGTCAAAGATCTTGGTTGTATCCATCATCATTCTTTAGCTCACCCTGTGCCTCATGGGAAGAGTCCAGCCCGAACTGCCAAGCCAGGTCTTCCCTGAACCTGAAACAAGCATCCTGGGACCGGTTTGCATGCCATAACTACTGGGAAATTAATAACTTTCTGGAATAGAGTAGCAGGAGCAACTGCCTTCAAAATTAAGATCATCCTAGGAGGGTTCGAGGCTACTTGCTCCAATTTCCATCACATAGTGTAGTCTGGGGGCCAGGAAGAAGACAACCTCAATTGGGTTGTGATCTCCAAAACCAGAGGCAATAACTTTTCCTGTTAACAGCAAGCCCCTCAGATTAGGAGATACAAAAAGATAGTCAACTGTGGACATTAAGCCTCGGCCCCTGATAGTAGGTAATCCTAAGCAGTTACCTATCACATCCATAATGTTGATTAATTCACAAGTGGCCGAAAACGATGCCAGCTCAAGTCTTACGCCAGATCTGGTTTGTACACAAGGAGTATTCGGGGAATGGGTGCTCGCTGAGATCAAACCAGTATTAAAATCACTGCCCTAAAAAAAAAAAAAAAAAAACTGCCAATTGGCCGCTATACCCTATGGCACTCTGTAAGGACAAAATGTATTAAAAAAAAAAAAACTGGAAAATTAGTGTTCGGTACATGCGCAAACTCATTGTTGCAAAAGTTGCTAAAATATATGGTGGGGCCTCTCTGGTACCTAAATGCCTGAAGTTATTGAATGGCTCTAAAGCCTTCACGCAGCCTTCTGCTTTGATATTCACACAGAGCTAGCCCTCCGACTGCACGGCCTGATTGAGGATATTGCTGAGTTATAGGAGCAGGCAAGTCCATCGACAAATATTGCATGGTTAGTCCAGGTATCTTGAAGCACTAAAATATCGAACTGGCCATTCCGGGCTCAGTAGTTTAGAGTGGAGACCTGCAACATTCTAACTCAGGATTTTTAATGTTTGGTTATCAATGCATGTGCACTGGGTTGGAGGAACTATAAAGGATGACTCAGTTGACAGTTGACATATTGGACTCCACTGGACCGACCACAGCTGCATCCACTTCAGCTTCAAAAGATCCACGACCCACCACCACCCGCAACAGGTACCTCACAGGAATTGGAGCAAGATCACCGCAGACCAGCTCACCACCTCCCTCAGCCAGAGCCCACCCGCCAACACAACGGACCCCAATGAAGCAGCCCGCAACTTCACACAGTGGCTGACCGCCTGCGCCGATGACCTCGCGCCACTAAAGAACCCTCCCAGCAGACCCAGAAGCAAGAAGGCATCCTGGTTCACCGACGACCTCAAGGACTCCAAGAAGACCTGCCGCACCCTCGAGAAAGCCTGGCTCCTCGACCGGACCACCGACAACATGACCGCCCTCAAACACGCTACCCGCAAGCACCACCAGCTCATCCGCACCACCAATAAGAAATCCCTGAAGGAACGAATGGACAACAACGCCCACGACAGCAAAGAGCTCTTCACTATCGTCAAGGAGTTCTCCAACCCCAGCACCAACGACATCACTCCGTCACAAGACCTCTACGACTCCCTCGCCTCGTTCTTCCACCGCAAGATCGCCGACATCCACAACAGCTGCGGCGCCCCACCCACGCACCCAACCATCGAACCAACGCCCCCCACCGCCACCCTTCGCACCTGGACCACGGTGACCACCGAAGACACAGCCCGCACGATGAACACCATCCACTCCGGATCACTGACCGACCCCTGCCCACACCACGTCTTCAACAAGGCCGACTCCACCATCGCACCCCAACTCCGGAACATCATCAACGCCTCCTTCAACACCGCCACCTTCCCGGAGAGCTGGAAGCACGCCGAGATCAGCGCCCTCCTGAAGAAACCTACAGCGGACCCCATCGATCTCAAAAACTTCCGCCCCATCTCGCTCCTCCCTTTTCCTGCTAAAGTCATTGAGAAGATCGTCAACAGACAGCTGACCGCCTTCCTCGAGACGAACGGATCCCTCGACCCCTCGCAGTCCGGCTTCAGAGCCAACCACAGCACCGAGACCGCCCTCATCGCAGCCACCGACGACATCCGGACCCTGCTCGACAAGGGGGAAACAGTGGCCCTCATCCTCCTGGACCTCTCCGCTGCGTTCGACACGGTCTGCCACCGCACCCTAGTCCAGCGCCTCAGCAACATTGGTATCCAAGAGAAGGCACTGGAGTGGATCATCTCGTTCCTCGCCGGAAGAACACAAAGAGTCCGCCTCCCCCCGTTTCGCTCCGAGGCCACCGAAGTCATCTGCGGCGTCCCGCAAGGATCTTCACTCAGCCCCACCCTCTTCAACATCTACATGAAACCTCTCGCAGCCATCGCACGCCAGCACAACCTCAACATCATCTCTTACGCCGACAACACCCAGCTGATCCTCTCCCTCACCAGAGACCCCGACACCGCCAGAACCTGCCTACACGAAGGGATGAAAGACGTCGCCGAGTGGATGAAGGACAGCCGCCTGAAACTGAACTCGGACAAGACGGAAGTCCTCATCCTGGGATCTTCGCCCTCCGCCTGGGACGACTCCTGGTGGCTCCCAGCCCTGGGCACCGCACCCAAGCCAACCGACCACGCACGCAACCTGGGCTTCATCCTGGACCCCTCCCTCTCGATGACCAGACAAGTCAACGCCGTCTCCTCATCGTGCTTCAACACCCTGCGTATGCTTCGCAAGATCTTCCGCTGGATCCCGACCGAGACCAGGAAGACTGTCACCCAGGCACTCTTCACCAGCCGACTCGACTACGGAAACGCCCTCTACGCCGGAACCACAGCCAAGCTACAGAAAAGTCTCCAGCGCATCCAGAACGCCTCCGCCCGACTCATCCTGGATGTCCCCCGACGCAGCCACATCTCCAGCCACCTGAGGAACCTGCACTGGCTCCCCGTCGACAAGAGGATCACGTTCCGGCTCCTCATCCACGCACACAAGTCTCTCCACGACCTGGGCCCCAAGTACCTCAACGACCGCCTGACCTTCTACATGCCCACCCGCCAGCTACGGTCCACCAGCCTCGCCCTCGCAGCCGTACCACGCATCCGAAGAGCCACCGCCGGAGGAAGATCCTTCTCTTACCTGGCTGCCAAGACTTGGAACTCCCTCCCCATCCACCTTCGGCTGACCCAGGACCATCTCGCCTTCAGGAAACAACTCAAGACCTGGCTGTTCGAGCAGTAGCATACCCCTCCCCCCAAGCGCCTTGAGACCCTCCCGGGTGAGTAGTGCGCTATACAAATGGCATGATTGATTGATTGATTGATTGGTAAATGCGGGCCCACCCTCATCTATTGGGTTGGTCAGTCTAACCCATCAATGCCTTCTAAAATAGAGAACCTTTTACTGTGTGTGATCATTTGTGGGGGATAAAGGCTTCCTAATACTACTGGTCTATAGAAATAAACCAGATTGAGGCAACCGATTCTGGAATTAAGACCACCACAATTTCCTGCCGTTTTAACATATTACGCGCGCTCTGGGGGTCTGCCAAAATTAACAACAATAAAGTCACCCTCTATATCTTTGTTCTGGTGACCAATCCACCCAACCCTCAGTACCATGAAATCTTACTTACATCTTGCTGGATTAAAAGGTTTAGTTAACCAGTCCATAAATTTTTTACTCAGTTCCCCCCCATGTTTCACTTTGGGATTCCCTCAGTGGGGCCACACTGGCTAGGACCATTACATATGAGCATGCTGCCGGAAGTAAGTCCAGTTGATCCTTGCTGGGAATGTGCCTTACCACACAAGGCGGTTGTGGGTGTGATTGCAGGCGTGAGACGATGCCGGCCCCTCTATCAATGGGGAATGCTGGTTCTATTTCTGTAGTGCTTTTATTAGCTGCGGTAAAAATGTCCCCTATGATGGTTTGTTTTGCAGGCTGGATTAATCTGCAGAACCGCTCTGTCAGGGCTGCATTAGTTACCCCACCCCTTGAGGGTAAATTTAGTGTCTGGGGTCCAAATGCCCTATTAGGAGTATGTTTCACGGAGTAGACATGCGGTATACCGCCCCTATCCTCTACCTCATTCCATGCCATTACGGAGTTCTGAATATTGTCCAGGCTCTTCTCGATGTTGCGCAGTCGTTTCAACAATGGCTTGAGTTTATCATCTAGTATGGTATTAAGTTTAGAACTATACTATTAAAAAAAACAGGGGCTCAGAGCAAGCCAGGAGTTCCCACAGTATCCGGGGTCAGCGTATAGGGTAATAGTTGTGGTTGTGGATTAGGGGCAGATGTGGACTGTACTGGGTGTATCCAGGTAAGAAGGGGGTTATTGGTACTGGCAACTCAGCCAGGCTGCTTCCTTTTTTACCAGTGCTTTTCCATTTTACAGCCGGAGCAGCAGGAAGACAGTGGTCCATCACCAATGTTGCAGGCTCAAGAGGGAGCGAGTCATGTGTTCAATGCTTTCGCTTGATTTAAGTGTCCTCTGTTGTGACGAGGTAATTTCCTTAGATTTTGTTTTACTAGACTGCGTTCTACCTTCGGCTAGGGGCATTGGCGACCACTCAGGGTCCAGTGATAATCTGCGCTCTACTAGTTCAATCTCATTGGACACTATCCACACAACTCTTTCTAACAGAGGCCAACAGTGGGGCGTGAGGTAACAGTACTCTTTGTTTTTACGTTTCCTCATAATAATAGGGGTGCCTACCTTCCTCCGAAGCTCTGCTGATTTCTTGTGAAGGATTTCTGAATCCTATATCCAAGAGGGAGGGCCAAGCCCAGCCTCTTCTGGCTGGGGGCCCTCACTGGTAATAAGCAGTGCCCTACAAATCATTGATTGATTGGGATCTTCAGAGCTCACCAATGGGTAAGGAGTGCCATCCTCCTCTGAGTGTTCAGGCAGGCCCAACGAATCCCGTTGCCGTCTCCTTGGTTCTTCCACGTTTCCAGTACATCTGCGCTGGTTGATCTGCCAAGCACTGCAGGGGTTCTTGCACCCCGCAGTGCAACCGGGTAGTTAGTATCTCCGGCCTTTGTAAAGGGAAGAAAATGTAATATCTAAATATACACCATCCAATCTGCTTATTGGGGATGTAGGGGAGCAAGCACCCGGTTCAGAGAATACAAATTCCACAAACCTGGATGCTATTCTGCAATCAGCCCTCCGGGAGGAGACCAGACAAGATAATAGACGCTCCCAGACAGGTATCCTTAAGTTGCAGGGGTCAGTTCGGAAAGTTGCTAAAGCCTGTAGTGAGATGACGGATCGGTTAACAGCACTGGAGACAAGAACGGAAACTCTTGACTGATATTACGGCAACAGAACTCCAGACCGAAACAAACAAGTCTAGATTAACTGATTATGCAGTGGAAGCTAGAAGACGAGGAAAACCGCCAGCGCCGGAACAATCTGATTCCTGGGTATACCAGAGGACAGAAGAGGGGGCGGTACAATCTGATTCCTGGGTATACCAGAGGACAGAAGAGGGGGCGGACATCTGCCTTTATATGGTGGAATTATTAGCAAAAGCTTTCCCTGAGGTTGTAGGATGGAACAGGGCCCAGGAAAATCCAACAGGCTCATTGAGTCCTTATGGTAGTGAGGCACCCTAATAATGCAGGGTGAGGGAAGGGAGGGAGCAACTCCGGAGGGAGTTTGGGGAAGCATAGAGGGTGAAAAAAGCCAGTAAAGGCACATGGAAGTGAAGATAATAAAAATAAATTGGAGAAGGACTCCAGGCTGCTTTTGATTGCTTGGTATGGATAAAATACGAATCTGTTCAGTAAATGTGGGAGGGCTGAACGACAAAAACAAAAGGGCCAAGGTACATGAGATTTTACGGTTTGGAATCCAGAGATTATCTGCTTACAGGAAACCCACATCCCATGGAGCAATAACGATTCTCTTCCGATAAGAGGCTACAGGCTGATAGTTTGCTCTACACAAACAACAGCAATTAGGTGAGTTGCTATATTTATTAGACACAATGTGGGTTCTGTAAAGCGTACAATGGCAGATAAATGGGAAAGATAGCCATTGCTACACTAAGCACGGGGCTTACGATTGCTATGATCTATGGCTCAAATGAAGATGACTAGAATCTGGGAGGATCTAGAGGTACATGGGGACTTTAATATTCATCTTGGGTTGTCTCCAGATACTTGTTTATGGTATAATAGTAGAAAACCACAGGTCTATCAGGCACTAAATCTTTTTAAAGACAGCCATGGGCTGTCGGACGCTTGGGTTTATAAAAATACTATAGATCCTGGGTATTCCTATTTTTCACACCTGCATCAAAAATGTGCGTTAAGATTTTATGATTCCTACTAGGATGCTTGCTGAAGTGATAACTACCCCAAATTTTCTCAGACCATAGCCCTCTTTTTACTGAAAATAACATGGCAGGAATTAGAGGGGAAACAATGCTGTTGGTCTTATTATGTAAAATTGATACTTGTATAGTGCACTACTCACCCGCAAGGGTCTCAAGGCGCTAGTACGAACACCGCTGTGGAACCCATACTGGCTTTCACTGTGAGGTGTCCTCTCCTGGGCACCCCCAAGGTGGAGGCCAGGCATCCTTAGCGTTGTGGGGGCCATTGTGGAAATTAATCAAGCTATTGCCCAGAGTTGCAGAGTGGGACTCCATGATTGGAATAGGCACCGAGGTGAGAATTATCAGGTCCGTGGAATTTTGAGCCCAAGACCCGCCGAGGCGGGGAATTAAACCCTGGTCCCGGGCTAGACCTCTGCATCAGGGTCTGCCACTCTAACCATTGAGCCACACTTCTCCACCTTATAGAAAGCTTTTTGTGGATGAGGTATTTAGGTCTCATAAAAAAATGGGTTAAAGACTATTCTTTATATGAACCGGTATAGCGCCCCAAGTATTATAGTGTGGGATGCCTTTAAGGCTCGATTGAGGGGCGAGGTGATAAGTTTTGTAGGTCAACAACTTGAGGAACGCCCAAATAAGGTTAATATTTTAATGGTACTGCTGGTGCAATTGGAGGTACAGCATACTCAACTAATTAGTCAAGGGGGCGGGATATAGCAAGTGAAGTGATGGTTAAAATAGCTATAGCTAAATCAGATATAAACAGTTTTTTCAGCTTCAAGTTGCTCAGTCATATCAGAAAGAGATGTATGAGGGGAGTGGCTTGAACGCTGAGCAAGATGGAGTTCCCTTTCTGAGCTCCGTCTGACGCGGAGCTTCGTTGCTATATGGCGCCTCTCAGACGCAGTGCTTCTGAGACCCGACTGCGGTCCCACAACAACAAAGTGTTGATTTCGATAATTTTTTCTGCAGTGGTGATTTTCTGAATACTTTGGGACAAATATTATCTGTCACTTCTCAGTGCTTACCATATTTTTCTCATGTCCCATTTGTTCCCTACTTTTTAGATGGACTGTTGCTCTTGTCTTCCTTTTGTTGGTGCTCATCGCTCTACTCAACAATGAAAGATGGCCAGTGACCTTCACGCCACTACTAAACCATCCTCTTCAAGTTCAAAGCCAAAAAGGCATAAAAATGATCTACCTTCTCCCATTCTCTCCTCACAAAATCCGGTTCTGGACTCTATCCTGGATAAAGTATGCGGTCTTCAACCCTTTATGTCCGCTACTAATGAGAAATTACAGCAAATTGAAGACCGCTGGATTATCATGGAGGGAAAGGTGTTGGAACTCGAAAATCGAGTGGGTAGCCTTCAAGGCATCTGTACAAAAATTCCTTTTTTAGAGCAAGAAATCCACAAACTGTAATTGCACACTGAAGACCTTAAAAATCAAAATCGAAGAAACAACCTGCGCCTGTATGGTCTTCTGTAAAATATTGAAGGCCCGGATATGCTTTCTTTCTTGAAGAAATTTCTCCCGGATCTTTTAGACCTTCAATCCTCTTCACCTCTTAATATACAGCGTGCAGACCGTTTGGGTCGTCGTCACCTCAATTCAAATAAACCTTGTGGTATTATAATGCTCGATCTGGAATTTACTTAACTAATGCAAGTTTTGAAGGCCGTCAAACTCAAGACTTCTCATTTGGTATGGTCACAATATTTTCAACTCACAAGATGTTTCCAATGCAACAAATGGTTGTCGCAAAGAATTCTTGGCTCTTCGCCCGCAGATGCGTCACTTGAACATTTAATACAGCATTCTCCATCCTTGTCTTTGCAAGATTACCTATGGAGGAAACTCACGTTCTTTTGATGATCCTGACAAATTGAAACTGTTTCTAAATAAAAAAATGTCTTGTCTTATTCTTCTAACTTTTCATCTACCTTATTTTTCTATTTACCTGTTCTCAATTTCCATTTTCTAATGCTCCTCTTTCTTTCATCCTTTTTGTGTTATCTTCCTTAAATCATTACTTCTTTGTTCTATTTTTTACTACCTCTTTTCTATTACTTGTTATTTCTTTACTTATCTAGAAGCTTTTCATTATCTATTCACTCCTACAGCTGTTCTTGTTTTTCGGGGTTACCCTGCTCCTCTCATACATGTTGCTTGTTTTTCTTCAGATCTGGATTTATGTCTGATCTGTTTACTCATCCTGTTTTTCTATCTTTTCCTCTTTCCCTTTGTCTCTCTTTGTATTCTGGATAGCTCAGTTTTCTTATCTTATTTCTCTCCCTTTCTCCCCTCCTGTTCTATCTCTACTCCTTTATATCTCTGGCTATCTGTTACGTTTAGTGTTTTCTCTTCCATATCTTTTTGTATCTATGAGTGTTTTTCTGTCTATTTATTTGTTCGCCAATTTAATACCTTTCATGTTTGTTTGATTTGTGCTAAATGTGGTTTTTCTCTATTTTCTTTTGGTCTTGCAGCTTGCTGGTACTGTGTCAATAGGTTTCCCCTCACCCTTCAACATGTTTTACGTTGTCTTGTGGAACGTCCGTGGTCTGGGTCACCCTATCAAGCATCAAAAGGTATTGTCTCATTTATCCAAACTTCATGCTCATGTTGCTTTTTTACAGGAGACACACTGCAATGATGTTGATTCTCTTAAACTTAAACGTCAGTGGGTTAATCAAATTGTTTTCTCTCCTGCAGTTGATCGCCATGGTGGTGTTGCTATTTTATTTAATAAATCATTAAATGTACAATTATTATCTACTGAATGCGACTCCACGGGGCGATGGGCATTGTTTGACGCCATTATATGTCAAACAAAAGTAACTTTTAACATCTATGGCCCTGTAAAACCTGACCCAGAAATTTGGATTTCTATTAAATTGAGGTTATCCTCTATTTCTAATCCCAACATAATTGTCGGTGGTGACTTTAACAATTGGTTGGACCCTTTTTCTGATAGAAAATCTAAATGTAAATTTAAACCTGACAAAACTCACAAATCCTTTCAGTCTGCTATCGCCTCTCGCCCTTTGTATGATGAATGGAAAATTTGTAACCCTGATTAGTGAATTTACCTTTTCACCCGTTCATCTTACCATGTCCCGTATGGACTATATTTTGATTTCTAAATTACTACCATTTATTCATTTGTCTGAAATTGGTTCTATCTTTATTTCTGACCATGCCCCTGTGTCTCCCTTTTTTGATATGTCCCTTACCACCTCCAAACAAGGCTGTTTGCGATTCAGTAATTACCTACTTTCTGACCATAAGTTGACGCGACCTCCTTTAATAATGAATGTTTTCAATTTAACAACCCCTCAGACACTTCGGTACATAATAATTGGGATGCTTTTAAAGCATAGTTTAGAGCTCTTACCATTGCTTATTCTGCAAAGTCAAAGAAAGTACCTAATGCTGAATATCAGGTACTCCTTCAAAAAACTTAAGATATTAGAACACAAGTACTTCTCCTCCAAGTCCTCCTCTGCCCTGCAAGAATTAATCAAGGCCAAATCTACTGTAAATAAACTTGCTACTGTTGACGCTTGTCACATCCTTCTTAAGATTAAATCTAAATTCCATGGAGGCCAGAATTAGGTAGGGAAGATGCTACCTAATTACGTAAAAATCAAATCAGAACGCAAATCTATTGGACCTATCAATTCTGTAACAATCAACAAACTTCTTTCCACTTATTCAGATATTTTAGATACATTTCAGTCATACTATAAACTTTTATACACAGAAGATACAAATCCTTCCGACACAGATCTTGAGACTTTTCCAAGGTATTCCTAAACCTCCCTCCCTGAAGCGTTTTTACAGCGTGAAAATAAAATCTCCCTTTCATTAGATTACTGATGCTCTTAAATCCTTAAAAAGGGCCAAAGCCCTGGGACCGGATGGTTTCTCTGTTGAACTCCTTTCCTCTTTCTCCACAATATTTGCCCCAAAATTATTGCATCTGTTGAACTCATTGCTCTCCAATTCTAAAGCGTGCAGTTCTTTTCTAGAAACCCTTATTGCGGTCATCCCCAAACCTGACAAAAACCCTTCCTTTTTTAAACATTTTCAACCTATCTAGCTGATTAATTATGACTGCAAAGTTTTTGCAAAGATTTTGGCTACCCGTTTGGAAAAATCCTCATGTCTCTTATAAAACCAGACCAGGTCTGCTTTATTAAAGGCTGTCTTGCCTCTGAAAATGCTAGAATCTTTTCTAATGTTCTTGCCCTTGGTGGAAAGAACCCCTCCCCTTTAGCTGCCCTCTCACTTGACGCTGAAAAAGCTTTTGGCCGCATAAGATGGCAATATATGCTCTACTCTCTCAATTGGTTTTGTTTCGGTCAAAAGTTTATTTTGTTTATCAAATTAATATATACTGCCCCTCGTGCCTGTGTCTTTGCCAACAGTTGTTTTTCTTTATATTTTCAATTACACAGAGGTACCCGTCAGGGCTGTCCCTTCTCGTCTTTACTTTTTCTCCTTGGTTTAGAATCCTTTATTGAACGTATTAAGACACAATCCTGATATAAATGGTTTTAAACTTCACTCATGAAATAAAACTTGCCTATGCAGATGATGTTCTAATTTATAGGACTAATCCCTGTACTTCCCTTCCCCATTTTATACAAGAGAGTGCTTCTTTTTCTACTGTGTCTGGTTACAAGCTTAATTTTTCCAAAAAATGAAATTTTACCTCTAAACTCATCCTGTTTTCGTTACAGGTTTGATACCATTAACTTTACTTGGTGCCTCCATAAGATTAAATACTTAGGAATATGGTTTTCCTCTAACATTCCTGATACATTAGCCCAGAACGTTTCTGCCTTAAAACTCAAACTGCTCCCCAATATTTTTATCTTGTTGGGGCAGCACTGACACAATTAAAAGGATTGTCCCTCAGGTTCTTTTCTGCCTCCCAAGGCTACCTTTTAAAATTCCTAAGTATTATTTGTTTCCGATTATCTCCATTTGTACCAAATTTTTGTGGAATCATAAAGGCTCTCCTATTTTTATCTCCAAACTAACTCGTCCAAAATCTGAGGGTGGTGTCAGTTTTCCTGATTTTTATTTATACCACATTGCCTTTTTGGTTCGCCAATTCTATGCCTTGTTTGGAGAGTATCAAGATTCCTCTATACCAACATGGGTTGCTGTTGAACGTTCATTATTAAATTACTTTTCAATTCAGGATTTTGTGTTTATGACTAACTGTACTTTCTAAATACCCCATCTTAAAATATTCTCAATAATTAATACACTCCATCTTCAACCAAGGGTTTGATTATTATCAAACCTTTTGTCCTCTTCTTTACGGTTTAATAAATACATTAAAAGTTGTCACACGTCTTTTTTCAACAAACACTGGAAGGAGAAGGGTATTTCTTTTGTACATCAACTGATAGTTAATAATTTAATTTGACTTTTTTCCCCCAATTAGAAGTGAAGTTTGGCCTCAATATAATACTTTACTCCACATTCTCCAAACCTCTTTACTACACTTTACTTCCACTCCTGTCCCTACATCAATTACTCCTGCTACACCTTTATTTCATGTTCCCATTGACCTTACTCCTAAGTGCCTCTTTCATATATAAAACTGTCCTTACCTATTTCCACTCGTAGTAAATCTCCAACTGAATTACTTTGGGAACAAGATTTATCTCAATCTTTCTTTTTTTTTAAATTTTTTATTTGAGCAGAGCATATGGTTCATGATAGGTTATATACTTATAAACAATAATAATAGCAATAAGACAGCTTTTGACACAAGTAGTTGATTTCATAATCATTTAGAACCTGCAAAGGGAAAATGTTACGCTTTTAACATAGCAGCATTAGAAGAGAAATAATATCCGAATACGCCTAAAGTGCAAAGACCACTACAATGATTCATCCTATAAAGTGCCAAGTGCAGATCTGTAAAAAGCTATAGCCAATAGTCCTTTCGTTATTTACCGAGCAAAACCTATGATCATTCGGCCTAGAAAGTGCAAAGTGCCAATTTACAGAAAGTTACAGCAGCTAATCCTATGACTATTCATAAGACCAAAGTGCAAAATACAATTTATCCAATAAAGTGCTAGTGTGCTCTTAACAATAAATTCCTATTAATACACCTTTAATACAGTCACCTGACAATGCAAATGTCTCCTAAAAAAAGAAAAGAGCTGCTATATTTATTAAATTCTTCCAGTATTATGATCTCTCTTTGATCTTTTCCAACTCATTAAAAAACTTCCAATTATTTTCAAATCTCTTAGTAGCTCCCACCCTCCTGGCGTAGGCTTCTTCAAATTTGCGAGTCCTTTTCATTTTATTGAACCATTTCAGATGGGAAGGAGCTTCCCGAGATCTCCAATTTTGTAAAATCAGGGAGCGGGCTACCGAGCTTGAAATGAATATAAAAGCTGTTTGCTTTATTCCCCTTTTACGAATTCTGAAAGGGGCAGGTTCAGCCTCAATCGGAACTCTTTTCCAGATTACTTGCTCGATATAAAAAAACAAAACTGTCTCCCAGAAAATCTTTAGGCCTGGACAGGTAAAAAAGGTGTGGTGCCACCCACCTTGCCCCTCAGCTTAACATCGGAAGCATTTGTTTTCAACCCCCGGGAATCTTTTACTTAAGGTAGCCGGAGTTGGTAGGAGAGCCATTTGCAGCATGTAATGATTTACTTCCCAGGAGGCAGACTCCCACTCCTTCCCGGAAAGCTCATATCCGGTTTCCAGATTTATTTTCTCCAAATGATTATTTAGCATAGGGGATTGTCCTGGTTTGTGCAACAGCCTATACTAATTTCCTACCCCTCTTATTTTAGCCACATAAAGAGCAGCTACCAAGGGGTCTGGGAATTCAGCATACCACTAGTATTTTTTAGCAAGGAAACAATTTGTACATATTCGAGAAAAGTCGGCTTCTAATGGTTCTCTGCCCTTGCCAATACCTCTTGCCAGGAGATCGGTCTGTTTTGTATTATGAAATGCCTTAGCTCAGACAATCCACAACCTTCCCAAATAGTTATGCGTCTCGATTGTAGCTGGAGACCAAGACTAGCGCATGCTCCAATTTTTAAGTATTGGAGAACCGACAAGCTTGTCTTTTTTATAAAAGTGGAGTGGTGTGGCTCACTGGTTAGAGGCGGCAGACCCGTAAGCAGAGAACGGCCCGGGACCAGGATTCAATTCCCGACGCGGCAGGGTCGTGGACCAGGGTCAGTGGACTCGATAATTCTCGCCTCGGTGCCTACTCTAACCAGGGATCACACTCGGCAACTCTGGGCATTAGCTTGCCTCATCTCTACAACGGCCCCCCACATTCGCCAGGGATGCCTGGTTTCACCTTGGAGATACCCAGTAGGGACCATCTCACAGGGATAGCCAGGACGGTTTCCCCAGCGCTCTACAGCGCCACGACGCCTCAGGGCAGCAGTGCGCTTTACAAGAAACATACATTACATTAAAAGGACTGAAGTCTAAAAAGATAATCTTTTAATGTTTTGTAACATTTTTTTTGGGGAAGTTTTGATGTTTTGAAAAATACTGGTGTTAGTAATCCAATTTCATGTGTCATTTTATCTATAAAAAAAGCTGTCTCTAGCACAATTTGATCCTATCAAACCCAACACCAACTGTAAAAAGGCGGCTTCATAATAGGTTCTTAAATGCGGCAGCGCCAAACCCCCTAGCTCTAGAGGCAATTGCAAGACATTTAGTTTGACCCTTGGAGCTTTCTTACCCCAAATCAATTGTCTAAATAAGGTATCTATATCCCTAAAATATGACTGGTTTATTTTTATCGGGATATTAAAGAATAGGAAGACTAGCAGCGGTAATATGGACATTTTAATTAGCGATATTCGACCCACTATCGATAAGGGGAGTAATGTCCATTGTTCCAACAACTTCTTAATCTTACTCTTCATCCTCAAATAGTTTAACTCAAATAGTTGATTAAACTGTTCAGATACATATATCCCGAGATATCTCATCGGGTCAGTTTTGGTCGCTTGAAGTTTCAAACAAGGTGGAAAAGAATTCAGATCAGCATTAAGGGCTAGACCTCCGTTTTTTGTGCATTCATTTTGTACCCGCCTATTTTTTCAAACTCAGAAAATTCCCTCAGAACTGTTTCAAAATTTGCTCTTTCCAGAGTCAGGTACAAAATGATATCATCTGCAAATAATTTAAGTTTGGCCATGTCAGGAATTGGGGATTGGATAGCAGCATTATTTCGCATCTTTACAACCAAAGGTTCAATGAAAAAGTAAAAAGTAGGGGCAAAAGTGGGCAGCCGTCTGGTGCCAAGGTTTATTTTAATAGTTCCCGCACAGTTCGCATTAATAATAATCTTAGCTGTGGCACCCAAATAGATATTCCGCAGCATATCCACTACTTGTACAGGAAACCCAAACCGTCCAAGGGTGGCAAACAAGGTTCTCCAATTCACTAGATCGAAAGCTTTTTCTGCGTCGACGATTACAATGCTCGCCGGAATACAATTCGTATTCGTATAATCCAGGCAATGTATTAGGAACTGGGTATTAGCAGCCATTGATCTACCCGCTATGAAGCCTGTTTGATCTTTATGTAGGACTTCCTGGGCGGCCGGTAAAAAACGTTCTGCCCATACTTTCATCAGAAGTTTAAAATTAGAATTCAAAAGACTGATGGGCCTATATGAGTTCACGTCCTCCGGATTTTTATCCTTCTTAACAAAAGAAACGATTATTGCTTCTTTAAAAACCACCGGAACCGTACCCCCCTCTCAAGTTAAATAAGTTTTGCAAAGGAGTCAAATGTTCTTTTTCAAAAACGTTTAAAAACTCAATGGGGAAACCATCCTGTCGGCAAGCTTTTTCCCCCGGCTGTTTTAATAGCTGCTAAAATTTCACAAGTCTCCACTTCCATTTCACCGATCCGATTCTCCGAAAGTTTTGGGATATTCATGTTTATAAAATATTCCTTAATTAACTCGTCCTCCACTAAATATTCTGTAGAATACAACAGGTGAAAATGGTCCATGAAGGTTTGAGAGATTTCACTACTGTCAACTACTTCTAAACCGGACAGAGGATCTAAGATTTTCAATATTATAGCTGACTCTTGCTTCTTTCTGGTAGAATTCGCCAAGAGTTTGCCAATTAGCTGGCTCTCCTCATAGACCCTCTGCTGAAATAATTGCGAGCTACAAACTTCTTCCAAGATAAAAAATTCCTTCAACGCGGCTCTTGTCTGTTCATATTTATTTGGGAGGAACTGGATTTTAAGAGCATAATCCTGATCCACTTCTAATTGCAATTGGGTTATCTTAACCTTTCGGGCGCGGGACTGACCCGCCGTATAAGCTATTATCTGCCCTCGGGCTGCTGCTTTAAACCCTCCCCACACAGAGAATGGAGTGGCAGTGTTTTCATTGATCTGGACGTATTCCCGAATCCATTCTTTGAATCCCTCTACCCACTCATTTTGCAGAAGAAGCTGATCTAGCTGCCACCTAGGGCGTTCCCTACTTTCTCCCCCAAGTATAATTTCCATCCCAACGTATGCGTGATCTGAAAAGGGATTGCCACCTATACCGACATCTCGAATCTGAAGGGATCTAGAATTAAGAAAAAAATCTATTCGAGAAGCCGTCCGAAACCAGCACGAGTAACATGTATAAAATTCCTTATCCTCATTCAATTCTCTCCACGAATCTACTAATTGATACTCTTGTATAATACCTTCCAATATTCTTTTTGTATTTGGTTTTAATTGTTTTCTATTTCGGTTCGAGGTATCCTTATCAATATCCTGTATAAAATTTAAATCCCAGCCTAACACCTGACCAGTAACTCCTACCAATAAATCATAAATCTCCGTCAAGGGCCCTATATCATCTGAAATTGGTCCATAGTAATTTATAAAATTTAATATTTTTCCCTGCAACTTAGCTACTAGCCATATCCACCTCCCATGGTTATCCCTATGAACCTCTAAGAATTTCCAGGGAAGTTTGTTTAAGTAAATTGCTACCCCTCTCACTGCCGGACCTGAAGATGCAAAAATTACGTTAGAAAATATTTTGGGTAGAAAAAGTTTGAGAGTTAGATTTCAGATGCGTCTCCGGTAGAAACAAGACTTGGGGATCTAGAGAGGACAGCCATCTTATAAGAGCGCCATACTTCTTTTTGTTCAAAATTCCATTTACATTGGCTGATAGGATCTTACATTTATTATCTTCCGTAATTAACTATTATTAGTATATTTTCCCAACCTTCATGAACTTTCTGCACCTGCTCTTTTTTCTGCTGTGAAAACCCCCCTTCCCACCCCAAAAAGAAAAAAAAACTGCCCATCCCCTCGGAATGTGAAAAAATCCCTAGCAACCACGCTATCCACATTCCGACCCTCCCAACTAGCCTACTGGGTGTCATGGAATTACACCGAGTGTCCCCACTGACCCCAAAACCCCCCAATAATCTTTTCACCGTTAATCAAGTTAGCTACCTGATCCACTGAGCATATATTTAAGAACAGAGAAAGCACATAATTTACCCAATGAAAATCTAACAGATTTAGCAAATGTAAATCTAGCAGTTGATTCCTCATCACAAAATTAGATCTACTTAGTCAATAACAGAAAATAATCCAAATTGACATTCCTGCCAAGTTGTGCTTCCCCATCTGTCTAAAGGACATCTGTTCCATCCTGTATCAGATCTGCATAGGTGGAGAAAAAAAATAATATTACCATTTAAAACATCTCTATCACCGTTAATCAAGTTAGCTACCTGATCAACTCTCCCTATATTTAAGAATAGAAAAAGCACATAATTTACCAAATGTAAATCTAGCAGATTTAGCAAATGTAAGTCTAACAGGCAATTCCTCATCACATAAGCAGATCTACTTAGTCAGAAACAAAAAGTGACCCTGTATCCGACCTGCATGGGGGAGAAAGAATATGATCATTAAAAAAATCGATATCTGCCCCCGTATGAATATTCAACAACTAGCCCCTGCTGAGATTTTTCAGAAGGGCCTGTGCTTCTTCTAGTGCCGAAAACATAATACATTTTCCTTTCACTAGTACTCGGAGCTTTGACTGCTGTGCAATTGATGCTTGTGCACCGTGAGCCTTAAATAGATGCAGAATCTTGACAAACTCCTTTCTCCTCCGGGCAGCAGCGGCAGTCATATCGGAGAAAATGCGGCATTTACTAGTCTCCGTCACCGGGAATTGTCTCTGCTGAAATGCCTTTGATAAAATTCTTTCCTTGATCCTGAAATCTGCAAAGTTCAGCAAGATAGTTCTAGGAATGGTAGAGTTGGGGGAAGCGTTGAGCAGGAACTCTATGAGCTCTTGTAATTGTAAGGTCGCCCTCAAATTCCGCAAGTACGTTCTGTTTGATGGAGTTCACCCACTGGATAGGTTGGGTACCTTCTATTCCTTCAGGAACTCCTACAATCCTGAGGTTTGACCTACGAGAGTGACTCTCGAGTTCCTCCAATTTGGCCTCAAGAAAATTCCTCTTTTTCGCCGTCTCCTTAGCTTCTTCCATAGCTACAGTCATTTGATCCTCCAGTATCGAGATTCTTGCTTCGGCCTCCTGTAGTCTATTCGGGAACCCAGCCATTGTTTCTTCAATCTCAAATGCAGGGCGGCAGTCTATTTGTTGTGCCTTTTTAATTTCTCTTATTTTCTCTAAGATTAGGTTCAGCATGTCTCTAATGTCTAGCTGATACGTCGCATTGGTCTCTGAACTTTGACCAGCATTAGTAGACAAAATACTCAAGCCTCCCTCCTTAGGATCTATCTGCACCAAAGGAGTTGAAAGTAACAATGGAATCTCAGATGCTCCTTTTTTTATGCTTTTGCTGGATATTGTGGCTGTGGATGATAGAGGAGGCTGTATTCGCACTGAATTTTCCGGAATTTCGGTTGCGATCAAGACTTTTATTAAGTACATCCTGCAAAGAAGAGGGATTTATCTTTAATCCTTCATTCCGAGCTCAGCTCGGGAAAGTTGTAGGTGCGCGGGAAGTTGACAAAGCTTGCACTTCTACTTGAGCTTGCACTTGTAGTGGTATTTGGTCCAATTGCTGTTGCAAGATCCTCGGACAGCTCATTTCAGAAGTTTGTGGTTTTGCCCCCGCGTCAATAGGCTCTACTTCCAGTCGGAACCACTTCTACTCCTCCTATTTCTACATCTATTGATGGAGCATTAGGTGGCTTGGAGACGGAGTCTGAGGTCAGAGAGGAGAGTTGCAGATATGAAGATTTCGGGGTAGTTCTCTTTATGAACAATGGGAATTTGTTCATTTCTTTTACCCCTTTCCTTAAACCATCTTGCACCAGACTTGTTGATGCCGCGGCCACTGCCACTTCTGGTGATTTTAATATTGCCTTAGTCTGGTCTTGGACGAGCTCTGATTCTGCTAAAACAAGCCCCCCACATTGCAAGGGTGCTGAAGGGACACAACAGGGGGGAAGCTCGTATTCTGAGCTCTCCATGGTGGTATCAAGAACAGGAGATGCAGAATTGCTCCCCCCTTTTCCTTAGCAGCCCGAAGTGCAGCTTTCTTTGCCAAAGCCTGGCGAGTTTTTGTTTTAAGGCAGGCTGCAATCTCTGCTTTACTGGGCTTGCTTACAGCATCACCGTCCTTATGCGGTTTACCCATTTTGCTTCCTTTTTCCTCTTCCCCACCATAATTCACTCTTTCTTACGCAGAAAAAAAGCTTGTAAATAAGTTTTGGGCAGGCTATCCCTACAGAGTGTGTTTTCCTTCTTTTTCCCCAAATGAGTCCTCAATCCTCAGTCCACCTTTCCTCCTTCCCTCCTTTCCTCCTCACCTCACCTCCTTGGCCATCTAGAACTCCTGCTTCAGATTCGGGATTCCATTCAACTTCTCCTTCACTTCAACATGCAATGCACTTCCATTTCACAGCTTTGCCTGCATTTCACTATTCAGCCAGCAGGGGGCCGCCAGGAAAGCAGGTGAACGCTAAGCGGGCTGCTCGATCCAATTATCCTGCCTGCCTGCGGACTCCTCAGCTGATCTCCTCGAGCTCTTCCACTGAAACCGGCGTCAATTACCACAGACGTCGGAGCCTGCAATCATGCTCCAAAGTCCCCCGCCCGCCACAGCGTGTTCACCCCCGCCAAGATCGCACCACACTGCACCAGTCCCTCTGCATCCAGGAATATGCTTGACTCAACACCAGGTAGCTGCCGCCATTACTGCGAGGGGCGGGATCGTGAGGCACCTGTGGCTACATGGAGGCGTGGCACTCTGTAGCCATGCCCGGGCCCGCGAGTAACAGGGGTCTCAATCTCTTTCTGTATGTCAATGGGATCATATGTGGCAAGAAAAATTCAAAACCTCTAAAGCTGCAAAGATCACACAATCCTTGTATTTTATTTATAACAGACTGGTAGTTACTCCCCAATTTCTACACAAAATTGACCACTCTACCTCTCCCTTATGCTGGTCTTGCCTTTCTTCTGAAGGTTAGTCGATACATTTACTTTATTATTGTCTCAAGGTACATGACTTTTAGAAAACTATATGGTCGAAATGTTAATTAATCTTTACTTGCCGTTTTCCATTTGCTATTCACAATGTTTTTCTAGGTACCTTATTCTGTTGATTTTCAACACCTTAACTCTAAAACTATTTTATTTGATCTTTTTTTATTGCCATTGCTTTTAAAGTTATATTATCCTGTTGGAAAGACAACTCTGAACTATCCTATTTGCTCTGGTGGAATTTAATTTGTGATGAACATAGAATTGCTACTGTCTCTCATTCCTCTCTTTCTCAAAAGATTAAGTCTGATGTATTATGGCTACCTTTCACTAATTTTCTAGCCTCGCACTCACTCATAACACCCATTTTGCGCTTTATTTCTTTTCCCCTTCTTTCCTCTCCCCCTCTTTCTTCCTTGACTTCTTTTCCCCTGGCCTTTTTTTCTTTTTCTCTTTCCTTCTCAATTACAAATTATTACACAACACACTGTTTTCTTATGCACACATTTCTTTATTATGTAGATGTAACTCTTAACCTTTATTTCTCATCCTTTATTACAACATTATTTCTTCTAATATTTTCCAGTGTTATTACGCTTTATCCTTGTTCTAAAATGTTTTTTCTCCTATTTTATCATAGTTGATATTTCTTACATCTATATTTTCGGATATGTACTGTTTTTAACTTTGTGCGTATACTCTCAATAAAAAATGATAAAAAAAAAAAAGATGCACGAGTACGGGGAAGCGGCTGGCAGGTTATTGGCTCTTCGAACCAGACAGAGGATAGCTAGAAACAATACAACGAAAATTAAGAATAATAAAGGGCAGTATGAAACCAATCCCGCAAAGATTATGGGGGGTTTTGAACAATTTAATCATAAATGATACCAAGCAGATCAGATTAATCCTGCTCAACAGTCTATTGTGACAGGGTGTACAATGTTGAGCAAGATCGATGAAGATATGCAGTGAAAAATGGAAGAAGACTTTATGCTTGAAGAAATAACTGCTATAAATTCCTTATCTTCTAGAAAGGCTTCCGGGCCGGATAAAATTTCAATTGAACTGTATAAGCTACTTCAGCACGATTTAGCCCCACTATTGCATGATCTTTTTTTAGATGTGCAATACCGAGGAATCCCACCTACTTCCTGCAGGAAACTGATATAATAAACCAACAGAGCTGCCCGGTTCATATGGCCCCATCTCATTGATAAATACTGATGCCAAGATTTAGTCAAAGGTTATAGCTAATCGGCTACAGAGGGTCATAGCCAAACAGGTCTCGCCATGGCAACATGGATTTATACCAGGCAGTGGAACTACTGCACACATAAGGGTGATCTCGCTATTGGACATAGAGGCAAACGAGGATGGAATGGCTGTGATCCTCTTAGATGCAGAGAAGGCTTTTGATCGGGTGGCCTGGCAATACTTGTGGGATTCATTATCAGAGAGGGGGTTTTGCCCACTAATAATCACAGGTATGCGGGCCATGTATTATAAACCTGTTGCTAAATTACAGGTGATGGGAAGTGCATCAGGGGTAATAGAGGTAGCTAGAGGAACAATGCAGGGATGTCATTGCTCCTCAATTCTCTTTGACATCTATTTGGATCCCTTCATAAACCAACTGATCTCGAATCCCGTGATTAGACCAATAATAATTAATGGCTATCAGACCAAGGTACTGGCTTATGCGGATGATATTGCAATCACCACGTCCGAGCCGGAGACGGCAAAAGGAGAAATTGAGAATCTGGCAAGGGAATTTGGGAGTAGGTCAGGATATCTACTTAAAGGCAAAACAGATAATTTGTACGAAACAATGCCGGTTGCAAGTTCAGCTGCAGATGGATTCAGCAGTATACCTGGGGGTTAGGATAGGAGCGGATCTGGATGCGCTATGGTCGAATAACCTAGATCCTGTGATGGATGATATAGGTATGGAATTAGGGTGGCTGGACAAACTGCAACAAACAAAATTCGGTAGGATTAATGTGCTGAAAATGAACATTTTCCAGAGAATATTATATTTGCTTCGCTCTATCCCCTTGGAACTCCCTGCTAATGCAATCCAGAAAATGAATATAATGTTTTTGAAATTTCAAATTGGCATTATTAAAAAACTAGGCGTGCACTGAGATTGCTAACACTTTCGCAGGATCGAGGGGTGGGGATACTGCTAATTTGCTATTTTATTATTGGGCAGCAACCTTACCGCAGATGGGCACCTTGCTGACAATGGATAGGCCTAGGGAGGAAGATGACTTACCCTCTATTTATCACCTATCCATAGGTAAGGAAGCTACGTGACTATTCCTGAGACAACTCGAACCTAGTAATTAAAAAAAAAAACTGGTTCAAATGCTTAAAAGCAACCATGAAAGTTTGGACTAAAATTAGCAGGACATTAAAAATTCCAAAATATAATGGGTACACCACCTTATGGGGATCACCAGCCCTCCCTATAGCGGTATATGATGGTATGGCTGGGGGCGGGATCGGGCTGGCATAGAAACGATTGCTAATTTGTATATTAAACTAGAGAGTATAACCTTTTTGGAATTAGTCTAGAAACTAGGGATGGATATTAGGTCGCAATTTAAAACACATTCAAATTTGGGGCTGCCTAAAAAACCTGGCTAAAGGGTCTTTCAGATTGGGGGCAATACCATTATTGGATATGGTATATCAGGGGGGATGCGAGGATAGGGGAATATTCCAATATACGGATGGAAACCCTCCCAGGTGACCTGAAAAAAATAAGAGGCGAAGTGGGCCAAAAAACTGCGGGATGAGGAGATAGACGTGGATATGTCACAGAAATTGGCAAAAAAGATTTTTCTCTCGGCAAACCTGAAGTCTCAGCATTATAAGACTGTTTCATGTTTATTATAGTCCTGCTAAACTTTTGTATTGGGGGAAACAGGAAAACGATAAATGTCCAAGGTGCCAACACAGCCCAGCTGATATTATACAAATGTTTTGTACATCTAGCAAATGGACGCCTTTAAAGACTGGTATGGAAGAATTTACGCTACAAACAGTCAAGAAGGTTATTCCAAGCCCATCGCTAATGTTATTTGGGTGTGATAACCGAGCTAGGCTCTTACCACCTCAAAGAGATTTCGTATTATCACAGTGGCAGTAGCTAGACTCTTGATAGCCACGGCTTTGAAGGACCCTGAACCCCCCCGGGTATATAGAATGGATACATCGGCTGCTAAAGATACATGTTCAGGAAATGGCTTTGTATAGGAATATGGGGTGGCGAGCTAAGGAGGAAGGATACAAGATCTGAGCACCCATGATCCAATGGCTCAATAGAATATAAGAGGTGGGAAGGGCTTAGATATGAGCTTATATAATACAAGTGAATAGTTAGCTTTGCCACTAGCTACATTATATTGTTTTTCTCTGTCCTTTTCTTCCTTTAATCCTATATTTTCTTCGTGCAGCCAGATATCCCAAAAGAAACTGGTTAGTATAACCAGAATGATCTAAATTGCAGCCTCTCTCTAAGGGCTATTGTCATGTCATACAAGTGAACTATGTTGGAGCTATACTATTTGGATGTTTATATTTCTGTACCTTGTGGCTAAAATAAGAAAAAATAAATATTTAAAAAATTAAAATAAAAAAAAGAAGAAGAGGTACCACATGACTCGCCAGACACACAATTGTCACTTTAAATAAAAATAAAAACCTTGCATCAAAAATGTAGCAGTGCTCAACGTGAACAAATCGCTATTTTCAGGAGCAAAACCAAAGAAACTGAAGCCTCAAATTGTACTTGGCATCCTAATTTATTTCATGGCGATCTAATAAAGTTGCGTGCAGAGAAAATAACTGAAGTTAATGTTAATAAGACTTGAATAATTAAGTGTAAAGTTTAAATTGGTGAATTCTGAAATTCAGTAGCTGTACCCCTGCAAGGAAAAGTGTTCAACACTGAAGTGTATGCCATAGACTGCATTAGAAATGTCATTCGATTAGGAGTTCTGCTATCTGCAGACTATAAACACGATGCTCCAAAGCAAAATGGGATACTCCGAAAAGGCACAAAACCCCCACCATTTCAAATAAACCATTACAGTGTAATTTGCAACCTGCCTAAGTGTACATTTCATTTTAATCATGTGCACTGCAACTAAAATGCAAGCTTTGGTAAAACCAATCAGTCTCAACTATAATATGCAGTTGTGGAGCTATTAGCTATGGTCCTGCTTGTTTGATTTGCAATCATGCAAGTAATCAAACAAATAAATATTGGAACGTGACCACCAGTGTGCATTTCCTAAGCAATACAACCAAGAATAAAAACACAAGCGTATTTTATTGCTATGCACATTTTCACAATGTAGAGTTAGCTACTTCACATGAACCCTTCTTGCAAATTATACTGCTAACTCAAAAATCAGGCCGTTCTCCCACTGAGCTACCTTACAAGTTAAGTTGTGATCGGTTTCGTTTCCATGCACATCTGAATACACTTCTAGAGTGCGCCTATAGTCAGTTTCTATAACAAGTACAGTAGCTGACAAGAACACTTTCTTTATCAAAGCACTTTTGGTATCACTTTCAAATAGGGGGTCAAATGGTTTCACATGATGAGCCGAGTGCCAGGAAAGTTTCACCTATCTGTTTCTGAGTGGGAGGTGTTCAGAAACCAACTAAATGCTGAATAGAGCAATGTACGTTAAGTGCCATGGTGCTTTGCACAAGGAGTCCCAAACAATCCAAAAATGCAGAACAAATAATGCAAATTACAAGCAGCTCTGTGTGATGGAGCCAGCCATTACCCTGAAACACTGAAAGGCAACACATTCCAAGGCACCTGCCCAAACATGAATGTGAAACTTCAATGCACATGATGAAACCGAAAGGCGGAACTGCTTTGGAATAGAACAGCTACATTCTGCCAATGGGTCTTTGGTGGGCAAAGAAAGATGTTCGCTTTTTGCCAAACACATTTACCTACATATTTTATTATACCATTTATAAAATGCTTCTTACCCCATTGTGGGGAGCAGATACCTCTTCAGAAGAGTATCAAGCTACATTGTGAGGGAGTGTGTGACCGATGTATTGTATTTGTTGTGATCTTATGTGGGAAGTGTCTTGGTGCCGTGAATGACTAGAGAGGTGCTCAGCTTAGGGTGCAGCACCTAGCGGTACAATTTATGAAGTAGTAAAAGAGACCTGCACGTAAAATATAACTGCACATAAGAAATGCGTTACTTACCTGTAACTGCAGTTATCCAGTATTGGTGTCTTTCAGAGATTCACATGCCTGAATCATTCCCCGTCGTCGAGACGGGAGTCCCCGGTACATAGAAAAGTAATGTCCCATAGACATACATAGAGAAAAGTAGGCCTAAGGGCCTTGCCTTAGTAGCCTATCTATGTCCTTTTGTAAAAAGGACCAAACTCCTGAAGTTAGCCAATCAGCCACCACCTCCCTCTAGAACCTTCCCGCCAGGAGCCTCAGTCTCTCAGATTTTCGTACGCACCAAGCTAGGTAGACGTAATATATGGTATAGAGGGAGAGATGAGGCCTTCCTGGGGAGGCAGGAGGGTTGCATGTGAATCTATGAAAGACACCAATACTGGATAACTGCAGTTACAGGTAAGTAACGCATTTCTTATCCAGTATTATGGGTGTCTTTCATAGATTCACATGCCTGAATCAGAGTAGCAAGCAATACATTATGCACATTTGTGATGGAACATTATGAGCAGTCTGAGATAATACATATCATGCGACTAGTAACCATCAACAAGTACAAAGAATAAAGTAAATAAATGTGCATACCAGTGCCGCTCACTGTGGGTTGCTGCCGGGGTGAAGGACTTGGGATCTTTGCGCATTGCAAGCGCTTTCAGAATCGGACCCTGTGGGCTGTCTTGAGAAGAAAAGGAGACGAAGTGTACCACACGCCGAGGGACTGCGAGGACCAGCAGGCTCAGCGAGTCACAGCTGCTGCCTCTTCCCTCGGCGTTCCCGCCCCCCCCACCTGGACATTAGAAATACCTTTCGCGGCCCCCGCTCCGCGGGAGCCGCTCACTGTGGGTTGCTGCCGGGGTGAAGGACTTGGGATCTTTGCGCATTGCAAGCGCTTTCAGAATCGGACCCTGTGGGCTGTCTTGAGAAGAAAAGGAGACGAAGTGTACCACACGCCGAGGGACTGCGAGGACCAGCAGGCTCGGCGAGTCACAGCTGCTGCCTCTTCCCTCGGCGTTCCCGCCCCCCCTCTTCCAGAGATTTAATCTCGCGCATACTTCCGCGATGGGGGACGCGCGTGGGACATAGCCGGGGCGAAGCCCGGGCAAAGGGCGGGCTCTCTGTGGCCCTCAGAGGCACGAGGTGGCCGGGACGGGCCAGCTCTCTTGGCTTCACATCTAAAGATGGTATAGTACTGCATACCATTCACAAGACTATCCATGGACTTCCTGGCTTCTCCTTCACTGTCACTAATTTTGAACAGACCTTACTTTTAGTGATACATAAGGGGGCATACCAACCTTCTATACTATAGCCAGAGAATGGAAACGCTTATTCTGAGCTATGCATCTCCCACCTCTATCTGCGAAACAAATCATGATGATCATCGCCAAATGCTATCCCCGTCACATACCCCCGTTTGTTTGCCAAACTTGTCCTACTGGGAGGAATTAAATGCACTGTGCGGGACTAAGTTTATTCCAGTAATATCCCCCTCCCCCGTGAAAGGACTTAGCATCAACACTCCCCCTGACAGACCTGGTGAACTTTCCCTACCACCTATTGAGGATAACATCCAGGCTACTGCTCTGTTGCCGGGCCAAAGCGTGAAAAGGAAATACGAAGGGGCAAGTGAATACGAACTCCAACCCAAAATACAAAAACGCTGTATCGATCCCCCATCGCCTGTTATAAACTCCATCACACCCAGGGGGGTTGGTGAATGTTTGGATGATAAAGTAACATCGCCTCTATTGCAACTACTGCCCCAGCTCGAACTGTTGTTAAATTCTGTAATAGCACCCTTGCTAGAACGAATCACCGCTTTAGGGGATAGGCTGACAAGTATAGAGTCTGCTATTAAAGCCAACTCTTCACATGTTATAAACATGGCAACACCCAATTGCTCCATTCCAGTAACTACACCTGAAGTGCTTACGTTAATTGACACAACAAAAACTATCTCAGCTCCCAGCATGTTACCTCCAATTGCTATTAAAACCACGCATAAACCTTTGTTTAACACAAAAAATGTCCCGATTGAAAGACAGCCTCCTAAGAGTCAACCCCCACTGGTTACTAAAATTGCCCCCAAACCTTTGTTAACAAATTACTCCGCTATTAGAGCAGAGCCAAACAGAACAGCACGTATAGACCTACCCCCGGAAGCCGCCCCCTTTGTGCTTGTTCTTTCAGGAGTACCAGTTCCCGCTCACAGGAAATCCGAGAGTTATCAGGACCTATTATATAAGGTCATTTTCTGGTTAGCTAAAAATAGACCCCTGCTACCCAATATGGATGGTGGTATCCTGAGTGTTAGAAGGGTGGGCTGGTTAGGGTCTCTACCAAAGGACATTCCTGGGGACCTAATCCTTGTTAAATTTAGGAACAGAAACATCGTCCCCTACTTACGATCCTGCCAGCCACACGAAGGTGATGGCCCCATCTCCATTTGGGATTTATATGATTTTTATCCGTGCACCCCATACTTTCCCTTACTAAGACCTAAAGTAGCACACAATTATCTGCCTGAAAGGGGTGGTATTAGCTCACCAGCTGTTCATAGATATGACTCATTTTACAAACACTGTAATGCTTGAATAGCTGTTATTAAGGGTCAAGTTTACGTTTTTACTTAACCAGTATTGTGGTTTCTATGTAGTACGTTCTTAAGCAAGGAAAAGGCTCCTATAGATTGGGCTTATGTCTTCTTCAACTTATATTATATGTAATTATGTAGAGCCAATAGCTGAGTGTCAAACTTGTAAACTTGTTAACTTATTTTTCTTGGGAAGTATTCCTGAATTGACTCTTTATATTTGTAATAACATTGACATAAACGTCTTTTTTAAAACAAGACTCTTGGAGGAAAATTTTAATTGTTTGTATAAACCTGTACATATTGGTTGTGTGTTTTGAGTATGTATTTTATATGCATGTCTTTTATGAAGAAAAACTTCGAAATAAAGACGTTAAAAAAACTGAAAACTGCATACCAGTACAGGATGGTGGGGAGGAGGAAGGCTCATCTTACTGGAATAGATGGCGAAGTACAGCCTGGCCCACAGCTGCATCCTGCATCAATTCCGTATCCAGGCAGTAGTGCCTGGTAAATGTGTGCGGCGATTTCCAAGTCGCTGCCCTGCAAATGTCCAGAATCAGCACTCCAGCGAATAGTGCCGCCGATTTGGACACAGCTCTTGTGGAATGCGCTCGGACTGTGGAGTGTAATGGACGTCCGGCTTTGTCATGGCATAAAGCAATTGCAGATGATATCCATCGTGAAATGCTGTGTTTGGAAAGTGGCATGCCTTTTCTAGGTCTGCTGAAAGCGATGAAAAGCGGATTCGTTTTTCTGAAATGTTTTGTCTAGGTAAAATTGAAGACATCTTTTTAGGTCCAAAGAGTGAAGGGATCTTTCAGCTGCAGTACTGGGATTAGGGAAGAATGAGCGAAGTACGAGTGGTTCATTTAAATGGAAGTCCGAGGGGACTTTAGGAATGAAGCGAGGATTAGTTCTTAAAATCACTCTGTCTTCTCTGAACTGCATGAAAGGATCTTGTATGGAAAGAGCTTGTAACTCACTGACCCGTCTTGCTGAGGTCAAAGCCAAAAGAAGTGCAGTTTTCCATGAAATGTATTTGATATCAGCCCTATGGATGGGCTCAAACGGGTGTTTCATCAATTGGTTGAGTACCACATTAAGGTGCCATGATGGTGGAACTCTTCGTGGCCGTGGAAATGATCTATAGAGCCCTTTAAGGAATTGCTTTATTAATCTGTTGGACCATAGAGAGGGTCCTTTTAAAGTTCTTGTAAAGCGGGAGATTGCCGCCAGATGAACTCTGATAGAGGCATGTGCAAGTCCCGATTGTGCCAGATGTAATAAATATGGTAGGAACTGCTCCGGAGTGATCCTTAAGGGATGGAGATCGTTGTCCTTGCACCAAACACAAAAGCGTTTCCATTTCAAGGAATAAGTTTTGTTTGTGCTAACTGCTCTTGCCTTAGCTAGGACTTCCTTGCACTCCTGCGGGATGTTTAGCTGGTAGAACTCTCGGTACTCAGGAGCCATGCCGATAATCTGAGAGATTTCAGATTCGGGTGGAGTACTTGGCCGTTGGACATCGAGAGTAGAGAGGGATGTTGATCCAGATGGATTGATGGTCAGACTGAGAGGCGACGGAGGTCCGTGAACCAATGCTGTCTCGGCCAGTATGGGGCAATGAGAATCAATGTGCAGTGCTCCATTTTCATTCTCTGAATGACTCTTGTTATCAGGGGAAATGGCGGAAATGCGTACGCAAACCCGTTGCGCCATGCGATGGAAAATGCATTTCCTAGTGACCGCGGTTGGGGATGCCAGCTTACGAAGTTGTGGCATTTGGCGTTCTCCCTGGTGGCAAAGAGGTCTACTTGCGGTCTCCCCCATTCCGAGAAGATGTCGTTTAGCACTCTTTGGTTGAGTTCCCATTCGTGGGACAGAGACCTCTGTCTGCTTGGAGCGTCCGCTATGACGTTGTCCTTGCCTGGGACTTACTCTGCTGTTAGTTTGATGTTGTTGTGTACTAGCCAGTTCCAAATTTTTTACGATTTGCGAGATAGTGTCAGCGATCGTGTCCCTCCCTGCTTGTTCAAGTAGTGCATTGTTGTCCGTTCTTACAAGCACTGCTGAGTTTTTGATGCGAGGGAGGAATGCTTTGAGAGATTGGAGAACTGCCCTCAGTTCTAGGAGGTTGATATGTAGTTTCCTTTCTTGTTCTGTCCACTTGCCACTGATTTGCAATTCTTGAAGGACTGCACCCCATCCTTCTAGAGAAGCATCTGTAGTTATGACATGTGGAGTTGCAGGCATCAAGAACGTTAGACCTTTCGATAGGTTCTTATCTGTTCTCCACCAAAGTAAGGCCTTGGTTATTTGTCGAGTAATGATGATGTGATCCTCGAAAGAACCTGTACATTGAGTCCACTGCTTGGTCAAGGCCTCCTGGAGGGGGCACATTCTGAGCCGACAGTGAGGAATGAGTAGTATGCAAGAAGACATCATCCCTAGTAGGGACTTGAAAGTACGGACTTTGATGATGTTCCTTGAAGACACTGCGGTGGCCAGAGTGATCAGTTTGTGTTTCCTTTCCCGAGATGGGAATGCTTTGGAAGAGGTCGTATTTAGAGTTGCCCCCAGGAATGTTATAACTTTGGAGGGCTGTAAGGTCGATTTCTCATAGTTGAGCGTCAGACCTAGGCGTTTGAAAATAGTGAGACAGGCGTTGGAAGACATTTGTGCGTCTGTCATGGATGGTGCCTTCACCAGCCAGTCGTCCAGGTAGGGGAAGACCTGGTGTCCTTGCTGACGTAGGAAAGCTGGCACAGGAGCGAATCACTTTGTGAAAATGTGAGGCGCTGATTTGAGGCCGAATGGGAGGACACAGAATTGGTAGTGTTGACCTGCTACTGCGAATCTAAGGAATTTTTTGTGGCGCCTGTGTATTGGGATATGGTAATATGAGTCTTGCAGGTCTAAAGACGTCATAAAGTCTCCTTCCTCTAGAGATCCCAAGATTTCCTGGATGGTCACCATTCGAAACGATTGGCTTTTCAAGAATGTATTGAGTGCCCTGAGATCTAGTATGGGCCTCCATTTCTTCTTCTTCTGTTGTATGAGAAAGAAGCGGGAATAAAATCCCTTCCCTTTTTGAGCTGATGGAACTCGCTCTATTGCTCCTTTTTTCAACATTGAAGAGATTTCTTGAAGGAGTAACCTTAGGTGCCTGTGTTGAATCTTGCGAGGAGGAGTTAACGGTGGGATTGAACTGAATTCCAATGAGTGTCCGTGTTGGATTAATTGGAGTACCCACCGATCCTTTGTTATTAATCTCCAATTGTGGAGGAAGTGTGTCAATTTTCCTCCAATTTTGAAAGAACGAGACGGTGGAGGGACTGGCTGTTGGAAATGGTCATTGGCGTCCGCCTGCTGGTTTCCTCTGGGTTTTCCCCCTGAAATTCGATCTCCCGTAGGAGGTCTGACGACCTTGTTGCTGTTGCCGCTGCTGGTATTGGGAACGATTTTGATTATAGGAATAAGAGGATTTTCCTTGATATGATCCCCTGTAAGAGGGTTGACCCCTGCCCCTGTGCCCTCGAAAGGACTGATTTTTGAATTGTAATGTGCAGAGAACTCTTGCAGTGTCTGTGTCTTTTTTGATTGTCTGCAAGGCCTCATCTATTTTGTCACCAAATAGGTGTTGTCCGTCATAGGGCATGTCCAAGACTTTGGTTTGGACCTCCTGGCGGAAGGATGTTGCTTTGAGCCATCCTTGTCTGCGCAAAACTGCTGCACCTGCCAGCTGTCTAAAGCCTGTCATTGCGACATCTACAGCAGAATCGATTATTTCCGATGCTGACATTTGTCCCTCCTTAAGGAGCGATTGAACCTCATCCTTTAAGTCTTCAGGTATATCTGCTAGGTACGGGACAATGTCTTCCCACAATTGTCTGTTGTATCTGCCTAGTAGGGCAATGGCGGTTGGCCACCTTGATAGTCATAGCTGACGTTGTAGAAAAACCTTTGCCGATGCCGTCCAATTTCCTGCCCTCCTTGTCTGGTGGTGCTGACAGTGGAGAGGACGGATTTATAGAATTCTTTTGTGCGGCTTGGGTGACTACCAAATCTGGCTTGGGATGTGCATTAAGGCAGGTAGGTGCTGTTGTTGGTGCCTTATACTTCTTATCCAGTCTAGGTACCACTATTGAAACCGATGCAGGTGTTTGCATTAGTTGCTGACCTTGTTCCCAAATGTGATCTATTATGGGAATTGATCTAGCCGTCTTCTTGATTGGATCCTTAAAATCATATAGGAAACAGTCCGTTTCATGTGATTCCATAGTCATGTGGAACCTAGTGGCTGCTCTCTCTATCAGATTATGGAATCCGCCAATATCCACTGGCGGAGAGTCCGAAGTATTGGGTTCAGGTGTGGCTGGAGAATGAGCGATATAATCTTCATCGTCTCTGTTATTGGACAGGTCGTCTCGAACCTCCCCTTCTTCTGGTTCATCGCCCTCTTCCTCAGAAGATTGAATGTGATGAATCGTTTCCCTCTCTTGAGGAATATCCAAAGGTGGTGGTCTTGTCTTTGGAGATGGTTGTGGTCTGGATGATGCTGGAGATTTCTCTTTAGAAGGGGCCGCTGGCGATTCAGGGAATCGATTTTTATAGTCCTCTATCAAGAATTGTAGATCGGTGACTATAGCTGCTGGAAGGCAGATCATAGGAGTGACATGAGTCTGGACTTGTGTATGAACAGTCTCTTCCGTAAAAATGACCTCATCTCCATCGTCATCTGTGCTCTGGCATTTAACAATGAGATCCGATGGACTAGCAGCCTGATCGAACTGGTCATCTTCTGATTCATCATCTTGTAGCAGACAAGATGGGGACAATCTTTGTACCCCACTTGGAGATGTTAAATCTGGCGTAATAGGGTTTTTAGCAATCTTTTTTAGCGGTATCAGAACTGATTTTTTCCATGGCGTCGACGATGCTGTCGTCGACGACGGGGCTGAGGTCGATAGTTTTGCAATCGTCGACGATGAGGTCGTCGACGGTTCCCTCGTCGACGGTGCTTTCGGCGTCGACGGCGTACTCGTCGACGGTGACGATGTTTTTTCCGTCGTCGATGTCTTCGTCGACGGTGCGCCAGATGTGGATGGCGTCTTAGTCGACGGTTTTGGTCGCGTCGTCGACAGTGTCGTCGTCGACGATGACTTCGACGGAACCTTGATCAACGTCGATTGCTTTTTTATAAGTACAATCGATGACAGTGGCTTACCCGTTGTCGACGATTGAGTGGTCGTCGTCGAAGAGGCTGACGACGCCATTGTCGCCGAAACCGTCGTCGTCGATGTGGAGACGTAGGTGGTTTTTCTTGAAGAAAACGTTGACGAACTCGTCGTCGATGACTGCGATGGCTTTCTGAAGGTGGGAACATCCTTCACAGACGTGACAGATTTTCCCTCAGAAGACTTTGTGGCAGTCTTTTTATGAGGAACGTCCATAGGGCTAGGGGAGGCAGCCCTTGGCCTCTTCAAGGACAGTTTTGATGAAACTGAAGCCATTTCACTGCCCTCTGAGGACAGGACATCATCATCTCTGGTTTTAAGTCTGTTTAACCAGAGGAGCAGTCTCCCTTCTCTGTCTTTAAGAGTCTTGGTAGAGAAAGTTCTACAAATTCTACATTCTTTAGGAGAATGGTCAGGGTAAAGACAGTAGAGGCAAGTTTCATGCTTGTCATCGACGTGCAGTCTCTTCTTACCACAAGATGAACAGGCTCTGAACAGACCTTTTTTCTGTTGATCAGCCATTGTTGATTGTTGAAGAAAAATATCCAAGTTTTATGATGAAAAGAGATAAATCCAAGAAACCTGAGGAGAACTCAGGTGGAGACTCCCTAGCACAACGTGCGGTAGAAAATCTGAGAGACTGAGGCTCCTGGCGGCAAGGTTCTAGAGGGAGGTGGTGGCTGATTGGCTAACTTCAGGAGTTTGGTCCTTTTTACAAAAGGACATAGATAGGCTACTAAGGCAAGGCCCATAGGCCTGCTTTTCTCTATGTATGTCTATGGGACAGTACTTTTCTATGTACCGGGGACTCCCATCTCGACGACGGGGAATGATTCAGGCATGTGAATCTATGAAAGACACCCATAATACTGGATAAATGGTGGTTATAATTTATGCTAAGAGTCCAGTGTTACGTTTGATAGTTTTTATTACGCTAGAAGGAGATCTACCTGGGTTGTCTGTTATAGGCTGCCCAGTTTTTTTTTTCAAGGGTGTGGGAAGCATATATTTGTTATACTATTGTTATGCAGAAGGAAGAGATACTTCAATCTTAGCATTGCACCATCTTACAAAAGGGACCCACCTTGAAGCTCCAACTTTCAGATAATATCACCTTGTAGGCGTCTGTATAGATTTGCAAAAAGTGAGCCTAGGGAGCAAATGCAATTTCTCGGTGCAATGGGGTAAAAAGCTACTGGTTTCAAGAAAAGTGTCTTACGATTTGTAGGGCTGCAGAGTTTCTGGTAGAATTTCCTTTTAATTTCCTCCATTCTCCTTTCACAGGGCAGCAAAGTTAAGGCGAATTTTATTGGACACGTTTTGGAACAGGAACATTTTGAAGCATATCCTAGATGCATTGCAGCTTAGGTAAAACTTTACAAAACTGCAATTTTTCTTCTAAATATATTGTTTATATGTTGTAAGTGTTCCTGAATCCTTGCACCCAGGTGGGATTTTTGAAGATCCTACACCGGAAAATGTAATGTGACAAGGTAAATCATGAGGGAGAGGCTGCTCATCACATTTTCAATGCAACCATGTCGAATATGCTAATATATATATATATATATATATATATATATATATATATATATATATATATATATATATATATATATATATATATATAAAAAAATAAAAAAAATAAAAAAAAATCGCTCAAACTCTCCTTAAGATCCTTTAGGAAAGAGGCAGCACTCGCGGATCAAGAGTAAACCAGAGTTTAATTAGAGGGAACAAAAAAGCACAGACGGGTTTCGGCGTGAGCCTTCGTCAGTGTGTCATTCATCCACATCCTACAATCTATTATATAAACAAACAATTCGTGAGCATTGTCATGGACATAGGACTATACCCCTTTAGGCCACTATGGGCGCCATCTTGGAATGGTGTTCTATCCAGATAGAGGTCTTTTATAATTTAAACATGAAGTTATCACGTTTGAAAATAAAGCCGTGGATCGGCTTGTGTCCTATGGCATTTTGTACAATGCTAACATATTCAAAACAGTGCAGAAAACATAAGAAGTAAGGAAAGTCATCAGGCACATGGAAAAAGAGGATTATGCTCCTATCCCTTGAGTGGAATTGAACCAAATTATTTCATCATATTTATCATAATTACTAAACATAGCTATTTACGGGATATATAGCATAAAGATACTCTATTGGTTCAAGGAACTCGCAAAGAAAAGGTATATTTACAATATTTACAAAAGTCAAGTTAGACTAAACCACGGTCTGGTGTGTATTGAGATAAATAATGAAGCTAGGTTGTCAAGACGGATATTCTCAGGACACACATTGTTTGTAAATATCTAGGATTCAAATATCCATATCAAGATACTGATTCTCCTGTAATACACTATCATCCTTGATGATAACGACAAAGCCTATGTTCAAAATTATAAACTCATGATATTAATCACAGCATCCCTCACGTGCTCAGTAATGTTGCGTGCTGGCAATATCTATACATACATATGCAAGGTAAGTTATATATTCACTGAAAAAACCATAGGTTATAGACCATATATAGTTAGGAATTAGCATTTAAAAAACCTTATTTTACTCACACAAAACCATTGAAATTCCATATATAGTTAGTTGCACTAACTATATATCGCGCACCCGCAATCCACTGCTGATGATGTCACATATTACATCATTCATGACATGGTCAGTGACATCACTGATGACATCACTGATGACATCACTGATGACAACATCCAGTGACTGTATGTTTCTGTAAAGTTAAAATATGTCTTACATATTGAAGAATGAGTGGATTTATAAGTGTCTGGATGAAGGATTTAGTAGGTGCATGACTGACTGTGTGAGTGATTAAATGTGTCTCACTGAGTGCATGGGTTAGTGACTAAACGGTCTTAATTTGTGCATCATTATATCTTTTGTTCTGTAAACTGCTGCATGTGTTGATCAGTAGCTATATGAGTAACTATATGGGTTATTGATTGGTTGCCCATGTATGTGTATGGGAGACTGAGTGTGTGTGTGGGTGTCTGGGAGGTGTATGACTGTGCATATATGTGTGGGCAGTTGATTCACTAGATGTATGGGTTCAAAAGTGCATGTGGAAACAGCTGTATGGGCGGTTGACTGTGTGCATGAGTGTATTGGTGAGTGAATGGATATCTCAGTGCTACATGTCAAAATAAGTACATATGTAAAACACAGTACATGTGAGAGTTGACATATATAAATAACTGTGCATAAGAGTAAGTGAATGTGTGAGTGGCTGTATGGATCATTGTGAACTTGTATCCGGGATTGTATAAGAGAGTACATATGTGTTAGTATGTGTTTGAATAAGTAAGGTGTGTATAACTGTGTAGTTGAGAAAATGGAGGTGTGATTGATTCTTTGCATGACTGACTAGGTGTGTGTGTAACTTCATGGATGAGTGACAGTCTGTGAGTGTCTGTTTACACTGAGTGTATCTAAGGTTATATTAGAGTCTGAAGAGGTTCATCGTATTATCACATGAATGCTGTCATCAGTGATGTGATCAGTAATGTCAAATGAGATGTCATCAGTGATGTCATCAGTGATGTCATCAGTGATGTCATCTGAGATGTGATCAGTGATGTCATTTGAGATGTCATTTGAGATGTCATCAGTGATGTCACTGACCATGTCATGAATGATGTAATATGTGACATCAGCAGTGGATTGCGGGTGCGCGATATATAGTTAGTGCAACTAACTATATATGGAATTTCAATGGTTTTGTGTGAGTAAAATAAGGTTTTGTAAATGCTAATTCCTAACTATATATGGTCTATAACCTATGGTTTTTTCAGTGAATTTTCAAGGTTTTGTAAATGCTAATTCCTAACTATATATGGTCTATAACCTATGGTTTTTTCAGTGAATTTCAATGGTTTTTTAATAGCAAATATCATAAGCTGTCGAATGTCAAGTACGTGGTAAGTAAAAACATTTTCGTGTTTATGCACACTGATCTGCTTTGAATGCTGCCCCCCCCCTCATTTCTATTAGGAGTACTCTCTCTTTGCAGATAGTGAAGGGTAGTTAACGCAGGCCTTTGCCCCCGTTGTAATCCGTCGTGCCTGCTTCTCTCTCCATTTGATTGATTGTTATCCAAGCATTTACTGTTTTAGAATTGGTTCTCTTTGGTTCATTCTCTATTTACAAACAAGCACAGAGTCGCAATACTCTGTTTAGTCTTTGCAGATAGTGAAAAATCGTGTAAAAAAACAAAAGGAATCGAGCAAAATCAGTAGGCCACTAATGGGATCTCTTTTTGACCTCGCTAAAATAGAAACATTAGGAACAACCCCTCATGAGAAATACGAAACTAGTGAGAGGAACCGAGCTCGACGCCATGATGGCTGCAAGACAGCTCGGCTCCGCCGCCCACCCCGCCCAAAATAACGACAAACCCTATGCAAATATTATAAATATATACAACACACCAGCAAAGTAACAGGGTAAAACATTTTATTAAATAACTATTTACATAACTATTTTATACTTTTTGTTGCCCGATCCGACTAGCTCAATCGATCGAGCATGAAACTCATGCACTCTGATAGTTCAAAGTTTTGAGGAGTGCTTGTTAGACTGTCTGAAGCTTATTTGCACCTGCTACAGCTTCACTATTCTCAATGTAAGTGGGGGCTGTTTGAGGACGTGACTGCATTTGAAAACAATGTGATGCGGTGCCTCCCTGAACCGCTTGACGGAGGCCCCCGAGGGACGGTGTGATGGCGCGGACTCTGAGGGGGCGCTTGGCTCCGGCCCCCTCCCCAAGTCGTGTTGCCCTGGTGTGGCCTGAGATCGCCCCCGACATAGGTGGCCGGCTCCTGGGGTCAAGCGGAGCTTTTTGCCTTTTGGTGACTCTTCCATTCTTGACCTTGTCCCACAGTCCGTTTGACCTAAAGACACGCTGTAGTGGGGCGCCCCTTTACCGTTTCAGTTGCCATTCCGCCCGCTTTTGCTACACTGTGCGTCTTCCGCTATTCAGCTGTTTACCGCCCGCTCTTGCGACTACAGTGTCTCGCTCACCATGTAGTTGAGTTGCTCCCGCTCTTGCGGTGCAGCGATAGGCGGCTGCCACAGGACTCTCAAAATGGCGGCCGGCTCTTCAGATTTGGGCGTGGTCCACTAAAATGGCCCTGCGACACCTTGGAACTCGGACGCTTGTCTGCTAGGGCTTGGGCTCCATTCTCGAAAGCGTCCCCTCAGCCTTGAAGATTCTACAAAAGTGTTGGGGGCCCCCGACTCCCGCAGGCTTCTGGTGGGGAGCGGCTGCCATGATTGCTCGTGGAATGGCCACGACGGAGCTACGAGATGGTGGTGCTCTCATGCTGACGCCAGCTTCAGTCTGAAACATCCAGAAACACTGTAGACTACCAATTCGATCAGTTCCGGTAGCGCCCCAACGTGACCCGGTAGAGAAGAACTTGCCCTCCCCTCTTTGACTGATGGTTCTTGTTGCCTGTCCCTTCTGTTGTCATTTAACAGAACTATTTAGCCTGCTGAAAGGGGTTGTGTTCCGACCGCTGGTTGGTGGAGACATTTTGACTATATTCTGGACCTGCGTTGTCGCGTAATGCGTCATATGACGCGCCGCGTTAGCGCATCCGGAAGTGCTCCGGTGCGCGAAGCGCAGCTTCCCGGAAGCGATCCGGGGCGCGGCGCGCAGCGCGTAACGTAAGCATAACAGGTCATGTGAATAAAACTTTTCATTGGTTCATTTTACTTTTCTTATTCTAATGATGAAAGGCTTGGTCATATGACCTAAAAATTACACTTTTTATTACTTTCGAACATTATTTTTTCTTAAACATATATGTTATAATGTTCCAGGCTAATGTACTTTCCCGGAAAATTTACAACTGTCCTGCAAGTAAAATATATTCCTTTTTCGAGAAAAAGGGCGTTTCTTCGTCCCATGACGGAGCCGTTGAGCAAAAGAGGCTCGGCCTGCTGTCTTAGTCGCCGATACGCCTGAATATCAGATTCTTATCGATCACTTTATGTTGCAGGAGTAGAAAACACAACAGCCCTTGACCATTTATCTTTACTGCGTTCCTGCGTATTATACCTTTTACCCTTCATGTAATTGGACTGCTTTATTTCACTTGCCTTTTACAGATTCGAAAACAGTGACTATTATTAAAAACTTTACCAATGTAAATACTACTACCATGTTTTCTTTTAAAAACCTTTATTGTGAAAATGTCAGTATACAAATACGGGCCTATAACCACGTGGGCCGGCCACGGAGCAAACTGTAATCGTATATGATGAGGAGACATTTACACTGTAGAGGAACGTAACGGGCGGGCCATTAGGTTGCAAGAACTAAGGTGTCCAACAGTTGCGGAATCGGTGGACGTACATTTTATAATTAAAATACGACAGGGCCAGTTACATTAAAATTATCTGGATATACATTTGCGGGCAAGTACCATGGGTGACGTTAATTCGAACTTTCAATAGTACAGTAATCAATAACACATCAGAACTTAATATCAATAGGGATGTCGAAATATTCAATCAATTCTCGTCCCCGCCCGCCATGTGCTTCAAAACTGCATACGTATCTCGTGATATCAAGGTTGTGCAACCAGTACACAACAAGGAGTTACGAGTCCCATTTATTCCGGCGGCATTTTGGGCGAGGACGGGCAGGTCCAGGATATAGTCAAAATGTCTCCACCAACCATCGACTATGATGATGTTCATATGCTGTATTTATTAGAGTAACACTCATCTGTCCACATGAAATTAATTTGCCACAATCTAAACATGTCATTTTAATCTTTCCAAAGTTCTTCTGAATATTTGGGACCGTTTCCCTTGCCTCTGATGCTGTCAGTGCCACTTCTTTGGTGAATGTACTGGCAGGTCGGGGGTTGTCCTCCAAATCTCTTTTGTGCAGCACTATAATTAATCGGTGCCACCTCTCCATATGACGATGCATGGTATAATTACCATAACTATATTTTTTTTCGGTTCCTCTGGAGAGTACATCGTGGCAGATGAGGCAGGTAACGTACCGGGCATTTACCTTTTTTGCATGTACAGGAAAGGAAAAAAAATTCTAAGGTGTCCCAGGGCCATTTTAGTGGACCAGGCCCAAATCCAAAGAACAGGCCGCCATTTTGAGAGTCCTGTTGCAGCCGCCTGTCGCTGTAGCAGCAAGAGCGGGCGAAACTCAGCTAGACGGCGCTCCACTGCAGATGAAGTGCCTCAACCTGGAGAGGCGGGAGAGGCTCGTTTGCGCCGCCTCCCCCCCTTCGGGCACCCCACGCCGTCTTTCGGCGCAGCATTGTAGGATGGCCACACCAGCATCACATTGCTTTCCAATGCAGTCAGATCCTCAAACAGCCCCCACTGACTGACGCGAACTCACAGGCCAACGGGGCGCCCCACGCCGACTTTCGGCGCAGCATTGTAGGATGGCCACACCAGTGCGGCAACTTGCTGGACACCACCTCGGTGCCATCCGGATCTTGGCGCGTTGTGCTGCCTTCGGCCTATTCGCACATCGGTCCGCTACTGACGCCGCCTCACGTGCCAACGGATTTTCTACGCTTTTTATAGCCCTATGCCGCATAACAGGTCATGTGACTTGTTTATAAAACTTTTCATTGGTTCATTTTACTTTTGGTTTCCTAATGATGGAAGGCTTGATCACATGACCTAAAAATAACACTTTTCATTGGATTAAAACATTTTTTTTCCCCAAACGATGAAAGCCCCACCTTGTTTCTGGATGTTTCAGACTGAAGCTGGCGTCAGCATGAAAGTACCACCATCTCGTGGCTCCGTCGTGGTCATTCCGCGAGCAATCATGGCAGCCGCTCCCCACCGGAAGCCTGCAGGAGTCGGGGGCCCCCAAGACTTTTGTAGAATCTTCAAGGCTGAGGGGACGCTTTCGAGAATGGGGTCCAAGACCTAGCAGACAAGCGTCCGAGTTCCAAGGTGTCCCAGGGCCATTTCAGTGGACCAGGCCCAAAAAGGAAAGAGCCTGCAGCCATTTTGAGAGTCCTGTGGCAGCCGCCTATCGCTGCACCGCAAGAGTGGGCGCAACTCAGCTGAATGGCGGATTTTGGCACAGTGTACCAAAAGCGCGGCGGATTGGCAACTGAAACGGTAAAGGGGCGTCCCACTACAGCAGGCACGTTCACGCCGCCTCACCAATTCCCCCCGGGGCGCCCCACGCCGTTATTCGGAGCAGCATTGTAGGATACCAAAACCAGTGCGGCAACTTACTGGACATCACCTGGGTGCCATCCACATCTCAGCGCGTTCTGCTGCCTTGGGACTATTCGCACAGCAGACCGCTACTGACGAGGCCTCCCCCCGCACCCCCCGGGACGCCCCACGCCGTTTTTCGGAGCTGCATTGTAGGATACCAAAAACCAGAGCGGCACCCAGGTAACATCACCTGGGTGCCGTCCAGAACTCAGCACGTTGTGCTGCCTTGGGACTATTCGCACAAAACACAGCTACTGACCATTGTTGCTTCTTTTTTCAAAAAAATGTTTAAATGTATTTACTGTTTTTGTTGCGTTGTATATATTTATAAGTTATTAAAGTTTTATAATCCTACTACTTTGTTGGAGTGCTATATATTTTTAATGTGACACATAATTGTAAAAACTTTGATGTACAAAGAGGCATCCCTGGAATCTTCCGCTTCAGGCTCGGCCCCCTCCCCAATCACAATACAGGATCAATCAATCAAAGACATTTATTGAGGCACTACTGACCCGGAGGGTCTCAAGGCGCTAGGGGGGGGGGGGGGGTGCTGCTACTGCTCGAACAGCCAGGTCTTGAGCTTCTTCCTGAAGGAGAGGTGGTCTAGGGTCAGGCGCAGGTCGGACGGGAGGGAGTTCCAGGTCTTGGCGGCCAGGTAGGAGAAGGACCTTCCTCCTGTTGTCGCTCTTCGGATGCGGGGGACGGCGGCGAGGGCGTGGTTGGTCGATCGGAGGTGGCCTTTGGGAGCGTAGAAGTTGAGGCGGTTGTTGAGGTAGCTCGGGCCTTGGTCGTGTAGGGCTTTGTGTGCGTGGGTGAGGAGACGGAAGGTGATTCTTTTGTTGACGGGGAGCCAGTGCAGGTCTCTTAGATGTCCAGAGATGTGGCTGCGTCGGGGGATGTCGAGGATGAGTCTGGCTGAGGCGTTCTGGATCCGCTGGAGTCTCTTCTGTAGCTTGGCTGTGGTTCCGGCGTAGAGGGCGTTGCCGTAGTCCAGTCGGCTGGTAACGAGGGCCTGGGTGACCGTCTTCCTGGTCTCAGTGGGGATCCACCGGAAGATCTTCCGTAGCATGCGCAGGATGTGAAAACAGGACGCGGAGACGGCGTTGACTTGTCTGGTCATGGAGAGGGAGGAGTCCAGGATGAAGCCCAGGTTGCGTGCGTGGTCCGTCGGTTTGGGTGCGGTGCCCAGGGGGGGGGGGCCACCAGGAGTCGTCCCAGGCGGAGGGCGAGGAGCCCAGGATGAGAACTTCCGTCTTGTCGGAGTTCAGTTTCAGGCGGCTGGTTGTCATCCACTCGGCAACGTCTTTCATCCCTTCGTGAAGGTTGGCTCTGGCGGTGGCGGGGTCGTTGGTGAGGGAGAGAATCAGCTGGGTGTCGTCAGCGTAGGAGATGATGTTGAGTCTGTGTTGGCGTGCGATGGCCGCGAGGGGGCTCATGTAGACGTTGAAGAGGGTGGGGCTCAGCGAGGATCCTTGAGGGACGCCGCAGATGACTCCGGTGGCCTCTGACTTGTACGGTGGTAGACGGACTCTGTGTTCTTCCGTCGAGGAAGGAGATGATCCATTCCAGTGCCTTCTCATGGATTCCGACGTTGCTGAGGCGCTGCACTAGGGTGCGGTGGCAGACAGTGTCGAATGCCGCGGAGAGGTCTAGGAGGATGAGGGCCGCTGTTTCTCCGTTGTCCATCAGGGCTCGGATGTCATCGGTGGCAGCGATGAGGGCGGTCTCGGTGCTGTGGTTGGCTCGGAAGCCAGACTGTGAGGGGTCGAGGGATCCATTCGTCTCGAGGAAGGCGGCCAGCTGTTTGTTGACGGTCTTCTCGATGACTTTGGCTGGAAACGGGAGGAGCGAGATGGGGCGGTAATTCTTGAGTTCGGTGGGGTCCGCTGTAGGTTTCTTGAGTAGGGCGCTGAGTTCGGCGTGCTTCCAGCTCTCCGGGAAGGTGGCGGTGTCGAAGGAGGTGTTGATGATGTCCCGCAGGTGGGGTGCGATGACAGCGTCGGCCTTGTTGAAGACGTGGTGAGGGCAGGGGTCGGTTGGAGATCCGGAGTGGATGGAGTTCATCATGCGGACTGTGTCTTCGGTGCTGATCGGAGTCCAGGCGCGGAGGGTGGTGGTGGGGGGCGGTGGTTCGGTCGTGGCGTGCGTCGGTTGAGTGCTGAAGCTGTTGTGTATGTCCGCGATCTTGTTGTGGAAGTAGGAGGCGAGGGAGTTGCAGAGGTCTTGCGAAGGGGTGATGTCGTTGTTTCCGGCATTGGGGTTGGAGAGCTCTTTCACGATGTTGAAGAGTTCCTTGCAGTTGTGTGCGTTGTTGTCCAGCCGGTCCTTGAATGCAGTTTTCTTGGTGGCGCGGATCAGTTGGTGGTGCTTCCGGGTGGCAAGCTTGAGGGTGGTCATGCTGTCCGGAGTTGGTTCCCTTCTCCAGGCTTTCTCGAGGGCTCGGCAGTTCTTCTTGGAGCTCATGAGTTAGTCGGTGAACCATGGGGCCTTCTTGCTGCCGGGTCTGCTGGGCGGGGTCCTCAGTGGGGCGAGTTCGTCCGCGCAGTTGCTGATCCACTTCGTGAGGTTGTCGGCGGCCTGGCTGGGGTTTGCTGAGCTGGCGGGAGGGTGCTGGCTCAGGGAAGCGGCGAGCTGGTCAGATGTTATCTTGTTCCAGCTTCTTCGAGCAACCTGTTGCTGGTGGTGGTGGATCGTCGTTCTTTTGAAGGTGAAGTGGACGCAGCTGTGGTCCGTCCAGTGGAGTCCGGTGGTGTGGCTGAAGGTGATGTCTCTGCTGGATGAGAAGACGGCGTCGAGTGTGTGTCCGGCGAGGTGGGTGGGGGTGGACACCAGCTGCTTGAGACCGAGGTTGGCGAGGTTGTCGAGCAGGGTGATGGTGTTGCGGTCGTTGTTGTTCTCCAGTGGGAAGTTGATGTCCCCCAGGAGGATGTAGTCGGCGGAGGGGAGGGCATGCGGGCTGATTAAGTCGGCGATGTCCTCGCTGAATTGTGTGCGTGGTCCCAGGGGTCGGTAGATCAGGGTGCCTCTGAGGGTGGTTTTGGGGTCCGTGTGGATCTGGAAGTGCAGGTGTTCGGCGGTTGTCAGGGGGTCGTCGGTGTTGGTCTTGATGCGGATGGTGTCCCTGTAGATGATGTCGAGGCCTCCTCCAGTCTGGTTGTCGCGGTCTCTTCGGGTGATCTTGTAACCCTCTGGGATGGCGATGGCGATGGCGATGTCGGGCGCTGAGGAGACGTTCATCCAGGTTTCCGTGAGGAAGGCGACGTCAGGGGCTGTGGTGTCGAGGAGGTTCCAGAGTTCGATGGCGTGTCTGTGGACAGAGCGGGTGTTGAGGAGGATGCACTTGAGCTGGTTGCTGCTGGTGTTCGGCTTGGTGGGTGTTGGTGCAGGACAGGTCCGGATGCAGGTGAACTTGCAGGCGTGGCATCTGAAGGGTCCGTGCGTTCGTCTCGGGGTGGCTCGGTAGCATCCCGGGATACGGCCGGTGTTGAGTGCGTTGAGGGTGGCGGCGTCGTAGGTTCGGCGGGTGGGCTGGTGTCTGCGGGAACCAGGGGTCCTGGCACTGGGCGCGGTCCAGGCGCGGACAGGCGCAGACGGGCTTACCTTTGGCGCACCTTCGGCGCTCAATCGGTGCTCCCGCTGCGCGCGTCCGCTGCGCGGTCGCTCCGGGGGCGTCATAAGAAGGGAGCCGGTAGGGAGGGTCTGCGGGGAGCGGGCCGACCAATCGGCTGGTGGGGGGGCGGGGCCGCGGGCTGGCAGCGGCGGGAAAAATGAAGTCGGGCTTGGTGGGCGGCCCTGCGGCGTCTGGGGCAGCGGCGGGAAAACAGGAGGCAGAGGCTTGGAGGGCGGCCCTGCGGCGTCTGGGGCAGCGGCAGAGAAACCAGGTAGGCAGCGGGCAGTAGGTAGGCAGAGGGGGCGACCAGGCCAGAGGCGCAGTGGTCGCTCCCTTGGAAGGGTCTGGGTCCCCTTAAGAAGGGAGCCGGTAGGGAGGGTCTGCGGGGAGGCGGGAGCGGGCCGACCAATCGGCTGGCGGGGGGGCGGGGCCGCGGGCTGGCAGCGGCGGGAAAAATGAAGTCGGGCTTGGTGGGCGGCCCTGAGGCGTCTGGGGCAGCGGCGGGAAAACAGGAGGCAGAGGCTTGGAGGGCGGCCCTGCGGCGTCTGGGGCAGCGGCAGAGAAACCAGGTAGGCAGCGGGCAGTAGGTAGGCAGAGGGGGCGACCAGGATGGTTTTCAGATAGTAGGAACGCGTGTGGTGTGACGGATCTCATCGGGTGGGGGCCTTGATCTACTGTAACTCCTTTGAAGAGGGGTGATTCTTTACAGCTGGGGCCATAAACTACATCTGCAGGGCTAGGTGATAGCCTGGGACCGGCCTGGACAATCGGACACAGAGGAAGAGGAGTGTCAGAGGGTGCGGTAGTGAATAGGGCGTAAGGGAGGTGTCGGGCGGGCACAGGGTGTGATTCTCAGGGAAGAGCAGCGCAGATGGGGGGAGGTTTATTGCCCATGCATAAGACAGAGAGCGGGGGTGACCAGTGCCTGGGGGAGATGCTTGCGAGGGTGGGGAGCCATGCTAAGGATCGACAGCGTGCAGAGAGTGGGTCTGGTCAAGGCATCTAAAATGGCTGCCGTGCACGACAAAAGTGTGGCATTTGAAAAAAGGCAAGATGGCGCAGACAATGTTTATCAACACTTCCTGATTTCCTTCGAATCGAACGTTAACAGACGTTATCTCTCCCACACTACCGGTCCCCCTGGGCTTAAACGCCGAGATGGTAGGGACTGCATCCCGTGGAGATAGGCCGAGACGTCACTCAGCAGAAAAAAAAAAAAAAAAAAGTCTATAAACATACAATAAGTTAAGTCAATCATTCTTGTTTCCTTGTAGTACGCTCCCCAGTCCGCTTTCCGTTACGCGTACCTGGCGCACCCCACGAAAAAAAAACGTTTTTTTTTTTTTTTTTTTTTTGCCCCGCGGGGCTTTTTTAAAGCCTTAACATCAAACCTAGGGGGTCAGGGAGGATCTACTATGCCCCCTTATGGTCATTTGCCCCTTCGCTTTGGCCTCCTCTTGTCTCTCGATCCTACCGAGAGACAAGATGGCGGCCGCTACGGACTGTTTGGAATGTTTACAGACACCGGAGAGCCAATCAGCTTCGCTTCGCAAAGCTCCGTAACGCGAAAAGTACGCGAAACGGAGCGCTACCCGGAGCACTGTTACTGATATATATATTTTTTTGAACGTTAATTTCTCAAAATCCACTGGAGCACATATATTGAGACCTAGCAAAGGCACATCGGGCTACCGGTCCCTACAATTTTGCCAAGTTTCATGCAAATCCATTCAGCCGTTCGGGCTAAAAGTGAGGCCAACCGCCCTATGGAAATTAACATGGGAAAAACGCGTTTTGGGACCCCCCTTTTTTCTCGGCCCCCCCTTGACGAACCCCCCCCAAATTTTCAGGGGCTGCTCAGAAACAAAATGTTCCATTTTCCTGACAATTTCAGCCAATTCCGTCCACAAACGCCAAAGTTATTAGACATAGGATTTTTTCTCTATGGGATTTTTGAAAATTCTAACTATATATACCTACTGGCGACCGCCAGTAGGAGATATCTATATATATCTATATATCTATATATATTTCCAGTCTCTGTTAAACCAGTATATCGCCACCACCACAGATACACGGACCACCACGCAATGGATAGTATTCAGAAGGTAGGTTTATTTTCCTCCAAAGGTCTTATTTCGGCATGACGCGTTTATATATATATATTTATATATATATATATATATATATATATATATATATATATATATATATATATATATCCAATTGGTGCATCAATCTTTTACAGTGTTAATTTCACAGCGAATAAAAATGTATCCGTGGATAACCATTTACAAGAATTGTTTTAATATTTAGATTGGTACTGTCATTTTGAGAATATTAATTTCATTGCACATTGGAATCCATCATTTTTGGGAGGCTAGTCAACAATCCACATTCAAACAAGCTTTTCCCACAACAATGAAATAGAGTTCTTACCTCGTTACTTTTCTGACTGTCTGTTTGAGTTGCAACAGTTGTCTCAGTTCTGTCTGGAGAGAAGGCTAAAGTAAGTGGTACTAGCTTGGGGGACGCAACCTCTACATCAGACGAAGGCGATTTTGGATGACAAGATACTGGAGACTGAAAGTCCACTGCCTGCTCATTTCTGAAAGAGGGAGATTTAGCATTATTTCACCAAAAACAAATTACGAAAATTGTCATTTTCAATATTGCTCCCATTAGAGTTGTTAGTTTATTGAACTGGGCGATGGTACCAGTGGAGCCCAGTGATCAGGTTATAAGTTCCTGGACAGCACTTTAACAATAACACATGCAGTGGGCGCACCGACGATTGTAGATGAAGCTGTAAGAGCCACACTGGATAACTAATGATCTAGGTAAATTGTTGGATGATTGAACAGAAATAAGCCCTCCTATCACCTTGAGTGTGTACTCTTGTCACACACAACTAGTCTGGAGGCATTGGGAACAAAACAATAATGATGAGACTACTTAAGATAGAGAAATAGAGAGCAAAGAATAAAGAATAAAAGAAAAAAATCCCTCAGGTTCTCATGGCTTTCAGCTAATTAGTAAGTCAGCTCTGGCATTTTGAGTAATTTGCAATCAGTAATTTTGGCCAAGTCAAGGTATACAAAGTTATGCAGTCAATCTCAGCACCTATGAATATCCTAGTCATGGCGATGCCTCCTCAGACGTGCAATTATATACTGATAACCGCTTCATTTATTTCACTACAGCAGAGGTTTTCAACCTTTTAATTTCAGTGGACCCCCACTGAATCCCTACTAGAAGTGGAGGGCCGCACCCTAAGAAATGTCTAAATCTGAACTTCAAAGCAATACAGAAAACTGCTACTGTGTTGTGTAGAGGTGGAAATGAACAACTCTCGATAATGACAGTTCATGCCAGGGCTGCTCTGGATGGACCGCCTAGATCACATATTTTTGGGGGGTGGTATCTGGGGGCAGGGGAAGGAGAGCCAAATAATTCAACACGTGTAATTTAAAGGGAATTGTGATTATTTTAATAGCTCCTAGAGGACCTTGTTGGATTGTGCTGCTGAGCGTTCGGGGCAGTGCATTTGATTTGGAATGTTCTTGTTATGCTGAGCAGTTGATGGATTTCGAAGCACCAAGTCTGCTGCTTGAAAATGGTTACTCAGGGGATCAAGCAAACCCTTCCATTTTTTCAGGGGTCTTGGATGTTATAGAATGAGTTTGCTGGTGCAATTTTCATTTGATTTTCTATGGCTACCTAAAGAATTCCACATTTTTAAATGTGCATTGCCTGAGCAGTTTTCAGGCTCTTGTAATAAATGGCTCACGATTTCGGGGATTCCTTTTATTATGCTGTCTGACTGTGATGCCAGTGATGCTTCCAAACTGGAAGTGGTAAAATCTGGACGAGTAGGCCCATTTCTGGGTCTACACAGCTTGATTTGAGTTTATCCCCACCCTTGCTATGGTTAAAGATATATTCTACTGTAGGTCTTTTAGTAAGCCTCTTGCACCCTTCACTGGGCTAGCATAGTTCTTGCTGCGAGGTACGCAAAGTTCAACTATTTTTGTCAGTTTCGGACTTGCTGTCAAGCACTGATCTGGCTGTATGGTTTCGGTGTTGAACAATGGGTACACCAGGATTTAATTGTCTACCTTTTTCTTTACAATGTCCTTTGTCTGGCTTTATTGCCTCAGACAGAGTGCTCTATATCTACCTTATTTGCGACATCCTGTTTCCTAATGGTATTTTTAGGTCTCGTCCTTTACCATTCCGAAGGAATGGGAAATGTCGAGAATTCAAGTGCTCGAACGGATTGTCAAACCACCTCTTTTTTTCGTGGCGTTTTCTTCGAGTGCACGTACAGGCACGCGCTTTTGGCCCATACACTTTCATGGCCATCTGTTCCTGTTCCTCAATGTCCCTCCCACCCTTCGTTTGATCTTGCCGCGAGTTCAGGCTAATGGCCCTACCCCAGCACAGAGCACGCATCGCGGCCGCACAGCACATCAAAGGGCTTCTCCCAGCGTGTGCTGTGCGGCTTCTCCTCCCCTAATTATGTGGCCGGCCGCACTTGTGTTTACTGGCCGCTTCCCGGCCGCTCTTGTATTTAATTAGCAGCAGCAGCATTTCTCCTGCGCCAGGCCACATCAAAGGCTCTGTGCCACTTTCACCCACACAGCAACACTTACAGACACGCAACGCCACTCACACCCACGCAAGCCCACTATCATCCACGCAACACCACACTCACCCACGCAACGCCACTCACCCAAGCAACACCACTCACACACGCAACGCCACTCATCCAAGCAACCCCACTCACCCGCGCAACGCCACTCACCCGCGCAACGCCACTCACCCGCGCAACGCCACTCGCACGCGCAACGCCACTCGCACGCGCAACGCCACTCACAACGCCACTCGCAACGCCACTCGCAACGCCACTCGCAACGCCACTCGCAACGCCACTCGCACGCGCAACGCCGCACGCGCAAATCACACACACACACGCCACTCACACACGCAACGCCACTCACACCCACGCAAGCCCACTATCATCCACGCAACACCACACTCACCCACGCAACACCACACTCACCCACGCAACGCCACTCACCCACGCAACGCCACTCGCACGCGCAACGCCACTCGCACGCGCAACGCCACTCGCACGCGCAACGCCACTCGCACGCGCAACGCCACTCGCGCAACGCCGCACGCGCAACGCCGCACGCGCAACGCCGCACGCGCAACGCCACGCCACTCACACACGCAACGCCACTCGCACACGCAACGCCACTCGCACAGGCAACGCCACTCGCACAGGCAACGCCACTCACACAGGCAACGCCACTCACACAGGCAACGCCACTCACACAGGCAACGCCACTCACACAGGCAACGCCACTCACACAGGCAACGCCACTCACACAGGCAACGCCACTCACACAGGCAACGCCACTCACACACGCAACGCCACTCACACACGCAACGCCACTCACACAGGCAACGCCACTCACACACGCAACGCCACTCACACACGCAACGCCACTCACACATTGTGGGTGCAGATTGTGGGTGCAGATTGTGGGTGCAGATTCAGAGAAAACTCAGCAGCACCACCACCATTGCAATGCAATAGGTCTCGTTTTAACGCAAATTTAAGCTATAGGCCTTGTAAATGGCAAAGCCTTTTATTTATGTTCCAAAAACCAGAACGCAAAAATAAAGGGCATAATTATTTACAATGCTAATAGTTCAGACTCGCGTTATTGCGAGACCTATTGCATTTTCAATGCTTGTTTTAGTTCTATTCTTCCCCTCCTTTCCTTCAAATTTCAAGCCTGGTTTTGTATACAGATTCTAAGCTCCCTATTGCCATGCAGAGTGCCTTCTGCACTGCGCTTAATCATAAAAATAAACTGTGCACTCTTAAAACGTGGCACTGCCCCTTGCTCAGACAGCTGCAAGACAGTTTGCAATTATGCATTTGGTAGTAGGTAGAACACAAAAACTGTATCAGCGGCTGTTGATCAATCGAGCATTAACAGCAGGGCAATGGACTGGAAATGAGCAGAAGCGTGAGATGAACTGTTCCCAGATTCAGATTAGCCGCAGATATGGCTCCCATGCAGTGCTGGTCCTCCACTTGGCGCTCTGGGCCCGATTGCGTCGAGATTCCAGAAGCAGCTTACCTCGGAACTTAAATATTCCCTTGCAGCTAGAAGGGCAATTTTCCACTGAGGCTCGATTATAGCTTTTTCATGATAACTTTAGATATACAAGTATGAAAATAATATCAAGTCCGAAATGTTCAAATCATAGGATTGTCATAATGGATGTTAACTTGGTTACGGTGCTATCAGCTAAAACCACCAGAAGTCGTTGGCATTAGAAAGGTCCATTACTGAACAGATCAATTTCATTATTTAAAAAGAAATATATAAACATATATATATAAACATATATATATATATAAACACACATATATATATATATAAACACATATATATATATATATATATATATATATATATATATATAAACACATATATATATATATATATATATATATATATATATATATATACACACACACATATATATATATATATATATATATATATATATATACACACACACACACATATATATATATATATATATATATATATATATATATATATATATATATATTTGAGGGCAGTATGAATGGTACACATCCACAAACTGCATGGGATTGCTTTAAGTATATGCTTAAAAGTAATACATTGCTTGGGAAGCTGTGGAAAATCGGAAACTCAGACAAACTACAACTACGCTATTATCTAGACTACGTAACAATTGTTTCTAAACATTTCAGAGATGCCCAGTCACCTATATGAACTTTCTATGAGCAGGAGCAGATCATCAGTGACACAGGTATATAATGAAAGGAAATTCTATGCGTGGCCGTCTAAAGATGATTGAAAGCAGAAACCCTGAATATAGACGACCCGTCCTGTTGAACTTTGATGACAAGTTTTGTGAAAGTGGCAGTAGCATTCCACCAATTCTATTCCAGCATTTATACAGGAAAGTTGTTTTCCTCCAAATAATTGATGGAGCTCTTTTTTCAGTAGCTGCATATACTTTGCATCACAAATGTACAAGTCATTAATCTTAAATAGCCAATCAAAACTTAAGATACTAGACAGGCATTTAAAAATGTATCTATGTCAAATACCAGATCCAGATGGATTTTGTTCAGGAAACCATTAAAATTTTTATATATATATATATATATATATATATATATATATATATATATATATATATATATATATATATATATATATATATATATATATATATATATATATATATATATATATATATATATATATATATATATATATATATATATATATATATATATATATATATATATATATATATATATATATATATATATATATCGAATAGTTTTCTTACCTGTCGGTGTAGTTTTGCAGCTTGAAGATCTTTCTGGATTCACTATGCTGTGCATTATTCCGCGGTCTTGTGGTTGGGTCCGGATTCGTAGTCTTTTCTTTGTTTTTTTTTTTTTTTTTTCTTTGCCCAGGTGGGCGTCGGCGTCGCACCCCCTTTGGGTGTATTTCCGGTGACGTCGGCATGCTTCCTGCGGAAGCTCCCACTCTTGGGCGCCATCTTCGGGTTCTTTTTTTCCGTGTTTCTTTCGTTTCCGAAGTAATGGCAATGTTCATCTTAGTTTGTATTTACCGCTTTGTACTTTCAAAGTCTATTCTTTAGTTAACCACCTCTTCTCTCTCCAGCCTCATCTTTCTGGCGGAGGTGGGTGGGTTCGCTAGTGAATCCAGAAAGATCTTCAAGCTGCAAAACTACACCGACAGGTAAGAAAACTATTCATTTTGCAGCGTGAATCTTTCTGGATTCACTATGCTGTGCATAGATTTTGTAGCGGTTTCTCATCTCTGTGGCGGCTGGGTGGAAGATGAGCGTTGGGTGTTGAATATGTGCCGTAGCACCTTCTGTCCCACTTGAGCTTCCTTGTTCATTTGTATGTCCACACAGTAGTGCTTCGTGAACGTGTGCACCGAAGCCCATGTTGCCGCCAGGCATATGTCCTCTATGGGTGTGTTAGCCAGGAAGGCTATTGTAGCGCCCTTCTTCCTGGTGGAGTGGGCACGCGTCCCCTCAGCCAGTTCCTGTCCTGCCCGTTTGTGGCAGAGTTGGATTGTTTGTGCGATCCATCGTGCAATGGTCCTTTTGGTTACTGCTTTGCCCATGAAGCTGTTTGCGAAGGACACAAAAAACTGTTTCGTTTTCCTGTGCCCCTTTGTCCTTTCAATGTAGTGCATGACTGCCCTTCTGGCGTCCAGGGTGTGCAGAGCTCTCTCTGCGCTGGTTGTGGGTTTTTGGAAAAAACTCGGTATCTGTATCGACTGGTTCATGTGAAAATTGGATACCACCTTCGGCATGAAGTGTGGGTCAGTCCTCATCACAACTCTATCGTTGTGTATTTGTATGTATGGTTCTTGTAGCGTCAGCGCTTGAAGCTCGCTTACTCTGCGTAAGGACGTTATCGCAACCAGGAAGGCTGTTTTCATAGTTAGCATCTTTAGGGAGGCCCTGTGAAGTGGTTCAAAGGGCTCTTTCATGAGTTCCGTTAGGACTGTGTTCAAGTTCCATGCAGGTGGCGGCACCCGCTTGGGTGGTGCGATCCTTTTCGCTCCTTCTAGGAATCTCTTCACCACCTGTGATGTGAAGAAGCTCCTGCACGTTTCTCCCCTTGTGTAGGCTACTATCGCTGCCAAGTGAACTCTTAACGAGGATGAGCTAAGGTTCTTCTCCAGTAAGTGCGTCAGGTACCTTAGCACTGTGGAGTCCCTCTTCATCTTATTGTGGAGTCTTTCCTGTCTGCACCATATTGTGAATCTTTTCCATTTCGCAACGTAGCACTTTCGAGTGCTGGGCCTTCGTGCCTCCCGAAGTACCCTCAGGGTGCTTTCTGGTAGTCTCAAATGTGCGAACTCTATGTCCTCAGGAGCCACGCTACTAGGCTCATGCTCTCTGGCTCTGGATGCAGTACCTCTCCGTTCTGCATGGACAGTAGATCTTTCCTCCTGCTGAATCTGTGGGGTGCACACTGTGTCATCTCCATGATCTGCGAGTACCAGGTCTGCCTCGCCCACTGCGGTGCGACCAGTATCAGTGTCATGTTGCTCGCTCTGCATTTGCTCAGTACTCTGTGCATCAGTGGTATCGGGGGAAAGGCGTAGGCAAATGTCCTTGACCAATCTATCCATAGGGCATTCCCCAGTGTCCCCTCCTCGGGCTGCCTGGATGCGAAGTTTTGGCATTTTGCATTCTGGCGTGTGGCAAACAGGTCCACCGATGGTGTCCCCCACCTGTCGAACAGGTATCTTGTCTCCTGAGCATTGAGCTCCCACTCGTGGGATGCCGATGTCTGCCTGCTGAGCCAATCGGCTTGTATGTTGTCCTTCCCTGGTAGGTGTATGGCTAGCAGGTCTATCTTGAGAGGGATGGCCCATCTCCATATCTCCTGCGCCAGCGTTGAAAGCGGTGCGGACTGTGTGTCCCCCTGCTTGTTGATGTAGAACATCGCAGTGGTGTTGTCTGTTTGTATCAATACCTTGTGCTTGTACAGTCTTGTTTGAAAGGCCTTCAGTGCAAGGAAGATTGTCTTCAATTCTAAGTAATTGATGTGCTTTGTGGCATCCGTCGGTGTCCACAGTCCCCTCACCTTGAGCTCCTCCATGTGAGCGCCCCATCCCTTCAGGGATGCGTCTGTGGTGATGGTCACTGTTGGCGTTGGGGGCGTTAGAGGCTTTCCCCTTGCTATGTTCTCCATGGTCCACCATGTCATCTCCTTCTGCACTGCGTGCGTTACAACCACTAGATCCTCCCAACTGCCTGTAGCTTGTGACCATTGCTCCTGTAGCCATTCTTGAATGGGTCTCATGTGGAGTCGTACATTCGGTACCAGGTGGATGCATGATGCCATCATCCCCATGATCTTGCTCGCCGTCCTCACTGTCCGAGCTTGTCCCTTCCGGTAGAGGCGAGTTTCCTTCACCAGCGCCCTCGCCCTCTTCTCGCTGGGGAACACCTTGCCCTGTAAGGTGTTGATCTGTGCTCCCAGGAAGATCTTCACTTGTTCCGGCTCCATTGATGATTTCTTCCAATGGATGGAGAACCCCAGGTTTATGAGCGTGCTGGTCACTGTATGTGCGTGCAGCTTGCATTTCTGGTATGAGTTTGCTTTCACCAGCCAGTCGTCCAGGTAAGGGTATACATGTATCCCCTGCCTTCTTAGGTGCGCCGCGACTGCTGCGAGGCACTTTGTGAAAACTCTTGGTGCCGATTTTAGACCGAAGGCCAGTGTCGTGAACTGGTAGTGGCTTTCTCCGACGGTGAACCTGAGCATGTGCTTGTGCTTCCTGTTCATTGGGATGTGCAGGTATGAGTCTTTGAGGTCTATAGTGACCATGAAGTCCCCGGTCTGCAACTGTGGGAGCACCTCTTGCAGGGAGGTCATTTTGAATTTTTGCGTTCTTATGAATCGGTTCACGAACCGTAAATCGAGAATGGGCCTCATTGTCTCGTCTACTTTTGGTACCAGGAAGTATGTTGAGTATACTCCTGTGTTTCTTTCTTTGAAGGGTACCCTTTCTATGGCCTGCTTCCGCAGGAGTTCTTTTGCTTCTTCCTGAAGGCACTGCAGCTGCTTGCTTGCTAGCGGCTTTCTTCTTGGTTTTCTGCTTGTTGGCCTCGCCTCCAACTCTATGCAGTATCCGAATTGGATAATGTTGAGGATCCATTTGTCTGATGTGATTCCTCTCCACTCCTGGAGGTGGAATCTTAATCTCCCTCCCACTGGTGTCCTGTGGTCGTGGGTGTCTAGTTTGTCTTGACCCATCTGTACGTGCTGCCCCCTGGGATCTTTTTTGTGGGTGGGCACACGGGTTTTTTCGAAGTCACTTGGAGGTGGGCTGCTGGCCCCCTCTTCTATTTTGTCCTCGTCCATTTCTCCCTCGAAAGGACTGGCCTCTTTGTTGGTACTGCCAGGGCTGTTTCTGATGGCCCTGCTGACCCTGCGAGTCTGCCTGGTGCGTTTGCTGGAAAGCCTGGTGTGAAGTACCTGGCTGGTTTCCGCCTCTTCCGCCGGGCCTCCGTGACGGGGTGCCCCTCTTGTTCCCTCTGAACTGCAATGCTCCCATGGATCTTGCTGTTTCGTTATCCTTCTTAAGTTGGCTGAGTTGCTCATCAACTGTTTGTCCGAAAAGCGTACTGCCGTTGAACGGGGTGTTCAGGATGCTGTGTTGCACCTCCGGTTTGAAACCGGATATCCTGAGCCAGGCGTGTCTCCTTTCCGTGACGCCCATCATCATGAGCCTGCTGGCCGTGTCTGCCCCATCCAGAGCCGTCTTAAGGCAAGAATTTGCAGCATTCTTCCCCTCTTCAATTAGCTTTTCGGCTTTCTGCTTGGCATCCTGGGGCAAGTCCTTCACCAACTGTCCCAGTCCCTCCATGATTTGGTACATGTGTCTGTTCACCAGGGCGTTGGAATTAGCCATGCGCCAGTGGGTCGCGGCATTCCGTTCGATCCTTCTGCCCACCAGATCCATCCTTTTGCTCTCTTTATCCGGTGGCGGGCCCGAGGTAGTGGGTACGTTAGCCCTCCTCCTTGCTGTGGCCGTGATAATGGAGTCTGCGGAGACCGTGCCCTGAATGTAGGCCGGGTCCTTTGCGGCATGCTTGTACTTCTTCTCAGCTCTGGGAGTCACTGCCTTGCATGTTGCGGGCTCCCTGAAAGCTTCCTTCCCCTGAGCCAAGACGCTCTCGAGCATCGGGAGGAACTGGCTCCTCGTTTGTGTTGGGAGCAATATTTCCAGAAGAAAGTCTGCTTTCTGCTTCTCTTCGTCGAGCTTGAGCTTGAAAGCTGCTGCGGCAGATTGTATCACCGCGTTGTAGGCCCCGATGTCGTCCGGCGGCGAGGGCCTCGAGGGGTAGGTGTCGACCACCTCCTCCGGGCTGTCGGTCTCGACATCGATGTAATCCACATCCTGAAGGTCATAGGGCGCCGACTCTGTGTCTGTCCTGCCCTCATCTTCCTCCCCATAGCTGTAGCTCTCGTGGGGATTCTCGTACTCCTCCTGGTCGTCGAACACCTCGACGTCCCGGTCTTGCTCGGTGACTTCGGCGACCTCCTCTTCTTCCTCCTCGACCGCCTCCAGCACTGGTGGCTTGGTCTTCTGAGGGATCGTGAAGGCCTTCATCCTTGCGTCGAAATCTTTTTTCCGCTGCATGAAGTTCTCCATTTCTGCCTCGAGGCGCCTTCTTTTCTTTTCCATCTCGGCCGCGTGTTCCGCGTCGGATGGTTCCGCCGGTCTCTTCGACGGATGGCTCGTCGCCGTGCCTCTCGGAGTCGAAGTTTTCGACGTCGAACCGGATATCGGGTCTCTGGTCGTCGTCGACAGTTTCGGGTCTTTCTCCCTCGTCGATCGATCCTTTTCGGGGACGATTTTCGACGTCTTCTGCTGATCAGCAGCTCTCGGCGCCGGGGACTCCTTCTCTGAGGATCCGCTGGGCCTGGGAGTAGTCGCGGACGCCGCCTTTTTTGGCGTCGGCGCTTTCGGGGTCTTGCCCTCGATTTTTCGAGACTCAGAGTCTCTCGGGTTCTTGGGGGCCGAAGAGTCTCCTACCTTGTCAGAAGTCTTCGTGTAATCGGTCTCTACGACCGTGTAGCAGTCGTCTTCGGCGGCAGCGTTGTCTTCTTCCTCGGAGGACATCCCCAGCTCGTAGAGCGACGGGGTCGGGGCCTTCCCCTGCAGGGTGGCGTGTGCTACCCTCTGCCTCTCTCTCACACGAAGGGTCTTCGGGGTGAAGGCGGAACAGGCGTTGCAGTCTCCGCTTTCGTGGTCCACCGGTAGGCAAAGGTTGCATACCGGGTGCTGGTCTTTCTGCGCGTACTTGTGGTGGCAGTTCCGGCAGAACTTGAACGGCGTGTTGTCCATCCTCGAGCGTCCAGGGCCTCTCTGGTCGCGTGTTCGTCGACGTTCGTCGAAGATCTGGATGGAAAACGCCTTATCTTTGCTTGTCTTTCGTCGGTGAAGTCCCCTGGAGTCTTCAGATGACTTCTCCTCGTCTTTTCTGTATTTTCTTTCTTCTTTCTCCAAAAATGTCTGGAGCCCAAACGGGAACGATCCAGACCCGACCGCGGAAAAAAAGAATCTGAAGATGGCGCCCAAGAGTGGGAGCTTCCGCAGGAAGCATGCCGACGTCACCGGAAATACACCCAAAGGGGGTGTGACGCCGACGCCCACCTGGGCAAAGAAAAAAACAAAAAAAAACAAAGAAAAGACTACGAATCCGGACCCAACCACAAGACCGCGGAATAATGCACAGCATAGTGAATCCAGAAAGATTCACGCTGCAAAAATATATATATATATATATATATATATATATATATATATATATATATATATATATATTTTTATTTTTTTATTTTTTTTTATTTGTCAAATTGCAGTTATCGCAGGGCTCTGCACACCAGAGGCATCTGCAGAATCAAGCCAGATAGGACCAAGAAAGCAATCTACTTTTGTATATGGCATAACAAAAGCATACCAAATAATACAGACACCCCCCCCCACCCAAACTCCCTCCCTCGCCCCTCCCCCGAAGTCGCACAGTGTCCGTATAGTCCTGTCCACATCCTTCATACAGAAAAACGCAATTCCAGCGAGAGAGCACACACCCCTCCGGTCCCCCTCCCCACCACCTCCACGGACCCCCCATATACAAAGTTATCCCAATGCAGGCGCCTCTACAACTGCTGGGGTCCCCAGCCACAGACCCCGGTAATCCACCCATCTTTTCCATATTTTGTCATGTTTGCATGGGCATCCCCTGGCAACAAAAATAGGCTGTTCTAGCCCCATTCAAAAGTCTAAGCCATTCTTCCATGCAGCCACAGAGGGGGCCCGCGGCGCCTTCCCCTCCCTGGCAATATCTTGCTTCGCTAAAGTGAAGCCCAGCTGCATGAGATGTCGCTTGTGCATGTTACCCCTTACTCCCTCCATCACGTGTAGAAGAGCTAGTCGCGGCGTACGTGGTAGCCCCCACCCCAAAACCTCCGAGAGGCAGGAAAATACCCCTCTCCAAAAATCGATCAAGGGAAAGGCACTACCACACAGTGCAGGAACGTGCCCTCCTCCCGACCACACTCCGGAGAAGCAATCAAACCCGCTCGCCACAGTCTGGTTAACATGAAAATCAGAAATCACCTTAGGAAGGAACTTAGGGTGAGTACGCATCACAACCTTAGCAGCATGAAATACAGTATAAGGTTCCTGGCAACACAATGCCGGACTATCACTCACCCTGCGGGCCGATGTAATGGCCACGAGGAACGCCACCTTCCAGGACAGATGCTGCAGCGAAGCCTTATGAATAGGTTCAAAAGGCTCCTTCATCAACCTGGACAGCACCACATTCAGCTCCCACGAAGGAAGCCGAACAGGAGGAAACACTTTCTTCAAGCCTTCCAAAAAATCCTTTATCACAGGAATCTGGAAGAAGAATGTCTGTGAAGGGCATTTCCTGTAGGCAGTCAGCACAGCGAGATGAACCTTAATAGAATGGAAATTAAGGCCAGACTTCGCCAAATGCAAAAGGTATGGAAGGATGACGTCTTCCTTGCATGTCGTCGGATCATAGTTCTTGGACGTGCACCAGATGCAGAACCTCTTCCACTTGTAAGCATAGGAAGTCCTAGTGGAAGGGCGCTTAGCCTCCTTCAGTATGTCCATACAATCTTCAGGAAGATATTGCACTATCTCAGGAGCCATGCTGCCAAACTCAAAGACGAGAAGTTGGGGTGCAACATCTGCCCCCCGAACTTCGGGAGAAGGTCTGGCCGGCACGGCAGCCGTATGTGAGGAAGGAGAGACCGCAGGTCCGTGAACCACCACTGTCTGGGCCATTCCGGAGCAATGAGATGAGCAATGAGCACCGCCGGAATCAGGGGAATGGACGGAAAAGCGTACAGAAAGCTGTTCGACCAGTTGATCCATAACGCATTCCCCAGAGTCCCCTGCTGGTAATACCTGGATGCGAAGTCTTGGCATTTGCTGTTGTCGGCGGTGGGGAACAGATCCACGTCTGGAGTGCCCCACCTGGCGAAGACGTCTTCGAGCACTTCGTCGTTTATGACCCACTCGTGGATTTCCTGGATCAGTCTGCTGAGTGCGTCCGCCTGAGCATTCTGCACACCTGGCAGATGGGTAGCCGTTATAGTCAGTCCTCTGGCTAGCAGCCAGTGCCAGATCGCCTGCGCTTCCTGTGACAGTGTGCGTGATCTCGAGCCACCCTGCTTGTTGAGGTAATACACCGTGATCGTATTGTCCGTCTGTACAAGCAAAGTTGGCCTGGAAGGACGGATGAAAGGCCTTCAGTGCCAAGTGAACAGCTCTGAGTTCCAGGAAATTGAGGTGGTACGTGGACTCCGTCGGGGACCACGTTCCTTGGATCTGTAACTGTCCGGAATGCGCTCCCCAGCTGTGGAGAGAAGCATCCGTCACGATAGTTTGAGTGGGAATGTCCTTGTGGAACGGAACCCCCTTGAGGAGGTTCTCTGCTGAACACCACCATCTCAGGGACTGCTGAGCGTGCAGAGACAGTCGTATCCTGTCGTCCCAGTTCCCTCACCTCTGGTCTCACTGATCCTCCAGACATTCCTGCAGCGGCCACATGTGTAGGCGTGCATGTGGAGTGCGGAAGATACAAGAGGCCATCGACCCCAGTAGAGAAGACACAGTCCTCACTGTTGTGGATGGAACAGCCATGAGAGCCTGAGCCTTCCGACGGAGTGATAAGCATCTCTCCTCCGAAGGAGACACACTTGCTGACAGCGTATTGATGGAGGCTCCCAAATACTGTAGGCACTGGACCGGAGTCGGGACAGACTTGGACAGGTTTATGTGCAACCCCAGCTGGGTCAACAGAACGGCCGTGCTGTTGAAGTGCAATTGCGCTTCCTGGAAGGTGGAGCCTTTGATCAACCAATCGTCCAGGTAAGGGTAAACAAACACCTTGTTCTTTCTCAGGTGTGCCGCCACCACTGCCATGCACTTTGAAAAAGTCCTGGCGCAGACTTCAGTCCAAACGGGAGCACGGTGTATTGATAGTGATTGGTGCAGACTTGGAATCACAGGAACTTCCGGTGTTTCCGCGCAATGGGCACATGGAAGTACGCATCCTGTAGATCTATTGCGCAAAGCCAGTCTCCTCTTTGCAGTTGAGGATAAATCTGGTGCAAAGACAGCATGCAAAACTTTTCCCTGCAAATCCATTTGTTTGCTTGTCGCAAATCCAGAATGGGCCTGAACTTGTTCTTGTCTTTCCTGCGTACCAAAAAGAAGCTTGAGTAAAGACCCTTTCCCCTTTGAGTCAGAGGGACGTTTTCCATCACCCTTTTTCTTAGCAGGATATCTGCCTCCGCCTGGAGCTCGCGCAGTTGGAACTGCAAGCAAACCGGTGGAATCGCTGGAGGCGGGCTGAGAAAACGAAGACTGTATCCATTGCAAACAATATTCAGCACCCACTTGTCCGGAGTAATTTTTCTCCACTCTGCCAAGTAATTTTGTATGCTTCCCCCCACCAGAGCGGGTAACGTTAGAGGGGGAAGTAGCACCTCAGGGCTTAGACCCAGCCGGGCCCTTGTTCGCTGAGGAGGACTGCTGACCACCTCTGCCCCTTTTGGAATGGCCGCCGCTGGTACTGCTGCTGCTGCTGTCCAGCCTGCCGACCCTGCTCTCTGCCATGCGCATCGTAACGCCTTTGGAACGGGCGGAAGGTCTTCCTCTGTTCTTTCGGCTTCTCTAACCAGAAAGCCGTCAGGGTTTCAGCCTCCGCCTTTATGCGGGCCATCTCTTCATCCGCATGTTTGCCGAACAGGGTCGCTCCTGAAAACGGTAGGTTGGCGACCCTCTGCTGCGCCTCTGGCTTCAGTGACGTCAGACGCAGCCAGGCGGGCGTCGCAGGTTGATCCCATGGCAGTACCCGTGGGCTGCCAAGAGCGAGGATTCCGCAGCCGAGCTTATCACCTGGTTGGAGACCATCATCCCCTCATTAATGATCTCTTGGAAATCCTCCCTTCTATCCCTGGGAAGGTGTTCCAGGAACTGCTGCAGGGACTCCCATAAGGCCCGGTCGTAACGGCCCAACAGAGCCAAGGCAATCGCAGCCTTCATAGAAGTAGAGGCCGTACCGCAGACTTTCCTGCCGGCCGAGTCCATCAAGCGGCTCTCCCTGTCAGGAGGCACAGTCGACGACGGGGCGGTGGTGTGTTGTTTTCTCGCCGCCATCACTATCACAGAGTCCGGTACAGGGTCCGAGCGGAGGAACGCCGGGTCTGAGTCCGGGGCCCTGTATTTCTTTTGCAGCCTGGAAGGTGCCAATTTTGTAGATGCAGGGGTGGGTAAGAGCTCCGTGGCAGGTTCCTCCAGCCCTGGCACCAAGGGGAACAAGGGGCGAGACAGCTGTTTCTTATGCAGGGTCTCGAAGATGACTGAAGTTGATGGCGTGGGCACCGTGAGTGTAATACCCAGTTTTGCCGCCCCACGTAACAACACCTCTTGGAAGGAGACTATGTCGTCTACTGGAGACACCCTTGTCCAAGGGGAGTCAGACAGTGTAGGTGAATAGTCCCGGGCACTGGACGAGTCCATGTGACAGGACCTAGACCTGTCCCTCCTGTGGCGCCGTCTGGACCATGTGAATGAGCGACAGTCACTTCTGGATCTGTCCCTCAGCCTGGAGCGAGATCTCGATCTCCTTGGCCTTGGTCTGTCCACTGGCCGTAAAGGAGGGAGCTGTGGACGGGGCAGAAGCCTAGAACGTGGAAGCCCCATAGGTGGTGTCGGGAGATGAGGCAAAGAGAGAGAGACCTTGGCGGAGGTGGCGGTGGAAGAGGAGGAGGTTTATGAGGAGGGGGAGGAGGCGGTGGAGGTGTAGGATTATGCGGAGGAGGGTCCTTGGGCAACGGGGGAGGCGTAGGCGTCCTGGGCCGTGCGGGCGAAAAGGTCTGGGAGTATTCCGAGCCCTGAGACTCTACCACTGTCCTTTTCTGCGCCGGCCTTGATGGCGGTGACCTAGAGGACGACCTCGTGGACGAGCGACGGCGCTACCGCGGGCTCGTGGAAGCCGAGGAAAGGCTGACTACAGAGCCCTGGGACTCCGTCCTGGTCTTAGAACGCCCCTGGAATGTCGATTTTCTCCTCTTCGACGTCGAGCATCTCGACGTCGATCGCCTTCTTGTCGTCGATCTTTTTCTCGGTGTCGATGATCTCTTCCTCGATGTCGATGATCTTCGTCTCGACGAAGAACGTCGAGTAGACGCCGAACGGAGGTGTCACCTAGACGGCGTTTACCGGTGCCTTCCAGACCCTTCACGACGTTGATGGCATCTCGACAACAAAGCGGTCCTCGACGTCGACCTCGTCCTAGGTCTCGACGTCACTCCCCTCCACGTCGAACAGCGACGCCGCTTCGACCCAGAGCCCTGGGGAGACGGGGAGCAGGCAGTGGTCATCCCTCTCGACGCCGACGTCGCGGCTATCGACATCAACCCGAGTCGTTTTCTGGCCTTCTCTTTCCTGGGGAGCCCCCCAGAGGCCAAAGTAGGGGCAGAGGAAGAGGCCTCTCCATGCCCAGACCCACCTTGACCTTGCGGTCTTCTTTGCTCCAGTCCTCGGAGCCGAGTCTTCTCCCTGTCCTTCAGGGTCCTGTTGGAGAACTGCTGGCAGATCTCACAATCCACAGGGACATGAGAAGAAGGGAGACAGAAGATACACACCCTGTGTGGATCAGATTTGGCCTTCTTCCTGGCGCACTCAGGGCATTTGTCAAATAAGGAAGGAATATCTGACAAAAGAGTGGCCAATCTCACCAGAAAACTGCAGCAAAAGGAAGAAGGAACAAAAACACGTTGAGTAACACTCTAAACACTTGAAAAGTACAAAAAAATTAGACAAAACACCCAAAAAGGGAGAGCTCAATGCTCCAGGGTCCTGATAGCAGGAGCCGGAAAAAAACTGAAAGTCGAGGGAGTTGTTGTGCATTCATGGGATACCGAGAGTTCTGGAAAGTTTCCTTAAAGGCACGGTATCGCTTTTTAAGCCACATAATGGCAGCTTATGGGGGGGCTTGTCTGTCCATCCCTTCCTCTCTATCATTCCAAGGATTTTGTGAAGGGGGAAGTTTCTCTATGGGTGAAATTTGGCAGACTGTGCTGAATATGACATTGGTGGAATATCCTTTGAAATTTCTAATTGAAGTACTGGACAGTGTAGCCTTGCAGGTATAGGCTGCATTATTTGTCTTTAATTCTCTCGTAAGTGTCTATGCAGGACTGCACAGAAGACAGCTTAAGAGATTATTTTTGATTGCTCCGGGTTCCCCCCACATGAGCGTGACTATTCACTAAATTATGACTATAACCGAGATCCCCTACTACAGAAGTTTTATATAGCGCAAACTTGACCCAAGAGGTATCAGAGCGCTTGACATTTAGGATCGTTGCGTTACAAGCTATATCAGATAGGAGCATAGTAAAGTACAGCACACAAACAATGTATCAAAAAGTCGTAGGAGGGAGGGGAAGAAGGAGTAAAAGCGGGGAGACGAGGAGGAACAATGCCCAATGACCGGCTGGGTAGGTGACAGTCAAGGGGGAAAACCAGGGCCAGACTCCTTATTAGCTGTCAAGCAGCTCCACCGGTCATCGGCCATGTTGCTCAGGTCTCAGCGTCAGGAAAAAACAGTTTTTAGTTTATTGGAATTTGCGGGGATTATATAGTGCTATCTAGACCCGGAGGTATCAGAGCGCATAGCCAGGGGAACGTTGTATTAGAAGGTACATCAAAAAAGATTATAAAGCGCAGGCTAGACCCGTAGGTATCAGAGCAATAGCAGAGGAACATTGCGTTACAGATTACATCAGTTACAATAGCGTTGTGAGGTACAGTAAACAAACAACGAGGTTGAGAGAATTGATAGGAAAGGATGGGAGGAAGGAACCCTAGCAGGAAGAGGTGGAGTGAGAAGGGAGAGGAATAGAGGAAAGAGATAAGGGAAAGTCAGCCCAAAGACCGACTGGGTAGGTGACGGCCAGGGAGGTAATCCAAGGGCAGTCTCCTCTATATCTCTGTTGGAAGCTCCAACGGGCATTGGTCAGAAAAACGGAAAGAAAGGAGACATGGAAAGGCAGAACGGCATAAATACGGAGGGCGAGACAGGGAGAAGGGGGAGAAACGGTGTCCAGTGTCCGGCTGGGCAGGTGACATCAGGGGAAAAATCCAGGCCGATCTCCTCAATTAGGTGAACACCGCAGCTCCATAAGGTTCCACAAATTATACAGCACCTTAGAGTCGGGTAACATCAGTTGCTAGAAAAACATTTCAAGAGCATAGATGCAAAGAAGGGAAAGGGGGTAGGGAAGGTGAGGAAGGGGAATAAAGGACAGGGAGACGAAAGTAAGTCTGCCCTGAGTCCGGCTGGGTAGGTGACGGCTAAGCGGGCTCTGCAGATCCTGGAAAGACTTGAGTGCTGTGCCCCTCATAACATCTCCCAGAGTCGACACACCAATATCATCCCATCCCCGGAAGCCATGCAGGTCAGCCAATTGGGGCAAGCGTCCATTGTTCCAAAGAGGAGTCTCCCGAGTCAGGGTATTCCACCATCCCATGCGTCGTAGCGCCTGCCTCCAAATCAGAAATACCACCTGTGTGACAGATGGCAATGTGCCTCGCAGCGGCGCCAAATAAAGAATTGTATGCAGCGTATGAGACCCCATAAGCCGCCGCTCCAGCGCATATGCTGGGTACCCTCTGTTACCATATCACCACTCGTTAAGAACCAAGAGATAGGAGGCTTGGTAGTAGTAGTATGTCCAAAGACGCGAGTCCTCCACAGTAGGTGGATAGAAAGCAAGTTCGCTAGGCTACACGCACCTTTCCCCCCTCCCACAGAAATTGCCCAAGCACAGAATTCGCCAGGCAGAACCATCTGGGCTGGATCGGGTACAGCCGATTCTGAAGCAGATAGCAGTCGAGGAAGCGCCACCATTTTAAATATTGCTGATCTGCCGTACAATGTCAAAGGCATGCGCGACCAGGACTTAACATCTGCCCAGACCCGCTCCCATACTGGGACCAGGTTCTGCTCCCAGGAAATTGCCGGTACGTCAGATAGAAACATCCCCAAAAATTTCAGGCCTCCCACCGCCAACTGGACCGTGGATGCCCATGTGCCAAACCTCATCCGATCCCCCATGGCCCAGAGCGTGGATTTGCGAGGGTTCATATAGAGACCCGATTATTCCCCAAATACCTGCATGATCTGCAGAAGTCGAGGAGCCCACTCAAATCCCCAGATCTGTGCATCAATGCGCACCCATGCCGCCAACGGTTTCAAGGCCAGGGTGAATAATTACAGAGACAGGGGGCACTCCTGCCGATTGCCCCGACTAATAGGGAAGGGAAAAAGACTGCCCCGCCACTCACACGACGCAGACAGGTCCGTGTACAGGAGTCGCAGATATGAAAGGAAGCGTGGGCCAAGATCGAGTCTGTGCAACAATGCAAAGAGATATCCCCACCTCTAGGAATCGAACGCCCTGTCCATATCCGCTAAGAGAAGCGCCGCAGACTCCCCGGTCTGCTGGATGGCCGCTACCGCCACCTGAGCCCGCCACAGGTTATTCCTGGTCGCCCTTTGGGGCATGAACCCAGCCTGGTCTGGGTGTATAAGCGTTGAGATGTGGGGTAAGAGGCGGTTGGCCAATGCCTTGGCCAGAATTTTGGCCTCCATGTTTAAGAGAGAGATGAGGCGATATGAGGCATGTTGTTCCGGGGCCGTCCAGGGTTATGAAACACCACCACCTCCGCATGTCTCCAGTACGGGGGGGAGCAGGCCCTTCTCTCGGGTCTCCTCCACCACTTCCCAATAATATGGGGCCAGTTGTAGATTATAGCATCGAAAAAATTCACTCGGAAACCAGTTAGGTCCCGGGGCCTTCCCAGAGTTAAGCTCACCTAGGGCCATACCCAACTCCTCGACTGTTAGAGGTGCCTCCAGCTGATCAAGCACTTCATCCGAAACTGTTTTGGGTGGTAGATCGGCTATGAATTTATCCACAGTGGACGCGATAAGCATTAGTGAGGGGCATACGGATCCGCAAAATATGCAGTGAAGCTCTCCGCTATAGCAATTGGATCTGTAATCTGTGTACCCATTTTGTCCAAAAGACCTGGGAGGGCCTGGGCATGGCGAGTGCCCTGAAAGTCTATGAAGCATCTTGCCAGACTTGACCCCCCATTGGCATATCCTGCTGCGCGTCGTCAGCCAGACTTGGCGAGCCTCATCCATCAGGAGAGCAGTGCAGGATTGTTGAGCTAGGAGCAGTTGTCTGACATACTGACCACCCCGCCTCTCGACTGCGACGCTCCAGTGCCTCTATGTCCGCCTCCGCCAGAGTCAATTCCTCCTTGCGCTTCCTGCGGGCTGCTGCACCCCATGATATGTCCACCCCTGCTAGGTAGGCTTCAGTGCCTCCCAGAGAGTCTCGGCCATAGATACAGAGCCTTCGTTCAAGGTGAGATATTGGGCAATAGCATCACTCATAAGTGTCCCGTAGTCATCCTTCTGTAAGTGCCACACTGAGACGCGCCACTGAAATGGTTGTCGCCCCCTGCCCATATGGAGCGCAAGGGATACTGGGGAGTGATCCGAAAGGCCGCGGGGCAGGATCTCAGCCGATGCCACCCTACTAACGTCCGTCCGGATAATAAAGAGGTAGTCCAGCCTGGAGAAGGACTCCTGAACCTCCGAGAGGTATGTGTACTCCCGGCTATCACCGTGCATGCGCCGCCATACATCTACCCAGTCAAGGCCCGTCACTAGCGAGTATAATTTTGTGGGATGTCCACTCTTGGGGCCACTCCCAGACCTGCTCCTATCACTAACCAAGTCCATAACGTCATTACTGTCCCAGTCCACAACGAAAAACACATCAGGTATATCGGCCCATAGGGAAAGTAACCTCACCACGAGTGTCAACTGTAAAGGAGGGGGGGCTTATACGCAGCCTAATACCAAGGTTTCCTCCCTAATCATGCCCCGGATAAACACGTATCGCCCCTGTGTGTCGGTCCACTGTTGTGCATGGGCGTAGGGGACCCTGCGGTGCACCAGAATCGCTACTCCCCTGGAACTCCTCGTAAATCTGGCATGGAAGACCTGCTGAAACCCATACCGCTGCAAGCATAGGGCTTTCGTGCCCATGAGGTGAGTATCCTGCAGCATAAGGACAACCGCCTAGCCCCCCGCGTTTGATTCCACACTCCAGCTTATGATGCGGAGAGTACCTGGGCTTACCAGACCTTTATTGGGCAAGCAAGCCATATGGGGGTGGATCGTCCAGTATAACAGACCATATGTTGTGGCAGTGTGTGAGTGTAGAACCTCTGACCCCTAGCGGAAGTGTGACTCGCAACCTTATGCAAACCCCCCCCCCCCCCCAACAAACCCCCCCACCCCATACCTCAGAAACGCTGAAGTATCTGTCGCGGTAGGGCTAGTTCTCAATCCCCAACAGGGGGACGAGGACCGCCTCTACCAATGGATCCCCAACTTACAGCCCATGTCTACCGGGCATGACACCAATCCTGTACAAGTCTGGCAGAGACCCAGCCCATGTTGCATTCCCCCTAAGCATAATCAGCAAAGCATTTACTAGACCAATAACTCAGCAGCACCAAATGGATTGTAAACATTAAGGTTCCAGTTTCCCAGAAGTAGCCCCCCCCACCCCGAGAGGCGGCTCCGCAGGACAGTGAGTGCCGCTGGGATCGTGATCGTCTATTGCCCATCTGTTGCTGTCCCAGAGGACCCCTCCGGGCCACCTCGCTCACTGAGGAGTCAGACTCCATCCCTGGTGGCGTGTGCGCCCTCACCTTCACTGTTTCATCCGTCCATTTGAAGACCTCCTCCGGAGTGCCAAAGAAGTGCGTGCAAAAGCGGTATACCACTCGCAGGCGGGCCGGAAACAGGAGCGCGTACAGGAGCTTAAGGTCTCTCAGGCAGGCCTTCGAGGCCATGAACAACTGCCGTTGCACTTGCCGTGTGTAGTCAGGGAAGATTAGTATGCGCACATTGTTGTATAGCAGTGGTTCTTTGGCTCTAGCCTGCTTCAGAATGGCATCACGTTCAAGATAGTTCAGAAGCTTCGCTATAACTGGCCGCGGGCGGGCCCCCGGTGGGTCTTCTGCATGAGTGCTCTGTGAGCCCGCTCCACAACAAAGCACCGGGGACATGGCCTCAGAAGGAAGCCACCTTTCCAGCCATTGTGTGAGAAAGCGTTCCATGTTGCCCTCTTCACAACCCTCCAGAAATCCAACAAAGCAAAGGTTATTGCGCCGGGCCCGCCCCTCTGCATCTTTGGCCCGAAGCACCAGGCTTTTCTGCACTCTCGCCACGGTAGCCCTCTTCTGCTTCAGGATAGCAACATTGTCTTCCACTCCTGAGATACGGGTCTCCGCTTCGGTGATGTGGGACACTGCATTCCGCAAGTCCTGCCGCAGCAGTATAACGTCCGACTCTACTGCTCCTATCTTGGCATCTAACATGTCTCTGGATTGAGTGATAGCCGCCATGAGGGCTGCGTTGTCTGGCAAGGCCTCAGACTGGCCCCCTGTCGCCCCAGCCACCGCTCCCGGGGCAGTGAATTTATCGATGGGCCCATGCTTAGTCGATCCGCTACGACCTTTATCCCTTGTCATGGTTGCCCTCCGGAGTCCTCCCACAGGTCTAGGAAGAGCCGGGCAAGGTGCAGAAGCAGCAATCACTTCGGGTCCGGCCCACACAATCCTACCTGAGCCCCACACTGGCACCTATGGGGAGTCACCCTTGATCCAAGGCCAGCAAGCCCCCTCTAAAGCCCAAGACTGCATGGGGCCCCCAGCAATGCGTACGCGATCCGACTGGCTGCCAGTCCGATCGCACCTTGAAACAGGCTGGGGCCCAAGTACTCTCCAGGCAGGGTCTCTCTGCTGCAGGCAGCCGCAACCCCCCACTGCGGGACCCCGCGGGCCGATCAGCCGCTGCTATATGTGTCCCCATGGGGGTGTTCTTTAAAGTAGGGCAGGGAGAGCAGATGTCAAATCCATTAACCCGTCCCCACACGGCCCGGCAGTGCCGCCGATCCCCCGCTGCATTTTTTGGTATGGGGGGGGCAAGCCGTCCAAGCACCTGCGTCTTCCAACTCCCCTTCCGCTACGTTGTTCAACACCAATATGTGTCCAGACAGCTAGGGGTCGCGATTGCAGGTCGCTGGTCCGGCCAGCGGCAACCCAGGCAGCCCATGGCATCTATGGGCGTGCCAAAGCTCGGGTGGCCGCCGATGAAGATGGGGGCCACCTGCCGTCGCTGCCACCTGATGTCACTGGAGCATTTAGGGCCCGCCACATCCACAGCAGGCATGTCCAAGATCTCGCTGCTCCCTCGGAGTGTCACAAACTACACACCCGGGCTCCTCTGTCGGCCGATAGGCCCCACTCCACATAGGCGCGATCTCTCAGGCACCAGCTGTCCCGGGCGCGCTTCACTGAGAAAAAGGGCGCAAGTCCAGCAGGAATGACTTGAGCCATGACTATGTACTGCAATAGGTTAGACCCCTCTGGTAAGTTAATTACGCAAATATTACTACGTCAAGAGCGTCCTTCCAAATAGTCAGCTCTTTCCTCCAGTCTGGAGATTCAGGTTTTAAGGTCCTGTAAGCTTTCTTGCTGTGCCGTGGCTGGCGGCTGAAGAGTGGCAAGTACTTTCTCTAGACCCATCACTAATTGGCAAGCTTGCGGTGATCGTCCCGCAAAAGGCTGAGGTCAGGATGCCGACTATCTTCCATTGAGACTCTCGAGTGTTCTATTGCGATGAGTACTCTGTAGAGTTTGTCGGACATCTCTTGCGAGGTGGCTGTTTCAGGGACTGGGGAGAGTGCAGAGGCCTCCGGGTGGGTGAGTCTTTTCACTGTTTGAGTCTGCAGCCCCGTATTGATGTGCAATCGACCCATTGCGCCTCTTGTGGCGGATCAGGGTCCTTGTCACTATCAAATTCCAGGGTGGTATCCTCCACTACGGACTGCTGCTATCCCACCTGGTGGGTCTCTCAGGGACGAATGCCTGTTGGGGGGCCGGGTGCGGCCTGCGTCACGATATGAGCTGTTGGAAGCATGACGCCGACCTGGGTGCCCGATTCTATCTTTCTCACGGGTTGTTACATCTGATCCACCTTGGAATTAATTCAGTGTCCGTATCGTCCAGTTGGATCCCTGCACTCGTGAGGGCTTCCAAGGCTTCCCACGCCCTGCGTTGCCGTTGACCCGCGCTGTCTGCCTTCTACCAGTTTACTGAAGGGCCTTCCCAGTGAAAGGTTCCCTCCTAGTCTGCCATGCTCGGTCCCATTACCTTCGTCACATATGTCCTCCGGTGTGTCGATCCAGTCTGCAATCAGCCTGCCTGGGGGATATGGCAGGGGAAGCCGCAGTCTGGATCCTGATGCGTTTCCTTCCTGACCGGGGGATTCTCTAGATTCTGCTCCTCTGCGGCGGTGGGTCCCCTCACTGATGTCTACTGCTATCAAGCTCCACTGGGTTCCCCCTGTTCAGGCCAATATTTATCTGTGGGCATACTTCTTGCTGAGATCACTGCTTGTTTGTGCCCTAGGGCGTGACGCCGATCATCAAAATGCAGCAGCTCACCAGCCTACCTCAGTTTAGTATTCCTCAACAGGTACCCTTGCTGGCTGCCAATGACTAGAAGTTAAGTTCCTGTTTAGGGTTGACAAGCCAGTCCCGTCTGGATATTTCCCACACCTTGTGTCCACAGGGGTTGGGCAGGGCACAGGCTCACAGCAGTCTCCTCCCTCATGCGGGAGTCCTCCTTTACCGGTCAGCTGCCTCTTCCCCTGGGAATCTAGTATCCGGCACTGGGAAGCAGGAGTACCCTCCATATATTTGACCATGGTTGATGAGGGGAGGGGGCAGGGTTTGTCTGGCCCCATTCCTTTTCAGCCCGCTTTCTCCCCCGGTCGAGGTGCGCCTTTCAGCTTCTGCTTTCTTGCTGGTTGTGCGCTGGAGCGTCTTGGAGCTTACGGTGGCCTGCCCGCACTAGTTGCAATCGGTCTCTCACTTTGCCCTCCACAGGCGGCTTCCGGCACTGGACTTTGTTCCTGGGCAGACTCCGGTGCTGAACTCCGCTTCGTTGGAGCCACTCTGTTGCCTGAGACAGGCTGCTCGGCGCCCGGAGCCTTAGGCCTGACGCCCCAGATCACCGGGGGCCGCCATTTTAGGAGAATGTGCGGTGAGGTTTCTCCTCAGTTCCTGCAATGGAGCCCCGTGCCCGCATTCGCACTGGGCCCAAAAGGGCAGGGACTCACCAGTGCCTTCTCTCTCCTGCCGGGTCTCCTCCCTCCAGCAGACCTTCTCCACACTAGTTGATCGGATGCTGGATAGTGGAACCCCCGCTGGTATCTGGCTATGGCAGGTAAGGATTTGGGTTTGTTCTTTCACCTTCCGTTGGTCCCCCGGTCTAACTGCACCCGGCAGCTGCTGAGTGCTTCCAGTTGTGGGCTGAGGCTCTTGGTGCCCACCTCAATGGACCTGAGCTTCTCTGCTCCACTTCTCACCAGGTTCCCACTGCAGAGGTTGGAGACTCCGGGCCCCGTTCCTGTTTAGGGGCACTTCCCCTCCCTCTGAGCTCTTTCGCTTGGCAGATGCTCACATCATTTGTATTCCACTTTGGTGCTTGTGGTCGGCGGCTGGGGTTTTACGGCTTGACACTGGAACCTCCGGCTCTACACCTCTAGACCACAAGTGCTGCCATTTTGGGAGTGGGGGCATGGTGGAAATTCTCTGTACTTCCGACTATGGAGACACCACATGGTTGCTGCTCACAGGCACCCATCAGGGCGTGCCTCCAAACTCTTACCTAGGTCTCAGCTGGCAAGGATATAGATTGTTGGGCTGGCGAATGGAGCTCTACACAAGCACGTCCACCATCTTCTCTGGCTCGGCCATCACTTATGGTATACTAATAACATGCATCAAAAGCACTCATTGTGATGGATACTTTGACGAATACCAAATTTTCAAGTAGAAACAAGGACTGGCGTTGCCAATAGGTCTCGCAGTAGGAAAGTTGGAGCTATTGGTTTTGTAAATGACAAAGCCTTTATGTTTTAAAAATGAAAATAAAAGGCATTGTTATTTGCAATTGTAATAGCTCCAACTTTTCTACTGCAAGACCTATTGGCAACGCCAGTGCTTGTTCCTTCTTAAAGTGAGGTTGCGGCCTGCCACACCGTCCGCTGTGTCAAATTGTGAGGGCTGAAGTCACACCCTCCCCCCTCGAGCATACAGACCCCTCCCCATGGAGATTGGTTAGAAATACAATACTTTTAGCTGGAAAACAAAAGTGCGTTTCTCGGAAGTTTTAGGAAGCGAAATTGCCACAGCCCATTACAAAACTGTCACCTTTGTGAATTCTAAAGCTGAACAAGATGATGAAACAACTTGCTATAAAAAGTAACTTTAAAAACGTGGTTGAAAACAATTAGAATAAAAAAAAAATAGAAGGGAAAAATGTATGTAAAAGAACATATTTCACGGGCAGGGCTGGCGCAGAGGCTGCGAGTTTGGATCTGTTATCTGGAGTCTGGGTGGGTTGTGTTATGCGGCATTGGAGTGGGTGTGTTATTATGCAGAGTCTGGCTTCGATGTGTTATCTGGGGTCTGGGTGGCAAATGATATGTGACATTGGAGTGGGTGTGTTGTTATGCAGAGTCTGGTTTGGATGTGTTATGTGGCATCTCTGCAGAATTCGAAGGGGGGAAACGGAGACGTCGGAGAGTGACTAAGAAAGAGGCAGAGGAAGTGAGACAGGATGGAGAGAGGGTCAAGGCCGAGGAATAGGAAAGATCGGCACATGACGAAAGAGAAATTAGGGTAGAATGAAAGGAAAGAGGGGGGGAGAAGGTCACAAAAGAAAGACTGGCAGTGAAACAGAGGCGGAGGAAACTGAGGAGGCAGAGTGCGAACACAGAGTAGAAAGGCTTGTGGGAAAAGGCAGATTAAGATAAAGCTGAGACGTATAGACAGACTGACGGAGGTGCGGAAATGAAAGACTGGCAGTGAAACAGAGGCGGAGGAAACTGAGGAGGCAGAGTGCGAACACAGAGTAGAAAGGCTTGTGGGAAAAGGCAGATTGCGATAAAGCAGAGACGTATAGACAGACGGACGGAGGTGCGGAAATGTTATCAATGGGATAAGACGGGTAGGAGATGAAAGGCAAGAACAAAAAAATGTGAACAAATGCGTGCGCCGGGAAACTGAGCCATGAATAATTAGGGGAGGAGAAGCCGAGAAGCCGCAGAGCGCACGCTGGGCGAAGCCCTTTGATGTGCTGTGCGGCCGTTAAAAAAAATGCAATTAGGAGGGAGGGAGGCTGATGCGCGTGCTTGTTTGGTCACGTGATTCACGTGAACTTAAAGAAAACCGCAGCAAGATGCCCTTGGTTTGACGAGGATTTTGAGGACATGAATTCTCGCTCCGCTCAATGCACTTGCGCGCACTGATAGGTCGCGAGACCTAAAAAGAAATCATAAGACAGGTCTTCAAAAGAAAAACCTACAGGGACAGACTAGCAACAGATGCAACTTACTGACCTAGAAGGCAGACCTAGATCTTCGATATTATTAGTGAAATGGATGACATAGAATGATAATTAGTGTCATCTGGCTCACTCATTTACCGGGAGCCTTTAAACCAGAGAGCATTACTTTATTCACTATCATTAAGGGTTGACATTTTAACAACTGGCACCCTAATTAGCCACATCAAATAAAGGCAGCAGCAGACTAGAAAAAAAGGTGTACAGGGTCTCATGATTGCAAAAACCAGCATAATGTTTCATGTAGATGCATACATATCTGAATAAGCTTACCCATTTTTCAATGCCTTTATTGAGGATGGCCTTGTGAATTCAGGATCCAGGAGGTGTGGCGAGGAAAAAGATCTGGGCAGTGGTTTAGGTGTCACTGATGGGATGCCCGACAACTGTCGGCCAAACGGAGTAGGTAAAGCAGATGCACGCTTTGTACTGGAGAGAGCTGAAACAGTTCTTGTACTGTAAGTAGAATTTTGCTGTGTCCCAACAGATGGCGGTCTAAGAGGGGTGGTAGGAACAACACCACTACAAGAAAAATATAGCCAGTTTATTTCCAATTCATGAAGCGCATTTTACAAACAACATAAGTGAAAGACAAAGACCACCTAAATCTTCAGACTCTTTACCCCTTTTCCTCTACATTTTTAGGAAACAAAGAGCAGAAGCAATGTTAAATGGAGATTAAGACAGTCAAAGGAGTTTAGCTGAGGTTTTAACGCTACATTTTATAACATGAGGAAAAATTCTGATTTGTAACAACTAGGCGACAATTGCATAAAGCAAGAATTAACTAAAGAGGATACTAATTTGTGGTGCATGCTGATTTTCTATTGAATTAGATGGGACGGTGGAATAAGAAAAGAAATCCAGGTTCTCCTAGTGGAACATTCTTTTAACATTGCATCACCAACTCAAAGAACAGAGTCAGGTTCTGGAGGACGCCAACAAACCCGATTATGAAGATGGAATCAGATAAACTACTGACAGCCAAAGAGAGAGACAAATGGAGTTTGCAAAACTAACCTACATACACTATTAGCAGTAGGATGCACACAATTCTCATTTAGACTAAATACCCCCTCATAGTCTGATGTATTTCTGTGCAACGACAGATATCACGCATGCCTACCACAATTTATACAAGTGGGAATCTTTTGACACTACAGTAAGCAGAGATTCAATAAGGGCCTAGTTGTTTTTTGGGTGACGCGTCTCTGCTTGGAGACCAAGATTGACCACATCTGAAGCAATGTCAATCTTCCTCTGGGAAATAGGCCCATGAAGCAAATGAAAGGAAGAAAAGAAAACACACCTACACAACCCAGGTGAGGCGATGCCAATAATCTTTGCAAGCCTAGTGACACTTCATGTGACCAGAGGAGTCAGCATAGAGCAAGAAATAGCAAAGAACCAGATTAACATGTATGCAGAGTATGTGGAAAAAATGGCACCATACACTGAGCTGCGGTGTACTAGTCTATAGTAGGCCAGCAGCATAACAAGATGAGGTCTACAATACTTCTCAGCTAAAATAAAATTCGGCCACAGGCAGATCAGATCAAGAGATACCAATGCCACATAAGTGCTTTGTGCTAATCTGCTCAAGTCTGTGGTCCTGGCACCTGGAATGTGGCAGACATGGCTGCAAAAGCTGAAAACTGGTGAATGCAATGGAAACAAATATAGAACATAAGCTTGGGTAGTTTGGCGTGCATGAGGAAATTAGTATTGGCAAAGTCAATAGGTCTGGCATATGAATGCACTGTCAAGCCAGAGATAAATATTAAGGCAAATTAATAACAACCCTTCTTCCCTCTGTGCCAAAGAAAAAAAAAACCACAAGTTTACTTCAAAATGCTTACAATGCCATGTGTGTGTGTCCCTGAAAGTTAGATCAAAGCAAAATGGTCACAGCTGTGGGAAGGGCAAGGACTTTTGTGGAAGCACACAATTTCCACCAATTAAAACATGTACTCCTGACTACCAACATGTGGGTGGAGCTAAAGATCTCTCCTGGTGACTCGCACAATTGCATGGCGACAACTGCAGTCAGGTTAGACCATAAAAATGGGTCACATAGGTTTAAAGAGGAGGTTCCAAAATGTCCAGGAAGATGCAAGGCCCTGCCACTATGAAGAAAAGTTGCAAGCACTTGGGGCTAAAGACAGTTCAGATTAAGTGAAAATGAAGGACTACAGAAAGTCAGAGCCAGGATGCAAGAGTCACTATCAGCCAAAAAGGAACCTGCTACAAGACTTGCATAGAAGTACGAGTTACTTACCTTCGGTAACAATGTATCTGGTAGAGACAATTCTAGCCGCAGATTCCTTGACGTAGAATTATCCCCAGGCGTGAGTCTAGATCCGGAAAATCTTTTTGCCACAGCATCCCTGCGCAACGGGGATGGGGTGGGAGGTTGGCACCACGCGACTCCGCCATTGCGTCGTCCGCGCGCGTGAAGTCAGCAAGGTCACATAAGTCCCACACTGGCACTCCTCCGTCAGTTTTCTTCTGATATAGTAACAGTGTGCAAAGGAGCAGAAAAAGGAATGGTGAGGAACACCACCATAAGAAGCAGCGCCAAACACCGCAGTACCCAAAGCAGGGAAAAGAATACAGAACAGAGCACAGCCCTGAACAGCAACCATGCCAGCACTAAGATAGCCCTCCCCTGGAGGCAAAAAACATATGAAAAGTGTCATAGAATTTATCGCAGAACCACAACCCAAACCAATAACAATGAAGAGGAACCAGTCCGGGACAACAAGGCACGACAAGACTCCAAGACAGCCCCAACATAGAAAGTGACAACCCGCATGAGGAACAAGGGCAGAGGCCTGGCCAAAAGACCCTAACCTAGAGGATAGCAGAGGGGCTAGGATCCCTAGCAATTAAAGGGGGAAAGAAAAATGGGGGGGGGGGTGAAGTAAGCCCCAATCTGGGGCCGCTAGACCACGAATGCACAAAAGTACCTACAAACGTATCCTTCAAAGCTCCAAAGGGGGAGGAAGGAACAAATAAACAGGATGAACATCTGTCAGAAAAAGACGACAGGATGCACGCACTAAAGACATAGCCACCCACAGGTGTATGCAGAAGACCAAGCCAAAAGGTCCTCGCAGAATGGGGAGGAAGGGCGGGCCGTGAAGGAAACTGCGGCTAGATACATCGTTACCGAAGTAAGTAACTCGTACATCTGATAGAGACTACTAGCCGCAGATTCCTTCACGTAGAATAGATACCCTAGCCATACCCATGGGGAAGGAGGGTCTGCGAGAGGACCCCACCAGCCTGGTCATAACAGAGTGTCCCACAGGGGCCGAGTCCCACGACAGAACGAGGAGCCCCTTACCACCAACCCCAAAGAGGATGCGGGAAAGAGAAGAGGTAGCCTGTCTTCGCTCAGCAGCGGAAACAAGCCGAGGCGAAAGGAGGCCAAGCACCCCAAGCCCATACCAGGCAACAAAACCTCTGCCCAAGGCCAAAGCAAGGAAGAGGAGCACCGAAGGAGAAGAGCGACCTAGAGTCTCCAAGGAGAAGAGGCAGAGCAAAGAGAAGCCCAGACAGAGCGGCACCGTCAGCAATAAGCAGGCGGAAGCCGAAAGGGTAGCTCAAGGTCACCCACGAAGAACCATCCAACGCCCTGCAGGGATAGATTGCGCCCGCAAGAGGGACAAGAAATCAGGGAGAAGAGGTAGAACCGAGTGGAGGAGGAGGAGGAGGAGGAGGAGGAGGAGGAGGAGGAGGAGGAGGAGGAGGCTGGACAAAAGGCCCAAAAAGAAGTGGAACCGGACAGAACCATGACGCCAGGCCACGGACAGCAGGCCAGACCAGGCAAACAGCGCAGCGACCCCAGAGAAAAACACCCTGGGGCGCAACTTAAGCTAGTCCAAGCCAGCAGCAAGAAAATTGCACCTTCAACATACCATAACCCCACGGAGAGCAGAAGCCCGCAGGGGACCACAGCTCCCCAGCACATGACAGGGCTATATAACAGCCACCACTACCCCACATAGGGCATGTCACGTCCCAAGACATGGGAATCTCTTAGGGAAAAAACTTCCGCAGCAGAGGACAACAGAAAAGACCTGCGGCAAAACGCTGCAGAACGCTTATCAAGCAGCCAAAAGAGGAAAAACACAGAAGGCGCAGTCTCAAGGCCAGCATGGTGTAAAAAACCCAAAGCAAAAACACAGTCCAGAAGGGCCGGCCAGCAGCCAACAGAACCACAGTCCCAACAAGGAGGACACGAGTGGCCACAAAGCACACAGAACAGACAACTGGGGCGACCAGCCCAAACGGAAGAACACCCCCAAAAACCAGATCAACTCACAGGTCACTGAGGGGGAGAAGAAGGGGATGGCGGAGGAGGACGAAACCCCGCCAAGAACCTCTGGATGTCCGAGTCCGCAAGTGCATGGAACAAAGAAGCACCATCGAAAGGAAGGTCAACCAGCCGATCTCGAACGTTCTCCGGGAACACACTGTCCCGAAGCCAGGCATGGCGACGAAGGGCAACCGAAGAAGCCGTGGCACGACCCAGCACCTCTGAAATGGCCAGAGCGGAGCAAAGAATTGCCGCCAGCTCCCGCCCATCCAACACATGGTGCCTCAAATCAACACAGGCACCCTCCTGAGAAGCGGTAGACATAAGGGACTCTGCCGAGTCCCACAAACAAGAAGTGGCCCTAGCCAAAACACAAAGTGTGTTAAGGGCCCGCAGAGCCGCACTGGTTGAGGCGAACATATTGCACCCCCAGGAGTCCAGCCAGCAGGCCTCCCGTGACGGGGGAGACAACAGCGGCGGCAGAGAAGGAAAGGCATTCTGCAAAAGGGGGCCTCTGGCAGAGTGGTGGAGGGAAAGAGACACCGGATCACGCGGCACCGGATGGTAGCGGTGCAAAAGGTGTTGGGGCACCGGGTCCCCCGTGGCGGGATGGCCCAGAGTCCCACAGAGAGAAGAATGGAGTGAACACTCGAAGGGAAGCAACAGCTCCCTACCACCGGAGCCCTGATGGAGAACCTCCAGAAGATCCACGGGGAAATGGGTAGCTGTATCACCCACGCGCAAAATTGCCACAGCCGTGGAACCGTGCGAGCAAAGGCCACGCCCACCACTGTAGGACCTCCAGAGGGGAAAGCAGTTCCTCGTTAGGTGACGGCTGCAAGCTAAGGCGGCCATCCCCCAAGCCAACCAGAGGAAGGAAGGGCCATGTCCGGAAAGAAGGAAGAGGGACAGAGAAGTGGGGGACCTGCGTTTCCTCTGGAGAAGACCGTGGAGACGGTAAGGAGCCGCCCTTAGACGACGTAGGGGGAAAAAGCAGCAACACATGGCCATGTCTCCGGCGAGGACGAAACCAGCAAGTGCCGAACCGCTGGAGAAGAGGAGGCGTCCGAAGAAGAGTCAACGACCTGACGTCGGCCTGACGCAGTAGAGTCCGCAATCGGAGGCAGGACATCTTCGTAGTCCGGCGCCAGGGGAGACGCCGGGGCAGCCTCTGTCAGGGCGCACGAGACCGGGGATGGGCCGGGGCGGCGAAGAGCAGCACCGGAAAGGCGCCGACCTGACCACCGACAAGGCAGCCACCTGCGTGGATTGACGAGAGGGACCTGGGGAGGGACAAAGAGTCCCCGGCCAGCCTCGACCCGTGACGGGACGAGAGGGGCCCTCCGCCGACTCCTGTGGTGCCGCCAGGGCCAGCAGCCACCGAAGCGGCGTCACCTCGGCCAAGACCGCCGCCTGTCCAGAGGACCGAGGGGGGCTAGGGGGTGCGTCCCGAGCCCCGGCGACCTCCTGCAACACCACAGGGAGTCCAGCAGGAGTGTGCGGTGAAGCAGAGGTGCTGAAGGAGGGACTCCCGAAGGGCCGCACCCCAACTGCGCCACATCCTTCGAACCGGGATCCGAGCCAGTCAGGGCCAGAGCCGCCAGCGACGCCACCGAGGGCCCCGCACACTGCAAAAGATCCGTTGACGTCCCAGGAAGGGAAGGAGGAGGAGGAGAAGCCAGCAAGGTCTGCAAAGCCACCGCATATGTCTTCATCTGGGCTCTAGTTGCCCCCACACCGGGAAACGGCAGATAAGGGGACGACATGCGGGGCCGCACCACACGTGGAGAGCCCACGCCTCCAACAGGCCGGAAACCGACCCTCTGGGACAAACTGTGACACTTACCGACAGGTGAGCGATGCTCTTGCGGCATGGGAGAAGGACGATGTCAACGAGGGAGGCAGCGGGTTCGAGAACCTTCCACAGGTTCCGGGCGAGATGACTCCTCCGACCTGGACATGCGAGCTGAGAGACGTTTCATACGGCGCTCCTGCCAGGACTTCGGTTTCATCTGCTGGCACGCCTCACAATGAGTGGCGTCGTGATGTTCCCCCCCAAACACCACATGCAGAAGCGGTGAAGATCCGTCGCCCACATCAGGCGTCCACAAGAAGAGCACGTCTTAAAGTCCAAAGGCATCTATGGTATTTGCTATGTATTAAGTTTTGTTCATAACGTCCTATTTTGTGGACCTAAAGTTAAATAAAGCACCAGCCAGACTACTCCGCAAGGTGGGACAAACTGATGAATATGCATAAAGGAGAAAATATGAAACTGATCTTTACACAAAAAGAAACCAACATAAAAAAACTACATTCCAGATAGGCTATACAAAAGACTCTTATTGAGGCACCATCACAAGATTTCTAGTTCTGGTTGCAAAATACATATTCGTGAATTTATCACATTTAACATTTACCTTCCATTGCTGTTGCCGATCAGCAGCCTTTTTGGCTGCATTATTTTGGGCACCTGATTTTCAGTCGCAGAAGCTATGAAGTAAAATGAAAAGTTGTGAGCAAGAATGTCATGTACTTCAGACTCACTTGTTTATTTTCATTTGTTCAGTAGATAAATGCATACTGCATAGAAAATTCTAAAGCGAATAGAGGTGTACAATACATTTGCTGTTCACTACTCTTAATCCACATTCATTGTCATGTTAATGTTATCCACCTATTTGTGCGCTCCATTATCAGACACATCTTTACCTCCAAACACTTTCAAACATGTGTCTCCCTATGTGCACTAATCAAGGTGCCCTCTCACTAAGGCTGTGGAGGCTGGTGAAATTTGAAAGTGGTGGCCCGAAAGGTAAGGAATGGTTTATGTAGCAAGTGAGCTTGATGGACAAATGTGGGGCTCAGGTCCTCAACACTTAGTAAACGCAAGAATATGTGAAATAGGAATTAAATCGCCGACATGCTTTACCTTAACTTTAACCCCTTGCCTGCGCTGAACGTTCCGCGCTGGTGCGGAACGTTCTATTGCGCGGGCGGGGCCGCGACGTTCAACGGACGTGCGCAGCACTACAGAGGTAGTGCACGCGACGTCCGTTGAACGTGGGCAGCACTCAATGGGTTAACATTCATTGTTTGGAAATCAATCCGTGTTTTTGGCATTAATGTTAATGTAGGAACATAGGGACGAACAGGGATCCATTTCAATGTCTGTTTTAATGCCATATGGCAGATCCACAGAATTATCAAACACAACCATCTAGAATGCAACAGTGTAACTGTCCTTAAAATCAAGTCCAGAGTGGGTATAAAATATTCGAGAATGGCTGCACCAATCAATCTAAATAAATCAGGGCATTAATAAGCACAGAGTATGCACCCCATATTCTAGTCATATATATTCAGAGCATTTAATAGTTTGACATTTTCTGGTATTCCACAATTTAGGACACTATATCCACATATGTCTCCTTTGGCGCTTGACTCCATCAAAACCAGAGGATATTTGGATCAACTTCGTCAAGGACCAAAAGCCCTGCATGCCTTTTTGATAGACTTCGCCAGAGAAGAAATATAGTAGTTCCACTTACGATGGGGGCAGCAACCTAAAGTCACAGTCTGGGGTGTCACAGTGGGGGAGGTCAGCATGACCAGCTGTCTCAGCACAATATATCTAAAATAAGTTTAGCATTATCACTTACTATTACTGAGGACAAGGCGCTGAATTGCGCTCGCATCTAGTCCTAGCCTGTGACAAATCGGAACGGGTTGAATTTATGCCTGTGAATGACGGCTGAACTTCTAAAGGGATAAGGTGAAATCTCTGCACAGGCCGTAGTACCATGTGTAAAAATTATAAAAATAATGTAGTAATACTTTCAAAAAATTTGCTAGATTATGCCGCAAAATTGGTAATTTCTTGCCGCAAAATTGTGTCAACTCTGCCACATAATTCCCGTGGCCCTGGATATCACTACAGCCTCCCATGGCACCAAAGGGTTTGATAGGAAAGCCCTGCTTTTTCCGTCATATTGCAGAAAGTTGGCCGACTACGTGGCTGCCAGCTCCTTGTTGAGAGCGTGATGAGGCAGGCAACTTACAGATGGGACCAGTTCCTCATCAAGCATAAGATCTAAGCATAAGTCATCTTTAAGAATGGCTGGTTGCGATGGAGTACGACGGATGCTGCAGAGGAATCCTGCTTTACGCTTCAGAAGCAATTGATCTTAACGAGCAGCCAAGACATTGAAATAGACTTTGATCTCTCTCAAAAAATGCATTTGTGACTGATCAGAAAAACAACTAAGCTGGTCTTTGCTGGGTCAGAAAAGTTGACAATCAGCCACTTAGCACATATTTGGGGCTGGAGTCTTACAATAATCAAATTGTTTTGTTATGGGTTAACAAATGAATTTGTAAAGAATGTACACATACTGTACATGGGCCTGCTCTACGAGTTACCTTTGGCTTCTCTGCTTTTGACAAGCTGTGGCAGGACTGAGCATAACAGATTACCACTACTCCAGGTTGGCCCACCAAATTCTCCTCACCCAATCAGCTGGAAGTCAGCATTCAGCTCTTTGTTGAGTCTTCCTAACCAGCCACCTGTGAGGATCCCTCTATCAGCACAATATGTCAATCACACAATGCTTCGTGTGATATCTCTATGACCACCCATGTCAATTAAATAGCTATGTACATCTTCCCAAACTCAAAACACAGTTACTTCATCATAAGTGAGCACAGGTGTGCTGTCCAATTTTCCACTAAAGAATTGTAATCACCATTGGCACCTCTGCAGGTTGTGGGGAAAACAAAATGTATGCGAGCTACCTCTTGCGCGTTATGAGCCACTGGCCAAGAGCAACTTTTATACTGTCCATTACCTGGAATTTGCACTTTGTCTTTGGGAACTGCAATTTATATTTTGACATGTGAATATTAAATTACCCAAATTATGCAGGAAAATATAGCATCATGGTGCTCGGTCAATTTTGATGACAAAATGCACACTGTGGCAAAAGTATAATGGCCTGTGATTGGTCAGATTCCATTATCTACCATCAGTGGAGATGTAAATCATTGTGTTCCACATTTGAACCCAGGCCTGGGTGTGGGCTTAGGGGACAGCCGTGGGCTGATACTGCCCGAGGAGGGTAACCACATAAAAAGCAAACTTCCTGTGGTTTTTCCGGAATGAGAAAAACATTGAACCAAGTGCCTAGGAGAAGCAGCACACCATAGAGAAGGATAAGAGCTTCCTACACAAAACCGCTAACACTGGTAAGTGTGTGAGTTGAAGGGACACTCACACCTTACAATTAGAACCCGAGCAAGAGTTTCTCCATCTGTTTGTTCCTCATACATGCTCTTCAGGCACTTCCCTTAAGCGCTCTATTACTCTTAGAGCTCCCTCCAGTCCCGCTTACCCCCTCACTAGGCTTTTTACTCCACTGGAGCCAAGTTGTTTGAAGTCATTGCTGTCCAGTGGGCTATACGCTCCCCATAGTCCCATCATGTCTTCAACCATGTCCACTTAACAGGAGAGAGAGAAGAGGAAGGATTATGTTATTTACCCTGTAAGCATCTGTTCTTGGCATGTAGAGATGTAAATAGATTCACATGCTTTGCATACTTCTGCCAACTAGTGCTGGGTTTGGATGTTTGAAAGTTGTTTTTCTCTGATGAAGTCTTTTCCAGTCAGAAGGTAAGGAGACTCCTCCTTTCGTTGATAGTGCGCGTGGGCATACACTATTGTTCGATTGTTTTACCGCAATAGGGTGAGAATGGAGACCAGTGCAGAGATGTCCATGCGTGCAGAATGTGAATAATACCTGCAATGAGCATAAGTGCAAGCGGAGTAGGGAGGGCGCATGTGAATCTTCAGCACTATATGCCAAGAACAGATGCTTACAGGGTAAGTAAAAATCCATTCGAGGCATGTGTGCTGTAGATGCACATACTTATGTAAGACTGTATAGCAGTACTCTCCAAAAGCAGTGGCTAACCAGTGGGGGTTGTAGTTGTCTGAAAAAGTGTTTTTAGGACTGCCTGACAAAAAGTGGTTTCAATTTGCGAAAATCTTTAGTTCCATCAATAAAGTACAATAATGCTCTTTTGATATCTAATGTATGTAAAGCTCTTTCTGCTACAGAATCAGGTTGAGGGAAGAAAACTCATTTGATTGGTTAAAATGAATAGTAGAGACTACTTTTGAAGGAACTTTGGGTTAGTGCGAAGAACCACTCTGTCTTTATGAAGTTGGAAGAATGGTTCTTCCTAGGTTAGTTCCTGAAGCGCACTCTCACATCTTAGTGAAGTGATAGCAATCAAGAAAGTAATCTTTCAAGAAAGGAATTGCAATGTGAAATTGTGCAATGGTTCAAAAGTTGGACCTATAATGCTTGTTAAAACAATATTAAAGGTTTCATGCAGGTGCAGGGGAAATTCTGTGGTATCACTTTTACGGCCTTCTGTAAAGCCTTTAATAACTGGTACACTAAATAAGGATAAGTGTTGTCTGTTTTGAAGACATGCATCCACCGCTGCAAGGTGTAGGCATATGGATATGGATGTGGATGCAAGCCCTGCACATTGCAGATGCAATAGATAAATGATTTCTTGTATTGAAGCATCTAGTGAGGCAATGGTCTGTTTATTACAATATATACCATACCTTTTCCACTTTGCTGCATAGAATGCTCTAGAAGTAGGTTTCCTTGCTTCATTAAGAATGGTCATGCGATCTGATGGTAGTTTTAGGTATCCAAACTCTGACTTCAGGAGACAAATCACTAGGTTTAGCTCCTTTGGGTTTGGAAATCCGATTTCTCCATGGTTAGGGGTGAGAAAGTGAGTTGAGGTGAAGCTTCTGGTGTTAAACTACTGAGAGTTCTAGTAGTGTGGTGAACCACGGTTAACAAGACCATAAGGGGCCCACTAGAATAAGGGTGAGATGTTTGCCCGAGCTTCCGAACCAGAAATCATCCATAGGGCATTGCCTTTGGATAAAGGGTGTGGGAGCCTGGAGGTGAAGTTTGGGCATTTTGAGTTCTTTGCTGTTGCAGAGAGATCTATTTATGGAAACCCGCATTTGTGGAAGAATGGGAGAAGGACTTGGGGTGGAATTCCCACTCGTGGACTTGTTGCTGCATCCTGCTTAGGGGGTTGGCACATTCGTTGTCTGTCCCTGGAAGGTGTTCCGCTAGCAACTGGATTTTGTGATTTAATGCCCAACAGCAAATGGTCTGAGAGAGGCCTGATAAATTTAGAGACCCCCCCGTTTTTAGGTCGTGGGACCGTCGCACTGCGAAGCAGTGGGTGGAGTTCTGAAGATTTAATGTTTTGGAGTATGGGGGCTTGAACCCGCCTCTCTCCTCCATTGGCTGGCTTCCTAAACGGAGGCCAGCGATTGGAGGAGAAGGGAGTCACTCCAATAAAGCCCCGTCTCTTTCGGATTCTGGCGTGTTTTTTTGAGTTCTTCCGACTGTGATGTAATCCGTCACTCAGAACGCCAAAAACACGCCCCCGAATCGCGAAAATGGTGGTGCTTTCTACGATGCATTTCTTCTTGGCCTCGGAGAAAGATGGTTGGCCCGGATGGTGCTGCTGCCTCCGTAAGTGCTGCGGTGTGGGGCGCTTGTTCCTTTTTTTATAGCCAATGGAGACGAAGCAGAATTGTTCGAAAGAGAACTGTGGAGGCTCTGACACCTACGCCATTATACATGTATGGATTGAATAAGTAGAGCCGGGGGGTGAAACCTCACAAAGTGTTTTTTTTCGAAGTAAGAAGCTTTCACTGGGTGTTTTGCTGTTCTGCGCGTTAGTTTGTGTGATTTAGACAAAAACATGTTCTTGCGCCTAAGCAGCGTTCTGCGGTGGTTCTGTTTGCGCCTAGCGCAGACCCAGCAAGTACAGGTGCTAGAGTGAGGCGAGAAGAAGACGGACACACAGAGTAGGCCTTACCCGAGCTCAGCGGCACCTGCGGGGGCGCCTTCTCTGCCCATGGTCGGCTGCTCCGGAGGCGCCTCTTCTAGGTGCTACGTGGTGGCAGGTGAAGCGTCAGGCCTCCAGAGGTGGGGAAGGAAGGTGAGGTTTCAGCGGATGGCAGGGAAAGACCCGCAAGCCCGCTCGGACAGTGAGTGTGCCGGGAGGGAGCCCCCTCTTCTCCAGGGGCCTTCGGAGTCTCAGCCAGGTGCACCGCTGCTGGCATGCATGTGATTCAGAGGAGCCCCTGCTCCGGTCTCACCCCTCTGCAGCCTCTTACTAGAGTGATGGCGTCTTGGGGCAAAGCAGGGGGACTCTAGCTCCCTGAAGCAGGCGGCTGGGTTCTCTGGGACCAGTTGTGTCGCCTCTGGCCCCTACAGATGTTGTGTCACTCTGCACGCTTCCCTTCTGGAGGCGCGTTTTCAAGCGTCTGTCTCTATAGCGCCTTGAGGCTGACGGAATGCACGGTGGCCCTGCCTCCGCCCTCACCGAGCCTAGTGCGCACTGGTTTCATGATGGAAAGATGCCTCACGCCCCCTGCGCCCGCCTGTCACGCCCCTCCTCTCCCCTCACGGCCATGGGTCCCTCCTCCCTGGAAGAGAGGATGCTCGTGTGTAAAGCTGGCCAGGGCTGATAAGCGCGGACTGACGCCTTGCCTGGGCCGATAAGGACGCGCCCGCCGTCCGAGCCAGGAGGGCAGAGACCTGGAAAAGGCAAGAGGAAGCGGTGTCGCAAATGCAGTCACAAGAGGGGCGTGCGCGGAGCAGCACTATGCAGCAGCGCGCGCGGCCTGCCAGGGGACGAATGAGGGGACTCACTGCACGGGGATAGGAGCAGGGATGGCATACACAACTCTGCTACTCGCTTCCCTACAACAGATAGCGCCAAAAAGTACCACTCCTAGCTCCCCTTACTGACTGCAACCAGTGCACCATCAGCATCACTGCAAGCTTCCCTGACACACTGCAGGAACACCATTAGCATCACTGCAAGCTTCAAGCTTTCCTCACACTGCAGGAACACCATCAGCATCACTGAAGCTTCCCTCACACACTACTGTAACAGCACAAACAGCAGCATCGCAAGCTTCACACACACACACTGCAGGTGAAGTAAAAGCAGCATAACCACAAGCTTCTCTCACTCACACACTACTGTAGCAGCACAAGCAGCATCTCCTCAAGCTTCACTCGCACACTTTTGGAACAGACAAGCAGCATCTTTGCAAACTTAACCGACACTAATCGAACAGCTCAAGCAGCATCACCACAAGCTTCTCTCACACACTACTGGAACAGCACAAGCTTCCCTCACACACTACTGGAACAGCACAAGCAGCATCACTGCAAGCTTCACTCACACACGACTGGAACAGCACAAGCAGCATCACCGCAAGCTTCACTCACACACTACTGGAACAGCACAAGCATCATCACCGCAAGCTTCACTCACACACTACTGGAACAGATAAGCAGCATCATTGCAAACTTAACCTACACTAATCGAACAGCTCAAGCAGCATCACCACAAGCTTCTCTCACACACTACTGGAACAGTAAAAGCTTCACTTACACACTACTTGAACAGCACAAGCATCATCACCGCAAGCTTCACTCACACACTAATCAAACAGCTCAAGCAGCATCACCGCAAGCTTCACTCACACTGCGGGAATGGCACAAGCAGCAGCATTGCAAGCTTCACTCACACACTACTGGAATGGCACAAGCAGCAGCATTGCAAGCTTCACTCACACACTACTGGAATGGCACAAGCAGCAGCATCACAAGCTGCACGCACACACTGCAGGTGAAGTAAAATGCAGCATTTCCACAAGCTTCTCTCACTCACACACTACTGGAACAGCACAAGCAGCAGCATCACAAGCTGCACGCACACGCTGCAGGCGAAGTAAAATGCAGCATTTCCACAAGCTTCTCTGACTCACACACTACTGAAACAGCACAAGCAACATCATCACAAGCTTCACACACACACTACTGTAGCAGCACAAGCAGCATCATTGCAATCATCACTCACACACTGCTGGAACAGCACAAGCAGCATCATTGCAATCTTCACACACACTGCTGGAACAGCACAAGCAGCATCACTGCAAGCTTCACTCACACACTGCTGGAATAGCACAAGCAGTATCATTGCAATCTTCACTCACACACTGCTGGAACAGCACAAGCAGCATCATTGCTCGTTGTGATCTGTTTTTCTGCCCTCTGTTCCCTTGTTGTGATCTGTTTTTCTGGCCTATGTTCCCTGTGTGTGGCTCTGTGTGTGTGTGTGTGGGGGCTCTGTGTGTGTGTGGGGGGCTCTGTGTGTGGGGGGGGGCTCTGTGCGTTTGTGTGGGGCTCTGTGTGTGGGGGAGCTCTGTGTGGGTAGCTTTTTTTGTAGGTGGCTCTGTGTGGGTGTCTGCCTGTGTGAGGGTGGCTGTGTGTGGGGGGGGGGGCTGTGTGTGTGCATGTAAATGTGTGTGGCTCTAGGACTCTACTACTCACTCACAGTATATACTACTCACTCTTCCACTTTGTACTACTCGCTCTCTAATACTCTCTTAACTAATAACTCTCTCCTACTCACTATCAACTACTCATTCTACTACTCTCCTACTTACTCTGTGTGTGGGTGCTAATGCAATAGGTCTCGCATATGCAAACGATTAAGCTATTGGCAACGTAAAGGACAATGCCATTTATTTATGATGTAAAAAAAAACAAAAGTCATCAACAATGCCAATAGCTCTACCTTTAATAATGCCGAGACCATTGCATTGTAAATGCTTGTTGTACATAGCTGTCATATTGTCCGTCCAGACTAGGACAACTTTCCCCATCAGATGACATCGAAATGCTTTTAGCACTAGGTGAACAGCTAGAAGCTCTAGGAGTTGATGTGGAGATTTCGTTTTTTGGTTTCCCAGACACCCAGAACTGTTAGATGTTGTAGATGGGCACCCCACCCTGAAAGGGATGCTGTGAGCACTATCTGTGGAACAGGATCGATATAGGGCCGCCCTTTTGATAGATTGTGTGTGTGTTCCCCCCACTTCAGAGAGCGATGGTTGCAGCGGTCTATCAACACTAGATCTAACGGAGCATTTGATTGATTCCATTGACGTGCTAAGCATTCCTGTAGGACAAATGTTTTATCTTGCATGAGGCACAATGGAAATGCATGATGCCATCATCCCTAGGAGTTGCATGAAAGTTCTGACTGTTGGATACTGGTTGTTCTGGAATTGTAGCAGCAGTGTTTGCAAATTGTGAATTCTGGCTGCAATGGGATAGGCCAAACATGTTTGTGTGTTTAGCATAGCTCCTAGATAGGGCTGCAGTAGTGAGGGTTGAATATGGGATTTGTGTGCATTGACTGAATCACAACTGATGAAGATTTATGGTAACCTGAGTGGTTTGTAAACACTTGTAGAGTGCGCTGGCTTTGAGGAGTCAATTGTCTAGATCCGGGATGACATGAATTTGTTGTCTTCTTAGATGAGCTGCTACTACCGCTAGACATTTGGTGATTACTCTGGCTGCAGAAGGGACTCCAAATGGGAGTACTTTGAATTGATAGTGCTTTCCTGCTATCACAAATCTAAGATATTTGCGATGTACTGGGTGAATAGGGATATGAAAGTATGAGTCCCTTAAGTGCAGTGTTGACTGTCTTGCTGCAAGAGCGGAAGCACCTGCTGAAGTGTGACCAAATGGCAGGCAGTAAAGTGAGTAAAACAATGACCACTCATGTTGAATTGGAACTGGTTCTATAACTTTTGTTAGAAGAGCTTGTACTTTTTGCTTGAGCATTTGTTTGTGCTCTATAGAGAGTCTGTGAATAAGAGGTGGAATATTGGGAGGATTGCTTGTGAGCACCAGGCAATAACCAATTAAATTTTTAATGAAAGATTTGGAACTCAAATGAGGTCCACAAGAAATACACCTGCAAACTAGTACATACAAAATTATAAAACATCATGGGACACATTGATGGCAACAACTACATGTACATATTTTACGACGTATAGCAGCTTTGACAAATAAAGATTGTGATTAGCAGCAATAGGAATGAATAACACAGCATATCCCTAATTGTGCAAAGAGCATTTAAGTAGCAATCAGATCATGTGTAAAATACGATTAAAAATGCGGGCTGAAGCTACATCTTAAAACACCATTTTGTAAAAACATCGGCCGAAGCCAGTGGCGACGACTCAAAACCAATGCTGGACAGACAAAAAAGACATGAGCCAGGTTCTGAATGCTTAACTCACAAAAATTACATATTTTTCAATGTTTCATATTCTAAGACCAGTTCACTGTTAAATTGTTTAAAGGTTCATGCAACATAGGGTGAGCCAACGTCAAATTCCGTGTTCTAAATTCCAAGATAAATATTTCTGGGAGATTCTAGGGGAGCTCGTCTTCGTTATCATTAATCTCTCTTTTGTATTACAGAATTTGATATCTCTATCGTAGCTGAGCTTACCACTTGTTTTTAAAATAGATTTAAATTCTAATGGCGTGAGGGTAATAATTGATTCTTCTTGTACACAAAAGAAATTTAATGCCAGAGAGAAGCCACGATATAAGGACCATTTCTCCCCAATACTGCCAGAGATTTGTTGACGCATAAAACCTCTTAATGAGTAAGGCTCGCTATTTTTTAGCTGGTATCCCCAATGTAAAACCCTAGATATACCTTGGCTATAGGAGCTTATCAGGCCAAACTCTAGTCTAATAGCAGCTGATGGAACTAACGTGTTAAAATTGTACAATTTCCGCAAAATCTGGCCTTCAATCCCATATAAAAAAAAATCCAGTCCTTTACAGGGACATATTCAATGGCATAAAGCAGAGCTGGAGAGATTTTTGCTTTGAAAACAGTCAGCATATGTAAAAAAATGCCTTCTGCCCATTGCACTATAAACAAGCATTGGCATAGTTATGCTGCACAATATCCTTGGCGCAACAACAACTGTTGCATGGCTAAACACTTATAAGGTCCCAAAAGAGAGACCTATTGGCTATGCCGATGCGTGCTGTGTTCGTGTTGCAGATGAATGGCTCCATGCATGCTGGTTCGGAAGAGTGGAGGATCTTCCGCTTTAACACACGCCAGCACAACACCATCCCCCTGTTCGTCTCATTGAGACTGGGAATAACAGGGACAAAATTATACCTGCGAGTGGCAAGCAAGGCATGGCTATGTTTTTGTATCTTGAATCTTTCATACTATTTCAACTATATGCTTGCATAATTAACATGCAAAATATTAGGAGAGCTCGTCTCCTGGTTAGCTCTTATTCACATGCTGGTCAAACTAGTAAGGGTGCTGTGTGCGGCCCTACTCTCAGAATGGCTGCTGCAATGGCTCTTTCCACTATTGCCCCCAGTTGGGCGGGGATTCTGGAATCGCTACACTGGCGCCATGCAGGGTACTACTATAGCCTTTATCTCGCTGGGTATTTATTTACAGGAAAGGGATGAGACTAGAGAGTCAGACATAAAGGAAGGACTCAAAATAGTTTGACGTTACTTTAAGACACATAACTGCAGATTGTATCTTTAAATCGCGCAAAGCCTATGAGTAAACCTGGTTCCTGTCCCAGATATTAAAATAGTGCGCTGCTGCGAGGGGGCTGTGACGGACGTTCTATTAATGCTTATACGGCAGTCTGTTGCACTTTCCTGGTTTCCAACACAGGGCATATGTCCTGACATGTGGCCATGTTTGAACCAGGCAAATAGTTCTCAAGTCATGATCTTCTTTACAATGGGTCAATCTTAATTTCACATGGAGCGCTGTGCTGATAAAGGGCGTGCACGGTTGAAGTCTGGCTGGGGCTAAAAGGTAGCTGCTTGATTACACTGAATTGGGAATCGCACAATTGAAAGCGGGGCTGGAGCTAAAAAGTGCTTTATTACACTGAATCGGGTGCCTTGCTAAGTTGGAAGTGCTGCAAAAAGCATAAGCGTGTGCAAATTAAAATAACAATTTGCTAAACATGCGTGTGACTGCGGTGCATAGCAAACTATCCACCCCCCCAGACCACATCTGTTTCACCTTGTCAGCCGCATTTACAGAGCGCCGCTGCGCCATCGATCAGACATACGCGCAACGAAGAGTCCTCTACAGTTTTAAATGTCGTAAAGATCCCGCAAACAGCAGTGCAGCAGTGCTCGATTACACTGAAGCGCAGCGGCCGTGAGTCAGGAAGCGAAAGTGATCGCGGGGGAAGCACGCGATTGGTGCGCGCAGCAGAAATCACAGCAAAAGGTGCCTCTGCTCAAGCGCGCACCAGCACACATGCACTGCAAGCTATATCTGGCGGTAGCATTTTTTGAAGCCCTTCTTACTTAAGGTCTGGCCTGACCAGCGCAACCGCGGGGTCAGGCGAGACCTAAAAATGTGCAGACCATTAGCGTGGGATACAGCTTAACAAGAACTGTGTTCAATGTGCAGTTTATTCTTTATATTACTCGCTATTAGTTTCCCTAGGTAAAGGTATGAATCTACCACCTCCAACTTTTCGGGACCAATTTACCACTTAAACTTACTTAATTTACTACTTCTGTTGCCTTTCATGATTAATGATAATCCTTGGTTTCCCCCCATTAATACCTGGCATCAAGTTTGAGAATGTAATGCAATAATTAAGGATAGCAGTGGAGCTGGCAGTCCCATATTATGTAGTTTTCTCCATAGTAATGGTCGGTCTACCTTATCGAAGGCCGCTGAAAAATCTATGAAGGCCGTATAAACGTTTGATTTACGAGAGATCGTATATTTCTCCTCAATTAATTTCAACATGGAGATGTTATCTAGGGTGGATTGATTTTTCCTAAAACCCGCTTGGTCTATAGGGAGTACCTTCTCCATCACCCATTCCGAAATGTGATCGAGAAAACTACGTGCAAATATTTTCCCTACTGCAGCTAATAAGGCTATTTGCCAATCGTTACCCGGATGGGATATAGAGCCCTTTTTGTGCAAAGGGGTTAGAATACTACCGGACCAAGATGGTGGTGTCATCCTCTGATAGTAACAAAAATTAAACAATGGGGCTAGGTACGTGGCCCAGAAAAGTGGCTCCTTTTTGATTACCGTCATTGGGATTTCATCCGGACCCATAGCTCCTAACAATCAAATTTCTTTAATAGATCCAACCACATCATTCACTGAATGTACATAGTTGAAAATAGGAGTTTCAAAGGAGTCCGATGTAGCGGGGACAAAGCTGGTAGCTTTAGAATTCGCAGAGTATAGTTCTGCTAGGTGGAGTTTCCAATCCTCTTCTTTAATAGGAATGGGAAGAGATTTAATTCTTGTGCAGTCAGCGTTTTTATTCTAATATTTTTTGGGGTTATTTTTTTTAGGCCTCCTCTTAACTGCACCCAAACGCCATCTTCCTTTATTGTTTTTAAAGGGTGTTTTTTTCCCTGCCTTTTCTTTTTTAGTAAGTTTATTAGATTACTTCGTTTAAAAGAAAAATTCAGGAACTGGGCTCTCACTAATTTATTAATTTCCATATTTAAGGTGAGCATTGGATCAAAATACGATCTCAGTTTAGCCGGAACTTGCATAACTTTACAAGATGTGGCCAAAGAACCCATATTGTGGGGAAAGGCTTCTAGTATATCAAACTGAGGAGGGTCACTCTCGGGCATTCCTAAATGCTGCTGTTCTTTTATCAAAGCTGTTAAGTTTGCTTTTAAATTAGCGGTCGCTAGAGTATTCCAATCAATTCTAACATTTGTTGCATTGAACCCTACTGTGCCGTCTTTAAAATTCCAGGGACCTACCCTAGCACTCGTAAGATCGTATGTGGAGCAGAACAATATGATCACTAAAATAATTTCCCAAAACATCCATACTTATGAGCTTACAGAACAAATCTGCAGAGACAGTTAGATAATCTATAATAGATTTCCTAGTAGGCGCCTTATGAGTAGAATTTGCCGGAATATCATTTTCTAACCTCCCATTAGCAATTACAAGGTCTAAGCTTCTCAGACCTTCGAGTAGTGTAGCAACACTTATCTGTCCTGCTTTTATTCAGAAATTGGGCAGTGGGGATATTTAGGGCTTCGTTTTTCACAGTGTTATAAAATACCCTTATACTGTGAGAAGAGACTTTAGAATTCAAGTCTCCAACTAACATTAGAATCTTCCCTTTCCAAGGTAGGAGATAAAAACAAATATATCTTTTATTAGGTGACCATTAGATGAAGCAGGAGGTAGATCTGCATTTACGATCAGCAGGGAATTTAAATGATCCTGGGCATCCTTGAGATCTATCTTAAATCGCTTGAATTAAGTTGGAGACGTGAAAAAAATATTTATATGACCAACTAAAACTTGTACTTAGCATAATGGCAAAACCTCCTTTAGCATGTCCTCTATTCACAGGGAACGCAGACCGGCCCAGCACTATATAATGTTCAGTGGACCAATCCTCTGTGATGGAAGTCTCTTGTAGACATATTATATCTGCACTATTTTTTCAAAAATAAGAGTTTATCTTTATTAGTGCTTAGGCCGGCTGTGTTCCAAGATATCACAGTAATATACTTGCTAGGAAGAATTCCCGCATTTTAGGCCAGAGTATATATTTTTCTTAAGAGCGCTTGCTACCCAACTCCACTTCTTATATACGGAAAATTCATACTGGGGCTTTTTCTCTGTGAGTAGCGAGACCCTCCTTCCTTCTTTACCAAGGGAAACCTGCAGAATACTCTCTCTCTCCAAGTGGGGTGTACCCCTTACGGCAATTTCTAAATAGGTGTTAGCCTTAGTGGTCAGAAAATCAGCAGTCTAACTACTCTATAGGTATAAGAACGTCAATGCCACAACAACGTAGTTTATCACTGAGTAACATTATCAAATGGGAGATAGCTTTAGATACAATCGATACTCTTGCTCCCTTAGGATTATTATATTTTTGGACCTGAACCAAAGCAAGGTCATTGCTTCGAATCATTTGAAGGCCAGGGATTTCACCAAAGCAACTTAACAGAAAGGGCCTATTTATATATGATTCATGGTCAAAAATAAATGAAAAATCCAGAGTGGATGGGGTAAAAAATTAATGATTGATTTGAGAGGTTACCTCAGGAATATTTTCTTTAGAATTATATATGACATTATTGCCTAAGGAGGAAGAAAATTTTGAGGCATTAGGGTTCAAGTTACTCTGACTCTGACGCAAACACAACCTCAGCATAATCTCCTACGCCGACGACACCCAGCTGATCCTCTCCCTGACCAACGACCCCGCCGCCGCCAGAGCCAACCTGCACGACGGGATGAAAGAGGTAGCCGAGTGGATGACGATCAGCCGCCTGAAACTGAACTCGGACAAGACGGAGATCCTCATCCTGGGCTCCTCACCCTCCGCCTGGGACGACTCCTGGTGGCCTCCCGCCCTGGGCACCGCACCCAAACCGACAGACCACGCACGCAACCTGGGCTTCATCCTGGACTCCTCCCTCTCCATGACCAGGCAAGTTAACAAAGTCTCCTCGACATGCTTCAACATCCTACGCATGCTACGGAAGATCTTCTGGTGGATCCCCACCGAGACCAGGAAGACCGTCACCCAGGCCCTCGTCACCAGCCGTCTGGACTACGGCAACGCCCTCTACGCCGGTACCACCGCCAAGCTCCAGAAGAGACTCCAGCGGATCCAGAACGCCTCAGCCAGACTCATCCTCGACATCCCACGAACCAGCCACATCTCCGGACCTCTGAGAGACCTTCACTGGCTCCCCGTCAACAAAAGAATCACCTTCCGCCTCCTCACCCACGCACACAAAGCTCTACACGACCGAGGCCCGAGTTACCTCAACAGCCGAGTCAACTTCTACGCTCCCAAACGCCACCTCCGCTCAGCCAACCACGCCCTCGCCGCCGTCCCCCGCATCCGAAGAGCGACTACAGGAGGAAGGTCCTTCTCCTACCTGGCCGCCAAGACCTGGAACTCCCTCCCCCCCGACCTGCGCCTGACCCAAGACCACCTCTCCTTCAGGAAGAAGCTGAAGACCTGGCTGTTCGAGCAGTAGCGGCGCACCCCCCCCCCCCCCCCCCCCCCCCCCCCAGCGCCTTGAGACCCTACGGGTATGTAGCGCGCTCTACAAGTGTCATTGATTGACCAGTAGAAAGAACACTTATTTCCAATAAAAATGGCTCTTGGGAGGCTCCAGTTGCAGCACTTGGGATCAAAAGAGGATAACAAGAGCCCGATGGATTGGATTCTGCTAGACGATCTTCCTTCTTCAAAACAAATAATTCAGGGACTGATGGTATATTGTGAACATGAGGATCAAAGCATAGCTGTTTTGCCCTCTTTTTGTAATCCGTTGACGTTTTTCACTTTTTACCTTCTTCTACAGTCGCTGTTACTTTTCTTCTTGACATCTTTTCTTTCAGTAGATGAGCAACCAGCTTTTGATCCCTCCACTAAGGAATGCTCAGGAATTTTTACACCAGTTTTTAGGAAAATGGGGAAAACTTTTCAAATTGTACATACATGTTCCTTCTTTGATTGTGGGCGAAACGTAGATCCAGCCCCTGGAGCTAGAGTCCCAGAATTAAAAAGTTGTTGGGTGTGTAATTTATCAAGCATATCTTCATTTTCTTTCAGTTTGGGTTCGTTTTTCCTACTAGTGAAAGGTTTACCGGCCTGAACACAAAAGTTCCGCCCCATAGCGTGGAGAAGGGAGCCTATTTAAGTAGGATGGAGCTGGTTGATGTTATCCTCCAAAGATAAAGGGGGAGTGGATCCCTTCTCTGGGTTAGTCTTACAGGAAGGAGGAAGGCCGGTTTTACCAGACGAATATCTTTTCTCAGAGGCTATAAACTTAGTCAGGGCCAAAAGAGAATCCAGGTCAGTGTTACTTACTGATTTCTCCATTAAGGTTAGAATAGATGACAGCACTCTTTCCAAGCAAAGTAGTGAGTCCGACATCAGCGTTTTTGACTCTGGATTATGAATTGAAGGGTGAAAATTTGTGGATAGATCAGGTGTAATCGAGCCCCGTGAATCCAAAATGCTTGTACCACTGGGAGTACTACTGAACAGCTGCATTTAACAGGACGATCCTGAGAGGTGAAGGAAAGTGTGGAGACAGGGATACAATTCCTGGACGGCTCTAGGTTAGAAGTAGGAGGCGTTTTAGAAGACTGATTGAAATTAATGTTGAGGTCAGGTAGGGGGAAATCTTTCCTTCTAGGTTCTCCAGCTTTTGGTACTAGAAGAAGAGATACCCCTTCAAGTTCGGAGACTCCATTAGAAAAGGAGTGGATGGTTAAATTTCCTAGGTATCAAGTGTTGGGGATCCCTAGACCAAGTTCCTCCAATTTAGGGAGATAGTTTAATAGAAGCTGTTAGTGATGATTGTCAAGGGACTACTTTAGTCTCTCCATGAGCTTCTCGAGTAGACTAACATCCCTGCTGAATTTAAGCTCATTTCTTTTTTTGAAAAGGGATGGTATTAAAACTTTTCAAGTTGTTTATTTGAATTAAGTTGTTCCTTAAAGGATTAGCTTTAATTTTTTTGCACGCTCTAGTATATAGCAATCTTTCAGTCACAACTTTATCCTTGTGCAGAGAACCCTTAGCCGGTTGACCGGCACAACCGGAGAGGTATAGCTCCCATGCACTGCTCATGCAACACCGAGCACCGAGCATCCACACTCCTACGCGCAGATTCACAAAGCTCACAAGCCACTTCCACTAGACTCCAAGGACGTAGCCGTGCTGGTCTCCAATAGTCACCACAAGACTGAATGAGTCACTACAGCCCCCTATGACTCCGGCAGACCTCCGACTGGACTAGCACGTCTTTCCAACTGGACTTTTCCTCTTCTGTCTAGGCAGAAAGGGGTTGTGGTTTTAACTCTGGTGTGCTTTTTTGAGGGGTTTTGGGAGTTTATACGGTCATGAGGCATGGAGCAAGGCACCTCCGAGCTATGGGAGGGGGGGACCTGCAAGCTCCGCAGGTCTCCCATGAGTTCTCCTTCGCTAGCACCCGCCCTGGCACGCTCGCTTGCTGCTGCTCAGTCAGTCCATCCGCCCCACTCCGCTCCGCTCGCTCTTCGGGACCCACGACTCCACTTTGCCGCTTGCTCCGTCAGCACTGGCACTGCCAGATCCACGTGACCGGAACTGCCTGTTTACACACTGACCACAAGCCATTCTGATGCGGATGGGCTCTGTCTTTGCCCCCAAAGTCTGAATACCTCTACATTGTAGCAGAGTGGAAATGGTAGAGTTTTGGCGGGCAGTTGCAATAGGTTGACGGGGGTTAAGCAGAGCGTTAAGCAACGCGAGCCGGGGTCGGAGTGTGAGGGCAGGGTGAGGGGTGGTTGCGTTTGGCCATAATGGCTCCGCAGGTTTTCTCCGCTGTCCACTCTCACCGGGGCAGCGGGGTGCCGCACCACAACCCCCTTGCTTCCTCACGTCTTTAGCTAGTCTCTGGACTTGTTTCTCTGTAAAATTTCCTGGTGAAGTTTACCCGCGGCTCGCTGCTCCGCTACTCTGTTGCTCTGCTCGTCCACCGCTCTCGCAGCACACCAATCACATATGAGGTGCAGAGGAACAATAACCATGTTGGACACCCATTTGTCTGCTGTTATTGATTGCCAAATGGGAAGAAATGGTTGCAGTCTTCCCCTGACAGGTGTATGATGGTCGAGGGGAATGGTTATTAAGTCACTGCTTTTTGGAAGATGAAGAGGTAAGTGTTGGTGTACCTCTACTCATCCTTTAAAATGGTTTCCTCTAATCACCCTTGTAGAATCCTTTAGAAGGGGGGGTCGGAGGGGGGGGGGGGGGGGGGGAGAAAGTGGCTTTATATATACTGGACCAGAATGAGGTATAGTGTGTATATTGTCCACAAACCCCAGAGGTATAGCAGAGGTTAAAGTCAGGACTGACCTTACTCTCAAAAGTGGTAGCTTGGTCGAGCAGTAAGGCAGTACCAGAGGACAGTGTAAAGCATTTGTTGTACACACTCAGTCAGCAAAGGATTTCACACACTCAAAAGACTGAACTCCAGGCCAATTGTTGTTATATCAAAAGACATAGTGGTTTTATTTTTAGAACCAACAGGTATCAAAATATACTTATCAATATGAGTACTCTCATGCAATTACTTTGCAAGGAAGCAATGAAGTTTGTGAACACAATAGATACAGGGGTTGCAGTCTGCAACACAATTCTAAACACACTTTAGCATTGAGCTCAATGGATTGTTATCATATAAGTACAGTTGATTATAACACAGATTACTTTAGTAGTTCCAGGACTAGATCCTAGATTCAGTCCTGGGGTCTAAGCTGAACCCATATTAGCAAAAAAGTTTTAGTTACTGTAGTGAATTTTCATGAATGTAAAGCGGTTTTAAAAGTTCACACTTAGAAACTTTTCAATGAAAATCTGACAATGTTATCCAATGGGAGAAAATTCAGGTTGCAGGTAAAGTACGATCGCGTTACTTTTGTAATCCAGTACTGGGCTCCTACGGCCAGCACTGGGGTCTTAACTCAAAACAGGCAGGTAATTGGGTTTCAGTATTTCGTATGATTTTTAAAGAATATTTCAAGTTTTACAAAGTAGACACTTAGAAGAAATTTCATAGAAAAGCAGACAATGGGTTGCTATGGAGAAAACACAGATTACTAGTAAACCCGGTAAGGATTACTTTTGCGGTTCAGTACTGAGCTACAAGGTACAGTACTGGCTTCTCCCGTGATCACAGGTGAGTACCTCGGAATTCGGGTGATTTTATATGAATATTTTTAGTTTCCAAAACTTGACACTTAGAAGATATTTCAAACCAGTCAATGTTATCCAATGGCAGGTAAGTGAGTTATAGGTTTCCAGGTCAGTAGTACTGGCTGGTGAAGTTAAGGTTCTGGGCATAGACTCAAGGGTCCCCCAGGGTCAGGTAAGTACAGTTGGTTCACCCCCAGTGGCTCAGGGGCGGCCGGGTGTAGAGGTAGTTCGGCCCAATGTTAACAAACGAGGGGCAGGGGGGCCTCCAGTTGGTGGCTGCTGGCTAGCAGGCCACGCGGCTGTGGGAGCTGGGCTCCTGGTCACTTGCTCAGGGCAAATGGGGAAGCAGGATAGGGTACAGGTTGCACGGCCAGGGGCACTCGGGCGGCTGGGTGCAGGGTGCTTTTGAGCCGTCGGGCGCTCAATGTTATTCAATGAGGAACTTGAAAAGGGAACAAAGGCTGCAGGCTCGGGGGCGAAGGATCTTCTGGAGCGCCCAACACTTCGAGGGGTAAGTTGGGATCTTGGAGGATAGGTAGGCACCCAGGGTGCAGGGGTGTCTTTTGAGGTCAGGAAATCTTACCCCCTGCTGGTCGCGGTCGGAGGGGTCCTCTGTCCTGAGGCTGCAGGCGCCGTCGGGGTCGTCGAGGAGGGTCTTTGGGCACTGGACTTCGGGTCCCAGTGCCAGAGGCTCGGCAGGTGCAGAGTGGGTTGGTCCGGAGCTTCCTGGCTGGCACCAGGGGTGTTGTTGCAGCAGAGCCTCTGCTGATGGGAGTCCCAGGCTTTAAGAGGGTCAGGGCAGGCAGGTCCACTGGGTGTCCCAAGGTTGCTGTCCGCAGGAGTCGCCAGGATTAGGCAGGAGCAGGTTCCAAGATCGACAGGCCGGTTGAGCTGGGCCCAAGTCAGTGTTGTCGTCCTGTTAGCAGCTGCACGGTGGGTCTCCTTTTTCTCGATCTTCTTTCTTCTTTTCTTATCGGGATCTCAGAAAGGAAGGTTCAGGGAGCCCCTAAATACTGAATTTAGAGGTGTTACAGGTAGGACAACAAGGACAGGGACCAGTAGGTCCCTGTCCTGGGGTGGGTGGGTACACCCCCTAGCCTGCTCCTCTCCTGTGGGAAGGGGGCAGGAGCCTAGCTGTGATTGGGCAGGGCTCCCAGTCTACAAGATGGTCTGAGCCCGGGGTCGTGCTTCACCTCGTCTCCCCCACCTGAGGGGTGGGGTTAGCACAGGCTGGCATAACCCCCTTCCCGACATAGTTTTTCCTGCCAGAGTGGGGGTTTGGACTGGTGGGGGCCAGTTGCTGGGTACAGCAAATGGTCTGGAGAAGCTCACAGAGGCGGCATGCCTTTGAAGCTTACCCCTGCCCATCCTGGGGGAGGAGTCCTAGGACCTCACCCAGGATGTGCATTGTTGCAGGCCCAGGAGAGCCGGGGCTCTCCACCCAGGGGTCCAGCAACATGTCTGCTGTGTGGCAGCCTCTGCAGCCCCGACGTGGATTGTAGGTTAGGGTTTCAGGGGGAATCTCCAAGATGCCCTCTGGTGCATTTTACATAAAATCCCACACTCACATCAGTGCGGGTTTAATGTGCTGAGAAGTTTAGTACCAAACTTGTCAGTCTTCAGTGTAGCCATTATGGTGCTGCGGAGTTCGTAATGACATCCTCCCAGCACCATATACTCTTAATGGTATCACTGCACTGACAGTGCCCAGGAATGGTCCTGGGTACTGTAGGGGCACAGGGCACCTGTGCCCACACCTCTGGCATAGGGCACCCAGCTAGAGGGGTGACTGAAGTATGCCAGGGCAGTGGGTTCTGTGGGCATGGCACACAGGGATGTGTGCCATGTCGACTCTTGGTTTGGTTCTGTACTTAGGCATTCAGCCTGCAAAGGCAGTGTGTCGGTGCCAGGGTACAGGGCCCCTGAGGGTGGCACAATAGGTGCTGCAGCCCTCAGGGGTCTTCTCTGGTCACCATGCCCTGGGTACCTAGGGTACCATTTACTAGGGGCTGACAGGTGGCCAAAGATGCCAATTGGGTTTTTAGTTTCAACACAGTTTTAGGGAAGGAACACAGGCCCTGGGTACCTGGTTGGCAGGAACCCAGGGCACACTCAGTCAAAGTACATCAGCAGTTCCGAAAAAAGTGGGGGCATACCAAAGCAAGAAAGATGGCACTTTCTCACAGGGGGATAGAGTTTGTATCTAGTAGGAAGATGTGCTGCCATCTGTGGAGGTACTTTTTGAGCCTCCCCTACAAAATGAACGGCAAAATGAACCTCCGTTAGAGGGTTACTGAAGTACTCCCATGGATTTCGTCACTTCAGTGTCTTTAAGTATCTCAAGTGCTTCATCCACTTGAGGGTTCAAAAGATGTTCCTTGTGAAAGGGAGCATTAAGTATTGTCTGTTGAACCTTTGGTTTAAACCCAGAGATTCGCAGCCATGTGCGTCTTCTGAGGAGAATACAGGTGTTAACTCCTCTGGTTGCAGTATCAACAGCGTCTAGCGCACACCTGATGGAGTTGGAAATTAATGTTCCCTCCTGCAATAGCTCCTGGCCTTTTTTCCTACACTTATCTGAGAGGTATTGGAGTACCTCTTCCATTTCGTCCCAGTGAGCTCTATCAAAACTAGACAAAATACATTGTGTATTGGCTATGCGCCAATGATTGGCTGATAGTGCAGCCACTCTTTCCTGATGCATCTATTAATTTAGACTCTATGGGGGTGGTGTACCACCTGAGGTTTGGGAATTTGCTCTTTTACGAGCACTGGATACAACCAAATAGTCTAATGGAAGGAGGCCCTTACTAAAAATTGGGTCAGATGGTGGGTCTTTACAAATGTTTTCCGCATAGCGCATCATGCCTTTTAACATTGGTACCGATTGTGTTATATGTATAGTCCCCAATTTTTCAAATAAAAAAAAATCTATTTAAGATTTTTTATGTAAAGTTACTCCATGGTATGTGGCTGACCGGGCAATTAACTCCCGATACGAGGTGATGTCATTAGGAGGTTTAAGGTTTTGCAGGGTATATATATATATATATATATATATATATATATATATATATATATATATATATATATATATATATATATATATGGATCTGTGTCTGTGGGAGGATCTATATTCTAATCATCCCATGTATTGTTAGTGGTTGGCCATAAGTGTCATCTCCAGACCCTGCGTCAGGATATGTATGAGGAGAGCCCTATGGGGTAATGTCTAGAGGGTCTGTACTTGGTACTAGTGAAGATGGTGGAGGGGCATAAGAAATGGGGTTAAGAAGGTTAGCAGTCGGATCATTTTTTTTTTTTTATGAATTTTATATCTTGCGAGGTAGGAATTTTCCTTTTGGAGGATGATGCTATTACAGGTTTTGTAGAGATATTGTCCAGTGTCTGGATTAATATAAATCTTTTGGATCCAGCTTTTCAAGCATAGTTTCCAGAACTGGCTCAAGAGGCTTCTGAGGAGCATCTTTCCATTTCAGTGCCGTGCTGGATTTTTGCTTTTGGTCCTTAGGAACCGAAGTTGTAGGAGCTGAAGGTATGGTGTCTCGACCCAGAATGCTCGACTTGGGCCTTCGGTGCAGAACTGGTGCGTTCGAAACAGTCTTGGTGCCTACTATGTCTAGATGGCAGTGGTGGCTCAGAAGCCTTTTGTTTGATGGACGCAGGTTTTGGGAGCACAGGGATTTTGGTACTCACAGCACCTAGACCGGCTGGGACATCCTGGGACTCTAGTTCGATCTCCAGTTCAGAATCAGAGCCCTGGACGGAGAAGGCCTCTTCTTCCGCAGCAGATGCTTCCATTTCTACGCGTTTGATATCTTCTCCAAAGATATTGGGGGTGTCTTCAATACTCTGCCGCTGAATTTCTCTTCGTCAAGCTCCGTACGGTCTTTTTTAATCACAATGAGCCACATGCATCAGTCCTCTTCTTTGTGCTCTGGAGATGGGCACAGGTTACAGACCTTGTGAAGGTTGGTGTGTGGATATTTAGAGTGGCACCAAGGGCATAACTGGAACGGTGTCCATTCCATCAGCAGATTACTCTATGATTGTTTTCGGGTGGAAGTTATTGGAAACTGGCTAGGCCCGAAGGACGCAGTTAATGGTTTCACGATCCCAACGTTTTCTGATTTGACACGCAGAGTATGGGACACTTTCGAAACAGTACCGACAAGGGTACAGTGGGTTGCGCACCAAAAGGGACCCCGAAGACTGGTCACGAACCGGAGTGACGGCAAAAAGTAAACAATCTAACAATGGAGTCGATGCCCATGCGCATTATCACCAGAAGGAGGAATCACCTTACCTTGTGACAGGAAAAGACTTAGTAGAAAAACAACTTGCAAACATCCGGACCAAACATTAGATGACAGGAGTATGCAAAGCATCCGTATCTACAGCACACATGCCTGGAACATATAGGTAAAGGCACTGCCTCCGTAATCATATGGACAGTGTCTCATGGCAACTCTGCGAAACAGTATAAACTGCATGTTCAGCTCAGAGTCTCAGACACAGCTTGAAAACCAGGAAGCTTGTTTCGCCATCACTGTCACTGGCTGGTGAACTGAATTTCACAAACTGGGTCAGGCATTGCAAACATAGGGTAGACTGCCCGTACTAAAGAGGTACACAATAATGTACTGCACCCCTCTCTTGACAGAAGACATTTAGGTACCAATTCAGAATCTGAAGAGGGGAATATATAATACAAGTTACCTCTTTTCATAAAATTTAAGGTTTTTGTTCCGGATGAACACAGTCCTTGTGATATTTGCTACCATGACTTTGCATAGGTTCGGCTCTAGCTTGCCTTCTAAAAGTGACCAATACTAGTGCTACTGTAAATGGGCACTTTGGTGAAACAGTGAGGGAACCCGAGACAATACCAGTGAATTCTTGCACGCAATGTTCATTCCCGTCAGTTCCTTCCAGGTAGGTGTGAAAGAGGTTCATAGGATTCCAGTCTGCTTTCCCTGCTCCAAATGTATGCAAGTATGGCCTGGTGTCTACTGGAAATCCACCTGTCGTGACCAACATTACCTTGGTACACAACACTTTGGAAACCTTCATAAAGGCCATCTCAGAAACTACTTTAAACTAGGTAGCATATGGTGAAAGGGCCGACAATGCGAGTGTGCTGTCTCTTTGCAATACTAGCACATTTGTTGCCTCTTCAGAGCTATATTCTTCCTAGGTACACATTGGTGAGAAAAGGAATCATGTTTACCACAAGCATATCAGATATATCTCTGAATTGCCACTCAAATTCCTTTCACACAAATCCTTGACCTCTCAATAAATGATACAATTGAGGCAAGTAAATCTGCAAGACTGAAGAGATTATTGAAAAATAAACCTCTAATGTGGTTCAAATAGGAGTCAGATTCCACAATGTGTCTAATGCAGAGTTTTGTGTGCAAAACAAACATTCAGCAAATGTCATTGTTGGTTTATCTGTTACTTAAGGGATTGCACCCTCAACATGGAACATATGCCCATAACGATGCAGAGCAACCAAAGGTCCAGCAGGGCCAAATCCTTTCTAAATGTGTTTTTGGTTGACTTGCTCACTTACTGGGTGGCAGCATCTACTCAGGGAACGAAGGTATTTTGAGGTGCTATACACATATCCAAATCAGGAGGTCCGAACCACTGAATCACCAAATGGACCGGTCTTCTGTCTAGCTCCCATTCATGGCATTCTCATTTGTTTCTGCTGAGAATATCTGCAACGGTATACAGAACACTGCCACACGTTATATTGACACAGCCCAGTGCCACTAGTCCACTGCTTTTAAGCCTCCGGTGACAAGTGGGGCAATCTGGTTACTTCTTGCTTTAAAATGTAAAAGAGTGGTCCAGTTGCCTGTCCTTATCCTAGCTCTTGCCCGACATATTTGGGAAAAATCCTTCTGATCCAATCTTAGCCTCAGGAACTGCAGAAAATGTATATGAAGAGCAGATCCATTCTTAGACTAGAGACCTCTTGAAGGATATTAAACCCATCTAGCGTGGTGTTCGTTGTTAAGAAGTGCAGATTAGTTTGTATTTTGAGTAAGCCTTTGTCGTACCGCCATCTTTGCAACAGTTCATGTTGATCTGTAATCTGAACTGGGCCCTCCCAATCTATTTAAAGACAGGTATGGTACACCACAGTATTCATACACATTATAAAGGTCCACAGGGCTGATCAGAGGCCAAAGGGAAGTACTGCAGATCTGTGGTACCAACAGTTGAAGATAAGCCATAGGCATTGTCAATGTTTGCAATAGATTGAAACCGGCATTTTTCAGGTCTATAGACCTGAAGCAAACTCCACATCCTTAGCCTTCAGAATGGTAGGTAACAATTTCTCTAGATGTCCCATATATAGTTTTATGGGGAAAATTCCACCATTTGAGAATTTGATCCTCTTTTGCATTGTTTCTTCAGAAGGCTTTGGATGATCACTGTTAGAAATGGGATCCCTGGCTGGCCAGGGCTTGCGCCAAAGTCAGTCAGAGACCACAACTCCTAAGTCAGGGCAAGGGAGTTACACGCCAAGATAACCCCTGCTCACCCTCTAGGTAACGTGGCGTGAGCAGCAAGGCTAAACTCGGAGGCGATGTGAGTTAAGTATTTGCGCACGCACCCCAGCAACAACTCCCAAGGCCCACCACAAAGGAAACTCCACACAAGGTTATATATAAAAATAGTCTTTGTATTGCACCAAAACACATTAGATAAAACAAGCATTTACAATGCAATGGTTTCGCCTTTGGAATTAATTAATATGTGCGCGGGAGGGGCGTGTGTTTACCCTCTTATAGGAACAGGTAAAAGGTGTGCTCAGCGAGTGGAGACCTCAATTCAGCTCGCCTTTGTTTTTCCCCCGAGCTACCGGGGAAGAGGTAACTCTCCGACGCCCACTACCCCCCTCCCTTTCCACCTGGAATACAAAAATCAAGGGACTGAAATACGACACGAGCAATCACCGGGGATCCTGCCTGTGCCCCGGCACAGTAGTGAAATAATCTCTCTCTTCCGGAGGTGCTTTAAAGACAGACAACAGCACCAACACACGCAAAGACTTACCCTGCTAGGCGCTGGACAGTAACAGCACGGGGCAGGTCGAAAAGGACATGAGACGGGGGGAACGGAGACAACACCACGGAACTAAACTTTTTCATTTGAAGACGATTTGTAATACATCTATTTTTTTTTCAAATGATGTCCCAAAGTGTTAACATTCCTTAGAACTTGCAACCTTTATCTGGCATAACTAGGCCTTAAAAACAATGTAAATGTTGTACCTTGCGCTGTGAAGTTTGGCAAATATTACAATTCTTCAAATTGTTCATCCTTTTTGACTTTCACGCTACGACTGGAAAGAAGAAGCCTTGGAGCCGAGTTCTAGGGAGTTCCAGGGACGTCCAAGAAGAAGATTGAAGTAAGTGGGCCCACGTGAAGATCCTTCCTCAGTGAGCACCTCAAGGCAAAGCAGGTGCTGGATCTTGGGCGTGGTTTAAATATGACCACCCAAGATGGCCACCGAGATGCACCGAAATATAGGGAGGTTTCGGCAATTTTCATTTGCAGGAAAAGAAACAGACAAGAAACTCAGCTCGAGGGCTGAGATTAACATTAAATTCAATATTACAGTTCTGGGGGCCGAGATAAATATGATATGCATTCAAACCTTTACCCTGGCTGAAATCTTACCCTTGTATTTTGGTGGCTCTACTTGAACTAAGGAGCTCTGTTGGTGGTGTGACATGAACCAAGGTCCCAGGCAGAGTAATCAGTGGGACTGGTGTGCTTGGCATGGTAAACACTCATGTTAAATATAGCCATGGAGCATTCTTATTGGTTGACCAACTCCCATGTTCCACTTCGAGTGCTCATAAAAATGGTCATACTTCTACTAATCCAGTGTGATAGTCGGTAAGCTTGACTCTCACTGCTGCCATAAGCAGTGATTTGGAGACTCTTAGCAAAGACAACTCCAGCCGTCCATCCTTCTGAGGTTGACAGCTGAGTACCAGTAATGTCAGTAAAATTAACACCTGGTACTTACAGTATTTAGAAACAGTAGAAGCCCAGATGCAAGCACTATATATAAAAGTTATTACATCCAGCAAGAATGATTGAAGATATGATAACAAATAATAATGCCTGCCTAGTACACCCTGAAAGCAACTTTCGCATAATTTGAGTTTAAATCCCTAGCGCTATTATTAATGCATAATGAAAGGTAGCCAGCCACACGTCGCAAAACATTTCAGTAACGCTGCATAAATGAGACATTTTTTATGCTACAGTGCTCTCTTTTCGCACAGACGGATGATAACATTCTGGGCAGTCACATTTTGAAGGCTGTCTGAAGAGATCTGTGATGAGCAGCAGCCGTCTGAACGCTGCGTGGCGCCTGGCTGCGTGACGTGGTGAGATTATTCAAGGCAGCCTCCTCTTCACGGCAACAATATGAGCCCATCCAGACCGCTCTCCTGGCACACAGGGATGGCGGCCATCATTAAAAAAAATGTAATGTGAATGTAAAACAGTTCTTGAATCTTACGTGGCGTCAATCTCAGATGCGAGTTTATTCTTCTTCGAAGACGGCCTGACAAACAACGTAAACATGCCTAAACAGACACAGACCGGGAGAAACATGAGGCGAGATAGACGTACAAAGCAAAAAACATGACCGAGAAAAAAAAAAAACGCCCACACACGCCCACCGCCGCAAAACACGCCCACACACGCCCACCGCCGCATGACGTAGGGAAAGGGGTGGGATGAGTAAAAATCGCGGGAACGCCCACGAATCTGCTCCGGCAATGACGGGCAGACCTGTCTTCCAATGGCTAGCCTCCATTTATGGAGCTAGCCAATGGAAGAGAGGCGGGATTAAGCTCCATACTGTTTACAAAAGTTTTCGCCTTCGCGATACTGCTTGCGCAGTAAACGCCAGGCGAAACCTAAACACACACTTTACACTGTGCCAACAGGCACGGGCAGAATTTACAGGGGATATGTACAAGACAGGGCCAACTGGACCACTGTCAGGAATCAGCACTTTTAGAACTTAGCACTAGGTAGAAATAGCACTCAGAACATGGAATATAAATCACTGTAGCACAAATTAGGACATAAAGTACACAACCAGTAATCACTGGTAACAGGTTAAGTACCACCTACGCAATCCTAACCACTTTAGGAACAGGTCACGCAGGGAACCAGGACCTCACTAGCACCACCTGTACTAGCAAGAACAACCACCTAAGTATCACAATACCTGTAGGGGTATAAGCATGTAACACATGATGCATAACATACATTCAGAGGTGTAGGAGAAAACACATGACGCCTAAACACATTCAGAGGTGCAGAACAAGGCACATGATGCATAAAAACACATTCAGAGGTGCAGAAAAAGAACAATTGCGCCAAACTCACACAAGTCACCACCTGTGACTGTCCATGGGCCTTCTGGCCTTGTTGGGGCTAGGACGCCCTGTTGTCCCAAAATCAGGGGCCTAAACTTAGCAGTTGCCCACAAAGTGCTGGGCAACTGGTGCAAACAATGGGGGAGGGCCAACGCTGGAGCCTCGCAGGCTCTGGCCACAAGAATTTCCCCCTAGAGCCTATCTGGGCTCTCAAAGCAAAGATGCAGCCTCACTGGGCGGTGGGGTCCCTCACGGGGGACCCGGGAACACTTGGGGCGCCTTGAACCTCTCAAGGCTTTAGACAAATAGGGCCGGTCGTTGGGAACCTCGCTTCTCTGTGGACTCAGAAAGTTCATGGCAGCAAGAGCCTTCTAGGCTCTAAAACAACACCTGAAACAACGGTGTCCCCGGGGCGCCTTCGCGGCTCGAAAACAATAAATGCCCCCACGTTGGAGCCTTGACAGGCTCTGAATATCAAAATGCCCTTTGCCTCCCTGGGGCGATAGTTGGAGCGGCCCGCTGACCAAATGGGGCCGCTCGACACACCCGGTGCACTCTGCGCCTTCTCGCACGAGGGCTAGGCTCGGAGCTCTCTCCCAGCCAGACAACACTCACCGGGCTCCGCTGGCGGCTCTTTGTTCCTGGACACGGGGCTCTCCGGCTCACACGGGAGCCCTGCAACCTCACTCCTTCGGGATGCGGGGCTTAGCGCAGCTTCTCCTCGGCCCGGGCTTCCGGGTGGTCGCCTGGGGAAGCCCTCCTTACCGATGACGCGGGGGAGTCTGTCGGCTGGGCCAATCCCAGCGCGGCCTTTTCGTGACGTCGGCGGCTGCTTCCTTTCGGCCCGGTGCTGCGGCGGTGAACATGGGGCAATGCCGGGTGGGCACCGGTTTTCAATAACTAAATAAGAACGGGGCAAATAAGCGGCAAGGTCCACGACAGCGCGAAAGGCAGGGTGGGAACTCGGCTCAGTAACCCAAGCGCTCTCCCAGTGCTACAAGTGAAATCAAGCACCGTCCAGCGCTAAAAGGCCATCCACAGCGCTCCCAAGCACTCGGGGGAGAGAAAAAGCGCTTCCAGGCGCTTTCAGCAAGAATACAGCGCTCTTAAGCGCTGGGGCCCCAAAATAAAGCGCTCCCAGGCGCTTCAGGGAAATGAAGCGCTCCCAAGCGCTAGGCAGGGCAAGGCAAAGCGCTCCCAAGCGGTAGGGGCAAGGACAAAGCTCCAGCCAGGTCTGAAGGCAGGTAGGGGGGCAAGGCTGGGCCCAGAGCCAGCTCACTGGGTCTCCAGGCAGGGAGACACTCCAAGTGGCGGTCCTCCTGACCCCAGCAACAGCAGCAGCCCCCTCAGGATCCTGGAACAGAACAAACAAATTGTAAGGGGACACAGCCCCTTTTTATACAGGTAAATCCTTTGTTTGGAGGTGCAGGGTGGGGGAGAAACCAGTCACAGCTGGTTTTGGAGCACCCTTGATGGCCCAACCACCCCTTTCATTCACTGGGGAGGCTAGGGTCGTTAGACGCACCACAGGGGGCGGAGCCAGCATTGTGTGGGGAAAGCCCAGCCCCATCAGGAACCAGGTGCACTCCTCCCCAGCCATCAGCATGCTAATCTCCACACTCGCCACCGGTCAGACCCCTCATGACTCATGGAGCCTGGCATCCCAGCCAGCTCCAGCCAATCACACGCCAGACACATTTTACACTAATATGCCAACTCCTAGAAGTGGCACTTCCACACAATCATGCTACATACATCATTGCGAAGCATTCAATCACACGAGTTCGCACATACCAAACTCGAGCATGTACACCTCACGCATCAGGAACTACCAGGGACACAGACATTCCCCATGCATTCCTATGGGAGGGCAGGCCAACCTTACTCCACGCACTCAGTGTGCGCACGCACTTTCCACTGGGACACAGTGAAAGTGCGCAGAAATCAAAAATCACTACCTCCAATTCACATTTACAAAGCAAAAAGTTTAGGGGTGAACCTGCCAGAAGGGCCAAGTCCAACAATCACTTTGTGTAACTAGGTGTTGATTCTGTTCTCTTGTTAGAAACAGAGGATCTGGTCTGCTGGGAAACACTAGGAAGTGCCCAAGCTGAATTATTTCCAATACCCATTTTTCAATGGTAAAGTCCAGTCACACTGTTTGAAAAGGTTTAACCCTCCCCTCTAGCCTCATGTGACCAAACAGTGGATGGTAGCTGAGTAATAGCAATGTCCTTCAGGATTTGTTGATGCCCTTGTCTATGGGGAAATGTGTTGATACATATGGCCCTCTTGTTCTTTGTGATCTTTAGTAGGGACTTTGCTGTAAATAGGACAGGAAAAACCTTCGCCACTGTAGGATCTAAATGTTTGAAATGTGTCAGTGATAGTCTCCTCCCTTTCCAAACAATTGCCTTCTATGAGGAGCAGGATTCGATTGTGAAGTGGGGTAAGCAATTAGGCAGTCTGTCAGTTTTCATTGTTTGAAGGTCAAAGTGCTTGCCAAATTTAAGATCTGCCTAAGGGCATGTTTAAAATCAATGATTCAACAACCATGCTGGTGAATCTGGGACTTTGTTCTTCTTGTCAACTCCTGCTAATTTAGATGTAGTATTCGGACTACATCGTCGGTGAAGGCTGAGAAGCCTTATGAGCTGGATGTAGACCCAATTTCAATTTCAAAAGTGCTTTATTTCGAGTATTACTCATAAAAGCAGACAAACATACATATATTAAAAAACAATTAAATTTACATCGTCATATTAGACTTAAGCACACAATTAGTATTTAAAAACACGGTACATGATTAAAAATGTCAAAAGCAGGTTTAGTATAAAAAAGTGCCAGAATAAAAATCACGAATAAACAATTTGTGAGAATATATCATAAAGTTTCAAACCGATGATACGTTAAATTTAAATATATTACGATGAAATATAAAATAGATACAAGTCTAGCAGTCACTGACCAATTAATCAATTTTTCAGAGAATAGACTATAGCCTAGCAGTCTCTGGATTTATCGTAAATTATTACAGAGAATAGACATGTATCTAACAATTCCTGTGAACGACACAATAGTTTGTTATCCTCTAATCGTTCTCTGTCTTATAATCCAAGCCCACCCCAGGTACTTTGCTGTAGCAATTATAATCCAGTTAGCAGATGTAGTTCTTAAAATCCGCAATGCTACCATGCTGTTTTTTGTACCTAGATTCCTGCACATGGGAGCCAACCAAACTCGCCTAGGAGCGGAATACATTGAACAGGAGAACAAAAAGTGACCAAGAGTCTCATTACCTACCCCACAGACAGGACAAATTGACACACCCCCTGCTTTCCATTTAGATGTTAAATTAGATAGAGGAAGAGAGCCTACCCTCAATTGGAAAAGCAGTTTCCTGTCCATGGGCTTTAATATGTAATCCCAATACATTTCATAAATTGGGTACAACTTGGTCTCTAAGTAGCTAGTGGTCATAGACCCACTGTTTAAACTAAGCATACTCTTTTTAACAACATATTCCCAGTAAATGCTTTTTATGGTGGACTTGGAAGGGAATGAGGCCCCAGCTGGGTCAGCCCATAGAGCATTAAGTCCTATATCGAACAAGGCAATCTTCAATGATTTAAACCATTTGATTTTGTTGTAGCAGTCACTTGTGACAACGTCTTTAAAACCATTCGCATAGTGGGAGAGCTCTGGCGTGGTCCAAAGCCTACGCCAGTATAAAATCGGGCGTAGTTTAGCCTTATCAGAGATCGCTCTCCTACCTAATTCATATCTTAGGGGCAATTGCGGGCTACTCTGAGGGACGCCTATCAAATTCCTATAGAATTTGTTTTCAGAGGTTTGGAGCTCCAGAAGGTTTTCGTACCCCCATAACTCCGCACCATACAAGGCAGACCCTATTGCTTTTGCCTCATAGATTATCAGTGGTGGTTTGATGGGCTTAGTGAGTGATTTCCTTTGCTCTTTGATAATTGTGCCAGCTAGTTGCTTGTGCCTTAATGTAGCAATGCTAAGGTGTGACTGCCACCTATTATCGTCAGAAATGTGGATCCCTATGTAGGTGAAGGATTTTACAACCTCCAAGGTACGACCACTCAACGAAATGTTAGATTTAAAATTTCTGTGGGGATTGAAGGCCATGAGTTTTGTCTTGGACCCGTTTACCTCCAATCCGTGGGCTACACAGAAATCATCGAATATTGCCAATGCTTTTTGCAACCCAGCTGGTGTTTTTGATAAAATTAAGGTATCATCGGCGAACATTAAAATTGGAACTTTTTCGCCTGCAAGAAAGGGAGCATCCACTGCCTGAGATTGCATAGAAGAAACCACACCATTAATAAAAAGGGTGAACAAAGTAGGTGCCATTGAACAACCCTGCCTAACCCCACGCTCAACTGGAAATTCAACGGTGTCATTACCATACCCGCCCCAGCGAATTTTAGCATAATTGCCCTCATGCAAACGCACGATTAAGGACAACAATTCCCCGGGGACCCCAAGTGTCACAAGAACTTCCCACAGTTTTGACCTTGGTACCAGGTCGAAGGCAGCCCGCAAGTCAACAAATGCTGCATACAGGCTGCCTCCATCTAGCACCACGGTCCTCCACTGGATCAGCTTAAATCGGAAGACTTGATCCACAGTGCTGGTTGCCCTGCGAAAGCCGGCCTGAAAGGGGGATAAGATGTTATTATCCTCAACCCAATCAAGCAGCCTATTAATAATTACTCGCCCCACTATTTTTTGAACAGTGTCGATCAAGCTAATTGGGCGGTAATTACTAGGCAGAGCACGGTCACCTTTCTTGTATATCGGGATGATAACAGCACCCCTCCATGTTACAGGAATATCTGCACCTCTAGCAATATGATTAATTAAAAGATGAATGTATTTTGACCACCTTGCAGTATCGTTTAAAAAAACGTCTGCTGGTACACCGTCAATGCCAGGGGCACGACCATGATGGACAGTTTTAAGTGCCATCGATATTTCGTGCTGCGTAAAGGTGTCAGCTTCTGTCATGGAAAAGGGTTGACATACGCTATCTGTAGACAGGTCGCCTAAAGCATATTGTTCGCTAAAAAATTTAACCCAGGCATCCTGGGGGACATTGTTTGTGGTGGCGTCTTCAATCCTGTCATGACCCCATTTAACTATGTGCCAAAATAACCTAGAATGATTTTGGTCACTGGCACTCTGTAACAAATTCCAATGGGCTTCGTCCCAATCTTTTTTTGCTTTAACTATGGAACATTTATATTGTGTCCTAGCTGTCCTGATGGCCTCCTTATTTTTATACTTAATCGCGGCACATAAGCGGGCCCTGGCCCCCTTACCATCTTGATTATACCATCTGGCTGGCCTATGATTCCCAGGCTTTTTATTATTAGCCGGTTTTAAGAAATGGCATTTTATTTCTTTGAAAAGGTCATTGTGGACCTGAGTAACCATATTTTGGGTAGGAGATAGCCCAACCTCACCCTCAAGGGCCACTATGGCCTTGTCAGTTGCCGTATTTATTTTTTCCAAAACCAGCGGGTCAGTTTTAACACTGGTCCACCTCAGCCTGCGCATATCATTTGTGGGTATAGTCAATGGCGGAAGAGGTTCAGCACAGGTACTAGAAACGACATCAGACATCCACCAATTATGAAGGACACAAAGGGTTGTGATCGCTCTCTATCCTTTCCAGCACAACCATGTCAATGACCTTTGGCCATATGGGCATACTACATATAACGTAGTCAATACAGCTCTTATTTCTTCCATTGTTAAATGTCATAGCTGGTACTCTGTCAGACTTTGTCCGACCGTTCAAGGCCCTTAACCCATGTTCAAGACACATAGCGTTTAGGCCAAGAATATCCTCAGTCCAGCGAGTTATTGGAACTGTAATGAGAGCAGGAATGTCCCATAGCGTGTCTTCCTCTATGCCCAGTTGTACATCGCCGATGTCTAGGGGTTCAAAGGTGCGATTTAGGTCGCCAGCTATTAGTATGTTATTCCCTGATGAGTGAGTTTCTAATAGTTTGTACAAAGACAAAAGGACCTCAGATTTTCTTACATTTCCCCCTCTAGCATATATGTTATAAATATCTATGGAGGTAGATGAGTTACCCTTTAATCGAATGAGCTGAATATCTTTTTGGTAAAGCTCAATGTTTCTCACTTCAATCATAAGAGCCTGGCGCACCCATATAGTAAGTCCCCCCCATCGGTCGCCCTTTTGGACCCTTGGTGGCCGGGAGGTGAAAATTCAAGTAACCAAGTGCGAAAACGGGGTCAACAGCCCAGGTTTCTTGAAAAATACAGACATCGTATTGGCTGACAAAACCAAACCATTCACCACAATCCATTTTGGAACAAAGCCCCACAATGTTCCAAGACAATAAATTCCCGGTGCCATTTGCTATTGTAGAACAAGTGCAATGAGCTGACCCTGTTGGCAGTAGATCAACATTACCAGTTTCATTAGTATTTACAATAGCTAAACCAGCTCTAGGTACAATAGTATCTGTCACATTTTGTAAAAGTATAGGACAACTCGACACCACTGTAGGGCTTGCAGCCGTAGGAACTTGCAACAAGGTGGTGGCAGTGGATGGTAGTCAATCACAAGCGTCTAGGTTGAAAAGTGCAGCAAATCTATTTTCCACTCCTAGGCCCCACTCAGCAAGATCAGAGTTCTTGCTGCCCCTCTTAGTTACAACGTTCCATTTTGTTCTAAGAGTGCTGCAATTAGGACCTCTACCTTTCCTGGGATAAAAGAAATCTAAAGTCAAAGGGACAATAGGGGTAAATCTTTTCTGAGGCGGGTGAAGATTGGGCAAGATATTTGGCAGGACCTCGGGATCAGAGAAGTTAAGTACAACACAGTCCCCCTTGAATTTTTTTGCCCTGTTCCCAATCCACTCGACCCTTCTTGCATTCACCAGTTCTTCCGCTAGTTGCTCCTTGCCCCAAGGTGTTATGGCCATGTTGTTGGTTAGCCATGATAGCGATTTGTTTAGTAATGACGCAGTTGACTCCGCATCACCGGGGGCTAATTTAGGTACATTTGCAAGAACAAGAACTAATGGAGAGGCTTCCACGACGAGCTCTGATGATCCTTTCATGGTATTTGGTTCCCCGTGAGGTAAGACAGATGGTACGTCTCCGGGAGGCCTATCAAATAGATTTGCCATTAAAGGCGCAGGGGGATTTGGTGCAACAACAGGAGTCGGTCCATTGGAGTGGTTAGATTGAATTTCACTCATCAAAGGCTGGACACATGTTGTAATGACTTCTGGTAGTTTTCTCACTTCCCCCAGAGTTTTTCCCAGTAGACCCTCCAGTTTGCTTACCTCAGCAGTTAATTTATCGATTTTACCAATCAGGGGTTTTACCATCCCTTTGATTTTTGTATCCATCAGACAGCAAAGTTTTTGTAATAAATCGTCGGAAAGAGTCACGTAGGTTTCCCCAGTCAAATCCTCCTCCTCGTCATCGATAGATTTCCTTGGTGGCGACGCAGCTTTATTTTTTAGATGACCTTAAGCCTCCTCGCTTTTGGACGGCTTTCCTTTTACCCCCGGAAACCCTAGGCGCGGGGATGGGGGGAGCGGTAGAAATGGTAGACTCGCTGTTTGCGGAAAGCACAGTGGGTGCGTCAGTGTCACTGTTTTCTTCAATATTAGCTACTATGCCACTGGGTTGGATGCTATTTGAGTCCTGGAGGGAGGCGTGTGCCCCGCCCAGGAGGCTGTTATTTAGCAAGGCGAATGAATCCTCATTCTCAGTATCTATCAATGGTGATTGTAAAGGTGATTCTAATCCCAGTGAGGTCCTTCTGTCGGTATTGATTTTTGTCACAACTTGAACAAGAGAGTTCTCCATTGTATTAGAGACTGTGGGTAGCTTTTTTACAGGCATTTGGCAGCAGGAATGCACTTGGGGCAAAAATATGTATACACACAAGTAATGGGGTTTATAAATACCTGGAACTTGGTAGGGCTAGTATGCCGTGAGCGATGAAGAGGAATAGCAACAAAAGGCAAAATCCCTGGCCCAACCCAACCGTGGCCAACCTCGGACGGCCTCAGACGGCCCGCCCTTTGTCCAAGCTTCGTCCGGGCGACCCGCTCGCGTCCCGCGAAGCGGGTGTCAGCGGCGCTTTTGTGCGCCTCCTGGCGCCCTCGCGTCGTTGGCAAGCGCGCCGCTGCGTAGGCTGCCGGGAATTGAAGTCCCGGAGCGGCGGCGCGTGTAGTCTGTTAGCAGATGACTCTCGGCGGTGGCGGCTTGTCTCCAGGTGCCCCCGCGACCCCAAAGAAATGCTCCTGGCTGTGGCGGCGTCAACAGGTAGGTTTGCAGAGTCTCCCCCGCTCCGCCGGTGTCAGCGGCGCTTTTGTGCGCCTCCTGGCGCCCTCGCGTCGTTGGCAAGCGCGCCGCCGCGTAGGCTGCCGGGAATTGAAGTCCCGGAGCGGCGGCGCGTGTAGTCTGTTAGCAGATGACTCTCGGCGGTGGCGGCTTGTCTCCAGGTGCCCCCGCGACCCCAAAGAAATGCTCCTGGCTGTGGCGGCGTCAACAGGTAGGTTTGCAGAGTCTCCCCCGCTCCGCCGGTGTCAGCGGCGCTTTTGTGCGCCTCCTGGCGCCCTCGCGTCGTTGGCAAGCGCGCCGCCGCGTAGGCTGCCGGGAATTGAAGTCCCGGAGCGGCGGCGCGTGTAGTCTGTTAGCAGATGACTCTCGGCGGTGGCGGCTTGTCTCCAGGTGCCCCCGCGACCCCAAAGAAATGCTCCTGGCTGTGGCGGCGTCAACAGGTAGGTTTGCAGAGTCTCCCAGAGTAGACCCAATTACTAGAGAGGTAGTGGGCGATGGATGTTGACACCTGGTTGCAACAAAGGCCTCTCTTGTATTTCATATAACACCTCATTTGGTTAGGAGAACACACAAGCCAGCAAGAGGTTGTTCTACAAGAACCACCATACTAGACATGCAACGCTGATTAGATCTTATGGAAAAATATCAATTTTTTTTAGGAGATCATGGCCTTTAAAAACTTTGCAATTGGAGGAGGAGCTTAGCGGGCATCCGTGATGGCCGCGTGAGCACAGAGCTCTCCGGACCCCCGCCACTCCCGGCATAATATCCTGAAAATATCCGGTCTTCCCTTCTTCTTGAGATAGATGAGCTACTCCTGGATGATAGGGGGCGCTATGTCGCCCTCGTGGGAAGGTACGAGGGCAAGACCCTTTCCCTGTTTACTGTTTATGTACCCCCTGGCCTGCAGACCTCCACCTTTTCAGATGTTGGCCGAGTGCTGTTGGGACTTCCTGATGGTGCTCTTTTCATGGCTGGTGATTTCAACTCTGTTCTCTCGGGTTTGATGGATCGTCACCCCCCCCAGGGATACTCCTTCGGCCCAAGCGTGGCTGGGTGGTTTCCTGGATACCTTTGGTTTGGTGGACTGCTGGAGACTTATGCATCCCACCCAGCTTCAATATACTTTCCACTCCGGGGCTCACGGGAGTTTGTCCCGCCTTGATTACTTTCTCATGCCAGCTGCGCAGGCTTCCTCGGTCCGAGAGATTAGACACTTGGCCCGGGGCATCTCTGACCACTCCCCGCTCTGGCTCTGTTTTGAAATGGGTATAGAAGCAGTGGGGCGGGTGGCACCTATTAATCCTTGGTACTTGAGCTCTCCTGGGACACGTGATCAACTAATCAAGTCCATAGACCACTACTTTCTGGATAACGAAGGGTCCGTCTCCTCTGCAGTGTCCCTATGGGAGGCCTTTAAGACGGTGATTCGTGGGCAGGCTCTATCTCTTATCGCTGAAACTAAGAAGGCAAGGAATCGGGAGGTGGTGGATCTGGAGACGGAGATACTTGGGTTGGAGGCTGACCTGGAGTCGGGTGTTACTCGTGACAAACTCCATGCCCTTGGTCTGAAACAATTTGACTACAAATCCCTGGTCACGGACGCGGCCAAGATGATGTACAGGGAACAACAGGGCCGACTTTACGATGTTGGGGATAAGGCTGGTAAATTGCTTGCCTGGTTGGACAAGAAGGAAAGAGCGAATCGTGTTGTACCTGTGATTCAGACTTTGGATGGTGTGAGAGTGACTGACCCGGTTGAGATAGTGGAATGTTTTGCGGATTATTTTCGTACGGTTTACTCCCCGGTGTCGACTAGGGACGAAGATGACTCTCACTTCTTGTTGCGTGACATAGATCTGCCTTGCCTTTTTCGAAGTGGAGCGAGTATCTATGGAGGCCCCGTTCTCTTTGGACGAAATAGCGGCAGCAATTCGATCCCTCCGCTCGGGCAAGGCTATGGGCCCGAACGGCCTGCCGATTGAGCTATACAAACTGCGGCCTGATAAGATTGCGCCCTATCTTCGAGCGATGTTTCGGGAATCCCGTGATCTAGGCACGCTCCCCTATGACCAGCGCCTGGCCACGATAGTGGTTATTCCTAAAGAAGGTAAACCCCGAGACCTTTGTGCGTCATATAGGCCTATCTCCCTGTTAAACGCTGAGCCTAAGGTTCTAGCCAAGGTCCTTGCTACTCGTCTGCTAGTGGTCATCGGTGACTTGATTCATCCGGACCAGTCCGGATTCATCCCGCACCGGAACACAGCCCTTAACCTGCGGCGCCTTCATGGAGTCCTCGCGAGGGCGGGGTCTCTGACGGAACCGGCCATTTTGGCTTCGTTGGACGCCTCGATGGCCTTTGACACGATAGAGTGGCCCTACCTTTGGGCTGCCCTCGTGAAGTTTGGTTTCGGCCGGAGTTTATCGGATGGGTGAAACTGTTGTATACCAACCCCCTGGCGCAGGTCGTTGTTAACGGTCGAGTGTCGGTACCCTTCTCCCTTGGTAGGGGGACCAGGCAGGGATGTCCCTTGTCTCCGTTGCTTTTTGCTCTCGCATTGGAGCCGCTAGCTGCGTGGCTCCGATGGGAGCCGTCTATCAAAGGTATACGGTGGTCCCCCGACTTTGAGGATCGTGTTTCGCTTTACGCCGATGACATTCTTCTCTATCTTACCTCCCCGCGTAAATCTCTAAATGTCCTCTTTGACGTCCTTACCTCGTTCGGCAAGAACTCTGGCTTGATTATAAACTGGGCTAAATCCTGTGTGTATGTTATTTCTGGTGGTTTGCCTCCGCTACCACGTAGATTTCCCATCCAGGTTGTTCAATCGGGCTTTAAATATTTGGGGATTTTTATTACACTTGACTCGTCGCTTCGCTTCGAACGCAATCTCCTTCCCCCACTTCGTAGATTGAGGCTGGACGTGGCCCGGTGGCGTAAATTACCTTTGTCGCCGCTGGGCAGGGCCGCCCTCTTCAAGATGATGTCTCTACCGCGATTTCTTTATGCACTCCAGAATTCTTTTGATGACATCCCCACTAGTTATTTCCGGGAGGTAGAGGGTTTACAGAGACAACTGATTTGGGACGGGCGTCCACGCATAGCCCTTGCGAAGCTCACCATCCCTTGGTATGATGGGGGTATGGCACTTCCTGATATCAGAAGATATTATTGGGCCTCCCACTTGTCCGCCATCAACCATTCGGTATACTCTCCCGGCTCGAATCCGGCTTTTGAAATGGACAAATTCCAGTTGCCGGGTGGAGACTTCATTAGAGTGCTTTATTCCAGGGCGGCTGGGCTTCACCTTACGGGACCGACTAAGATTGCTGCTAGTGTGTGGCGGGCTGCGAATGTGAGCATGGGCTGGGTTGATCGAGTCACACTGGCGACTCCACTCTATGCGTCTGAACGTTTGGGATGTCTCTGGACTACGAAGGGGTTTGAACGCTGGGACATGATTGGTATCTGTAGAGTGGGGGACCTTTGGGTGAACGGAACAGTGAAGTCCTTCGGGGCCCTTCGGAATGAATATGAACGGAGTGACAGAGTTTTTTAGATACTTGCAGGTCCGTCATGCTCTGACTTCGGTTCTGGTTTCCGGTGCCGCCATCCCTGAATCCTCCCCCCTTGAAGATCGTATACTTGACGGTCATCTCCCTGATAGCACTATCTCTTTGATCTACAAGAAGTTGATCAACAATCGAGCAGATCTACTCGTCCGGCTTAGAGAAGTGTGGACTGGAGACGGGCTGGAATTGGACGACGAAGACTGGCAATCGGCTCTGTCTTCCCCGAAAGAGGTCGCCATTCCCGCCCGTCTCCGTCTCGTCCAGCTTAAGATATTACACCGGGTGTACGTTACTGGTCCTCGTTTGATTGCAATGGGTTTCTCCCCGGATGGGCTGTGCAAGCGTGGGTGCGGGATGAGTGCTACGTTTCTCCATATTCTTTGGGAGTGTTCGGAGGTGGCTGATTATTGGACTAGGGTGCTTGTGCGGTGATGGCTGATGTTACTGGGATTGCCCTGTTGCCTGAGGCCCGGAGGAGTTTGCTGAACGTGTGGGAACCCAACGATTACACAGTGGCCCAGAGAGGTGGCCGACCTTGGGGTATATGGTTGCAAAACGAGATATAGCGCAGCTTTGGGGCTCGCACAGACCCCCTACTGTGTCTGTGTGGGAGGAAAATATGGACTGGTCTATGTTCAGGGAAAAGACGGTGTACACAGCTAGGGGCAGACCAAGGGCATGGACGAAGATCTGGTGTCAGTGGAACGCCTATCGTGGGAACATCTGTACTCCTCCCCTGGTAGAGACCCCTGATGTCCCCTTGTCCCCCTGAATTGGCATTCCCGTAAGTTCTTTTATTCATCATATGGCTTGCTTGACCTCCCTTCTGACCCCCCCACCCTGACTCGTTCTATTGATTGCAATTTTGTATCTCTCATTAGTGAGCTTTCCCCCCCTCAAGGGCTGACTCTGTCCGTTCCGCTATTCGCCTTTGTTTTTGTATATGTTTCCTTTTAGTTTTTTCTAAAATAAGAAAAGTTTTCTTTCCTGCTTTACACTCTGTGCGGCATTTTGTATCCTGGTCTCGCCTGACCGCTGGGGTTTCGGCCACTGATTTGCTTGTACTTCACCATGCCTTGCTGTTAGCGGCCGGCCCGTGTGGTTGTAGGCCCGTGTTTGTAAATATGATTTCTGCTGCTCAATAAAAGTTTAAAAAATAAAAAATAGAAAAAATAAATAAATAAAACTTTGCAATTATGATAAACCTGTTTTTAAGCCTCCTCTTTATCAGTTTCTATAAAACAAGATAAGAAATGGATATTGAGGCATTGGGCATGCATTATTCCGTTGAGAAAAATGCTACCTTCTCATTGTACTGCTCCTCAGCTTTCGAATTCTTCCAAAACCTACACTGGCAGTAGCCGAACATTAAACCAAGGCAATTTCACAGCTGGCAAGGATTTGGTAGAAGTAAATGACGAGCAACCTTTGGCATTTGACAAGCTGCGTGCCATCCATGGAGAAACAGTTAATGAATGTGATAGTCACGTATGTAGAAGTATGTTTTGACTTTGAAGGCATCAATGAGAACTTGATGAAGAGATCAATAGTGGCACTGAAGACTACTCTATTTATGCATTATCTGAGAGATAATATTTCTGCCATTTCCTCAACAGAAGCCACACGAAGATCCTTCATTCTTCTGATGACTCCTCTACAGACATCTTTGCTATAATTGCAAAACAGTCTACACTCCCTGTCCACCACTCTTTTGAGGAAGAAATCTTACACATTCCATAGTCTTGTGCTCGTCATTGTGGAGGAGGCAATAAATGCACTACAACTGAGCTACTTACAGGTCCTGCATACCTTGCATAAATACTTTGGACTAGTGGAAACCTAATCTGTCACTGGTAAACCCACCAAATCTAATTTCCAAAAGGACAAGAAAATATCCATCTCTCCGTGGGGGTGGACAGAATGTCCCAGAATGCATGAGAAACAGTTTTACTGGAAGACTGTTGTAACAAATGCGTTCAGAACAGAACATCTCAGCATCATCACCTGTCACTGCGGAGCTTACAAATCTGAATCTATGGAAGTCTTTGTAGGTAGAGGAGCTCAAAGCCACTCCATACCACTTGCTAACGTTTTGGTCAAACAATATGGATGACAGAAGCAAAACATAGGGGTTCTGGAGACAAAATGACAGTGCAGACTGGTATTGCAAGGGCCCCGAGAGGCACAGAAGAGCTAAACGGCATAAAGGTTGTTGGCTTTCTGGATGACTGACTGAGAAGGCACAGAGCCCCAGAGAGAACCCACTCTAGGAATGCCTACAAGACCACATTAAGTTTCAGGAAGAGGGACTTTATTCTGCTAACAAAAGCAATACATTACCAAGTAGAAAAAAAAAACAGGTTGATGCTTTTCCTTGACGACACTGCTGCAGGACAACTGCACAGGGCCAGTAAATGTGTTTTGCAGAACAACCGTGCAGTGGGCGCGCCACTGCTGTGCCAAAGGCGCACCGAAGGCAAGCCAGTCTGCGGCCAGACTGCATCATGAGCCAGGACCCCTGCACAATTCTCAATGTATTCTAGAGAAACATTGCTTTATTTTAAAGACATAGGGAAGGATGGAGCCTACAATAAGTTTAAATTTAATCTATCACATGATGGGTATGTATGTGATCGGTGTATGTTCACATGCCAGAGTTGGCTCGTAATGTTCCTAGCCGAGAGACTCCTAATAAGAGTTCCTCAATGAATTATAAGCTCGCTATGTTTTGCTGAACACTCGGTTTATCATCAAACATAACCAAGAGATTTTTTGTATTTGGAGTCATATGCCCCAGACTTTCTTTTCCTAACAGAAACTTGGGCGAACAAGAGTTCTGATCCAGATTTAGCCTTAGCACTCCCAGCAGGCTATCTTACTAAGAAATTAGATCAGGAAGGTAAGGGGGAGGAGGTTTAGCTATTATTTACAAGGATTGCTATGAAACCATAGGTGAACAGGTAAATGTGGCTGACTGAAGCACTATTTTTTAATTGTAAATTGCATAAAAACTCAAGATTTTATGGTCTAATGATTTATAAACCTCTGGGCTCTAAACTGAGATTCATGGAAGTGCTTAGTGACTTTGATACCACTAATCACTATACTAATTTTAGGGGATTTTAATCTACATCTGGAAGTTACGTCTAATAAAGACGCAAAAATACTAATTGATAATTTGATGGGATTTGACTTGAAATAACTGAATGCCACCCAAACACATACTGCAGGATATTCTGGATGAGATTATCTCGAGCTACACAAATACAAAGTGAGGGGATACCTTTCCCGTCACCTGATCGGACCATCTGATGGTAAGCTTTAGCATCAGTCTCAATTTTCTGACCAACTGAAACAGGAAGGCTAGTCAGCCCAATGCTATAATTTGTTGGAACAAAATTGATTTACATATGCTTGTTGAGACTTTGGATGCTTCTAAGCCTACTATAGGAAGCAATTCTAACAAAGCTGCAGATGAGCCTCTCTTAGATCAATGAGGCAGCTGTAGAGGTGGCACCCCTCAAATTGGGGGAAAAAAACACAAACTGTCCCACAGCCCAATGGTACTCACATTTGTTAAAAGATTTCAAGAAGTGCCGGAAACCAGAAAAGGTTTAGAGGAGTAATTATTCCTTAGTGGAAAGGGCAAACTATAAAGCAGTTATTCAGGAATATAAATCCCTGAAAAAAGCAGAAAAGAATAAGTTCTTCTCAGATATGATTAGATTGTCCTCTAACTCTCCTAGGGAATCATTCCAAACGGTTCAGACGCTGTCACACCTGTCCTCTGTTAGCCCAATACTCTAGTAAATAGCTCTGTGATGGTTTGGGAAACATTAAGAAAAAGGTTGAGGATGTCTGTGATTAGTTAAGTGTGATCCAGAGGGATGGGTGTCCATCCGACAAGGAACAATCCTTCAGGAGAAAATAGCTTGACTTTCCACAATTTTCCACTCTTGACACCCAAGAGTGTAGAGGAATTGATATTGACCATCAAATCAAGGGGGCCAGTAGATCTGTGCCCTCCATTAGTGCTACATGAGGCTGCGGGATGTATTGCAACACTGCTTGCTCAACTGTTGAATACAGTTATTAGGGCAGGAACCTTTCCTAAGAAATGGAAACAGGCATCAACCCTGCCATTATTTAAAAAACCCTCTTTAAACCCCAATGAAGAGAAGAACTACCACCCTTTCTCGCGCCTTCTTTTTGTAGCAAAAAAGTTTAGAGAAACATTTAGATATTTTAATCTCAGAATTCATGGATCAAAATAAGATCTTGGACGAACCCCAGTTTGGGTTTAGGAAATCCCACAGTAAAGAATCTGCCTCAGTGGCAGCCATGGATGAGATTCAGGACATAATGGATAAAGGTGGGAAGGCTGCGGCAGTGCTTTTAGACTTGACCGCAGCCTTTGACACGGTTAGTCATTTAGTGTTAAAACATCGGCTGACAGAAGTAGGAAGTGGAGGTTCAGCTTTCTGTCTTTTCTGTTCCTTCCTTGATGGGGAACAATCAGTTGCCCTAGCAGATTTCTCTTCTAAATCCAGTACCTTAACATGTGGTGTCCCGTAGGGGTAATCATTAAGTCCCACGCTGTTTAGTATGTATGTGGCTCTTTTAGCCAAATTGATCAGATCTTTCAGTTTCTCCACTATAACCTATGCCGATGATACCCAGATAGTGGGATCTATCGCCAACGGCATAGAGGAAGTGGTAAAGCGATATAAAACTGTATGATAACCATAGTGAAATGGATGAGCATCTTCTGTCTTAAGCTTAACTCCAATAAGACAGAGGTGTTGATGAAAGTTGTAGAACCAAGAATTTATAGAGCCTCTTGGGGTGGCAAAGATCGCGTGTACCATACTTCAAAGCTTTAGAATTCTATGCCGGAGATGCTGAGAGGACAAACCAGTCTGCAGAAGTTCCAGAAGCAGTGGAAAACCTGTCTTAACTCGCTCATCTCAATTTCTGACTAGGCATGGTATAGAGGATTTGTAGCAAATGTACACTGTCAAGACATCTTTGAGCATATGTTGTGCTTTAGAAATCTAAAATCAAAATCTATCGGGGGGGGGGGATGAATATGGAACATGCTGCTCTTACCAGTAAACCTGAAAACTATCGTTGCAAAGTGGGTGCCGCCCACCAATTCCTTGCATTTTACCTTCAGATTACCTTGTTTTTGGCCTTTTATTGTGAGTGAGCCTCACAACCATATTCATACTCATGGTATATTCACAGTAAGTGGGCGGAGCACGCTAACTGCCAGTGCCTGCCTTTAAGATAAAGCTGCAGCTGCCCTTTTAAAAAAAGAGGCTCTGGGCTTGTTACGCATGAACACACATGGGAGTTGTGCATGAGAAACACAGTATTGCGCAACCTGGTGTTTGCTCATAGGTAGCCTGTTACAGAGGCAACTCTTGGAAGGTTTTGTACTGACCTGGGTAGGTCTTACAATGTTAGTGGCCATTCACAGATTAGACCTCTAGTGCTCACTAAACATCTGTGTTGCTTTGAATGTACTACAAACTGCACCAAAAAAGTGTTGCACTACTTAGATTAACAGAGTCCTGCGATTGATCAATCTAGGGGTAACACGCTTCACAAGTGTAGATCTACAGTCACCGACATCATACCTACAAACCTTCTGACACTTTAAAGATTTTCATTTTTCCCTCGCTCAGCTCATCATCTGATTCCAGGCCCACTCCCCTTACTGATCCAAGGTAATTGGTCTGCTCTCCAGCAGGAGGCGGAAAGTAATCCACAAAACATGCTTGTTCCAGTTCCTAGGAAAGTAAGTGATGGGGAGGAAATCTGCGTCTCCTAATTAGCTCACAATACTGGACCTGGGCTGGAACAGCCCAGGCCCAAAGAAAACAAACAAGTACCAGACTCTGGTATCTGTCCGTCACCTATGTCACTTGCACGAAGAACATTTTAGAAGACACTGGACCAGTAGAACCTTCCAGTCACAAATATAGGGTGAGGAGCCTCCGCGCTCCTCAACTGGCAGTTGGAATGCTGTGATTAAGGTGTATGGAATAACTGTGATGCTTCTGTTCACTCTCTGGTCTGCTTATTGCGTAATCCTGGAATAAACACAGCAAGTGACCATCCCTGAAGTTTTTGTGGAAAGGGATGAAGCAGCTGTTTCAGCTGGGGCAGAGCGGGCTCTTCCCACAGACAACCTGAAGTGGCCTTACTGGATTGTTCCAGATTGCTGTGCTGGAGTGTTGTGAAGAAGTGGCGAGATGTGGAACTCTAGGACAAGATAAGACACTTGACCTAGGAGCAGCAAAATAATGTCCAGCTGGAGAGTGAAGCCACACTATGCCGTAAAGTCACACTATGCCTGTGCTGGAATGGACTTAAGAAATGACTACACCGGACCCCCAAGACTAGGCGGAGTCTCTCCAGGGCCAGAAGTGCTGCACCGTCTTATGCCTCTTGAGGACCAGTTGGGGGAAACAGACCAGCTGCGGGACCGTGGATGGTTCCCCTGGAACTCCTGTGGACTGGCCATCGACTCCACTGCGGACAAACAAGTGCCTTGCAAAGTGGACAAGATGTAGAACCTGGGGAGTGTGGTTCGTTATATGCCTGTATTTTCTCCTTTCAATTCCGTTTCATAAGTTCCCTTAGTTATCAAGGTGAACAGGCTCCCACAGTCAGACAACCTCCGAACTGCTTGTCCCCCAGGGTGATATTACAATGTGTTTTTTCAGATTTTTCTGAGCTCTTATTCCCTTATACAGTAGAATCTACTTCATTCACAGTAAGTACAACTTCTGTATATCTGTGCACTGGTCTTCCATCGTTCTACAATTTTGATCGGCAGACTTCACTTAAGTGCCCTCTTTAGGCACAAGACCTGCAAATCACATTCCTTACTCCACTTGTTGTGCTTGAACTAATGTGTCCAGGACACCCGCACCTGTAACAGTGATTCTACGCTTGTTAGCGCTGTCACTATTTGTGTTCACATAATAGGTTGTTTTTTTCAATTTAATTTCCTTTACTTTTACCATATCCTCCCTCAGTATACTTTTAATATTTTCCTTATGTCAATCTATTTAAGCCAAACTGCAGCATGCTCCATTCAATTTGAATTGACTCTTCTAAATTAGGATCCTTTGATAATTACTTTTCCATCACTCTTATTGTTTGTGCATCTGACAATTTGATCACAAATTGGGGAATGTGTCAAATTTTGAAAATCACAAGAAAATGCTATGCCTCTTAACGTGGCTACATAACTCCCATCTTCATCAGGTTTTTGTGCACTGCAAAAATAATTTACGTCTTTCAAAGACTATGTTAACTTCAGGTGTAAAATGTAAAATTTGGAGACATTTCATTAACATTTGTAACTTGACCATCTCTCATTCCTATCGATATTTCAGGGAGATTGTATATTCTTTCTTCTATCCTAATGTGATGTAACAAAATAGCTTGCTTCCTCACCGGACAATAGTTGTCTCCCTCCTAGAGCGAACAAGTATGTAAAAAAATAAATTTCACATAGTATATTGTTGGTTCTGCCAGTGTAAGCAAAAATGTTGGTGGAGCTACCATATTTTGTTTAGCAATGCCTGGGGGGGGGGGGGAGCCGGAAGTTGGCATGGTGCTCTCCAATGAAGGCTGCACTGGTGAGTTACTGAATAAAATAAAGTCATTTTAACAAACACTTCCTCGTTTTGATGTCGTGAAGAACTAAAACGCACAATGGCGGCTCCTCTGCTATGGCGGATGAGCGTCGCACCCACTGCTTTTGTAAAGTGCAAAGCAGAGGAAATATAAAACGACAACTAAATCATCATTTTATATTTCCTCTGGGGGTGGGCAGGGCTGCTCTGCTCTCGGAGCATGGCAGAGGAGGAGTAGTTTACCCACTCCTAAGTGCGCAATGACCGTTTGGTCGGCTCTCTCGGGCCGCCCAAACCGTCATGTGCACTTTTCCCGTTCTCCATGCAGGCTGCATTACAGCATGCATGGTCATGGAAGCCTGGCTGTTCTTCTCGGCTTTCTGTCCCACAAGAGAGCAGGAGTAGAGACGCGGGCAATGGAAGTCAAATATTTTTTTTCTCCATTGCTCGCCCCACACGCAGAGCCCACAATGCCACCTGCGAGTCATGGGGTCTAGCCTCATAAGTAATCTCCCAAAAATGTATTCAGGCTGGAGGCAGCATGGACTTAAACTAACACACAACACATTTTGTTTCTAGCGAAAAGATCCTGCAGCCACATAATTAACACGGAGAGGTACGCACGTTCTTTGCGAGGGGAAGCACTCTAACTCACTCCTACATTTTCACCCAAAGAGCTCGCTGCAGAGGCAAGATGCACCTCGTAAGCTCCTCTAAGTGCACTCGCTACAGGAAGGAACCGGATGAGCAAAGGAAGAGGTAAGAAGTGCTCTGTACACCCTCAATTACATTTGCAGCACCCGCCCAGTCAGCGCCTGCTGAATCCGCACTCACAGGTCTCGCTCTACTTTAAAAATGATCGGCACGAGGAAAAGACACGTGGGCAAAGTTAAGCCATTGTTTATCCTAGGCACTGGTCCCTGCATCAGTTTATTAGCCTGTAAAAATCATCACGGTCAGTACGGCAACAATAGAGCGGCTTGCACTTTCTACTAGTACAAGCCCATTATTCCAACTAAATCTCCGGCTAAATTAATAACACGAACCGCAAAAGGGGAATATGCTGCATATACAATCAGAGTCGGAGAAAAGGGTGAGCAACCCAATATACCCTTGCGGGCTTGGGCAAATTGTAAATTAAGAAAAGTGGGCCAGCAAGGGGTTTTATTTGAGTTATTAGTATCAGCAACTTTAGGACTCTAAATAATTAAGAACCCACACTACTGTAAGTTAGTGGCTGAAAAATAAAAAGTATCTCTAATACAAAAGAATAATGTTACCACACTAACAACATAAATGAATACAATAACCAGGTTTTTTGAGTCAATAGATAATTATTTTCTTGAAGACAAAAGACAGGGTACAGAAAAATGCATTTCAGATATACAAGGGATATCTCATACAATCCTATAATATATCAGAAAGTAGGTCTAAACTGCTAAGATGAAATAATGACTTCAAATCAAAAGTAAATGAGTCAATCGTGGTTGATGAATAGCGTGCAGAAGTAGACTCAATAGTCGACGTTTTGGTCTTTGCGATATAATTTCATAAGACCATCATCAGGACATAGGCTTTATGCTTTTAAGTGATGACCCTTCAAAACTATGAGACATCCACTTCCCATTTGGGTCAGTGATATTGGTTGAGATAAATCAATTGATGAAGACACTGTCAAATATTAGAACAGGAGCTTCAATGTAGAAAATCCTTTAGAGTATATTTCACTAGCGAGGCAAAACAATGCCACCATTCATTTTCAGAGTTTTTGTTGCTTCAATTGCAGCTGGTAAGACAACACGATTTCTCAAGTCGAAAAAGCGAGGCAGCACTGTTGTCAACGTCGGCAGTAGCAGCGTATCTGGCAAACACAGCTGATATACAATCAGTCATATTCCTCATCCAAGAAAATCCTTTCATCGTTTTTTCACAGCTGGTATTTATACAGGGGTGCCAATCACCACCATATGCTTTCTGCCCCCTGTGCAGACGCTTGTCGCAAAAATATGTAGTAATCAATTCAGAGTCTGCCATGTACCAGATTTATTCTTCAAAGTAGATAACACGTTAGCAACCACCAGCTGAGGTGCATGACACAACTGACTTGTCTTCTAGAACTTCATCATACACCCCATTCTATTAGCAACATCACAGGTACATCATACTCAGGAATTGTAGGTCAGGACCGGAAGCGAGGATTATGCTTTCCTTCTTCACTTTAATCACATAATTGAAAACACAGCAGCCAGAAAAGCAATATAAAATTACTTTCCCCCTGAACAGTGGGGGGATGGACACAAGAGTTCGATAGTCCTTCTTAAATGTACACGACCATGTCCCAACAAAATTATGTCACTGCCTCTTTCTTCGCTTCTCAGCAGTCAGTTAAGTAGTGTTTATTTCGGTCCATTTACGGTGTTTTTGTGAGGATATTGTATATTTGGATGCAGTTTGTTCTAACTGTGTGCTGCAGCGGGTTTTGTTCCCTTTATATTCCCCAAAGCCCCCTCATATAGGGAGCTGCAGGTGAGATGCTCTAGCTCCATGGCACACGTCTCCTGTATCGGGAATTCAGACGCATTCCGGAGCCTGAAACAACTCGGGCCTGGTCTCTGCTGCTCAGGTTAACGCCCAGCAATTGGCTGGATCTGTATTTTCCCTGTACTTAACAAATGACACGCCCCTTTGGGGTCTGTATTGGTGTTGTGCAACTTTCTACATCCAGAGGGGTCTGTATGACTTTTGAGGCCTTTGAAGGCCTGCGTTTGGACATAGTTCAGGCAGCTTATATATCAAAAGGGTGTTGTGTCCCCAGGGCTTGTGCATGCAAATTTGTGTCTCGGCCCACCCATAAGTTCCTGGGCTCCCTCGCAGACCCATAATTTTGATACACTTGCACCAAGCATAAACAATGCCTCTCAAGCCACAAAAAACATTTAGGGCTTGGGCCCTTCTAATCAGTCCCAAGAGCACATTGATTCCTTGGCTTAGCGTGCAGTGCTCCTCATTCCAACTGCAGCAGGATGTCACAGGAGGCTTATGAGGAGGAGGACTCACTGGCTCCCCCCAGTGGGGAGAGGACTTTGAGACAGTTAATACCTCAATATATAGGGCGGTTAATAAGCTTATGGTCCCCATGGAACAGCGTGTTTCAGACAAAATTGAACAGGAGTGCACTAAAATTGTTATGTTATGTTAAAAGCACATTTTTCTAGTGCACAGCTGCCCCAGCCAAGGGGCGTCCCGGCGCTTCCAAGAATAACAAACACAACACAGCAGCTACGGAAGGAAATGCACTGCAAGGAGGCTTAAGCTAAATGAGGGAAAAGATGGGTTTTAATAGCCCTCCTAAACTTCAGGAGCTCATCCATTTCACGGATATGGAGCGGAAAGGAGTTCCACAATTTTGCGGCCAGTACCCTGAAGGACCGACCGCCAGCTCTACATAGCCTGAACCGAGGAACAGTTACCAGATTCTGTCCCAAAGATCTCAAATTTCGGACAGGGACATAGGGCGCCAAAAGATTCTGGGGGGAGGCCAGCTTGAGGATCTTAAAAGAGGCACAGGGTCTTAAAATGGATCCTCTGCCACAGGAAGCCAGTGCAGCGAGCGGATGGTACTTTCCGCAGAACAGAATCTGGGTAAGCCCACCAGGGCTCTGGCTGCGGCGTTCTGGACACATTGCAACCGAGTAATCTCTGCCTGATTGGCTCCCAATAGGAGCGGGCTGGCATAATCAAGCCGAGATAAAATGGACGCCTGTATAACCAGCTGCCTGGTGGAAGGATCAAAGAACCTAAGAATCGATCTTAACCCTTGTAAAATGCCAAAGCAAGTGGCCGCCACTTTTTTAGTGTGTCCACAAAAGCTAAGGACTGGATCCAGCCATACCCCCAGGTTTGTTAGCTCCAGGACAGGGATGGGAGTCACACCCAGCACAGCGGACCAGTCCATTACCCCTGCTCTGGAAAAACATACTAGGAATGCCCCAGGCGAGAGGTCCCAGGCCCCAAAGAAGAAGTGCAAGGAGGGGGCTAGCAAGGATGCGTTTGTGCAACTTAAACAGGCCTTTTTGGCTAAGTCTTCAGAGGACAAGACTCCTGGGGCTGTCAATATCAGGCTGACCTGCGATTCTACACCTGGCACAGGTACAACGCTGCCTTGGAGACTATAAAGGACAAGCGAGTGGCAGAGGTGGAAAAGTTAGGTGTCCTTCCTTCTGCCCAGCTAAAGGGGGGGGGGGGAGGAGAGAGGAGTGCGGAATGGGGTGAGCAGGACAGCTGGCATTATTCGTCCCAGCCTGGGCTTCGATTACATCGGATGCATGGGTCTTACAGGAGGTGCAAGGGTTCCAAATAGAATTTTACTGTGCGCCTCTCCAATGCTGGTGTCCCTGTCCCAATTGCTTCTCTGTCCACGACAAAGAGGTGTCAGCCCTCCTGCAGAAAGGGGCCATCGGTCTGTCAGTGATACATTCCAAGGGGTTCCTCTGCAACATTTTTCTGCAGACCTGTAATAAATCTCAGGCACTTCAACGGGTGCAAAGAGCAGCACAGAGCAGAGCACAGAGCAGAGCAGAGCACAGAGCAGCACAGAGCAGAGCAGAGCGCAGAGCAGCGCAGAGCAGCACAGAGCAGAGCGCAGAGCAGCGCAGAGCAGCACAGAGCAGAGCGCAGAGCAGCGCAGAGCAGCACAGAGCAGAGCAGCGCAGAGCAGCACAGAGCAGAGCGCAGAGCAGCACAGAGCAGAGCGCAGAGCAGAGCAGCACAGAGCAGAGCGCAGAGCAGCACAGAGCAGCACAGAGCAGAGCGCAGAGCAGCACAGAGCAGAGCGCAGAGCAGCACAGAGCAGAGCGCAGAGCAGCACAGAGCAGAGCGCAGAGCAGCACAGAGCAGAGCGCAGAGCAGCACAGAGCAGAGCGCAGAGCAGCACAGAGCAGAGCGCAGAGCAGCACAGAGCAGAGCGCAGAGCAGCACAGAGCAGAGCGCAGAGCAGCACAGAGCAGAGCGCAGAGCAGCACAGAGCAGAGCGCAGAGCAGCACAGAGCAGAGCGCAGAGCAGCACAGAGCAGAGCGCAGAGCAGCACAGAGCAGAGCGCAGAGCAGCACAGAGCAGAGCGCAGAGCAGCACAGAGCAGAGCGCAGAGCAGCACAGAGCAGAGCGCAGAGCAGCACAGAGCAGAGCGCAGAGCAGCACAGAGCAGAGCGCAGAGCAGCACAGAGCAGAGCGCAGAGCAGCACAGAGCAGAGCGCAGAGCAGCACAGAGCAGAGCGCAGAGCAGCACAGAGCAGAGCGCAGAGCAGCACAGAGCAGAGCGCAGAGCAGCACAGAGCAGAGCGCAGAGCAGCACAGAGCAGAGCGCAGAGCAGCACAGAGCAGAGCGCAGAGCAGCACAGAGCAGAGCGCAGAGCAGCACAGAGCAGAGCGCAGAGCAGCACAGAGCAGAGCGCAGAGCAGCACAGAGCAGAGCGCAGAGCAGCACAGAGCAGAGCGCAGAGCAGCACAGAGCAGAGCGCAGAGCAGCACAGAGCAGAGCGCAGAGCAGCACAGAGCAGAGCGCAGAGCAGCACAGAGCAGAGCGCAGGGCAAACAGAGCAGGGCAAACAGAGCAGGGCAAACAGAGCAGGGCAAACAGAGCAGGGCAAACAGAGCAGGGCAAACAGAGCAGGGCAAACAGAGCAGGGCAAACAGAGCAGGGCAAACAGAGCAGGGCAAACAGAGCAGGGCAAACAGAGCAGGGCAAACAGAGCAGGGCAAACAGAGCAGGGCAAACAGAGCAGGGCAAACAGAGCAGGGCAAACAGAGCAGGGCAAACAGAGCAGGGCAAACAGAGCAGGGCAAACAGAGCAGGGCAAACAGAGCAGGGCAAACAGAGCAGGGCAAACAGAGCAGGGCAAACAGAGCAGGGCAAACAGAGCAGGGCAAACAGAGCAGGGCAAACAGAGCAGGGCAAACAGAGCAGGGCAAACAGAGCAGGGCAAACAGAGCAGGGCAAACAGAGCAGGGCAAACAGAGCAGGGCAAACAGAGCAGGGCAAACAGAGCAGGGCAAACAGAGCAGGGCAAACAGAGCAGGGCAAACAGAGCAGGGCAAACAGAGCAGGGCAAACAGAGCAGGGCAAACAGAGCAGGGCAAACAGAGCAGGGCAAACAGAGCAGGGCAAACAGAGCAGGGCAAACAGAGCAGGGCAAACAGAGCAGGGCAAACAGAGCAGGGCAAACAGAGCAGGGCAAACAGAGCAGGGCAAACAGAGCAGGGCAAACAGAGCAGGGCAAACAGAGCAGGGCAAACAGAGCAGGGCAAACAGAGCAGGGCAAACAGAGCAGGGCAAACAGAGCAGGGCAAACAGAGCAGGGCAAACAGAGCAGGGCAAACAGAGCAGGGCAAACAGAGCAGGGCAAACAGAGCAGGGCAAACAGAGCAGGGCAAACAGAGCAGGGCAAACAGAGCAGGGCAAACAGAGCAGGGCAAACAGAGCAGGGCAAACAGAGCAGGGCAAACAGAGCAGGGCAAACAGAGCAGGGCCCAAAGAAGAAGTGCAAGGAGGGGGCTAGCAAGGATGCGTTTGTGCAACTTAAACAGGCCTTTTTGGCTAAGTCTTCAGAGGACAAGACTCCTGGGGCTGTCAATATCAGGCTGACCTGCGATTCTACACCTGGCACAGGTACAACGCTGCCTTGGAGACTATAAAGGACAAGCGAGTGGCAGAGGTGGAAAAGTTAAGTGTCCTTCCTTCTGCCCAGCTAAAGGGGGGGGGGGGGAGGAGAGAGGAGTGCGGAATGGGGTGAGCAGGACAGCTGGCATTATTCGTCCCAGCCTGGGCTTCGATTACATCGGATGCATGGGTCTTACAGGAGGTGCAAGGGTTCCAAATAGAATTTTACTGTGCGCCTCTCCAATGCTGGTGTCCCTGTCCCAATTGCTTCTCTGTCCACGACAAAGAGGTGTCAGCCCTCCTGCAGAAAGGGGCCATCGGTCTGTCAGTGATACATTCCAAGGGGTTCCTCTGCAACATTTTTCTGCAGACCTGTAATAAATCTCAGGCACTTCAACGGGTGCAAAGAGCAGCACAGAGCAGAGCGCAGAGCAGCACAGAGCAGAGCAGAGCGCAGAGCAGCACAGAGCAGAGCGCAGAGCAGCACAGAGCAGAGCGCAGAGCAGCACAGAGCAGAGCGCAGAGCAGCACAGAGCAGAGCGCAGAGCAGCACAGAGCAGAGCAGAGCGCAGAGCAGAGCGCAGAGCAGAGCGCAGAGCAGCACAGAGCAGAGCACAGAGCAGAGCGCAGAGCAGCACAGAGCAGAGCGCAGAGCAGAGCGCAGAGCAGCACAGAGCAGAGCGCAGAGCAGAGCGCAGAGCAGCACAGAGCAGAGCGCAGAGCAGAGCGCAGAGCAGAGCGCAGAGCAGAGCGCAGAGCAGAGCGCAGAGCAGAGCGCAGAGCAGAGCGCAGAGCAGAGCGCAGAGCAGCGCAGAGCAGAGCGCAGAGCAGCACAGAGCAGAGCGCAGAGCAGAGCGCAGAGCAGAGCGCAGAGCAGCACAGAGCAGAGCAGAGCGCAGAGCAGCGCAGAGCAGAGCAGCGCAGAGCAGAGCAGAGCGCAGAGCGCAGAGCAGCACAGAGCAGAGCGCAGAGCAGCACAGAGCAGAGCGCAGAGCAGCACAGAGCAGAGCGCAGAGCAGCACAGAGCAGAGCGCAGAGCAGCACAGAGCAGAGCAGCACAGAGCAGAGCAGCACAGAGCAGAGCGCAGAGCAGCACAGAGCAGAGCAGCACAGAGCAGAGCGCAGAGCAGCACAGAGCAGAGCAGCACAGAGCAGAGCGCAGAGCAGCACAGAGCAGAGCAGCACAGAGCAGAGCGCAGAGCAGCACAGAGCAGAGCAGCACAGAGCAGAGCAGCACAGAGCAGAGCGCAGAGCAGCACAGAGCAGAGCAGCACAGAGCAGAGCGCAGAGCAGCACAGAGCAGAGCACAGAGCAGCACAGAGCAGAGCAGAGCGCAGAGCAGCACAGAGCAGAGCAGAGCGCAGAGCAGCACAGAGCAGAGCAGAGCGCAGAGCAGAGCAGAGCAGAGCGCAGAGCAGCACAGAGCAGAGCAGAGCGCAGAGCGCAGAGCAGAGCAGAGCGCAGAGCAGAGCAGAGCAGAGCGCAGAGCAGCACAGAGCAGAGCGCAGGGCAAACAGAGCAGGGCAAACAGAGCAGGGCAAACAGAGCAGAGCGCAGAGCAGCACAGAGCGCAGAGCAGCACAGAGCAGAGCGCAGAGCGCAGAGCAGCACAGAGCAGAGCGCAGAGCGCAGAGCAGCACAGAGCAGAGCGCAGAGCGCAGAGCAGCACAGAGCAGAGCGCAGAGCGCAGAGCAGCACAGAGCAGAGCGCAGAGCGCAGAGCAGCACAGAGCAGAGCGCAGAGCGCAGAGCAGCGCAGAGCAGCACAGAGCAGAGCGCAGAGCGCAGAGCAGCGCAGAGCAGCACAGAGCAGAGCGCAGAGCGCAGAGCAGCGCAGAGCAGCACAGAGCAGAGCGCAGAGCGCAGAGCAGCGCAAGCAGCACAGAGCAGAGCGCAGAGCGCAGAGCAGGGCAAACAGAGCAGGGCAAACAGAGCAGGGCAAACAGAGCAGGGCAAACAGAGCAGGGCAAACAGAGCAGGGCAAACAGAGCAGGGCAAACAGAGCAGGGCAAACAGAGCAGGGCAAACAGAGCAGGGCAAACAGAGCAGGGCAAACAGAGCAGGGCAAACAGAGCAGGGCAAACAGAGCAGGGCAAACAGAGCAGGGCAAACAGAGCAGGGCAAACAGAGCAGGGCAAACAGAGCAGGGCAAACAGAGCAGGGCAAACAGAGCAGGGCAAACAGAGCAGGGCAAACAGAGCAGGGCAAACAGAGCAGGGCAAACAGAGCAGGGCAAACAGAGCAGGGCAAACAGAGCAGGGCAAACAGAGCAGGGCAAACAGAGCAGGGCAAACAGAGCAGGGCAAACAGAGCAGGGCAAACAGAGCAGGGCAAACAGAGCAGGGCAAACAGAGCAGGGCAAACAGAGCAGGGCAAACAGAGCAGGGCAAACAGAGCAGGGCAAACAGAGCAGGGCAAACAGAGCAGGGCAAACAGAGCAGGGCAAACAGAGCAGGGCAAACAGAGCAGGGCAAACAGAGCAGGGCAAACAGAGCAGGGCAAACAGAGCAGGGCAAACAGAGCAGGGCAAACAGAGCAGGGCAAACAGAGCAGGGCAAACAGAGCAGGGCAAACAGAGCAGGGCAAACAGAGCAGGGCAAACAGAGCAGGGCAAACAGAGCAGGGCAAACAGAGCAGGGCAAACAGAGCAGGGCAAACAGAGCAGGGCAAACAGAGCAGGGCAAACAGAGCAGGGCAAACAGAGCAGGGCAAACAGAGCAGGGCAAACAGAGCAGGGCAAACAGAGCAGGGCAAACAGAGCAGGGCAAACAGAGCAGGGCAAACAGAGCAGGGCAAACAGAGCAGGGCAAACAGAGCAGGGCAAACAGAGCAGGGCAAACAGAGCAGGGCAAACAGAGCAGGGCAAACAGAGCAGGGCAAACAGAGCAGGGCAAACAGAGCAGGGCAAACAGAGCAGGGCAAACAGAGCAGGGCAAACAGAGCAGGGCAAACAGAGCAGGGCAAACAGAGCAGGGCAAACAGAGCAGGGCAAACAGAGCAGGGCAAACAGAGCAGGGCAAACAGAGCAGGGCAAACAGAGCAGGGCAAACAGAGCAGGGCAAACAGAGCAGGGCAAACAGAGCAGGGCAAACAGAGCAGGGCAAACAGAGCAGGGCAAACAGAGCAGGGCAAACAGAGCAGGGCAAACAGGGCAGGGCAAACAGGGCAGGGCAAACAGGGCAGGGCAAACAGGGCAGGGCAAACAGGGCAGGGCAAACAGGGCAGGGCAAACAGGGCAGGGCAAACAGGGCAGGGCAAACAGGGCAGGGCAAACAGGGCAGGGCAAACAGGGCAGGGCAAACAGGGCAGGGCAAACAGGGCAGGGCAAACAGGGCAGGGCAAACAGGGCAGGGCAAACAGAGCAGGGCAAACAGAGCAGGGCAAACAGAGCAGGGCAAACAGAGCAGGGCAAACAGAGCAGGGCAAACAGGGCAGGGCAAACAGAGCAGGGCAAACAGGGCAGGGCAAACAGAGCAGGGCAAACAGGGCAGGGCAAACAGGGCAGGGCAAACAGGGCAGGGCAAACAGGGCAGGGCAAACAGGGCAGGGCAAACAGGGCAGGGCAAACAGGGCAGGGCAAACAGGGCAGGGCAAACAGGGCAGGGCAAACAGGGCAGGGCAAACAGGGCAGGGCAAACAGGGCAGGGCAAACAGGGCAGGGCAAACAGGGCAGGGCAAACAGGGCAGGGCAAACAGGGCAGGGCAAACAGGGCAGGGCAAACAGGGCAGGGCAAACAGGGCAGGGCAAACAGGGCAGGGCAAACAGGGCAGGGCAAACAGGGCAGGGCAAACAGGGCAGGGCAAACAGGGCAGGGCAAACAGGGCAGGGCAAACAGGGCAGGGCAAACAGGGCAGGGCAAGGCAAACAGGGCAGGGCAAACAGGGCAGGGCAAACAGGGCAGGGCAAACAGGGCAGGGCAAACAGGGCAGGGCAAACAGGGCAGGGCAAACAGGGCAGGGCAAGCAGGGCAGGGCAAGCAGGGCAAACAGGGCAGGGCAAACAGGGCAGGGCAAACAGGGCAGGGCAAACAGGGCAGGGCAAACAGGGCAGGGCAAACAGGGCAGGGCAAACAGGGCAAGGCAAAGAGAGCAGAGCAGGGCAAAGAGAGCAGAGCAGGGCAAAGAGAGCAGAGCAGGGCAAAGAGAGCAGAGCAGGGCAAAGAGAGCAGAGCAGGGCAAAGAGAGCAGAGCAGGGCAAAGAGAGCAGAGCAGGGCAAAGAGAGCAGAGCAGGGCAAAGAGAGCAGAGCAGGGCAAAGAGAGCAGAGCAGGGCAAAGAGAGCAGAGCGAAGAGAGCAGAGCGAAGAGAGCAGAGCGAAGAGAGCAGAGCGAAGAGAGCAGAGCGAAGAGAGCAGAGCGAAGAGAGCAGAGCGAAGAGAGCAGAGCGAAGAGAGCAGAGCGAAGAGTGCAGAGCGAAGAGTGCAGAGCGAAGAGAGCAGAGCGAAGAGAGCAGAGCGAAGAGAGCAGAGCGAAGAGAGCAGAGCGAAGAGAGCAGAGCGAAGAGAGCAGAGCGAAGAGAGCAGAGCGAAGAGAGCAGAGCGAAGAGAGCAGAGCGAAGAGAGCAGAGCGAAGAGAGCAGAGCGAAGAGAGCAGAGCGAAGAGAGCAGAGCGAAGAGAGCGGAGCGAAGAGAGCAGAGCGAAGAGAGCAGAGCGGAGCGAAGAGAGCAGAGCGGAGCGAAGAGAGCAGAGCGGAGCGAAGAGAGCAGAGCGGAGCGAAGAGAGCAGAGCGGAGCGAAGAGAGCAGAGCGGAGCGAAGAGAGCAGAGCGGAGCGAAGAGAGCAGAGCGGAGCGAAGAGAGCAGAGCGGAGCGAAGAGAGCAGAGCGGAGCGAAGAGAGCAGAGCGGAGCGAAGAGAGCAGAGCGGAGCGAAGAGAGCAGAGCGGAGCGAAGAGAGCAGAGCGGAGCGAAGAGAGCAGAGCGGAGCGAAGAGACAGAGCGGAGCGAAGAGAGCAGAGCAGAGCGGAGCGAAGAGAGCAGAGCAGAGCGGAGCGAAGAGAGCAGAGCAGAGCGGAGCGAAGAGAGCAGAGCAGAGCGGAGCGAAGAGAGCAGAGCAGAGCGGAGCGAAGAGAGCAGAGCAGAGCGGAGCGAAGAGAGCAGAGCGAAGAGAGCAGAGCGAAGAGAGCAGAGCGAAGAGAGCAGAGCGAAGAGAGCAGAGCGAAGAGAGCAGAGCGAAGAGAGCAGAGCGAAGAGAGCAGAGCGAAGAGAGCAGAGCGAAGAGAGCAGAGCGAAGAGAGCAGAGCGAAGAGAGCAGAGCGAAGAGAGCAGAGCGAAGAGAGCAGAGCGAAGAGAGCAGAGCGAAGAGAGCAGAGCGAAGAGAGCAGAGCAGAGCGAAGAGAGCAGAGCAGAGCGAAGAGAGCAGAGCAGAGCGAAGAGAGCAGAGCAGAGCGAAGAGAGCAGAGCAGAGCGAAGAGAGCAGAGCGAAGAGAGCAGAGCAGAGCGAAGAGAGCAGAGCAGAGCGAAGAGAGCAGAGCAGAGCTAAGAGAGCAGAGCAGAGCAAAGATAGGAGATTAAAGAGCAGCTAGTAGAGGAGAGAGAAGATTATAGAGCAGCTAGTAGAGGAGAGAGAAGATTATAGAGCAGCTAGTAGAGGAGAGAGAAGATTATAGAGCAGCTAGTGGAGGAGAGAGAAAGGAGCGTCGCCGCAGAGTAGAATTAAGTGGTGTAAAATGCAGTGGCATAAATTAGTGTTGCAGTGACGTAAATGAGTGTTGCATTGCAGCAGAGAGAAGTGTAGTAGAGAGCAGCAGCGTAGAGTGCAGTGGCATGGTGCAGAGTAGAGTTAGGCAGAGTAGAGTGATGCAGTGGTGTGGAGTGGAAAATGCATGATGTGGTAGCACAGTTCAGCTACAGACAACATCTTGAAATCACCAATACATTTTCACGGACATACAGTTTCATTGATAGAGTATACAGCATACACACGATAATGTGTGGAAATGTCATAACCTAGTACAAGGATTCATTTTGATAGTTTTAAAATATTTGCTTCTACCACCACTTCAGAAATACTAAAACATGTGCTTCAATTGGGCTTTTCTAATTCTGCACAGTTCATTTAGAGACATTTAAATTTTGCTGTGTTTAAAAAAAAAACCCTCTCAGTTTGAAGTCTTAGAAAGGAAAGTAAAACACCAAGGTCCCTGGAATGGAGAGCCTGACATTTGACCTTTATCTTTAAAAAGACAGCAATTTTGACAAGATAAGAACAAGATTTAAAGGCCTGTTTACAGAAATCGAGCATTGGTGGACCAATACAGTAAATAGGGTTTGGACAAGTGAAGGGAAGAGCTCTAGCTTAACAGCCTAAACACAGAGCCAGTAAACAAAGTAATCAAATAGGGGATACAAATTACATAGCCACCGGTAAACAGGTGGAACGCATTCCCAAGGAAGCTTTCTTAATGTTACCAAGAGGTTGTTCGCAAACCGGACAGGTGTGCTGTCTGGTAGGCTTCAGCCTAAAGATTTGTAGTCCACCTCCTGCTCAGAGAATGTAACCACTGCCACAAACAGTAAATCAAAGGAGACACCCATTATAATGGAATGTAAACAGTAGGCGAAATAGTTTGGAAACAGAGGGATCAGTTTAACACATGAAAAAGCACAAGGGGTGAACACAGTCAGAAATGGCTTGAGACAAAGGATACCAGATATTGCTTTGCACATACTAGCGGGCGACTTCAACTTACCCATAGATCCGACGCTTGACAGACTCACACTGCCCTTTTCGCCCCAACAAATCTCACAAGGCCCTTATCAACCTTTGCACCTGTTTAATACTTGGAGGCTACAAAACCCTACAGGGAGAGATTACACCTTTTCATCCCCACATAATTCGTATTCACTCATTGACTACCTCCTATTTATTTATTTATTTATTTAGTGTGTTTTGGTATCACGCACAGCTACCCCAACGGGGTGTCCCGGCGCTCCTGTGTGACTACATACAGCCTGGGGAGTTTATATGAGACAGAGGTCGATCAGCAGAACAGATAAGTTTTGAAGGCTCTCCGAAAAGGTTGTTCCTCAATCAACCGGATAGCAATAGAAAGTTTATTCCAGAGGGCCGCAGTCAATACTGGGAAAGCTTTCCCACCCGAGCGGGTCTTCCTGAATCTGGGGACTGTAAGGAGATTTTCTCCTCTCTGGAATCTCTGGCAATGCAACAGCCAGAATCATAGATACTTTGATTGAACCGAGAGTAATCTCAGATCATTCATGCATAAGCTTATCTATCTCAGATACGAAACCGTTCAGGAAGCACCAACTCTGGCGACAGAATAATGAAGTGTTAGAAAATGAGTCCCACAGACAAACCATTGAGAATGCATTACAAAGCTACCTTAGAATGAACAAAGGTCACACATCTGACCTCATTCGTTGGGAGGCCCTGAAGAGCAAGATTTGAGGAGAGCTTATTAAAATAAGAACCTCAATGAATAAGGACTCCAACAACGCCCTTGAGACTAGAAAAGGAAATTGACCTATTAGAACAGAAACACAATGTCAAGAGAGACCTCAGATCTGAACGAAATAGTTAGAAAGAAATACGTATACAACAAAATACTTAGTACAGAGCAGGAATCTGGATAAAAAAATAAATTTAAAAAAGCCCCATTAGAACAGAAACACAATGTCAAGAGAGACCTCAGTTCTGAACGAAATAGTTAGAAAGAAATACGAATACAATAAAATAGTGACAGAGCAGGAATCTGGATAAAAAAAAAAAACAAGCATTTACAATGCAATGGTCTCGGCAATATTATAGGTAGAGCTATTGGCATCGCTCATTTTTTTTTTGTATCCCTAAATAAATGGCATTGTCATTTATATTGGCAATAGCTTAATTGCTTGCATATACGAGACCTATTGCATTAGCAGAGAGAGAGTGAGGTAGTGAGATTTTATTTATTTATTTATTTATTTATTTGTGCGATTTTATATAGCGCGAACTTTACCCGAAGGTGTCAGAGCGCTTTACATAGGACCCAGTTTCAAACATAAGGACTGAAGGTTACAAGCGGACAAAAAAAATTGCAAATTTTTGACTTACATAAGAACCAGTTGAAAATAGAGAGATAGAGAGAGCGTGAGGTAGTGAGAGAGCGTGAGGTAGATAGAGAGTGAGGTAGTGAGAGACCGAGCGAGTGAGGTAGTGAAAGACTGAGGTAGTGATGGAGAGGGATGTCTGAGGTAGTGTTGCATGATTGCTGATGCATAATCCGGTAAAGGCGGTAAACTTTAAATTGACCTAACAAGTGTTTATTGTGCGCAGACCTTTTCCTCAAAATAATTTCAGTTGAGGTTTTCAAACTGTGCATAAAATGAGGGTGTGGGACTGGCTGAATTTACACGTTTCTTACTGGTGTAAGAAACTCGCCCATCTGTCTCTACCTGTCTGTCTGTCTGTCTGACTGTTGTTCTCCGAGTCTCTCTCGGTCTGTTATCTATGTGGATCACTGCATCCGTGTTTATCTCATATTCTGACTTTGTCTGTTCTTTTGTGTAGCTGATGTTGCTGCTTCTCCATCAATCTGTCCTCTCTATTCCACCTAGCCTCACTCCATTGTATTCCCATCTATCTTTCTGCATCTCTGGTTCTGGCCATCAGCCTATCGATCTGTTTGTTCTATTTATTTTTCTATTTGACTCAGGATGCCTCTGTTCTGGACTCTGGATCTGTGTATTTTCAACGTATGTGTTCAGATGAGGATCGGTTGGTGATTTTTCTCGTATTTTTCTGGACCACGTGACCAGCAGGGCTAACCCATTCCCTAGGCCAGTCTGTGTGACTGTTCATGCATATCTCCATTTTGCGGAGTAGGGGCCAGCATATAGTATTGTTCCTCTCCCAGGTCGCAGTCCCTTCACAGCACCTTCTAAGATTCTATCACTTTCAGCTGCACAGCGGCCCTCTTCATAATGTGTGCAAGAAACACCTTTTAACTGGATCCCTTTTATCGTATATATATTAAAGCAGCATTTAAATGGGCCAATGCATTCTGTGACGAGGGCAGGCAGCAGGCAGAGTTTTGCTAGCCGTTGATACAATACATGTGAAACTGGAATGTCAAAACTTGGTAATCTTGAGGTATGGCGCAGCCTTTCAACCTTTCAGAGGTGACAAAAAAGACTATTAGGTTGAGTTATGTACCAAGAATGCGAGATATTTGCAGGACGATAACGCTGCCTGAAAAGGAAATACTTTCTCTGCATTAGCAGCGCTCTCCCCCACAGCCAGCGTGGAAAACAGACCCACTCCTACCCGAGAGGCGCAATGATGAAAGGCGGAGGTCTGCGAGGCCAGCTGTGAGTGCACTCCCCGGCCCCACACACCGCAGCCCCCACCTGAGCTCACCTTCCGCTGCTGCTTCTCCCAGGCGGGGTTCAGCAGGAGGTCCCGGTCGTCCGTCGTTGGTCTGGGTGTCGTAGTGGTCCATGCTTGCTTCGGTCCCTGAGCCCCGGCCTGGAGTGCTTCGTGTGGGTCTCAGCCTCCCCCTTCAGCTGCTGCCGCCGCCCCCACAGTGCAACTCACGAGGCAGCCAGAGCTACAGAGGACACGGACAGCGGGAGGGGGCGGGAGGGAGGACAGCGGGACACACAAACAGCAGGAGGGGGCGGGAGGGAGGACAGCGGGACCCACAAACAGCGGGAGGGGGCGGGCTGGGAGGGAGGGGGGACAGCGGGAGCCACGAACAGCGGGAGGGGGCGGGAGGGGGGACAGCGGGATCAACGAACAGCGGGAGGGGGCGGGCTGGGCGGGAGGGGGGACAGCGGGAGCCACGAACAGCGGGAAGGGGCGGGAGGTGGGACAGCGGGATCAACGAACAGCGGGAGCAGGCGACCTACCTCATCTTACTGAGCAGAAAAACGGCGGCCATAAGCTTACGAAATTTTTCGGATTCGGGGGCGTGTTTTGCTCTCCTGAGTGACGGACGACGTCACTGGCTAAAGAACAGCACAATGTACGCCCCCGAAAAAGACGGAGCCTATTCGGAGGGACGGCTGTCTCTTCCAATGGCTGGCCTCCGTTTAGGAAGCCAGCCAATGGGAGAGAGGCAAAAACTGAGGCGAGACTAATAGTCCCACTAAGTAACATTAATTCTCGGACTTCCGGTCTGCCTTCGGCAGACCGGATATTACTGAGACCTAAAAAGCCTCAAACTATGCGAGTCTAACAAGGCAGGAAAGAGTTTAGCCTCGTACCTAAAATTTTAAATCCAGAAAAACAAGATCAATAATGTAACTGACCAAAAAGGCTTAACTCACTCTGACCCGGATAAAACTGTGGAAGTCTTTAAAGAGTTATACAGCGCTCTGTATAGTAAGTCAGGACCTGGATAACACCAAGATCAAGATTACCTAAAGGGCTGCGCACTCCCATCACTCTCAGAGCAGGACAAAACCGAAATCAACAAACTAATCACCGCCTCAGAAATTGAAAGCTCCATCAAATCTCTTAAGTCTGGGAAGGCTCCAGGGCCTGATGGGTTTAATGCTCAATTCTAAAAAACCTTCTCCTCAACACTCATCCCCCCACTTTTACAACTGTTTCATGAATTCAGTACCTCAGGTCAAATCTCCGGTACCCCGGTGGAGGCCATTATAGAGGAAATCCCCAAAGAAGGGAAGGGCCCAACACTCCCCAAAAATTACAGACCGATATCCCTAATTAATTTAGACTGCAAAATTTACACTACAATTCTCGCCAAATGCCTTCAAAAATTCCTTTATCAGCTCATTCACACCTCTAAAGTAGGTTTAAAAAACCCAAAAAACAGACTATCAAGTGACAATACCCGTATTTTAGCCCATGTCTTGCGAACTGTAGGAACTACCAAACAGCATATCTTTGGAAACAAGGCACCAACTGGCTAGTCCCTCAAACTGACTACATCCCAGTTTGGATAGACATAGAAAGATCCATTATAAATAATATGCATCCGTCTGCTCTCCTCACCATGGACATATCCCATCTTCCCCACTCAAAATACATCCTGCTCAACACTAAGAGAGCCTTAATACGAATGGAACACCTCTCCATAATAAAAATGAATAAATCTAACCGGTCCTCTCTCTGGTACAACCGAGCCGGAGGATTGATTGGTCAGAAAAAGGCATAAACATAGTAAAAAACCTTTTCACGGAGAACCTGCCATTGCCTTGAACACCTCTCCATAATAAAAATGAATAAATCTAACCGGTCCTCTCTCTGGTACAACCGAGCCGGAGGATTGATTGGTCAGAAAAAGGCATAAACATAGTAAAAAACCTTTTCACGGAGAACCTGCCATTGCCTTTTTTCACCCTCCAGGCCCGTTACGGGTTAAAACCGATAGATTTCTACAATTTCCTAAAACTAAAATATCTCCTCTCGATCCGTTCAATCAAACCATCAGATCGTTCTCTAGTCTCAAGGCTAGCACAACTACAAAAGTCAGGGCACACGGTTTCTAAAATATATAAGCTTCTTTCTCCCAAGCCACGTAAATCCCACCTGAAATGCGAAACCAAATGGGAATCTGAACTCAATTCCAGTATATCCCATTTGAATGGGAAAAAATACATACCTCCCCAATCACTAACAAGATATCGCCAATTTTATCACAAACCAAACTTATGTTAATAAATAGAAAATACTGGACACCCGAAAAAATGTACAAACTCAAACTTAGCAAAAATCTGACTTGTTGGAATTGCAATTCTCACACTGGCAACCTTGTACACATGCTCTTCTATTGCCCTACATTGAGAGGATATTGGGACAAGATTTTTTAATGTATATGCCAAACCTTCAACGTAACTCCTCAAAGGGAATTCTCTTATGTTATACTTGGTGCTCTAGATCCCAGGATTGTAGATATGTATGATCGATTCTTGCTCGATCTCATGCTCACTTTAGCTTGTAAAGTCATACTTTGTAAATGGAAAAAAACTCTAAGGAGGTCTCATTTAAAATCTGGCAGGAATGGTTATCTTTCCTCAGAGGAGCGGATAATGTTGCACTACATTCCTCTCCCTGGCGGAACTCACATAGAAAATTGTGGAAGTCCCTTGATGCTTCATCCTTCTCATACGACCCTCCTTGAATCTGGACTTGTACCATCCATTCAATCGAATGCGTGTTGCTACATCTTCAAGGATAATCCTATATTGTATAATTTACTGCCTTCATGTCTACGTAAACACAATGATATATCTGCTCACTGAATTTGTACTTTACACTGTATTGTGCAGGTATGACCTGACCCAGGCGTCATGCACATGTTCATTTAACCATATGTCACGTTGACCTCACAGCCCCACCGCTAGACACCTTAACAACTCATATTTTTCCTTACATTAGTTCCTGGTTTATTCATTTATTTACTTATGTATCTACTTATTATTTAATTTGTACTTCTTCGATCTCTCACCTTGATTGCATACCATTTTTGTCATTCTGTATGATGATCAGAGTACTTGTAAAGCTCACTTCTTACCTGTGAGGGTCTCAAGGCGCTGAGGGGAGAGGGGTGCTGCTACTGCTCCAAGAGCCAGGTCTCGAGGAGTCTTCTGAAGGCGACTAGGTCTTGAGTCTGCCGTATGTGGGTAGGGAGGGTGTTCCAGGTCTTGGCGGCGAGGTAGGAGAAGGATCTGCCGCCGGAGGTCGTTCGCTGGATGCGGGGGACAGCAGCGAGGGCGAGGTTGGCGGAGCGGAGCTGGCGGGTGGGGGTGTAGAAGCTGAGTCTGCTGTTCAGTAGGCTGGTCCGGCGTTGTGGAGTGCTTTGTGTGCGTGGGTAAGGAGCTTGAAGGTGATCCTCTTGTCGACAGGGAGCCAGTGTAGGTCTCTCAGGTGGGGGGCGGGGGGGTGATGTGGCTGCGGCGAGGGACATGAACGATCAGTCGGGCGGAGGTGTTTTGGATGCGTTGTAGTCGTCGTAGGTGTTTGGCTGGGTTTCCTGCGTAGAGTGTGTTGCCGTAGTCCAGTCTGTTGCTGACGAGGGCCTGTGTCACCGTTCTTGGTTCGGTCGGGATCCACTTGTAGATCCTGCGGAGCATGCGGAGGGTGTTGTAGCAGGAGGACGAGACGGCATTGACTTGCTTAGACATGAAGAGGGAGGATTCGAGGATGAATCCTAGGTTGCGTGCATGGTCGGTGGGTGTTGGTGCTGTTCCCAGTGCGGTCGGCCACCAGGAGTTGTTCCAGTCTGAGGGGGTGGGTCCAAGGAGGAGTACTTCCAGGAGTTCAGCTTCAGACAGCTGCTCCTCATCCAGTCAGCGACGGCCTTCATTCCCTCGTGGAGGTTAGTTTTGGCGGTGTGTGGGACCTTGATGAGGGAGAGGATGGGCTGGGTGTCTTCGGCGTAGGAGATGATGTTGAGGCCGTAATGGCAGGCCACTTGTGCGAGGGGGGCCATGTAGATGTTGAACAGCGTCGGGATGAGCCCTTGGGGATGCCGCAGATGTTGTTGTGGCTTCGGATCGGAAGGGTGGGAGGCGGACGCTCTGGGTTCTGCCGGAAAGGAAAGACGTGGTTGAGTCAAGGGTCTTCTCTTGGATTCCGGCTTCTAGGAGGCATGTCTGTAGAGTCCGATGGCAGACTGTGTCGAAGGCGGCCGACAGGTCCAGGAGGATGAGGGCTGATGTTTCGCCGTTGTCTAATTGGCGCCTGATGTCGTCTGTGGCTGCGATGAGGGCTTTCTCGGTGCTGTAGTTTCGTCTGAATCCAGACTGGGATGGGTCCAAGATGATGTGGTCTTCCATGTGGCGGGTCAATTGTCTGTCGACGATTTTCTCGATTACCTTTGCCAAGAACGGAAGCAGGGAGATGGGCCGGAAGTTCTTGAGGTCCTTGGGATCCGCCTTGGGCATCTTGAGGAGGGCGTTTATTTTGGCGTGCTTCCAGCTTTCCGGGAATGTCGCTGTTTCGAAGGAGATGTTGATGACCTTCCGTAGTTGGGGTGCGATGGCTGTGTCTGCTTTGTTGAATACTTGGTGTGGGCACGGGTCTCACGGAGATCCTAAGTGGATGGAGTTCATGACCGTGTGTGTTTCGTCGTCGTTGACGTTGGACCAGGAGGTAAGGCGGATGGCGCTGGTGGTGTTCACAGAGGAGGTGGAGTCTGGCGTAGTCGGGGCAGTTGTGGTGTTGAAGCGGTCATGGATGTCAGCGATTCTCCATTGGAAGAAGATGGCTAGTGAGTCGCACAGTTCTTGTGAGGGCGGGATGTCATTGGCGTTTGGGTTGGAGAGTTCCTTTACGATGCTGAAGAGCTTTTTGCTGTCGTGTGCGTGGTTATCCAGGCAGTCTTTGAAGGAGGATCTCTTGGCTAATCTGATGAGGTGGTGGTGTCTGCGGGTGGCGTCCTTGTGGGCTGCGTGGTTGTCCGGTGTGCGTTCGTGGAGCCATCATTTCTCCAGTTTCCGGCATGCGCGTTTGGAGGCCTGGAGCTTGTCGGTGAACCAGGTGGCTCTCTTGCTGGTGTGGTTGTTGGAGGGTTTCTTGAGTGGGGCGAGGGTGTTGGCGCAGTCGTCGATCCACTGTCTGAGGTTGCAGGCTGCGGCGTCTGGGTTGGTGGACTCGGTGGGTGGGTTCTGGGCGAGGGTGGTGGTCAGCCGGTCTTCGGTGACTTTGCTCCAGCAGCGGCGAGGCAGCTGTTGGGTGCGGTGGTGCGTGGTTGGTTTCTTGAAGGTGAAACCGATGCAGCGGTGGTCGGTCCAGTGGAGTTCGGTGGTGTGGTTGAAGGCGACGTGGGTGCCTGTGGAGAAGATTGGGTCCAGCGTGTGGCCGGCGGCAGGGGTGGGTGGGTGCGGTGACGAGTTGTCTGAGGCAGAGGTTGGAGATCAGGGTGGCGGAGTTGGCATTGTTGTTCTCGACATTTGTGGACGATGGCTATTACTCCTCCGGTTCCGTTGGCGCAGCTGCCGCCATTTTAAGGGGAGCTGGGAGGAAGGAGCAGCTGGGAGGTGGGAGGCTGGAGGCAGGGCTCAGCGCGTGGCCGCAGGGGCAGCAGCGGCGGGAAAGCGAGTGGGCGGGGGGGAGCCAAGGGCACAAAGCGTTGGTTGGGTTGGAGCTGCAGCAGGGGGAGCGACCTACCTGAAAGGTCAAGGGTCGCTCTCCTCACCACGCAGCTGGCGCTAATTTAAGGGGAGCTGGGAGGGAGGAGCAGCTAGGAGGCGGGAGCCAACGAGTGGGTGCGGATCCGCAGGGGCAGCAGCGGCGGGAAAGCGAGTGGGCAAGCCAAGGGCTCAGGGCACAAAGCGCTGGTTGGAGCTGCAGCGGTGGGGGGGGGAGGGGGGGAGGGGTGGAGTGACCTACCTGGAAGGTCAAGGGTCGCTCTGCTCACCGCGCAGATGCCGCTAATTTAAGGGGGGCTGGGAGGGAAGGGGAGCTGGGAGGGAGGGGGAGCTGGGAGGTGGGAGGTGGAGGCAGGGGACAGCGGGTGGGCACGGGGCCGCAGCAGCGGGAAAGCGAGTGGGCAAGCCAAGGGCACAAAGCGCTGGTTGGAGCTGCAGGGGGGGGACACCTACCTGGAAGGTCAAGGGTCGCTCCCCTGGAAGGTCAAGGGTTGCTACCATTGTCACTGATGTGATTGTTCTACTTGTTTGTATTATGTTTGCTCTTGTACAAACTAATAAAAACAATTTTGGCCTGGGATGAATTGAAACAATCTCAACACTTGCAATGACAGAAACGCCATGTACACTGTTATGAAGTGGATCATTAGTTGGGGTGCTTGTGAGACCTCACCAAGTGGTCACTACTCTGTATAAGGTCCAGTCAGGTTTCTTTAAAATCAAACCTTAACTCAGTGGAGTAGTCAGGCCTACCGTAAAGGAAAAAATGTCTAAAGCATTTATCAGTACCAGAACAGGTAATAAAGAAACAACATAAAAACCCTGCTCCTAGTTTTAACTTAGCAAATTACAAAAATCAGATGAAGTGGACCAGAGTTATGATTTTTTTTAAAAAAGATTTTCATAAATCACTGCTTTCACTCTTAGTGGTAGTCTATGAGCCTCGAATGGGCGGGTGCGAGGCAAAGTCAGAGTTTCGGGTCGACCGTGATGAAGTCTGGAATCTGATGCGGGTGCTGAGCTGGTCCCGGTCAAGATTTTACCTTAACACTTAGAAATGTTTCTGCTTCTTTTTCCAGTCGATGGTGAGGCTGGCAGGGTCATCTGCAGCTTGAGGCCAGTGTTTCGGTCTATGTCAAATGACAGGTGAAATCCAGTGGTCCTGTGAAGTCTTGGTTCTTGATGGCACTCGAGCCTACACTAACCAGCAAGTAGCGGTAGCCATGAAGTTTTGCCTTTGGCTTGCAAGTTGCAGTTCTGGGAGAAATAGTAAAGTAACACCAGCCATGGGTCCAGGGTCTGGGAGGCACATCTTGAGGTCACAGGCTAGACCAGCGGAGTCCAGGGCAAGTCCAGTAGCTATGGTCAGCTAGGCACTCTTGCAGATGCAGCTCGCACTTTCCAGTCCCTGAAGCTTAACAGAAGACTACTCAACAAGCCCTTTGAGTCCACTCACTGGTACCATGGCACAAGAGGGAGCAGGCCCAGCCCGTAGAGTCTTTTGTCATGAAGTCAACGTGAGGAATAGCTCTTCTCTCTGAAGTTGTGTCTTAGTTCAGGAGGTGTAGTCTTCCTGGGAGCAGCCTTTCTTTTAGAGGTCCATAAGTTCAGCAGGGAGTCCTTCTGTCCTTTAAAAGTCCAGCAGTGTTTTGAAAGGGGAGGGGCAACACGTTTATGGCTGATAATAGCCTGTGGGGGAGAGACTGACCAGTAAGAGTAAAATTCCCAAGGCCATACCTACCCACTCTTACATCACTTCCTTCCCTCGGACAGCACTATGGGCACTCCCCTGAAGTGGGGCTAGGGAAATAATTACCCCACCCTTACCAAAACAGTCCTGTTACAGGGTTTCGCCCACTAGCAGTGGTACCACTCTGGCTACTTAGACAATGGTAGGGACAAGCATCAGTGGGAGTTAAATCTGCATGGTAATTGGAGCTAATCCTAGAAGCTGGTACTGTTGGTAGCTGTGTCCGGTCACCCTGTCAGGGGGAGGTCACACTAGCTCCTAGCCAATGCCCTTTTATTCCCCTTCCTGAGAACAATTTCCATCTCCCAGAAGGCTGTCAAATAACAGCTGGAGATTACCTCTGAAAGGGCTACTAGAGGCTTTAAGCAGTAAAACGCTAACTGTAAATGTGGCATTTTCAAATTAGTAATTTCAAAAACGTAGCCATCAGTTTGAATTTTAAATTACTATTAATTTGAATCTCTGAACCATGGCTTTAGCCATTTACAAACTGAAGTTATACATTGTAAGGTGTTATAATGTAACCCAGTGCTTTTCTATGGGAGAGTCAGCCTTGCCACAGTGACATTTTTTATTGTCTGAGCATGCAAAACTTAACATATATCCAACTTTCTCAATACCAGGCAAGCTGCCCTATGGTCAATTAGGGCCTACCTTATGGGTAACCAACCAGTATTAAAAAGAAAGTTTTAGGCCCCACAAAAGGGAATATTGCCAGGTCAAAGTTGCAACTTAAAAACTGTACAGCTGAACAGTGGCAGGCCTACAGCCTTGTTTTTGCTGGTCACTTTAGTGGCGGCACAATAAGCAGACCCTCCAGGATATCGCGATTTGCAAAAAAATCGCGAAATCGGCAGTTTTGAAAAAAGTCCGCGATTTTTATTAAACTGCCCGCGAAATTTGGAAAACGCAATCCTTTTGTTTTTTTACAAGGCACTCCAGCTCATTATTTCTGTGCCCTCTATAAAAGCATCTGTACTTTCATTAAGACAAGGTATGAGTATTGTTAGAACTCGCGCCGACCTCTGAACTTAACTAACTAAAAGTTGGAAAGTTGTATTATTTCCGTCTGCCAAATGTTAATTAAACACAGCCGTCGTGCTGGCCAGGGGTTCATACTTACACCAGCGCGTGTTGTAGGTTTGCATGTTGCCTATCGATATGTGCTCAAACTTCTGTTTCAGTTTGACGGTATACCAAGCCCTGGGACAGTTAAGGGGGTTCACTGGGCAGTGCCAGGGGTTGCAGATTATTTCAGGGCGTCTGCTAAACCAGTCGAGCTCGAAAGCATGCAGTTGCCACCCTCGATAAAAAAAGTCCCTGTCTTCAGAAGAACAAACTGCCGAGAGCTGGGCCACAATATTAATCTGCACCTCACACGCTAATAACCAGTTTTGGTACTCCGCCCTAGTGCAGTTTTTGCTGGCAGCTTCTGAAACGAATCAGTTTTCCTCGATGAGCTAGGAACCCACTCAGCTGGCTCGGTAGAAATCACCTGGGGATTTTTTTACCCGAATTTAATCTTGAAGCCGCAGCAGCCATCTCTCGGCGGATCAAAAGTTGCTCAACTAGGCAGCTGCCCACTTCTGTGAAAGCCTAAGCTGGTAGATGCGCACATACACTGTAAGGGTTTATTAAATTTACACTTGTGTTAATGTATTTTCAAGAAAACCAGAAAAAGTATTTGAAAATCATTTAGTAAATGTACAATTAAACAATGTTAGATAATATGTAGTATTTATATTGAAATGTCTCCAGTTCGTCAATTCTGAGCACAACAGCATGTTCTGGGATTTGAATGATATTTTTGGCCATTACTTTATGACACCTTCCTGCTAATTCTTGTTCACATCGTGTGCGTTTGTTAGTCGCACTGAATACATGAGGCGCTGCCGGACATAGAATTCCACGTGCTTCCTGACAAAAAGCACACCTGGTAAAATATTATTGAAGGTTGGTTTAAATAAAACTATCTGCGACACAATATTTATCGCATTTAAGGAATTGGCAGTTCACGACGAGCATGGTTATTTTTCATTATTTGGAGACTCAAACGACAAATACTTTGAGATGACTCCAATTACATTCAAAACCTGAAAGGGGAAAGGCGCAGACCCCGGAGTACAGTGACTGTAATCAAGGGAAACCATTGCTTGCATACTTCGCAGCTCGTGGTGAGTGAGGCAAGGTGACCGGATGTGGCATTACAGTGAAAACTGCTGACTCGAACTGGAGAACTCGGTTTGAGTCTCGGCGTTAGTTCTTCATCCTGTGATTCTGGGCAAATCACTTAAAAACTAAAAACATGAATATTTCCTTGTGTAAAGTAACTGCCGCTCAGGTAAAGCTCCACTCAATACCTTCGGGTTGAGTTTGCGCTATAGATATAAATATGAAAAGGTGCAGAGTCCAAAAAGACCACTACTAAACTACCCCAGCTACCCTGTGGAAACTTTGAAGAGCCTAATGATGTGAGAGGGTAAGTCTGAGGTGACTAACCGGCTGAGAGGCAAAGGTTTAGCCCACAAGGAAGAAGATTTCTAGTTTGAAATAGTAACACGTTCTATGAATACTCAATTTCTACATTTTGCATAGAATTATAGTTGAACTTACATGCCTGAAACAGATAAAATACAGAAGGTAGGCTGAAGACAAATTCACATATGATGGACCCCTTTTCTGTGGCAAACGTGTGACCCCATGCATGGCAGAATTCCTTAAATGTTTTACTCCCATCACAACACTCCTCCTGATGAGCTACTGATTACGTCTTCACCTTCAAAGGGGGAACTGAAACCAGCTTGCTTTGCAGCTCACGTTTCTACAGATCTTTCAATTCGCTCCTCTATTCAGACCCCCCCAGGATATTGCGGCTTGGATTACCAAGTTTAGCGGCACAAGGAATAGTACCAGGGTGTTAAGTACATGCTCAAGTCAACTTATGAGGACTGAACCAGGTAAGCAGGTGGTGACCTTCCTATGCAGTTTGTCTAACTTATTTGGAACAGCCACTACGATTCTGCGCCCTAGGGTGCCTGAGGAAGATGTGTCCTGCCTCACGGATCCGGGAGGCAGTGGTGCCCCGGCAGAGGTGCACACATGGGCACTAGAACATCCCAGGGAGAAATACAGCTCCCTCCCATGAGGTTAGGGCTTGAGCTGTGCTTCCGTAGAGCTGCAGACCCTTTAAACATGCCTATTGCAAAGAGGAATACCCGGCTAAAACAGTTTCCATTGATTTCAGGCTAAAAAGGAATGATTATGAGTAAAATAAAGTGCCGCAAAAATGCTGCTAAATTTCCATATTTGTGCCGCTAAATTTCAATATTTGTGCCGCTAAATCTGCTAATCCATGCCGCTATATCCTGGGGGGTCTGAATAAGTACTACAGTCTACTAGTGACATTTAACTAACAGGGACTGGGTGCCATACGCCAGTGACTTCTAGGTAAGTTAAATGTGCCAATCAGGAATTAAACAATTGCACATATTCTTTCGGGGTCTGAGCACAAACACTGGAGTGCTGATGCCCAGTGCCCCGTACTTAGTCAGTAAACGTGCATAAAATCAGGTTATAAATGGGGATGGTCCTGCAAAAAGGACATTTCCTTATAACTGAATATGTCAGGAAGGAGATGCTGTCCAAGGTCTCTGTCACATCTCCCTACTCTTCCAGCCTACCTGTCCCCCTCAACCCCTTCTTTGACAATTGAGTCTTAATTCCAAGTCTGAATGGCCAAACATTATGGACCACCCCAATAAAAAACAGGCTGAAGATGGGTCTGGTACTGGGAGAATTGGCGGACAGCTCCCTCCCATTAGGATAGAGCCAAGGGACAAAAGCAGACGGAAAGTCTGATACGGTGTTGTTAAATAGCTTTTTATACATTAAAGCAGGGGTCTTCAAACTGGTCTGCCTCAAGTGATCCAGGGAGGGGGGGGGGGAGCTCTAACCAAAAATTGGCATTATGATAAGTGTTTTGTTTAAGATGGAAAAAAATGAGCGCCACCAAGGGGCTCTTTAATAGGCCATCACTAACATCTTTTGCTATTTATATCCTCCAAAAATTCTTCAACCCCCCCCAGCCTCCTCCCTACTTCTAATAGTAACACTATGGATACTATTACGTGTTAGTCAAGCCTGCCTGGCCAGAATTGTGTGTTTGGCAATCATGTATATGTTAGTATTTTTAAAACTGTAACAAAGGAACTGCACTGTTTAAATATGTATAGACCTATTCAAACATTGCCAATTTAACCAAATTAATTGTGAAAAATTCAGAGGGGGAGCCGACGATTCTTTTTTTCCTCACTAGGGAGGCGGACATCATGAAGTTTGAAGACCACTGCATTAAAGGATGACTGCATGATAGGCAGTGCATAGATAACGGAAGATAATACAATAGACATATGTTACATGCAGGAAAAATGTTGGAGGCTCATTCAGCAATATGAAAATCTAAAAGGCTGCAAAATTTGGTAAATAGTATATGATAGTTATCAAAAACTAATAAAAAACGAGTTTAAAAAACAGAATGTTTAAGTGCTACTAATTTAGTCAGTTGTGGAGACTACAGAGTGGTTTGTTCAGATTCAAGAAATGTAGTTAAACAAGTAAACTGTTATTATACCTTTAGGCTACATCCAAAGTGGATATTTGCCCACTCAACCTCATTTGATGATTCCTTTTCTCCTTCATCTAAAATTGTATGTCAGTACATTTAATGTCAGTACATTTAATATCATTTCATAGAAGCCACTATATAAAAACTATCACATCAAGCGGGCATATAATGTAACAGACCAGTAATTTGAACAACCACTACTTCGAACAGTGGTATAATGTAATTATCCAGGTCATCAAAACAGCTATATCAGAAGTATATATTGAACCGAAGACTTCTACATAACAATGAAGCCAACCCGAACCCTAAATCTTACTCTTATTCAAACTAAACGTAACTATTCCTGAACTTTATCGTAACACCAAGTAAGGGCATGAGGCTAGCTCTTCCTAAATGCCAAATGCCTATGTAGTGATGCAGCAGAAAGTAGGTATAGCACCACATAAATGCTGTGGTGACCCTCTTTGTAATGATATTTATATAAATGTAAATACAACTGGTGAATTTAATGCAGTGGGCTGCGCCATATGTGACATTTCCAATCATGTGTGGCACAGGGCCACAAGTCTATTAGAGAATGTTGCAGTTTACCTGGGACAACCTAAAACACAAAACAACCAATATTTAAAATGTTTTATTTGCTTACCTCCAGAGGGCCTGGAAAGTTTGGGCTGACTTGAAGGTGTCGGTGCAATAATTGCTTTAGGTTTTGAACATGTGCTTCCTTTAGGTGCACTTGGAGGTTTGCTTGGCAAGGATATCCTCTGAAGATTAGAATCTGAAGTGTGCTTTTTCATTTTGCTGACAGAAGTTGGAGGATGCGATGCTGTGAGGGAAGTAGGCTTGATGTTAATTCGGAGGTCAGGAAGTTTACTGGCGCTATTTGATTTGTACATTTTCTTGGAGACATCACTAAAGTTTAGTTGCAGTGTAGAGGTTGGCCGGCTGTTCCGTCTAACCATGGGGATTCTTCCCAAACTACAACCCAACCTTGAACTGTTCATCGACGAATTTAGGGAAGTATTAGAAAGAGATCTGGAATTGCCCATTGAAGTGTTGAAAGAAGTAGCTGGTAAAAAGTAGAAAAAGAAACAGGTTATTCTCAGTACTCATTTACTCCACTCAATTCCCTCAATCGATACAACCTGCTGTTAGCTTAAAATCTAATTCAGAAACTCTGGCTGTGAATGTTTCAAAATCCATGTTCGTACAAGAATCATGAGGATTGCACAATGTAAGGCTTTTAAGCAACTTCACTAAGCAGTGGACGCCTGGAGGAGGAGATGATTTGTGCTCAAGTTATTTACTAAGTATACAAGTGGACATCAAAACAGAAGCCTATGAAGGAAAAAAAAGAAAACATTCCCCTGAAACTACAGTGAATGCGATTAAAAGAGCAACACTCCATTAAATAGATGGGACCTATACAAGGTACCCAAATATCAAGTATGCAAAATTTTGAAAGGGACTTGATGGTTAAGCCATAAAATTGTACCAGAGAAGTTTTGATTTAGGGTAGACCTCACATCTCGGTACCCTTCATTTAACTGTACCTTACTTCTAGATATTTATAATCACCTGTTAAACCTGCTGTAGTAAGCTGGCTCTGTATATACTATACCAAAGTATGGTATGATGTGCACAGAATCCAGTGGATCCACATAGGCTTTAAAGAGGCTAAAGTACATAATACCAAATGTTCTCTTGTGGTAGTGTGGTCGAACAGTTAGGCTTATCAGAGGGTTGTTTTAAGCATTTGTTGTACACACACGGGCAAGGAATGATTACACATTCAATTACCTAATCCAAGACCAACTGTTATAAAAATATTTCTTTTTTATGCTTATTATTTAGAACCAAAGATACTTTGTTGCAGTAAAATAAGCACATTTTCTAACAGTTCAATGTTAATCTATGGAAGGAAAACAATCTGGGAAATTCACAGGCAAGTACATGATGTACAAATTCAGTATTCAGGTTTTAGAACCAGCACTGGGCAAGGGTTCGGTAAGTGTAGCGAGACTGCACCACCAGCGGCACTGGAGGGGACGGGTGCACAGTTCAAATTCGGTCTCTTGGCCAAATATTACTCAATGGAGACTCTGGGCATGCAAAAAAGTGCCAGTTGCAGATAGGTAAAACGGAGTTGTGAGGTCAACCTCCGGGGGTTAGGACCACACTAGGAACCTGATTAGCATGGACCCAGTGCACATTCAGTCCAAGTTGCATTCAGAGTCAGGCAAAAAGTGGGGGGTAACCATACCAAAAGGAGTGCTTTCCTACACCTATTTACAGTCTATCTTTTTATCTCAGCAACAGGTTAGAAAATATTAACATATTAAAAGGTGGTTTAATGTAAGGAAAATGCTACTTACCAGTATACATCTGTTCTTTGCATGTAGAGCTGCAGATCCACACACTAGGCATAATCGCCATCTGGTGTTGGGACCGGATGTTTGCACTTGTTTTTGTCTTGGAAAAGTCTTTGGAAGTCACGAGGTGACTCCTCCTTTGGATTATAGTGCGCATAGGCATCAGCTCCATCCTCAGATTGTTTTTGTGCCAGCAGGGAAATGATGGTTTGTAAGAAACAGAAAAGATGAACAATAGTTACTTACCTGTAAACCGGTGGTTCTCCAGTATTGGTGTCTTTCATAGATTCACATGCCTGAATCATTCCCCGTCGTCGGAGTGGGAGTCCCACGGTATATATAAAAGCAATAAATGCCATAAAACTTATAGCAAATATCAGAGATACTAAACCAGGAAGTAAAGTAGCACCAGCTACAGTAGAAAAAACTTCCACATTAGTGACTATCCTAGTCGTTATGTATTAGTCCAAACTGCGGCCAATCAGGCGACAGCACCCACCAGAATGTCCTCCCCAGAGGCTCAGGCTCTCATTTTCTCGCACGGGAGTGAAACCCTAAAATGCCTGAGTGAGTCTCTGGGGGGAGGCGGGCGGGTTGCATGTGAATCTATGAAAGACACCAATACTGGAGAACCACCTGTTTACAGGTAAGTTACTATTGTTCTTCTCCAGTATTAGGGGTGTCTTTCATAGATTCACATGCCTGAATCAGAATAGTAAGCAGTACTCCTAACATAAGGCTCGTAGACGTCAGAGTATCAAATGCATATATATATACATATATATAAAACATAATACCAGTTATACCAGAAGCATCGAATCTGAAAGAACGTCTAAAGAGCATATAGAAGGAGGAGGAAACAGAGGCTCACCTTATTTGAAAAGATTACGCAGCACTGCTCTTCCAACCGAAGCATCTGCGTCGTCTGCTGAATCTAGACAGTAGTGTCTAGTAAAGGTGTGTCTGCTAGACCATGTAGCGGCTCTGCAGATCTGTCGAAGAGGCACACCAGCAAAAAGGGCAGTGGAAGAGCTAAGCGCCCTTGTAGAATGTGCTCTTGGCAAGGCCTGTAAGGGTCTACCGGCCTGCTGATGACAAAGTCCAATCGTAGAGGAGACCCATCTAGCAATGGTCTGTTTTGAAACTGCACAGCCCCGGCGTTGCCGCCCATAAGCCACGAACAGTTGGTCTGTCTTGCGTATGGCAGAAGTTCTGGAGAGATAAAATTTAAGACATCTTCTAATGTACAAGGAATGTAGTGCTCTTTCAGCCGTAGACTGTGGGGCTGGAAAGAATGTCTTGAGGACAACCGGCTCATTCAGATGAAAATCCAGAGGCACTTTAGGCATGTACGTTGGATTAGTACGCAGTACCACTGAGTCCGTGGTGAATTGGATGAAAGGTGCTTTAGATGTAAATGCTTGAATATCGCTTACCCTTCTAGCAGATGTTAAGGCTAGTAACGACACTTTCCATGTCAGAAATTTCAGGTCCACCTTATGGATCGGCTCAAAAGGGTGACGCATGAGCTGAGTTAGTACGACATTCAGATGCCATGCTGGAGGAGGTTTCCGGACAGGCGGAAACATACGAAATAATCCCTTGAAGAATTGTTGTATGATCCTTACAGAGAACAAAGAGTTTGATCCATCTTGACGAAATCTAGAAATGGCAGCTAGGAAGACCTTAAGAGTAGAATGTGCCAAACCCAATCTGGCCAAATGCAAAAAGAAAGGAAGGAAGGAAGGATTTGCTCCGGTTTCGCATGAATGGGATGTAGATCATTAGATTGGCACCATGCACAGAAACGTTTCCACTTAAGTTTGTAGGTCTTGATCGTGGATGGAGCTCTGGCTTTCGCCAGCACCTCCTGGCAATCTTGTGGAATGTTCAGGTGTGCAAATTCCATGTGCTGAGGAGCCAAGCTGACAATTTCAGCGAGTTCGGGTCCGGATGGTATACCCTGCCCTGCTGGGTGGAGAGAAGATTCGGAATGCGTGGAAGTTGGATAGGGTTGCATTCCGAGAGAAGGAGTAGCTCGGTGAACCAGTATTGCCTGGGCCATCGCGGAGCGATCAGTATCAACCGGCATGGCTGCTTCTTCATCTTCCTGATGACTTTCGGGATCAGAGGTATCGGTGGAAAAGCGTATGCTAATATTTGATTCCAATTCAGCGAAAGGGCATCCCCGCACGAGTCCTTGTGGGGAACCCAGCTTGCAAAGTATGGGCATTTCCGGTTCTGGTATGTCGCAAACAAGTCCAAGTCCGGATGCCCCCATATCTGAAAGATGCGATGTAGAGATGGTAGATGTAGTTCCCACTCGTGAGTGCAGCCCCCGGACTTGCTGAGAGAGTCCGCCAACACATTTGCGATTCCCGGAACATGGACCGCTGACAGATGGATATTGTGAGTCAGGGCGCAACTCCAGATCTCTTGTGCTTGTTGCGACAACCGGGCTGATTTTGTGCCGCCCTGCTTGTTCAGATAATGCATGCAGGTGGTGTTGTCTGTCCGTATTAAAACTGTGGCACCTTGCAGAGTCGCTTGAAAGGACTTCAGGGCTAAAAATATGGCGTGCAACTCTAGCCTGTTTATGTGCCATCTCATTTGGATCTGGCTCCATTTCCCGCTGACCGTCATGCCTTGGAGGTGTGCACCCCAGCCTGTCATTGATGCGTCGGTCGTTACTATGAACCTGGGCACTTCCGTGAGGAAGGAGCATCCCACTTGTATGTTGGATCGGTGGGTCCACCATTTTATCGCTTGTCGCATTCGCGGTGTATTTGGATGATATCCTCGAAGGATCCTGATACCTGGATCCACTGGCGACTGAGCTCTTCTTGCAAGGGCCTCATCCGAAGACAGTTGGGGGTGAGAAGAATGCAGGAAGAAAGCATCCCGATGAAGGACTTGAACATGCGCACTGAAACGCACTTTTTTAATAACAGTGCCGCAGCGAATCGTTGAATCTTGTCCTGTCTTTCCTTTGAGATGAATACTTGGGCGAGCTTGGTGTCCAGTGTCGCTCCCAAGAAAGTCTTTCTTGTTGCTGGCGTGAGGTGTGACTTTTCGAAGTTTACTGAGAAACCCAGGTTTTGCATCAGTGACAGTTTTTTTAACGTGATCTTGTGCCATGTCGAACGAACTGGCCTTGATAAGGCAATCGTCCAGATATGGATACATTTGTATCGATTGCAACCGAAGATGGGCAGCCAATGGAGCCAGTATCTTCGTAAACACTCTGGGAGCTGAACGCAGTCCAAATGGAAGGACTTTGAACTGGAAGTCCCTGCCAGCCACTCTGAACCTCAGAAACCTCCGATGCCGTGGAAAAATCGGTACGTGGAAGTATGCATCCTGAAGGTCGAGTGTTGCCAGAAACTCTCCCGCCGAAAGAAATTGGAGGATTTCTTGAAGTGTTAGCATCCTGAATGTGAGTTTCTTCAGGAACTTGTTTAGGGCACGCAGGTCGAGGATGGGACGCCATTCTCCAGACTTCTTGCGAATAAGGAAAAACCTGGAGTGGAAGCCTTTTCCTTTCTGATGAGGTACTCTTTCGATTGCTCCTTTCCGAATCATGGTTTTGATCTGAATGAACAGCTCCTTGAGGTGCGCTGGAGGGGGTCCTTTTGGGGGGCAATTTGGGGGAGTTTTTACGAATTCCAAAATGTGACCTCTGGCTACCACATCCAGGACCCATTTGTCTGTGGTAATTTTGGACCAATTTAAGTAATTTTGGGATATTTTTCCTCCAGTTGGTTCGGGTTGGCAAAAAGTGGTGGCAGGATGCGTACCTCATTTCTTATTGTCTCTCCCTCGATAATTAGATTTTCCTCGAGGTTGAGAGAAATTTCCTCTCCTCTGCCCATATGTTTGCTGCCGATATGGCTGGAATCTTTGGTTTCCCTGGGCGGAAGAATAGGAGCGCTGTTGGTTGTAACCTCCTCTATTAGTGAAATTCCCTCTTCCTTTTGCTCCACGAAAGGAAGACTTCCGGTATTGCAGAGTACCCAGCGAACGTGCTGTTTCAGTATCTTTTTTGATGGCCTCCAGAGACCCATCAACATGTTTTCCAAATAAGAATTCTCCATCAAATGCCATGTCTATAATTCTGGTTTGGACCTCCTGCCGGAAGGATGTTGCCTTCAACCATCCTTGCCTCCTGAGAACAGCTGCGCCCGCTAGCTGCCGAAATCCAGTGGCAGCAACGTCCACTGCAGCGTCAATCATTTCCGAGGAGACACACTCTCCTTCTTGAAGGATTTTCTTCGCTTCAGTTCGATCTGGCTCGGGCAGCTTGTCCATGTACGGCGAGATGTCCGACCACATCTGCCTATCGTATCTTCCCAAAATGGCTAGGGAGTTTGCGGCTCTGATGGTCGTAGCTGCAATAGTCGAAACCTTCTTCCCGATAGAATCTAGGCGCCTCCCATCCTTGTCTGGTGGAACAGAGACTTGAGACGTTGGATTAGAAGATCTCTTCTGCGCTGCCTGCGCTACCACAGAGTCTGCTTTAGCTTGTCCGATGAGGCATGCTGGAGAAGAATTTGGCGCCCTATACTTCTTATCTACTCTTGGGAGCACTGCTGGTAAAGAATTTGGCTTGGACATGATCTTTAGACCTTCCTTCCAGATGAAATCTATAATCGGAATGGTCCAGCTCTGTTTCTGTGGTGTAGTTTTGAAATCATACAAGAAGCAATCTTCTTGCTTTGACTCCATGGTTATCATAAACCTCCTCGTTGCTCTATCCATGATCTTGTGGAATGAGGCAATGTCCACAGGTGGTGACTCAGATGTAGTATGTTCTGCCGGAGAGGGCGTGTTTGCATTATAATCCTCATACTCCGACGATTCTGACACATTATTCAGTTCTCCTTCCTCTTGTTCTTCATGTTCTGAGAACTCTTCCTCTCTTGGCTGAGGAGCTGAATTTTCCGATGCAGCTAACGTTGGACGTCCTTCCTCCAACGTTACAGTAGTCACTGGTTGCTTCCGCTTAGAAAGCGGAGTCGCTGTCGTAGGTCTTGGTGTAGAGACTATAGATTCCCCAGACTCTGAAGGTGGGAAACGTCTGTAATAGTCACTGAGCATGTACTGCAGATTGCGAAATAAATGGTCAGGCAACTGCATATCAGGAGCAGGCCTGTCAGCATGTGAAGTAGGCTCAGTGTCCTCCATCTCTTCCTCTACATCCTCTTGAACCTTAATCCGGAGGTCAGATGGACTTCTAGCTGCCCCAAAATTTTCATCCTCATAGGATCCTTCCTCATCGGAATCCAAGAGTTTGTCTGGCACTACAAGCGTTGAAGAAATCGTCTCCGTAGTAGCTCTCTTCTTTAGCAGCGTAGCCGTAGTTGCAGGAGATGGCAATGGAATCCCTGCTGTGTGCGCTGACCAAACTTGCAAAGTAGTGCAGCTTGATAGAGGTGGCGTCGATGGTACATCCGTTTGCTGTTGAAACTGTTGTCTCGTCGACGGTAGCTTCGTCGACGTGGTTTTCGTTGTCGACGAAGATCTCTTCGTCGACGAGGTCGTCGACGGTAGCATCGTCGACGGGGATGCCGTCGAGGTAGTCGACGGTGGCTTCGTCGACGTGGACTTCGGCGTCGACGAGGATTTTATCGTCGACGGAAAGGCAGTCGACGTCGAAGGTTTCGTCGACGGCACCAACTTCATCGTCGACGGGGATCCAACCGTCGACATCATAGACGTAGACGAGAGACTCGTCGACGGTACCTTGGCCGTCGTCGATGGGACAATTTTCGACGACGAGATAGGCCTGATCTGGACATGAACCAGTGTAGGCGATGAAGCTGAAGACATGACAAGTGTAGGCTTTGGTGAGGAGAAAGTCATAGTGCAGGTTGTAGACGTGGCCACATGAGAGGAAACACAGACCTTTTTTGACGTTGAAATTGTCAATGGTGGCAACTGAGGAGGCGAAGATTTCTTGGGAATTGTATTTTTCCCAGACTTCTTAGAGGGCGTACTATCCCCTTTAGTAGGTGGGAGAGTTTTACTCGAAGTACTAGGCCCAGGAGCATCCTGAGAGGATTTAGCCTTCTTAGCCACCTTCGCCCTTAGAGATGAAACTTCTGTTTCAGCCTTCCTCTTAGTAGAAAGAAATGAAGAACCAGAGGCAAAACTTCCTACCTCAGACAAAGGGTCACCCTTGTCCTTGAGTCTGTTGAGCCACAATAGCAGTCGTCCTTCTCTATCCCTGATGGTCTTAGGGGGGAAGGTCCGGCAGATCTTGCACTCTTTTGCCTTTATGGTCTGGATAAAGGCAATATAAACATTTCTTGTGGGGATCTTCCTTGAAAAGTCTTGGCTTCCCACAAGAATCACAAGCCCTGAAAAGGGATTTTGAAGAAGACATCTGTGAAACTTGAAGAAACTAACAATGTAGAAGAAAAAACTGAGCAGAGCTCAGGGAGACTCCCTTCACACGACGTGCGGTAGAAAATCTGAGAGCCTGCGCCTCTGGGGAGGACATTCTGGTGGGTGCTGTCGCCTGATTGGCCGCAGTTTGGACTAATACATAACGACTAGGATAGTCACTAATGTGGAAGTTTTTTCTACTGTAGCTGGTGCTACTTTACTTCCTGGTTTAGTATCTCTGATATTTGCTATAAGTTTTATGGCATTTATTGCTTTTATATATACCGTGGGACTCCCACTCAGACGACGGGGAATGATTCAGGCATGTGAATCTATGAAAGACACCCCTAATACTGGAGAAGCCCATGTATGCTGTATCTAAATAAGATAATACTGGAATAGATAAAAGGTAGCCGGGAAGGGGGTGGGCGTGTGTGGATCTGCAGCTCTACATGCTAAGAACAGAATAGTACTGGTAAGTAGCATTTTCCGTTCGAGGCATATGAGCTGCAGATCACACACTATGCATAGATTGTATAGCAGTACACCTTCTTAGCGGCGACCACCAGTATCTGTTGCAGTAGTTTGAAATAGTGTTTTGAGTACAGCCTGGCCCACACTAGCTTGTTGTTTTGTTTGCACATCTACACAATAGTGTTTTGTGAATGTGTGCGGTGTAGACCATGTCGCTGCTTTGCAGATGTCATCTAGTGGAATGTTCCCTAAAAATGCCATTGAAGCCTCTATCTTTTGGGTAGAGTGGCCTTTAGGAGGAACAGATAACGTATGTTTAACTTTGTGATAGCAAATCTGTATGCATTTGACAATCTACCTTGCTATCCCAGATTTTGACATGGGGTTGCCTTTATGTGGTGGTGAGAAGGACACGAAAAGTTGTTTGGTCTTGCGAAAAGGTTTTGTTCCTTCAATGTAATAAAGCAGTGCTCTTTTAACATCTAGAGTGTGAAGAGCTTTCTGCGACTGTTTGTGGTTGCGAGAAGAATACTGGCAACTCCACAGACTGAGGTGGAAGGGAGAGATAACCTTAGGGAGGAATTTTGGATTGGTTCGGAGAACAACTTTATTATGATGGAGTTGTAAGAAAGGTTCTTGAATAGTCAGTGCTTGTAGCTCACTGACTCTCCGAAGGGAAGTAATGGCCACTAGGAAAGCAACTTTACATGTTAGAAACTGTAGTTCACATTTGTGTAGAGGTCAGAAGGAGGACACATTAGTCTTGTGAGAACTATGTTTAAATTCCAGACAGGTGAGAGTGGTACCCTGGAAGGAATTATCCTTTTGAGGCCTTCCATAAATGCTTTGATGGCAGGTACCCTGAAGAGTGATAAGTGTTGTATATTCTGTAAATAGGCTGCTATGGCAGCGAGGTGTAATCTAATAGATGCGTACGCTAAGTTACACCTTTGGAGATGCAGTAGATAACCTATGATGTGTTGAATAGACACATCTAAAGGATTGATGGTGTTATTGTGACAATATATCACAAATCATTTCCACTTGGCTGCATAGCAGGCTCTAGTGGTGGGACGTCTAGCTTCTCTGATAACGTTCATACAGTCAGGGGGAAGGTTAAGGTAACCGAACTCTAAGACCTCAGGTGCCAGATTGCTAGGTTAAGCTGTGCTGGATCTGGGTGTCTGATGTCTCCATGGTTCTGGGTTAAGAGGCGTGGGGTGAGGTGTAGTTTTTGGTTCGGGACTACGGACAGTTCCAGTAATGTGGTGTACCACGGATGTCTGGCCCATTTTGGAGCAACTAGGTTGAGAGTCAGTGAGTGTTGCTGCAGTTTACGCACCACCAGTGGAATGAGTGAAAGAGGCGGAAAGGCGTAAGCAAATCTGCCTGACCAATTCATCCATATTGAGTTGCCTTTGGACAATGGCTGTGAATATCTGGCGGCGAAGCTTGGGCATTTGGAGTTTTCGTGTGTGGGGAAGAGGTCTTTCTCTGGTTCCCCCACATTTGGAAAAATGGTTTAAGAACTTCTGGATGAAGTTCCCACTCATGAATCTGTTGCGTTTGACGACTTAACAGATCGGCTAGGTTGATCTGGACTCCAGGAACATGTTGGGCTAGGAGAACATTTTTATGAGGAATAGCCCATCTCCATATGCTTTGCGCTAGTTGGGCGAGCTGTAGAGAATGTGTCCTGCCTTGTTTCTGTATGTAGTACAGGGCTGTCATGTTGTCGGTCCGGACTAGAACAGCGTTGCCGGATATTTGTTTTTGGAATGCTTTTAGGGCTAGGAAAATCGCTAGTAACTCCAGTTGATTGATGTGGAGTAACTTTTGTTAAGGAGTCCACCTGCCCTACATAGTGTGATATAATAGATGAGCTCCCCAGCCTGAGAGTGATGCGTCCTCTGTTAACATCTGTGGAACCGGCTCCAGTACCGATCGCCCTTTGGAAAGGTTTTTGGGGTTCCACCACTGCAGAAAGCGCTCATTGAGATGTCCACTCCTGGGCACCCCCAAGGTGAAGCCAGGCATCCAAGCGCTGCTGGGGTCGTTGTGGAGATTAAGCAAGCTATTGCCCAGAGTCACAGAGTGGGACCCATGACTAGACTAGGCACCGAGGCAAAAATTATCAGGTCCGGGGAGATTGAGTCCAAGAGCCACCGAGGCGGGAATTGAACCCTTGTCCCGGTCCAGAACTCTGCATCAGGGTCTGCCACTCTAACCATTGAGCCACGCTTCTCCACTGTAGCTCGTCATAGTGTGCCCTATCATACCTAGCTAACAGAGCTTGAGTGTTGGCGATACGCCATGTTAGCTGCTTGTGATGCTGTGAGTTTACCAGAAGCGTCCAAGAGTTTGGACTCTGTCGGGAGGTGGAGCGTCCCCTGACGTTTGAGAGTTAGTCCTTTTCCTGACGCTGGAGACTACTAAGGAGTCCAACGTTAGATGGCCCTTAATGTATGCTGGGTCGGCTGGGACAGCTTTACATTTCTTCTCTATCCTGGGGTTAATAACCCTAGCCCTAACAGGATCTTTAAACACTTCAGGTGCATGTTTAATTAACCCTTTCAGCATAGGTAGAATGGAGGTGGGCCTTTGTGAAATATCAAAAATATCCATTAAGAAATCCTCTTCCACAGGGTCTGTGTGTTAGTCAACCCTGTGGTATTGCGCAGCTCTGTGAACGAGCGGATTGAAACTTATGGTGTCCTCTGGAGGGGAAGGTCTAGAGGGGTAGAGGTCATCTTGTGGTAGGTTAGGGACATCTGGTGTGTTGTAATCATCCCTAGGGTCTGGATTAGAAGGCGGACTAGGATCCCCTAGTGGCTCATCGTCTGCACCCTACCCTGTGTCATTAGAGGGGTCATCTTCGTCCACTGGTGGATGAGATGGTATACGAGAGTGGTGTGGTGGAGGAGGAGGGATCCTGAGAGGAGATGTTGCAATGTCCCTCTTCTTGGGTGGTGGAGCCGGTGTAGGCGTGTCCAGTGGTCGTTTTTTAGAACCGAGAGTCAGTTGGGTCTTTTAGAAGAATTTTTGGGTGGGATCCTATGAGAAAGTGGATATATATATATATATATATATATATATATATATATATATATATATATATATATATATATATATATATATATATATATACACACACACACACACACACACTGGAACAGAATAAGGTACAGTGTGTATATAGTCCACAAACCCCAGAGGTATAACAGGGTTACTGTCACCAGTGTCCCCATCATGGGTACACCAGCTGGTCAGACCAGGGGTCAAGGAAAAGATGCTAGCAAACTGTTGCAAGACTTGCTTGCAGTCAGTCTGCTGTTGGGGAGAGAGGGTGTGTGAAAAGACCACTCTCCATCCACTGACCCATCTTTTGGGCTGGAAGAAAGGAGATCAGGGAGAGGTTCCTGTTCCTCATCTGTCACCATCAGCATGGTGAGGTCAGCCCTGTCATTGTAGAGTTTCAGGCGGTTCACATGGATAACCCTTTTTGGGTGTCCTGCTGGTGCCTAGGACCACTAAGTAAGTGACCTCACTCTTTTTCTCCAGGATAGGGTAAGGGCCACTCCATCTATCTTGGAGAGCCCTTGGTGCCATGGGCTCCAAACCCACACCTGTTGTCCAGGTTGAAATTCAACCATGGCAGCTTTTTGGTCATACCAGTGCTTCTGCAGCTCCTGGCTGGCCTCAAGATTTTTGGATGCCATGTCCATGTACTCAGCAATTCTGGACCTTAGGCCAAGCACATAGTCCACAATGTCTTGCTTGGGTTCTTGGAGAAGCCTCTCCCAACCCTCTTTCACCAGACAAAGTGGTCCCCTCACAGGATGACCAAACAGAAGTTCAAAGGGTGAAAACCCCACTCCCTTCTACAGCACTTCCCTATAAGCGAAAAGCAGGCATGGCAACAGGACATCCCATCTCCTTTTGAGTTTCAGGGAGTCACATGATCTTACCTTTCAATGTCTTGTTGAACCTTTCCACAAGACCATTGTTTTGTGGGTGGTATGGGGTAGTAAACTTGTACTGTACCCCACACTCCTTCCACATGTGTTTCAGGTAAGCAGACATGAAGTTGGTACCTCTGTCTGAAACCACTTCCTTAAGAAACCCTACCCTGGTGAAGACACTCAGGAGGGCCTTGGCTACTGCAGGAGCTGTAGTAACCTAAGGGGAATTGCTTCAGGGTACCTAGTAGCATGATCCACTACTACTAGAATGAATTTATTCCCCGAGGCTGTGGGAGGCTCAAGTGGACCCACAATGTCCACACCTACCCTTTCAAAGGGTACTCCCACCACTGGCAGTAGTATCAGGGGGGCCTTTGGTGTGCCACCTGTCTTGCCACTGGCCAGACAGGTAACACAGGAGCTCACAAACTCCTTCACTTTTTGGTTCATCTGGGGCCAGTAGAAGTGGCTAACTAGCCTTTCCCAACTTTTGGTTTGCGCCAGGTGTCCAGCTATGGGGATGTCATGAGCTAAAGTTAGGAGGAACTTCCTGTACTTCTGTGGCACTACCACCCTCCTGGTAGCTCCAGGATTGGGGTTTCTTGCCTCAGCATACCTGTAATCCCTCTTCCCAATATGCTCTGTGGGTACCACTGACATCTCCCTTTGCTTCTGCAGCAGCTTGCTGCCTCAGGCTTTCAAGAGTGGGGCAGTCTAGCTGAACCTGGCACAGCTCTTTCCTAGGGGGTCCCCCTGGGTCAGGAGTCCAGCCTGGTAAGGGCTCAGTTCCCTCTAGGGTTTCCAAGTCCTCTCCCTGGGGAGAGGGGTCCTGAGAGGCTTGCTGTGAAGAAGCTGGTTCCCCAGTCTTCTTGCTTTTTCTCTTGGTTGGTTGGGCCATACTTTCAGGCTCCAAACCTACTAGTTCACCCTTCTTTTTCAGGCCAGTAACCTTCCCCTACCCGAATGTCACCATAGCCAGAGGGGTGGGGTGGTAATGCTGTCATATTGGTGACTGGGTAAGTTTTCCCATCCAAGTATTGCTCTGGGGAAACCAGCTTTTCCTTTACCATAGTGATGCTGGCACCTGTATCCCTCAGGGCTTCTACTCTAGTTCCATTAATGGAGGGGTATTGCAGATACTTGTTACAGTTGGGTGGCCAACCAGTTACATTGGCAACCTCCATTTCCCCAAGGAGACTAGCTTGAGTGTATTCCCAGATTTGCTCCGGGCACTCCTCTGATCCCATCTGTAGATTTACTGTCCCTGGAGTAGCTGTGTTGGGTGCCTTAGGGGCTTTATTGTAGGGGCAGTTTTTGTCTACAGTTACATGTCCCAACTTTTTACAGTTGTTACAATAGGCCTTGTTAGGATTAAAGTTCTCCCCCCTATAGGGCTGAGGCACATAGGGAGTAGTTTGGGACCCACCCACCTGGACAGGTTTTTGGGGCCCTTTGGAAGACTCAGACTTTTTATCTTGGGAATTCTCACCACCTTTCCCCTGGGGAGGTTTTGTAATCACCTTTTGGTCACCCCCAGTGGCTGTCCTCGTCACCCTAGTCTTCACCCAATGCTCTGCCTTCTTTCCCAATTCTTGGGGAGAAATTAGACCAAGGTCTACCAAATGCTGATGCAACTTTTCATTTGTGCAATTACTCAAAATGTGTTCCTTCATAAACAAATTATAAAGTCCAAATTATAAAGATAAAATAAAATCATGCACATTGTGTCCAGTTAACCAACCATCCAGTGTCTTTACTGACTAGTCTACAAAATCTATCCAGGATTGGGTCTGGGTTTTGTGAGCCCCCCTGACCCTAATTCTGTACTCCTCAGTAGTGAGTCCAAATCCCTCAATCAGAGTTTTCTTTATGAGGTCATAAGACCCTGCATCTGGCCCAGAGAGGGTCAGAAGCCTTCTCTGCAGTTACCAGAGAACAGCCCCCACAGGAGTGCCCCCCAGAGAGGTTTCTTTAGTCTTCTGATATCACAAGCCCTCTCAAAGGCTGTGAACCACTTGGTGATACCATCACCTTCCTCAAATTTAGGGACAATCCCTTTGGGGATTTTAGGATCATAAGATTGCTCTTTATCCTTATTATTGGTATTGCTGCACCAGAGATGGGGGCTAAGCCCATCTCTTTCCTTTCTTTCAAGCCAGGAGTCTGGACTCTAGGTCTAATCTCTTGGCCAACTTTGCTAAAAAGTTGTCCTCTTCATTGGAGCTCTCCCCAATGTGTCCTCTGGGGCCTAGTCCACCTGTGTGGTACCCAGGCTCCCAGAAGGTGAATCGGAGTTAAGGGTGTAGAGACCCTTACTTCCCTAGAGAGGGGGGGGGGATCTGGAGTATCCTCCGCCTCCTCTTCCTCTGAACGGACGTCACCCTGTTCAGAGGGGTGGCCTTTTGCATTCTCAGCTAGGAGCTCGGGGAGCCCTTGTTTGGTTGGATGCAGGCCTATGACTATATTTTTAAGTTTACATAGGGACCTCAATTCCTTGAAATTCAAGTGCAAGTAAGGTGTGAGGTCGAGCTCCTCAACCAGGTCCATGTTATCTTCGCTAACAGATGGGTTCTGTTGAGGCATTCTAAACTGACAGTTCGAACCCTCTACCCTAACTATAGTGACTTTTTATTTTTCTGGAATTCTAATGGGACTTAAGCAAGGCCCTATCAGACATTTAGTATTTTGGAAAAACTAATCTCAGAATTCTAAAGGCAATTTATGAGTTCTGTCATGTGATCAGATGGTAACCAGGTAGTCCAACAAATGCAAGTTTGTATCCCACTGCTGATCCACCAATGTGAGAAAGTGGCTCTATATATACACTGGACCAGAATAAGGTACAGTGTGTATAGGGTCCACAAACCCCAGAGGTATAACAGATGTTAAAGCCAGGTGTGACCTTACTCTCTAAAGTGGTAGCTTGGTCGAGCAGTAGGGCAGTACCAGATGACATGGTAAAGCATTTGTTGTACACACTCAGTCAGCAAAAGGTTTCACACACTCAAAGACTGAACTCCAGGCCAATTGTTTTTATATCAAAAGATATAGTTTTATTTCTGGAACCAACAGGCATCAAGAATATACTGTTCTCAATATGAGAGGTCTCAGATGAGTACTTTGGAGAAAGGCAATAAACTTTGTAAAGACAATAGGTACAGTGGTTGCAGTAGGCAACAATTCTACACACAATTTAGCATTGAGCTCAATGGATTTCCTTCTATAAACACAGGTGATTACTTTGTAGATTACTTTGGTAATTCCAGGACTGTCTCCTAGGTACAGTCCGGGGGTCTAAGCTGAAAACAGTTTAGCAAAAACATTTTAAATACCGTCGTGATTTTTCAGGAATAAAAAGCTATTTTAAAAGTTCACACTTCGAAACTTTTCAACAGAAATCTGGCAATGTTATCCAATGGGAGAAAATTCAGTTTGCAGGTAAAGTTCGATCGTTACTTTTGTAATCCAGTACTGGTCTCCCGGGGCCAGCACTGGGGTCTCAACTCAAAACAGGTAAGTAATTACGTCTCAGTATTTCGTATAATTTTTAAAGAATATTTCTAGTTTTCAAAAGTAGACACTTAGAAGAAATTTCATAAAAAAGCAGACAATGGATTCCTATGGAGAAAATACAAGTTACTAGTAAACCCGCAAGGGATTACTTTTGCGTTTCAGCACTGTTATTCAATGGCAGGTAAGTGAGTTACCGGTTTCCTGGCGAGTACTCGACTGGAAGTTGTGGTTCTGGGCATAGACTCAGGGGTCCCCCAGGGTCAGGTAGGTACAGTTGGTTCACCCTCAGCGGCGCCGGGGCGGCCGGGTGCAGAGGTAGGTAGGCCCAATGTTATCCAATGGGGGACGTGGGGCCTCCGGTTGGTGGCTGCTGGCTATCAGGCCACGTGGCTGTGGGAGCTGGGCTCCTGGTCACTTTCTCAGGGCAAAGGGGGAAGCAGGATAGGACAAAGGTGGCACAGCCAGCGGTACTCGGACGGCTGGGTGCAGGGTGCTTTTGAGCCGTCGGGCGCTCAATGTTATTCAATGGAAAAGTTCAAAAGGGAACAAAGGCCTCAGGCTCGGGGGCGGAGACTCTCCAGGGGCGACCAGCACATCGAGAGGTAAGTTGGGATCTTGGAGCACAGGTAGGTACCCCAAAGGGAGGCACAGGGGGCTGTAGGGCGCCGGGTGCAGGGGTGTCTTTGGGTGTCAGAAAAGCTTACCCTCAGCTGGTTGCGGTTGGGGGGGCCCTGGTTCTGAGTCTGCAGGCGTCGTCTGGTTCATCTAGGAGGGTCTTTGGGCACTGGACTTCGGGTCCCAGTCGCCGGGAGGACGTCCTCGCGGTCTTGGATCACTCTGGAAAGGGCCGGGCTCGGCGCGTGCAGAGTGGGCTGGTCCGGAGCTTCCTGGCTGGCACCAGGGGGATTGTTGCAGCAGAGCCTCTGCTGATGGGGAGTCCCAGTCTTTAAGAGGGGCAAGGCAGGCAGGTCCTCTGGGTGTCCCAAGGTTGCTGTCCACAGGAGTCGCCGGGATTTAGGCAGGAGCAGGATCGATAGGCCGGTAGGGCTGGGGCCAAGTCAGTTGTTGTCGTCCTGTTAGCAGCTGCGCGGCGGGTCTTCTTGATCTTTCTTCTCTTGGTATCGGGATCTGAGGAAGGAAGGTTCAGGGAGCCCCTAAATACTGAATTTAGGGGAGTTACAGGTAGGGCAAGGGCAGGGACCAATAGGTCCCTGTCCTGGGGTGGGTACACCCCCTAGCCTGCTCCTCTCCTGTGGGAAGGGGACAAGAGCCTAGCTGTGATTGGGCAGGGCTCCCCATCTTCAAGATGGCCGGAGCCCGGGGTCGTGATTTACCTCGTCTCCCTACCGGAGGGGTGGGGTTGGCATAGGGTGGCACACCCCCCTTCCTGACGTAGTTTTTCCTGCCAGTCTTCCCGCCAGAGTGGGGGTCAGAACTGGTGGGGGCCAGTTGCTGGGTACAGCAAATGGTCTGAAGAAGCGCACAGAGGCGGCATGCCTTTGAAGCTTCCCCCTGCCCATCCTGGGGGGAGGAGACCTAGCACCTCGCCCAGGATGAAGTCTAAATGCAAGGTCCTTGAGAGGAAATGGAGGCGTTCTTATTCTCCTGCCCGTAAAGTGGACTATAAAGGCGCCCTCAGAGAATATCATAAACAGTGCAAATTAGCAAGAGCCACCTATATTGCCAACACTGTTACACATGCCCAAAAATGCTCCCGTACGCTTTTTTTCAGTGGTAAAGAAGTTGACAGGTTCTGATACTCTCCCTATTCTTTCGAGTCTTAGATGAGGCACAATGCGACTCAATTGCAGAATTCTTTATAGCAAAGGTCGAGCTTATCTATGATTCTCTGGGCTCCCCTGTGACTCCCGGAGAATCCATTCCGTTTCCCGAATCTTTTCATAGTAGCGTGTCTGACTCCGCAGCTAAACTTGCTGTTTGGTCATCCTTTGCTCTTTGTCTGGAAAGTATCAAATCGGGCTCTCCGCGAGATCCGTTGCCGATTAAAATTCTAAAACAACTTGGTCCGGACTCTTTGTGTTTTGAAGGAGCTTCTTAACTCTTCTTTGAGAGAGGCCTTTGTCCCACCTGAGTGGAAACATGCAATGATTATTCCTCTCCTAAAGAAGGTTGGAACTGACCCTTCTAAACTATCTCTCTGTTGCCTATCCTTTCCAAGATTTTGGTAAGGCATATTAATAAACAGCTTACCCACTTTGTGGAAAGCTCGGGCTTCTTACATCCGTCTCAATCAGGCTTTAGGGCAAATCACTCCACTGAAACAACGCTTTTAGGAGTCACCAAGAGATTGCATCACTGTATTGATCGCAGAGAAACATCTGCACTCATATTACTTGATTTGAGTGTGGCTTTTGATACGGTGTCACATTCCATCCTTCTTGCATCGCTTCGGTCTCTGGGAGTTGAGGGTCGTGCTTTGGCTTGGCTGGCCTCCATTCTAAGCGACCGCACCTCCCAGGTCTTCTCTGCGAAAGCCTCTTCCAAAATCTGTTCTTCAGCGTACCGTGTACCCCTTGGGTCTATCCCGAGTCCCCTATTGTTTAATATTTACATTAGACCCCTGGCTACTATTGTGGAGGAAGCTGGCCTCACTTTATTCTTGTATGCGGACGATACGCAAATGATCTTTTCCTTTTCTAATGTGGAAGATGGCAACATCTCAGTTCTTAAACCAGGACTGATTAAGGTCTGAGTTGATACGCAGTAACTATAACAAATTAATGGAGACAAGACCGAGGTTGTCATCCTGGGCAAAGGGAGGAACTCATGGGGCCCTCAATTTTGGCCTAAACAAATGGGTTCTATTCCCCAACCTGTCACCCAGGTTCGCAACCTCGGATTTCTCATCGATGAGAATCTCTCTATGTGGCAGCAAGTAGTAAGGGTGGCTTCTACTTGTTTTACTATTTTAAGATGGCTCTACAAAATTATTTGGATTCTCCCTGTCTCAACACAAAGGACAGTGGTTCAGGCTCTAGTTGTTTCCCGCCTGGACTACAGTAACGTTCTTTATTTGGGAGCTGATCAAGGAACCCTAAAAAAATTTCAGGATGTGCAGAATGAGGCTGCACGACTCCTATGCCATGTTCCGCGGAGAGCCTCTATTTCTCAATCACTTCATGACCTTCACTGGCTTAGGATTGCCAGTCGAATTAAGTTCCAGGCTCTCTGCTATATATTTAAGATCAAACAAGGTACGGCCCCCACATACTTACAGGAACTCATTCAAGCCTACCACCCTACTCGTTCTCTTAGATCTTACGGTAAAGGTGATTTTGTGACTCCGAGATTTAGGTTGGTGAAAATGGGCGGCCGCTCATTTCCCACCTAGGTCCTAAGCTTTGGAATGCCCTACCCGCTGCATTGAAAACTGAAACCAACCTTTACCGTTTCTGCAAAGGACTCAAGACATGGCTCTTTTGGTAATGATTCACGGTTGCTCTCCTTTCCTTCTTTTAATCCGTCCCTTAGCGCCGGGAAACCCATTGCGGGTAGCTGTGCGCCTTACAATTTAAATAAATAAATAAATGTGCATTGTTGCAGGCCCAGGAGAGCGGGGGCTCTCCACCCAGGGGTCCAGCAACATGTCTGCTGTGTGACAGCCTCTGCAGCCACTCAGCCCAGATGTGGATTGTAGGTTAGGTTTTCAGGGGGCATCTCTAAGATGCCCTCTGGTGCATTTTACATAAAATCCCACACTGGAATCAGTGCGGGTTTAATGTGCTGAGAAGTTTGGTACCAAACTTTTCAGTCTTCAGTGTAGCCATTATGGAGCTGTGGAGTTCGTAATGACAACCTTCCTGAGGCCTCATAACGCCGGTCAGCAGCAGAAGCGAGTGGGACACTGTTTTGGACATCATTGCCACATTTAAGCCCTTAACGGAGGAAACCAGCGATAGCAAGGAGTTAGAGCGGCTCACCTCGCCTTATTTTGTCTTCACCCGGCATCCGACCACTTCTCGGCGCACCCGCTCCGCGGGTGCCCCTTCGCCTGCCAGAGGAGGGAGACACATCAGCAGCTGCGTGTGTGGAGCGTAGAGGCAGTAAGGAGGTAAGCGGCTTGGGCGTGTGGCTGCAGCGGGGCTGCGAGCGTGCAGGGACTTCAATTCCCAGAAGTCCCTGCTAGACCGACGGAGAGCTTCCGGTCCGCTCTCCCTGCTGGCCCGCCCCCCGCCCTCCTGAGGCCTCATAACACCAGCCCACTCCCGCAGCGCGGGACGCAGCCCGGGCTAAGACTGGGCAAAGACAGGGCCGTTTGAGGCCGTTCGAGGACGGCAGCGGACGGCCCCGGCCCACAATCCCTGGTCCGCTGTGTAACAATAGTAAGATTGGCTAAATTGTGCCCGGAGCGGGCTTGGGTTCTTGCATATCCGTACTGTCCATCAGGGCGGCTTATTTAGTTTTTATCGTATTTGTATAAAGATCGTAATCAGGTACGATAATAGAAGCTGGGACAAATTGCGAAATCATGGTTCTGAGATCCGGTAAAACTCGTAACGTCCAAATCCAAACACCAACTGGAGTGGTATCAGGCCCACTAGACGCTTTTATCACGCGAGCCTCGGGTATCCTGGAAAAGGAAATTGCAATGGTGGAAAAGCGTCTTTCCTTGGACTTAGTTAGCGGAAAACGCTCTTCACTAGGTAGGTTGGCCAAGATTCCCAGCCCCGTACCACCAGCAGAAGCACACGCAGCTTTCAATTGTATACACCTAGACACCACGGAAGCTATTGTCCACATGGATAGCGAGGATATAAATCCTCTTGCTCACACTACACTCTTCCCTAAACATCCCCTGGACGACCTTGAAGCAACTGGAGAAATTGATACTCAGGATAGCTATTCCACTAAACAAAGTTCTGATTCGGTTGATTCAATCCCTGACTCACCCAAAGTAGATTCTAATGCCCCAGTCCACACAGATTTCACAGTTATAGACAAGGGTTCTAGGAAAAGAAAACAAGACTCCAGTTATAAGGGAGGGAGAGAATGCAAGATGCCGAAATTAAAAGATCCCGTTGGTAATGACACACTAGGCTTAGGCCATCCAAGCGGAAATCAATGCACAAATGCATTGCCCAACACTCTATGCCCCTCCCTTATTTCCTTAGGTTCCTCAAACCCTTGTCCAACATGTTTGAGCAGTGATGATTCCCTGCTGGCAAAGATGGAGGTTTTAATGAAAAACCTCCTATCACCTGTTTTGGAGAGGACTAGACTAATGTTACTGCAAATAAACTCCCTGGAGGCTGTAGTTAATGCGAACTCTGCAATACTATTGTCCTTATCGGACATAGATTCTGGGTTGGCTAAATACACCCATTCATCTCTGGCCCCAAAAACAACTATTACTCCACCTAGTCTAGTTGATAACAATCATAATCCACCAGGACCAGTAACGGACAACCCTAATTCAAACAAAGGGAGTGCTTATAAAAACTCTGCAAATAAGGTACTAAAGTCCGCACCCCAACGCCCTCATATGACAAAGCCTATGAATATAACCCCCACCAGACGTCAACCAACCAAACTACTCCCTCAGGTAAAACCCAAAACCACCACCCAGAGTTTCCCACCCCATAGGCCCCAAGCAAACCACCAAAATGCCCTTAATCCCCTGGCAAAGAAGCAATCCAGGCATCCCACGCCGCGGGTCGATATCCCCATAGAGGCAACACCTTATACCATGGTGCTGACCGGTGTTGCCCCATTGCCATCAGGTAAAAGGGAGACTCACGAAGACCTGCGAAATAAGGTTACCTTTTGGCTGAATAAAAACAGACCCCTGCCCCCATCTTCGCCAACAGAAATCTTATTTGTAAGGAGGGTTGACTGGGTGGGCCAGAGTCCCAAGGATCTGGAGGGTGATTGTATTTTAATATCGTTTAGGGACTCCTGGGTGGTGGATACCATCTGTCGAGAAGCCAGGTTTGCCAGACAGGGGGACGTCCAAACTTTAGACCTTTCTTATTTCTATCCCCAAAGACAGGCTCACTCCCAAAAAGCCCCGAGACAGGGACGATCCATTGTTATGAACAACCCCAGGACATTACACCTACCAATTTTTCCACCATTATTCAACCGCTTTGGTCCCCTGTCCGATCTGGAGGCAATTGATTGACTCCATAAACCACCCCAAACTTCAGAACCTGTAGAAAATGCCGACCCTGGGGTAGGGGGTAAGAGGCAGGGCCAGGCGCCTATCCAACTTACAGTCATGGTAGAGGAGGGGAAAAGGGTCCTACCCTCAACAGGGAAAGATACACCACCTTCAAGGGAAGGGGGAATCTCTTTGCTGTTGGTTGAACATAGCCTCACGGGGGGGTCAGAAAATGGGCTGGAAGCTGGGACAGGACAGGACACGCATGCAGTCTCCGAGGCGGTGGCCTCTTTTACGGTACCCACATCGGAAACTCTTGCCATAGCGTCCTGGAACATTGCTGGGATTAAAAACCGCGTCCACTCTAGTGACTGGCTTGAGTTCATGGATAAATATGATGTCATACTACTCCAGGAAACCTGGGCTGTGGACCCAGTTTATAAGCAGGGTTATGTAAATTTTTATAAAGCAGCCACCCAAAGTGCTACTGGGAATGCCAAAGGGCGTGCCTCCGGGGGGTTACTGATCTGGGTGAGACAATCCCTGGGTTATTGTATCACGGAGATAAGTGTACCTAACCCGGACCTCCTCATTGTTAGGTTGGGAAGGACTGGCCACCAGGACCTGATATTGCTAAATATATATGCACGAGGCCTGCCAGGTGGCCGTACGCCACCATTGTTGGAGGTATTAGAATCTGCTCTGGCAGCCCTCGATTGTACCAATGTCATCTTGCTTGCTGGGGACCTAAATTGTTGTTTTGAACCCCTACTAGACCCTGGGGACTGTTGGGGCTCCGTGGAGGACACAGTATGGGGCATACCTGAGCTGACGTCTGTAAAACCAGTACCTGCCACAGAGGCAGCGATAAATTGGACGGCCTTTTGTCTTAACAGTGGCTTTAGGGCCTGTAATGGCCGAACTAAATCAGACCAGGGAGCCAGCTGCACTTTTGACAACGGGCTAAGAAGAAGCCGCATCGATTACATTCTGTTAAAAGTAGCAGATTGGCCTCTGATGCTGGACATGGAGGTAACTCCTCGCCCCGAAAGCGACCACAATCCCCTGACTCTGCAATTAAAGGTGCCAGGTCTAGTAAGATTAGAGGAACCTGGTACTTCACAGACGGGGGACACCTACTTAACAAATGATAGGAAGAGGGTAAAATGGTCCAAAATTGAGGGGGACGAGCTATTGAGAAACAAGATTACTAGTGTGGTTAACAATACTCTTAATAAAATGCTGACTCACGCTGAGTTGGGGGACAAAACCAGAGCAGCTGACCTTATCTTAAATCTCCATAATCGCTGTTTTGAGGATCTAAAAATTCTGCTTTCTCAACCTTGCCGACAGGGAAATAACCTGGTACCCACTCGCCCCCACAAATGGTACAATAAAAAATGCAGGGAAGCACATACTGCCCTAGTTAAAGCTGTTAAGTTTCGGAATGCTAGCTTGGTGAAAGCCGCCAGGTCATCCTATAGGAAAGTACAAGGGGAGGCTAAAAGGGAGTGGGAGGATAAATATTGGTCCGACCTCTTGGTAGCCTCCATGTCTAGCAATCCCATCAAATTTTGGGAGATAGTTAAGTGGGGGAAGGATCCGGACGGACGTATCCCCACAAACCATGTGCCCCCCAATGAATGGGTGATCTTCTATGCAACCCAGTTCCATGCTGCTAACCCTACGCCATCTAGCACAATTGAAAAGATTCCCCACCCCTCTACCCAAAGCGAGATCATCACTTTTACAGAAGGAGAGGTCGAGCTTGCATTAAACTGTACCACGCGAGGGAAAGCGCCAGGTATGGATCTTATACCCGCTGACCAGTTTAAAGCTAACCCTGCCCTGTGGATACCATATATTGTCATGGTGGCAAACTCCATTGCTGCAGGTGCAGGCATACCCAAATCTTGGAAGGGGGCGGAGATCCTGCCGATTTACAAAAAGGGCAATAGGTCTAGTCCGGGTAATTACCGCCCGATTAGTCTTATTGACTCTATACAAAAACTTATCGCTCGCATGGTCCTGGGCAGGGTCCAAGGATGGATTGAGATGGAGGACATCCTATCCCCAATGCAGGCGGGCTTCAGATCAGGAACCAGCACCATCGACCAGGTGTTCAGATTTTGTCTGATCTACTGGAAGGTGGTGCTGCTTGGCGGCGGTACCATCTTTGCTGCGTTCATCGATCTGAAGTCCGCATTCGATCTTGTACCGAGGGAGAAAATGTGGGGAGTCCTGAAGACTCTAGGGATGCCAACCGAATTGCTTGACTTGATAATTAAAATGCATAAGGACAACTTTGCAAGGGTAAGATGGGGTGACCAGGGCCAGGTGACAGAACTCTTCCCAGTTACCCGTGGTGTCCGCCAGGGCTGTGTTTTGGCCCCTACTCTTTTCCTATTGTTTATTGACCAAGTCGTAAAATTCTTCGAATCGACCCCAACTGATGCTCCCATGCTGGCAGGACAGCGATTCCCAATGCTCATCTTTGCTGATGACACCTTACTCCTCTCCAGAACACGCAGCGGCCTACAGCGGGCCCTGGACCGCTTTGAGGAGTTCTGTGTCATCAGCGACCTTAAGGTGAATGTTGGGAAAACCAAATTTATGGTCTTAAGTAAGAACCGCACTGTCCGGAGTACAGTTAGTATGGGAGGGGTCCAGCTGGACCAAGTTGAGAACATGACATACTTGGGGGTTATGCTAGATAGTCGCTTGAAATGGAAAACACAAGTTGATGCCCAACATCTTAAACTTGCACGACTTACTGGCTGTTTACTGAGTGAGCAAAGGAAATCTATTACCAAGCGGGTCACACCAGCCCTCAAAATCTACGATGTCAAAATTAACCCTGCAATTCTATATGGTGCGGATCTGTGGGGTCATATGGATTTGCAGGGCCTGTTTAAAATACAGTGTAAGTTTCTCCGCAACTTGGTTGGTTTGCCACAGTCGTCCCCCTCAATTCCCCTCTGTTTGGATTTGGGATGCCCTCCAATTAACGAGCTGGCCAGATTCAGACTGGTTGCCTTCTGGAGGCGTCTATGGACCTCGCCCGACCTTACCTTATTTGCAAACGGGGTAGTAGAAGTAAGGGCAATCAGTGGATCGGAAAAAATTCCCTGGTTCCGAACGGTCAAATCGATCTTGACGGACATGGGCTTAGAGCACCTTTGGTCTTCCCCAGCTGTTAGTATTTTTCCAACCAAACAGGCATTTAAAGAATTGTACTGGTCCACGCTTCGCCTGAACAGAATAAATGCCTCCTGCTCTACTAGTCTTACTGGTAGGTTTCTTTGTTTTAAGTTGGACCCCATACGTGAACTCTACTGGGATACGGTCTCTAAATCCTTAGACAGGAAACTCTTCCACCAGTTCCGGGTGGGCACTTTGCCGTTGAATACCTTCACGAAAAATTGGTCCTCTAGCATCACGGATCAATGCAAATGGTGCCCAGGCCAGAAAGAAACAGAGGGCCATTTTCTGTTTGCTTGTCCCAAATACCATGCACCAAGGACCAAATGGCTAAAACCACTCTTTCAGAGACTGCCCATAAGAAAATCAGAAGAGGCTATCTATGTATTAAAAACTAACACACAGGAAATTATCACAGTGTGTATTGCCAAATACTTGGGTTGGGCGTGGATACTCAGGGCAAAACAGTAGCTTAAATCTGGATAGCATGAATTTACTTGTAATCCCATTTTATTTGGGGAAATTTGTCTTAGGGAATTTGACTCAGGATTGTCTATAAACTGTTTAATTCATTTTTAATGCTCAATTCCTTTTAATGTTTAATGTATGTGTATTTAAATGTCAATTAATTATTGCTTGTAAAATTGTCTTTTATGATTCTTTTAACAATCGAAATAAAGACTTTAAAACCTGAAACCTGAACCTGACAACCTTCCAGCACCATATACTCTTAATGGCATCACTGCACTTACAGTACCCAGGAATGGCCCTGGGTACTGTAGGGGCACAGGGCGCATGCACCTGTACTCACACCTCTGGCATAGGGCACCCAGCTAGAGGGGTGACTGAAGTATGCTAGGGCAGTGGGTTCTGTGGCATGGCACACAGGGATGTGTGCCATGTCGACTCTTGGTTTGGTTCTGTACTTAGGCACTCAGCCTGCAAAGGCAGCGTGTGGGTGTCAGGGTACAGGGCCCCTGAGGGTGGCATAATACGTGCTGCAGTGCTCAGGGGTCTGCTCTGGTCACCATGCCCTGGGTACCATTTACTAGGGTCTGATAGGTGGCCCGATGATGCCAATTGGATTTTAGTTTCAACACAGTTTTAGGGAAGGAACACAGGCCCTGGGAACCTGGTTGGCAGGAACCCAGGGCACACTCAGTCAAAGCACATCAGCAGTTCAGAAAAAAGTGGGGGAATACCAAGGCAAGAAAAATGGCATTTTCTCACAGATCCGGTTTAAAAAGCTCTTCTGTTGGAGGCTGGTCTTTTGGTGCCCATTTTTTCGGTGATGTTTTATAGTCTCTGTTGGAGCCTGCCGACCGGTTGTTTCTTCAGTTCAGAGGTTTTTTTGGCTCCGAAGGTTGAGAGTCTATAGTCTTCGGTAGCAGCTTTTGGCTCGGTTCTGATGGTTTGTTCGGAGTCTAGGGATTGGTGCTGGTAGGCTTAGGTGCAGAGTGCGGAGCGGAGGCAGTAGTCGGCACTGAGGAGGAGGCGGACGACGATGGCTTCTTTTTGGGTGTTGGGGTTTCTGCACCGACAGCAGGCTGACTGGAGCTAGAGTGGCCTGAAGGCTTAGTTGTGGACTTCTTTGCCAGACCTGGAGGCGGGGCGTGAGAAGTACTGTCTCGGTGAGCAGCTATGCCCGAAGGTGTGACCGACACCTTTTTGAGTGGTGGGGGGCAGGGGGGGAGGGGGGGAGGGGTAGACGTCAGTACTTACGACCCGCTGCCCAGGAGTGATGTCTTCGACGTCGAAGTCATCGGCTTCGTAGGCGCGGACGAAGCCTTCCTCGACTCGCTCCTGTTCAGGTACATCGACGCCCTCCTGGAAGATGTCGACTGGCATGGATGTCGACGAGCAAGCCATTGTTCTTCGAGCTAGACGATCCCGAATGAAGCGGAAAGAGGAGCAAGCTGGACAGTCTCTGGCCTCGTGCTCCGGTGAAAGGCGGTTACACAGCTCATGAAGATCTGTGTGTGAGAACATCGACCCACATTGAGGACACTTCTTAAAGGGAGTCCTTTCCATGAGCCAGATGTAAAGGCCCAGGTAGGCCCGAAGGCCTTAGTCGATGACTGGAATTGAGGACTTTGAACTTGGAGAGATGCGCGATGACTAGGGATCGCGATCGAAACAATACCGGAGAAAGGGTGAAGGCTTGTGTGTCGAAAGTGGGATCGGTAACGGTACCAAACTGGAGCGCAATAAACACATCCGAGCCCGATGGCAGAAAAAAAAACAATCTGAGGTTGGAGCCGATGTCCATGCGCACTATCATCCCAAGGAGGAGTCACTTATCTTGTGACTTCCAAAGACTTTTCCAAGACAAAAACAAGTGCAAACATCTGGGCCCAACATCAGATGGCGATCTATGCATAGTGTGTGATCTGCAGCTCATATGCCTCAAACATATGATTTTTATGGATTCAGGGTGTCTTCGTCAAGGTGGAGAAATCTCAGCAGACTCTAGGCGGTCTGGTGAAGGCAGGGACAAGGGGACCTTGACTTTTTCCATATCCCAGTTCTTGAGATTTCAGATAACAAATGGAAGAAACCAATTGCTTGGTCAGTGCAAGTTCAAGATATTGGAATATTTGTTTTTGTGGGGAGCTATTCACCTAGCCAGTTAAGCAGGCTTAGAGACCAAACTAAGCATCAGTAACTGAAGGTGGTCCACCTTCAGTTTGTGTAAGCACTGTACACTGGTCCAGTTCCTTGGGGCAAGGGAAAGTGAGAACAGCCTGTTTATAGCTTGCATCATAGGAAGGTTAAGGGAAGGCAGAATAATCAATGAAAGGATTAGTATGAAGGGGAAGATACAAGTAATTCAACATGGTTGGATCCAGAACAGAAAAACAGTTCATCCACTTATATGTGTGTTCCCAAATGCTGGACTGCTGAGAAACAGTGCTGCAGTAGGAGATATGGGAAGACATGCATGTAAGCTTGTATGCTGTATTTCTATAGCATACACCTAGCCAAAAGGTAGCAGAACACCATATAGGGTCAAAGACAAACGAGTGACAGGATAGGTAGCTGGTTTGTGGGTGGTTAATGTTTTGTGATGTTGTGTTTTTAAAAGGTGAATCTTCAATTGTTTCCTGAATTGGAGCAGTTTTGGGGCAATCGTAATGGATAGGGGGATGTTCTAGTTCCTAGATGTTTTCAAATGTTCTTTTTTCACTTCTTAGTCTGCAGTCTGATGGTGGCTGCAGGTCTGCCTAGAACCATCAGATATGGCAAGCTTGTCTGCTCAATAAGCAGGGGTACTGGTCATTATGGCTTTGTAAATTATGTAATTGGCTTTAAAGCTGGTGTGGGCCGGCAAATGGAGCCAATGAAGTTCCATCAGGATGGGGGTGATGTGATAATATTTACACAACAAGGCACAATGATGGATCCTGTTTTTGATTAAACGAGGATAACACTAAAATGTATTTGTGCAGAATGAGCAGGATTTAAAAATATGATCCCCGAGTGAGCCAACAAAGACTACCGGCTAGGTGTAGTGTGGCTGTCAATACTTCTCGATTCAATCATGCAAGCCGCCTGATTTTCACATTGACTGGAGTCAGATCAAAAACCAGAGCTTTAGCTTACATCTTACCATCATGGTTGAGATGTGGAATACTTTTTCCAAGATGACGCATCTAAGTGTTTTAAAGGCACAAACGTCGAGTTTTGGACTGATTTGAATGTTTCTGTCTGGGTGAAACGAAATCCAAACAGGAAAAGTTGTTGTGGCAATGTAAATTTAGAGCGTAAAAGCAGAATGAAAAGGTGACGAAGCAGGTATTTTTGGCTTTAATCTAGGGCATGCAGAGAGGCACACAACAGACATACACATGTAGAAAGATCAATACGACTACATGTGACTTTGCGCAAATACATACGGACAATTTAGGTAGCCACAGATAGGCCACAGAGGCATACGGAAATATTTAAGGGAAGGTGCTTTGGTAGATGAATGCATAAGTAAGAATGGATGGATCGGTTTTTCAAATCATGGATAGCTTAATGGACAGAATTATTGAACATACTAGCACTGAAATTATTCCACTGCTTTCATATTTAATGTGCTCAACTTGTTTTGCTACACACATTGCGTTGCAACACTTTATGAATTTAAAGTAAAGTATTCGCCACAAAAATGTGACAAAATATCAATGCACGTTTTAATTGTCATGCAAGAACCTGCATTAGTCCAAACATATAAGTCACATTAATATGGAGGAACAAAATGTACATATTATTTCATGGCAATCTCTTGTCTCAAGCAGTTATTTATTTATTTATTTATTCAAAGTTTTATATAGCGCGAACAAGATCCTTACAGATATCAGAGCGCTTCACAAAGACAGGGTAGGGGCAGTAGGAATGAAACAGAGGTAATGGGAGCAGTATAAAAGTCACTAACATGGTAGGATAATAATAACATACATAAAAGATATCAATATACAATCAGGTAAACAAGTAATATAAGACGGCACAAGTCATTGAACCCACTACAGAGGTGTTCAGGTACATCTTGGGTGTGTGGATGGCTTATACCAATGTTTTAGTATAGAGAGAACACTGAGTGGGGGCATCAGGAGAGTGAATCAGTAGACCAACGTTTATCATATATTGGTCGGTAGTAAGGGAGTAGCGTAGTAGTGTGCCCATCAAGTAGAAGTATAGTGCCAAAGGACAAGGTGAACAGTGCTACAAAGCAATGCAGAGTCTCTGATTCAGCACCTATAGGTTCAGGAGATCTTGGCCAGAAGGATGGTTTTCACCTCTTTCTTGAAGAGTGCAGTGGAGGAGATAAGCCTGGTTTCAGGAGGGAGCGCATTCCAGATCCTGGGTGCCATTCCTGAGAAGGAGCGCTTGTATGTTTTCTCTTTCCGGAATCTACGAGGTTTCAGGAGTAGATTTTTTGTACTTCTATTGGATCTCGAACCTCCTGATATAGACAGCTTTTGAGCGAGGTAGTTGGGTGCATTGTGGTGCACGGCCGCGTGTGTCATAACTGCAATTTTTAGCTGTATTCTGGCTTCAAAAGGCAGCCATTTTAGAGATTTTAAGTCTGGGGATATATGCGAATGTTTTCTTGAGCCAGTAATGAGTCTCGCAGCAGCGTTCAGGGAGGCTCTTAAGGGTGCTGTTGTGGATAGCGGGAGTCCGCTGAGGGCCACAATTCCGTAGTCTATTCGAGGGATGAGTAAAGCTTGTACAGCAGTTTGGAAGTCTTCGGCAGGGAGGAAGGGTTTAATTTTCCTCAGTGTGTTGATTTGGAAATTAGCTGCTTTTGTGGCTTTGCTAACGTGCTGCTGCATGTTGAGCTTGGCGTCGAGTGTGATGCCTAGGGATTTCGCCGAATCCACGATGGTAGGTTGGACATGGAGTGCTGTTAGGTTATTGAGCCAGGTTTGGGTGGTGGAAATTTTCGCCGGGGGTGAGATGAGTAGGAACTCAGTTTTCAGAGCATTTAGTTTGAGGTGATTATCGGCCAGCCAAGATTGAGTGTTAATAAGCGTGGAATTCAGATGTTTGATATCTTCCGGGGATTGTAGCTTTAGGTAAAGTTGTGTGTCGTCGGCGTACATATGGAATTGGACATTGGAGGCTTGGAGCAAGGTGGCGAGCGGTTCCATGACTAGGTTGAACAGTGTGGGGGAGAGGGAGGATCCTCGTGGAACACCTGGATCTGCAGGCACAGGTGTAGATAGCACATTGTCGATCTTGAACTTCTGAGACCGGTTGTGAAGGAAGGACGAGAACCATTTGAGAACAGTTCCCGAAAGACCCATTCTAGTGCTTAGCAGCTCCAGCAAGTTCTCATGTTTGACCGTGTCAAAAGCTGACGAGAGGTCAAGAAGGATGATTCGCATAGTACGCCTGTCGTCATTGAGTCTATCATCATACCAGGGGTTAGAAATTTTGGTGGAGACTCTCTTCAGTTTCAGTGGGGCGACTTCATTGACTATTGTATTCATAGAGTCAAGGTAGTGGTCGGTCAGTGATTGAACATCCGAGGCACCTGAAGGGGGAAGGAGGAGATTGCCGATGTGGGGAGGCAGGGTAGAGGCGTTAAGATTCTTCATGTCCCTTTTCCATGTTTTGGATTTGATTGGTTGAGCCGGGTTAGGCTTAACTTTTTCATTGATAAAGAAGGTGATAATGTGGTGATCTGACCAGTCGCAGGATAGAATCGCCTCCAGTTGTGTAGAGTTCTTTGGCAATGATGAGATCGAGTATCGAGCCTTTGTCGTGTGTTGGTCTATCGCATATTTGGGTGAGGTCAAGCGCATTAAGGAAAGTTTTGAGACTATTCACCACTGTGTCTTTCTGATCGTTCCAGTGGAGATTGAAGTCACCCAGGTAGACTTGGGTGGTCTGCCGACCGGCATTGGAAGTGATCATGTCCATGAGTTGTTGGGTGAATATGAGATTGTCACCAGGCGGGTGATAGATGAGATGTAGAGCACAAACTTGTTTGCCCTCGCTGGTGATGTCGACGCAGAGGAGTTCACAGGAGGAAAGGGAGGGGGAGGTGACTTTAGTGACGGAGAGGTTGCTCCTAAAAATGCATGCAATTCCCCCGCCCGTCTTGCCAGGAGATCTGTCCAGCCTAATGATGTGATAATTGGGGGGGGACTAGTATGTCCATAATCGGGGTAGAGGCTTCAGTTACAGTAAATACCTGACCAATCATGCAGACTGTTGAGACAGGCACTTTAAGTAAACCGATGAATGACATGAGGAAATCGTTTAATTATTTGAAACCTAAACCTTCATTCCTACTAATTTGGACAGCAAGTGAAAGCTGGTAATGTTGAATTGCACCAGACACCCCTTTACTCTTATACATGCAATACTTATGTTATAAAAGTGCAACTAAACCCCAACCTGAAAGAGGGACTAGACACCAGCTTTAACTTGTAAAATGTGGCACAGGAGTAATTAGTATTGGTGAAAACATTAAACTGAAGATGGAAGGTATGAATAGTTTGGTTCAAGGTTAAAACAGGGAAAACATCGGAGCCCTTAACCTGAAACGGTCATAGCTACTGTATCACCGCTAGTGGTGAAAAAGGTGGAACAGTTATAAAATGTTAGAAATGGAGTGATTCCTAATAAATACATTGAGTCAGCGTTTATTTATGAGCTAAAGCTTACTGAACTAATGGCACATGAACGACCAACTGAAACCTTAAATAAAAATGTTAAATCCGAACATAATTTCTTATGCTCAAAAATAATGCAATTCAAATTACCGAAGGAGTAAGTCGACAAACTGGTATGAGCTTACCTTTTAAGCCCACTGGAGAAATAGATAAACTGGAGTTCAAACTGGAATTTATACTAGACTGGGATGAGGAAGAGGACGTGTTTTTTCTTACAGGAACAACCGGAACCGGACATTTCAGCGGTGGCTTCTTAAGTCCAAACTGAAAAATAAAGAAGCAGTAAATTAAGCAAGCAAGCATTGGTTTGAAATCCCAATTCAATATTCAGTGCACAAACATATCAATGTTTTTATACCTCCGAAAAACCTATTTAATGTAGCCAAATACTTCTGTCCCTATTATTCCATGTAATTCGCCTGTTTCAAATGGGACTTGTGGAGGAGACATGTCAAGCAATTTAACTTGGTTTTTCCAATTCAAATGGAGGATATCACTGACTGACTGTCAATAGTGGCATAGTGGTTGGAAAACAATTAACTCTATTGCCATGTAAGTGGCACCAACAGATGAATTCAAATAGTTTGCCCATCACGTTGTTGTTGGTTGCAATAGACCTCTTAAACACAAGGATACGTCCAGATATGGGTTCAGGCAGTACTACAGGACTAAACATATACTTCACCAACGCGGCCTACATGGTGTCTTGGGTTCCTATTTTAAGGGCGACTTATCCTAATACTTCAAGCTGGGCTGTTTTCACTGGAACAGGACTGATTTGCATATAGCTGATCTCCATCTAGAGGGGCACAATGGGTGACAAACGATTCACTAATATGATCAGAGCAAATTCCAGTAGCTCAGTAGAATTCAAGCATTCCCTCCATCAATGTACATTGCACTATTAAGGACTCGCGCTTTAACTTACCAATGAGTCGCAAAGAAGTTGAAATAAGTCTGGAGTTGCCAGTTTTGCATACAGATGGGACATGCCGCACAGTTTCAACTAGGAAATCTCTTTTTGGGCAGCCCAACACTAATTGGTATGGGGTTAGCCATCTGTATTGGCACAGTAAGATAAAAAGCAAAATCACAGACTGGAATGTGGCCTTGATAGTCACCCATGACTGACAGCAATTCATGCATTCCAACCATCAGTGTATCTTTGAAGGACAAAAAACATTGGGAAGTCTCAGAAACTGTACTTCTTACACGTACTGTAAGAGTTTAGGAAGCTGCTAATCATAAATTATCAGTCTGCAGGGTCCCAAAAGTAAATAAGACAGTCGAGTTGCATCCAACACAACATAAACAGTGACATGAGCTAATTCATCGAACAGGATTCTAGATGGGAACCCATCCTAAAGGAAGGAATGGAGAAGCACCTAATATGTGTAGGAAAGATGAAGGAATGAATGGAAGCAGAGGTGGCTGGGCCAGCAAGTATTACAGTACAAAACTACAATGTCACTTAACTGAAGCCCAGAAAGGAGAAAGGAAAACCAAGGGCGGTACAAGGACGATAGCATGGTGGAGGGCCTGGAGTGAGGAAAGGCAGTTTGTTAAAGGCCTAAATTTGAACCTTTGGCTAGAGCAGACTTCTCCAACGACTAGCTCGTGGAAGGATAGCACTCCAGCTACCTGCAAGCTGCTCTCCTGCGTTCAGCCAAGCCTACTTAATTGAATTAATATAAATTGAAAAGCATGCATTCAAGACAAAGAGGTTTGTATTTTCGGAACTCACCCTGCTGATATTCAGAGAAAAATAGATAAATCTCCAAATTATATCTAAAGCTGATATTTGAGTGAAATCTTGCTGCATTGGAAAGATGCATTACTAATATTTCCTTGGAGTCACTGGCATTGCAGATATGGCAGTTATGCATTACTCATGTAGAGGCATTCCATTTTGTCAAAAACCTTTTTACGTTACTGCTGCCAACCCTGACAGAAGCATTGAAGTGCTGATTGTTTTCAAACTTGCATATGATGGCCGCTAATATAACCTTGTCCGATGCGGTCTTGATTACAAGACTAATGACAGTGGCTCAGGATGGTTTTCACTGAACATAAGCAGTTCTTATTCCAGAAAAGGTTGGAGTCGGAGACCCTAAGCTAGAGAGTTTGAGAAGCTCGGAGAACAAGGAAAGGTCCCAAAAGGTTGAAAGAAAGGCAAACGAGGACACACTGTATGGCCAATATTCACACCTTCAAATGAGGCTCCAAAGAGGAAGACAAGAATCTCTAGAGAGGAGGATCACCTGCAACACCTCAGCGAGGAGAAATCCTCACTAAGTAAAAAAGGCAAATCGCTTCTTGGAACATGCCCATCTAATTTAATTTTTTACTGGAGCAGCACTAGGTTCCCAAATACTATAGGAAACATAACCAGGGTCGGCCTGAATATGGAGTAGCATAGCATTTCCTTCTAATATCAAAAGGACTAGCTGCTGTGTAACAGGCCCTTTACCTTGCCACAAAAACAACGTTTTGTGGTACTGAGATCAACTAGATTCAGTTTTTCTTAATAGTAAAACAAATTACCTTGCTTGTGGTCGAAAGGGCTCTCTTGTTTTGTGGAAGAGTGCTGTTGAAGGATGAATCGCTTACGTCTGATGCAACACTTGATTTGTCCGAATGTAGGTCTTCTGATGTATCTGCTTTGTTTGTAGGTTTCTTCAAAGGACTGAGTTTTAACCTAGTCTTTGGCTGAAATGAAGCATTTTAAACAGTTACGAGTGGCTCAAATACCATATATATATATATATTGGGGGATGATGTTACTGTTTTAATTTACACGCCTGTGGGTATGTAAATAATTTTTGATAATTTTTGAACGTATTATATTATTTCCCACTGGGGGTTTTGTTGCAGGCAACTGCTGGATAATATTATGTATGCCATTTGAATTATGGTGGCCATTTAAATGATTTACAATTGCAATATTATGAAATGTTTTGACACTGCAAAACCAATTTGAGGGAGGCCGATGTTTACAAATATGTTTTCTATTTTTATTATTAATGGGAACTCTGTACCTTTAAAAATGTAAATGGCACATGCATTACTTTACCCGTGATCAAGGAGTGAAGGAACTCCGAAACGCGTTGGGCACCCGTCTGCTTAATAAAGTCTACTGCAAATAGAGGCCACGGCTCCAGTGGGGTTAATTTCTCAAGTTACTGGATTGCGATAGATTAGATTAAGATAGATAGATTAAGATAGATTAAGATAGATAGATTAAGATAGATAGATAGATAGATAAAGATAGATAGATAAAGATAGATAGATAAAGATAGATAGATAGATATAGATAGATAGATAAAGATAGATAGATAAAGATAGATATAGATAGATAAAGATAGATATAGATAGATAAAGATAGATAGATAAAGATAGATAAAGATAGATATAGATAGATAAAGATAGATAGATAAAGATAGATAGATAAAGATAGATATAGATAGATATAGATAGATAAAGATAGATAGATATAGATAGATAGATATAGATAGATAGATATAGATATAGATAGATAGATAGAGATAGATAGATAAAGATAGATAAAGATAGATAAAGATAGATATAGATAGATATAGATAGATCAAGATAGATAGATCAAGATAGATATAGATAGATAGATATAGATAGATCAAGATAGATAGATAAAGATAGATCAAGATAGATAGATAAAGATAGATAAAGATAGATATAGATAGATATAGATAGATAGATATAGATAGATATAGATAGATATAGATAGATATAGATAGATATAGATAGATATAGATAGATATAGATAGATATAGATAGATATAGATAGATATAGATAGATATAGATAGATATAGATAGATATAGATATAGATAGATAGATAAAGATAGATATAGATAGATCAAGATAGATATAGATAGATCAAGATAGATAGATAAAGATGGATATAGATAGATAAAGATAGATAAAGATAGATAAAGATAGATAAAGATAGATCAAGATAGATCAAGATAGATAAAGATAGATATAGATGGATAAAGATAGATAAAGATAGATTAGATAGATATAGATAGATTAGATAGATTAGATAGATTAGATAGATTAGATAGATTAGATAGATTAGATAGATTAGATAGATAGATAGATGATTAGATAGATGATTAGATAGATAGATAGATAGATAGATTAGATAGATAGATGATTAGATAGATGATTAGATAGATAGATAGATTAGATAGATAGATTAGATAGATTAGATAGATTAGATAGATTAGATAGATAGATAGATAAGATTAGATAGATAGATTAATAGATAGATTAGATAGATAGATTAGATAGATAGATTAGATAAGATAGATAAGATTAGATAGATAGATTAGATAGATAGATTAGATAGATAGATTAGATAGATAGATTAGATAGATAGATTAGATATATTAGATAGATAGATTAGATAGATAGATTAGATAGATAGATTAGATAGATAGATAGATTAGATAGATAGATAAAATAGATTAGATAGATTAGATAGATCTCGGTGGGGGGGGCTCAAATTCCAGGGGCAATTTTTAGAGCTAAATTGCTATGATAGCATGTAAAACTTTCCTGTTTTTTTCTGCACCAGTTGTACTCTCTACGCATGCGCAGCCTTGTTTCCAAGCGCACTTTTTTTTTTCTTTATCTTCAAGTTTACCAAGCAAACCTCTCCTCATTGGAGGTATTAAATTTGCCGCTTTCTTTTCCCGGGTCGCGTGTGTCATCCGCTGCTACACTTTTGTAATATATTAATAAACATATTGTATCTATATTTATTTGAAATGTAGTGTCGAGGCGCCAAACATTGATTATATACTCCGTCCACCGCCATTTTAGTAGTTTTCCTCCATTATTTTTATTATACCTGTTACTTTCATTTTACCCTCCACATATTTTGTCTGTGATCGATGAGATTTCGTGCCACAGACACCACGGTGTTAGCTCTTGGCCTCCGATCTTATCAGACTTGGTCACATGTATACCTAGAAACTAATTTGAAGGATGTAAGCCACAGCCATTACAACGCGTGTTCGTCAACACAAAGACATTATTAAGATTATGCGTTTATCATGCGTGGTAAATGCATACTAGTTGTAAAAGCATGTGTGGTAAAGCGATATGAGTGCTAATGGTTTCGTGGTGACGATCACGCGTGTTTATGAACCAGGTCTGGGCGTGGTGGACTCCAGGGCACCAGGCGGAGGGCCAGGCAGCCCCTCTCATACAATATAGAAGTGATATAGGATTTTTGAAACTTAAAAAAAATGATTTCACAATTATCCTAGATGTCTTCTGTTAGTATGTTTATTAAATACATGAATATATGTTTTTAAACAATTAAAAACATTTGCGTCTTTTGAGTACGGGGCACGGTACATGACGTCACACAGAAGTTTTGATGCGATGCGTAACGTGAAAGGGTATTCGTAGCATATGCTGAGAATGATTAGCAGTACAGGCTATGGTGCGATCACTCTCTCACTGTCAAATCAGAAGACACAGCGTTCTATTAGAATGGTTAGAAGTGGTCACTCATTGGAGATCCGATTCAGCTGTGTGGCTTATCCACAGTATCATAACGTTACTTTTTAACCTGTTCAAGTTTGAGGTTTGCATGACATACTATGCTATAGGCAGATATGGATCTTTAGCCAGCGCTTATCTCCATGAAGCTTGGTTATTACTATTTACATATAGGTGCCTGAGGGAGGGAAAAGAAGTCTATCTGAATGGCGAGGATTGCACAATAGCATCAGCTCACTCCTTAATTTGTAGACACATACAATTGCATGGCTCTTGTAATGAAGATGCGCCTAATTTGGCCTGAGTTTTGAAAGGCACTTAGACACCTGCTATCGTACCAACGTTCAGTTTACTGGAAACGGGAGTTATTTACTTTGAAATAATGATTGTTGTGCGATGTTAGCAGGCATTGCTTACATGATTACGGTAACTGAGCGTGTGGTTTGCTATAAAAAAGTTGTGTTTACTCCTCTGCATGGGAAGCTTGATTTTTCCATGTGGCAGTCTATTCCGACCTTGAAAGCAGAGTCAACCAAATGAGTCGTATAAGAGCGATATTGTCTCAAAGAGAGGTCGCTCTTACATCTGCTAGAGAAACATGTGTCCTTCATGTAGCAAACACCCGCACAGAAGTGCATGCTTTATTAAATACAGACGTGCTCTTGAATGTTGGGGAGTTAATTTAGAGTATCTTTAATAAAGTAAAGTAAAGTAAAGTCCACATTTGTAAAGCGCACAATCACCCGTAAGGGTCTCTAGGCGCTGGGGGGCCGTCGGGAAGATTAAGCGAGCTATTGCCCAGAGTCACATGGTGCTGGGCTGACCTGCCGCCGGAGCCGGGGATCGAACCGTGGTCCCCAGATTCCAGCGTCAGTCGCCCTGGCCGCGGCGCCACACCTCTTCCCTTTAATTTCTTCTCTTTAATGCGTCCTTGACTACAGGGTTACCTTACTTTTTTAAAGTTAGAAGCAGTAGCCTTGTGACTTTTTTTTCAAACTATATTTGGTGTCTTCATGGCATTTTTTAATTCGATGTTTTCCAGCATCTTTGGTGGATTCCCCTTAATACTCGCATTTGTTGCCGGTGTGCTTCTAATAATTTGTTTACTGAAATATGGATGCACATCCTGCAGCACACGAGAATATGTCCCGGCTGTTGCTGGTAGGCAACCGAATGCTTAGTTATTACGGAGCGCTGCCTCTGGCTACATTGAGTGCAGCTTATGGATTATCGTTTGGATTATCGTTTCGATTCTCCTTTTTGAAATGCGTTCAATCGGTCTTCCATTGCCTGAGCTGCGATTTCGACTGGGCCCTGGATTTGTGTCTCTGCTGTACGGTGTCTCCCAATGCGGATTATGACCAGCTGATGAGTACCTTAGTGGTTCATGACTTGCTTTGTTCTGGCGGCATTATTATGGCCTTAGCAGCGATACATGGAATAATGGGACGTTGGAATGTTTTTGCAACTGCGCTTGAGTTCTTGGCAAGCAGTTACATTGAAGATGACCAGAGTTTTCCTCCGATGGTGATCGAGGCTCCGGTCGTTGAGGAACATGTATGTTCATTCTCACTATTGAATTGGATGGCTGAAATGTTTTCAGATGAGAACAATGACTTCCTCTTGGAGGCTGTTGCTACAAACTGTGCTTATACGCTGTTAGATTAAGACTTGATTTTTCTACGTATTCTTTATTATTTAGCTAATGTATTCTATCAAACAGCGAATAATTTTTTTTGCAAATTTGAAATAGACTGCTTTTTAGGCTTGGACTCTGCGTTCCTAATTCGCCCACGTTTATATCATGTGCTTCGATCGAGGGAGGGTGTCGTGGGCTGAGCCTTGCACTCACACCGTCTTAAACTAGCATGGGTTTATTAGAAGCTTAAACGCCATTTTTGCTTTACTGCTCTGCACACCACACGCACTTGTGATATTGTTTAGAGAAGGCTGAGTATTTTGCTTTACATGAGAATAATTTGGTATGCTACATTTGGAGACTGCCTCGCTAGTTTAGTGTATATAGTGAGAGCGTGGAACATCAAGGTTATCTTGAATACTGTGTCTGTTATTCAGAATGATCCTCGCACGTTCGAGCCATAACACATATGCAGCTGTGGCCACCTCTGATACTGGCGCGTTTCATAATGCATTGTGGAGGCAAAGTTATACACAGTTGGAGAACATTCGTATCTTGACAGTTTGTGCAGAACTCAATGTGATCCACTACTGCTGAGTACCAGAGGTATGGGTCTGCCCATGTAATCCTATGAGACTTTCTGTAGTTATAAACTAACGTGCTCGGTGGGGAGGGTGAAATGTAGGTATATTTTAAATGTGTTTACCTTTAGCATTATAGGATGCTATTTCCCTTTGTATTTTATAGAATAGTAACAATGCCGACAACCTTGTTTCTAATAATATATTTGGTTGTATTATCTAAGGTACTGTGCATGAGATTATGGCGTTATAAATAAACATTTCAAACTTGCACGTGTCTTTATTTACTCCTAGTTTTGGACTGGTGTAAGACTATAATGAAAGAGTGGTCTTGTTATCCACCTTACTTGTAATCTAAGTCGCATGTTCTGGGTTGACTAGTCATTGGTGTTTTTGCTCTAGGACAAAGAACCAATGAGTCACTGATTGCTAGTCTGGTAGGGGGTTTGTGTAGGTGGGTTTTGGTTCACCGTAATTCACTGAGGTCCTAAGTCTTTATGCACAGTTCTGTGTAGCAGCAGAATTCCTGGAACAGTAGTTACAACAAAAAGGCTCGATAAAGGGTGTGCACTTTGAATATGAATATAAAATAGAAGAATAGTTGATAATCACAGCTAAGGAATGCAGCAATTAAATGTGTGTATGTGTGTATGATGTGTAGATTGAGTGGAAGATGAAAAACATGAAAAATAAGAAAGGCTGGAGAGACGCAAACTACCCACTGCATTGTCAGTGAAGTGGATCTTTGGATTTCCAGCTCATTACACACATAGGGTGTTGGATTCCGCAGCGGGAGCAAGAGAAACGAGTACCACATCAAAGGAAGAAAGCTAGTGCATACAGTACACACAGTTGGGCAGATTTACAAGCCCGTGGGAAAAAATATGCAAAAGTGGCACAAGGGGCTTGTAAATCTGCCCCAGTGTGTGGTAGAAAAGACGCAAGAAAGGAAGGAAGTGTGCAAATTACCCACTGCTATTCACGGGTAGTAGTTACCAAGATGGCTGAATAAAGGGCCTGAATTTGAATTAAAGAAGAATAATTGATAAGCTCAGCCAAGAAAGGTAGCAAGTAGGTGTGTGTATTTGTGGATGTTGTGTTTATTGAGCAGAAGATGACTAAGGTGAAAAATAAGAGGCTGCAGAGATGCAAACTTTCCATTTATTTGTAAAGGAAGTGGGTGTTCAGTTTTCCAGTGCAATATATATATCTATATGCGACTCACCTTTCCGCAACGGGGGAGGAAACCCTCGAAAATATATATATATATATATATATATATATATATATATTATATATATATATATATATATATATATATATACACACACACACACACATAGGTTTCACACACGTTATAGTTAGGAGTTAGCATTTAAAAATCCTTAGAAATTCACTGAAAAAATCATAGGTTTCACACATGTTCTAGTTAGCTGGACATTTCACTCATACAAAACCTTTGAAATTCCCCCGCTATTGTTAACTATAACTCGCGTGCCTGCAATGCACTGCTGATGACATCACATATTACATCACTCATGACATGGTCAGTGACATGACTGAGGACATCATCCAGTGAATGTGTGTTTTTCTGAAAATTAAATATGTTTTATATATGTATATCTCAAGGTCGATGGAAGAATAAATGAGTAAATAAGTGTCTAAACGGATGATTTTTTTGTGTAAAATTGATTGTATAACTGACTTAAGTGTATCTTAGTGAATACATGTATTAATGTGTAATGTTTAAATATCTGTATCAGTGTCTTACTTTGTGTATAAGTGGCTGCATGTGTTGGTGAGTAGCTTCATGAGTGTCTATATAGGTTATTAGTTGGTTTTTTGAGTATCAGTATGAGTGTCTGTATGGTTCGGTGGGGGATATTACTTAGCGCATAGATGCATGAATGAGTGACTCACTGTTTGTATGTGTTTTGAAGACAGCATGTGTACAGGACTGTATAGGTGGATGAGTGTGTATGGGTGTGTTAGTGAGTGAATGACTGTCTCAATAGTGTCTTTATGAGTAAGTACATATGCTTTAATCTAGTATTTGGGAGTATTGTTGTATGTAAGTGGGTATATGTGAGAGTGAGAGATTGGATGAGTTCCTGTATAAATAAGTATGTGTTTCTATAAGTGATTGTTTAAGAGAGTAAGTAGGTGTATGTTTCTGTAAAAGTAAGTGTAGTGGTTTGTCTATAGCTGTATATCCAAGTAAATGGATGTTTGATAGTTTATTTGCATGTGAGAGTATGTGTGAGAGTAATTCTATGGATGAGTGACGGTGTGTAACAGCATGTATAGGTGTAGGAGTACCTATGATGAGTGATTACATGTATGAGTGACTATTTAGAAGTGTTGGTGAATGAGTGGATGTGTATGTAGATGGTGGAATTACTGTATAGGTTGTTGTAAGTGGTATTGGTATCTCCACTTTTTTTAAATTTAGTTTGTTTTTGAATGTGTGTATCAACAGTTATATTACGCTGAGAGCAGGTCTGCCACTCTGTCACAATGATGATGTCATCAGTGAAGTCATCAGTGATATAATTTCAGATGTCGTCAGTGATGTCTTGAGTGATGTCACTGACCATGTCATGAGTGATGTAATATGCGAAGTCATCAGCAGTGCATTGCAGGCACGCAAGTTATAGTTAGCTGAACTAACTATAATGGGGGAATTTCAAAGGTTTTGTATGAGTTAAATGTCCAACTAACTATAAGGTGTGTGAAACCTATGGTTTTTTCAGTGAATATACACACACATCTATATATACACACACATACATTTTTTCCCATTGACATTGAAGAATGAGTGGATTTACAAGTGCCTGAATGGATTATTTAGTAGGTGCGTGACTAACTATACAAGTGAGTGATTGAACGGGTCTTACTGAATGCATAAGTTAGTGACTAAACTATGTGGAAGTCTGTATTAGTCTCTCAGTTGGTATGTGTAAGTGGCTGCATGGCTTGGTGAGTAGCTACTTGAGTGTCTATATGGGTTATTGATTTGTTGTCCGGGTGTCTGTGTGGGTGGATGGGTGTGTGGGTGGATGGGTGTGTGACTACATGGGTGTGTGACTGCATAGATGTGCGAGTGGGTGATTCACTGGTTGTATGGATTCAAAAGTGCATCTGGGAAGGGCTGTACGGGTGAGTTAGTGTGTGTATGGGTGTGTTGGTGAGTGAATTAATGTCTCAGTGGTATATGTGTGAGTAACTACATATGTTTTAAGGCAGATATGTGAGTGTTGGAATATATAAATGACTATACGCGAGTCAGTTATTTGAAGAGTGTGTATAAATGAGTGTCAGCTTCTATCAGTGATCTGCATAAATAAGTTTTGTAGTGTGTATAAATAACGGAGTTGGTATGTATAACTGTATACATGAGTAAATTGGTATGTGATTGATTCTTTGCATGACTGACTAGGTGTGTGAGTAACTATGGATGAGTAGCAGAGTGTTACTGTATGTATAGGTGTATGAATGCATATTATAGTACTGTATTGATGAGTAACTGCATGTATATGTGACTTGATGTATGTGTAGACCTAGGAAATAGTGGTTGGTATGTACGATCTGGCATTGTGTGTATGGTTTCAAAAATAGTAGTCTGTATTTTAGAGTGCTTGTATCAAACTTTATCTTAGGGCATCAGTATATGCATCAGATTTTCACATGAATGATATCAGTGATGTCATTTGAGAGGTCATCAGTGATGTCACTGACCAGGTGATGATTTAAGATGTGACGTCATTACCAGTGCATTGCGGGTGCGCGAGTTAGTTAGCTCAACTAACTAGAACAGGCGAATTTCTCTGGTTTTATACGAGTCAAATGTTCAACTAACTATAACGTCCCTGAAACCTATGGTTTTTTTAGTGAATTTCTAAGGTTTTTTAAATGCTAATTCCCAACTATAATGTCTGTAAAACCTATGGTTTTTTTCAGTGAATTTCAAAAGTTTTTTAATGTTAATTTCATATTTTAATGTTTATAAAACCTATATTTTTTCTATTAGATTTTTAAATATTTTGGAACTCTATTATACTTCTTTTTTTAACTTTAAAAATAATGTAATGTTTTATATCTTCCCAAAAAAATATGTATTTTTTTTTTTTAGAAAACTGCACTCCCATACCAGTAGCATACCAAGCTCCCTCACCACGCAAATCAGATCCGCCATATTGCTAAACCCGTAAATGATGCGCATTTCGTATCCGACGGGTTCGTGACACCGCGTCCAGCATAACATCATATACGCATGAAGTCGTCCCAGCTGCTCCTTTGGTATCAGACGGGTACGCAGTACCAAGCCACGCGTTGCATCATGTACGTATGGGGTCGCGCCCGCTGCGAGTTACGTATGCGACGAGTGCACGCCTTCAGGCCCTGCATTACGTCACAGATGTACGGTGTCGCGCCGGGTACGCCAATACCTCTTTTTTTTCTCAAAAGTATATCTAAATAACTTTAAACAGTATATGACAGCAAGCGATAATCTCAAATATTTATAACATTTATAGATTTCTAACTGTAATAAACATATGTTATGATAAATATATTTTCTCAAAATAGGGTCAGGTGCGGCCTCCTGGCACCCTAGGTGCAAGATTGCCATGCATTTGATGGCTTCATAACATTTCCCATTGTATCAGTTGGACGACCCCACCCATTTTGGTCATTCTCTATACAGCGTTTGATGAGACACCTCTTCACCTTAAACAGCTTCTTTGAAAAGTTTTTTGATGTATACACATATCTTATACTACACACAAAATGCAACGATCATCTTTATCAATATTCATAGTCTGTACATTAGCCTTCATGCATCTGAAACAGTACATCAAAAAAACAAATGTGTTACACGATGCCCCGGGGGTGCGTGTGCGTACATTATTGTGCTGCCTTTCGGCCTGTGTTTTGGTGGCTCTAAGAAGTATCATCAGCCACAGGCAGAGTGCACATCCTAGATCACATGTGACAAACAGTAAACAGTAACGTGTAGATTTGTATTGCTGTACGCTCGGTTGTCAGGCTTTACCAATATAGTAGTGCGTTATATGTGAGACTTTCAGATTCACGTTTGACATACATTGCTTGACTGTAATGAGCATTATCACTGTGTACGACATAGCCGCACTGCTGATCCTCCCTCCATCTGAGCACATTCACATGTGTACGCTTCGCGATAGCAATACTTTCAATACCACACACCTTTGACATGCATGTCTGCGCATATCCACAACCTTGACACCGACATGTGATGTTCACCATTCAATCTTTTCGACCAGCATCTCATTAGCGATAGTTGCCCCCCTCCAGATACATGCTACATTAATGTAAATTGCGCATTCTGCAACGTCAAAACTGCAAAAGAAACACATAAGTACACTACCTGGCCAGGCAGGAACTTAAAGCCCAGAACCCCGGAACAATTATTCACACCCCTAAGCTGGCCTGGCATACGCAAACCCAACCCACTTTGCGTACGTATAAATAGGATAACGACGATGCCATATGTCCCAGTTCTTCTACACTGCCTCAGGTGATATGGCCGCATCTACCTCGCAAATCACAATGCGCACTCAAAAAAGGAATCCATGAGGTGTACACCATCCTGCCAATCAACACTGGTTCTAAATTGTGAACCCACCTGCCCGTGGTGTTTCCAAAGGAATCCATGAGGTGTACACCATCCTGCAATCAACACTGCAACTGAATTGTGAACACTGCTGCCGTAGTGTTTGAGCACATAACAATGACAGCAGGTGAGCATTGGGGCCTGGGTGGATAGCGGCTCCAATTGAGCGCAGTGCTGCGGGAGTGGTGGGATGCACAGGTGCGAACAAGCGAAGTTGCCCTGCGTAATGATGTGATCTCGAACCTCATTCAGTCACATGTGTCTCATTTTAAGGACCTGCTGGACCATACTGTAGGCCTGAGCCAGCGAGCAGCGCTGTCCTACACGTGGCATTGGCTTTTAGAGCACTGTAGTGAGCTCATTACTAAGAGTACATGTGCACAGGCTTCCGCCACTGCATTACACGCACACATTATGCTTCTAGCATGCGCTCTGTTCCTTTGCATGTGAACCTTGTTATAACATTTTTTAACCTTGTGTATTGTCGTGCACTCCAAATCCTCTTTGAACAATGATTACCACTAACAGTTGATAGATCGTACTTCAAAAACGAAGGATGCACTCAACTGGTGTTTTCTATTAACCGCTACCGCGATAGCGGGTTTTCCCGCTGTGCGCTGAATTTTGAAAAACGCGCGGTTTGTGACAAAGCCAGCTCGTCATCCGCGTAGCGAAGGTAACGGCCATGACGAGCTGGCTTTGTCATCCGCATCGAAGGGGTTAAGCTTGAAATAAACCTTCATTTACCTCCAGACGTTTCCACCATTAAATGATTTCTTCCTTTTCAGACACTGAATTAATTGACCGAAAATGGGTGGAGCGGGTGCTCACCCAGTCATGATGCCCTCGGCATCCCGACGCCTTCCATCGTGGTATCAAGACACCGTCCCCATGCAGAGACCTGCTCTCCCACCCTACAAAGGTACCCCGGAGTTGGAGCTTGCACCGGCACGTCGTTGGACACACCGGTGGTGTCAGGTGAGCAGTAAAGCCTCGGTGCGCAGGACCTACAATTGAGCCCAGTGGGGGAAAGGTGCTGGGGTGCAGCACCCTGGGTGCACAGGTGCAGAAAAGCGATGTTCCTGTGGCTAATAATGTAATCTCTGGCCTCATTCATATGTTTTCATTTTAAGGACTTGCTGGACCAAACTCTCGCAGACCCCAGCGTCCTAAACACTGAGGGCTGGGTTCAATAGGCCGACGCTCGGTCTCCTCCTCCCTGACTTTCCCTCCCCTTCTCCCCACTCCCTTTCCCTCCCGTTCTCACTATCTTCCTTTCATTTGGACTACTTTTCTTTTCCTCTTCCACATGGCACACATACTTATGTTTAATTTTTGTCTATCAGGTTTTGTACGCTGCTTCCAGAGGAGTCCCACCGACGTATTTCATGTTATACTGTTTGTTCTAATAAACTTTTCCCCCATAAGAGTGTATACGTCTTCTTTTTCAGACACTTGTCTGTAGTTTATTGTGAAAATCGTCTGTTTATAGGAGGATATGAAGGAATTTTTTTTTTAATTTTGCGGTTCACCTACCAAATATAAACCAGACATTACATAAATGAAGCATGCGTAATTCTACAACTGCAAGGGTTCTATGTGTGTATCACTTTATAACAGCAGGAGTACTGCCCATGTGAGTACAGAACCAATAAGGCACTGCCTAGGACCACCGAGGCTTCAGGGACTGGTGAGGCCCACACTGCATTTTTAAGTAAAGCCCCGGAGGGTGGTGATCCCCAGGCTTCAGTTGGCCTCGAAAACCCCCGAACAATTAGTGAACAATACACGGGAAGGTGGCACTCCCCTAGGCTACGAAACGTCTGTGCGCTTCCGCTTAATTTACATCCCCAGTCCTACAGAGACCCTGCAGTATAATAATAGGATTAGCCATGGAACATTACCCACCAGGAGCCTCATTTAAATCAACGAGTGAGACCTGGCTTTTTTTTTGTTCTCCATTTTTACCATCCGGATCCGCTCTATTGTACGAGTTACTTATCTTCAGTAACGATGTATCTGGTAGAGAAGATTCTAGCCGCAGATTCCTTCACGGTGAATTATCCCCAGACGTGAGACTGGATCTGGAAAACTTGCCACAGCATCCCTGCAGGCCGGGGCGGGACGACATCACGAGACTCCGCCCAGGCATCGTCCACGCACGTGACTTCAGCGAGGTCACACAAGACCCACCCCAGCACGCCTACGTCAGTTTTCTTCGGAGAACTTTTCCGCACCACAACACGGAACCACCAGATAAAAAACTGCGGAAGCATGGGAACAGTGTGCGAAAAGCAGAAAATTTGAGAAGAAACGGAGACTAACACCACCACCACAGTAGTTTCACACCGGAGAACCCAAGGCAGGGGGGGAAGAAGGAAGAAGAAAGAGAGAAAGAAGGAAGAAGAAAGAGGAAGAAGGAAGGAGAGGAAGAACCCTGAGGCGCCACCCTGCCAGCACATAGACAACATCCCACCTCTGTGCCCCGGAGGCAAGGAACATGCGTAAGGACATGGTACACGTAGGAAACCCACCACCCCCAACCTGAGCAAGGAAGGGGACCAGTCCCAACACAGACAGGGACAACAAACATCCAAGCCACCCCCAACATAAGGGCAACCACCCACAAGGGACAAGGGCAGACATGACCAGATTACCCTTAATCAGAGGACAGGGATAGAAAGCAATCCCCTCAAAACCTGGAGTAGCCAGAGCAGCAGGGCACCAGGGAACCGGGGCACAATCCTGCAAAGAACCAAGGAGGAATGAACCGCCTCCAGACAGAGCCACCCGTCAAGAGCAAAGAAGGCACTCACATGAGAAGCCGCCCCCCACCGGGAGGAGAGTACCAAAGACCAACACAAGGGTCCTCGCAGAATGGGGGAGGAAGGGCGGGCCGTGAAGGAATCTACGGCTAGAATTGTCTTTATCAGATACATCATTACCGAAGGTAAGTACCTCGTACATCTGATAGACTACTAGCCGCAGATTCCTTCACGTAGAATAGATACCCGAGCAATACCCCGTGGGAAGGAGGGTCTGCGAAAGGACCCCACTAGCCAATACAGAACAGAGGACCCGACCTGTGGACCAGGCAGAACCTCGTCCCTGCCAGGCAATGGGACCCCCACAAGCCGAATCCAACCGACTCCAAGAGGATGTAGGGGGGAGAAGAAGATGTCGAAGAGGCCCGTACTCTCACAGCAGAGGAACCAAGGGCAAGTCGGAGAGGCTGAAGCACCACACTCCCCTATCAGGCAACTAACCGCCACCCCATGCAAAGACAGGAAGAGCAGAAGACAAAGCCTAGAGGACCCAAGGAAACCGGGGAAAAGAAGGCAAACCCACTCCAGATGGAGAGCAACATGCCAGCCAGAACAAAGTCGGCAGTCAAAGCCACCAGAAGCAAGAAGAACAGCCCGAGGCAGAGTGGGCAGCGCCCGGAAAGGGAGAACACCGGATCATTCCAGATCTCAGGGCAGGAGCAGGGAGAGGAGGAGATGCCCGGGCACACCACCACGAGTGGCCGCGCACACGACCTCAGGAAGCAAAAGCAACGCACTTAAACGCCATGGAGAACAGGCAACTGAAGGCGACCAGAACCCCCTGGCAGAGCGCAAGCCATATGACATCGTACCCTAGTTAGGGTAGTGATAGCTAAGTCCCAAAATATGGGAACCCTCTTTGGAAGAACTTCCGCAGCAGAGGAACAAACAAAAGAGCCACGGGGGGGAAAAAAACACCCACGCGAAAGGCTTGACAAGCAGCCCAAGCAAGCAGAAGGCCTAATCTCAGGGCCAAGTCTGCACAACAATTCCAACACACACATGATCAACAAAAGGGCCGTCCAGCAGCCAACCGTGCTAAAGTCCCAAGGAAGGACACAAATGGCCAGAACACACCCTCCACAGCCAGAATAACCGGCCTAAGAAGACCCAGAATCAACCTGACTCAGTTGTCACTGAGGAGAGGACGGAGGAGGATAAGGCGGAGGAGGAGGAGGACAGAGCCCTGCCAAGAGCCTCTGGATGGCGGTGTCGGCCAGGGCATGGAACAACAGTCTGCCATCAAACGGAAGGTCAATGAGTCACTCCCAAATATTCTCAGGGAATACTCCATCCCGAAGCCAAGCATGGTGAGGGAGAGCGACCGAGGAAGCCATGGCCCGGCCCAACACCTCAGATGTCCAGAGTGAAGCAGAGAATAAACGCCGCAATCTCCCACAAACAGGAGAAGGCCCGAGCCAGGACACACAAGGTGTTCAGGGCACGCAGGGAAGCGCTGGTTGAGGCGAACATGTTGCGCCCCCAAGAGTCCAACCAGCTGCCTCTCTGGATGGCGGAGTCAACAGCGGCGGCAGGGAGGGAAAATCAGTCCGCAAAAGATGACTGGAGGCAGAGGGGTGAAGGGAAAGGCACGCCGGGTCACGCGGCGCTGGGAGATGCCGGTGCAGAAGATGTTGAGGCACTGGGTCCCCTGAGGCAGGACGCCTCCAAGCCCCCGTCAAGGAAGAAAGGAGTGAACCTTCAAAGAGAAGAAAGATTTCTTACCCACCAGAGCCCTGGTGGGGGACCTCTAATAGGTGGTCCACCGGAAAGTGAGCCACCGGGTCACCCATACGCAGTTTGCCCACAGCCGTGGACACCGCGTGAGCGAAGGCCGCACCCGCCTCTATAGGGCCCCGCGGCGAGGAATGCAGCTCCTCCGTGGGCGTGGGCAACTGCTGCAAACTAAGGCGCCGTCCCCAAGACCAAGCGGGGCGGGCAAGGGCCAGACCTGGAAGTCAGTAGGAGCCAAAGAATGAGGGACCTGCCCCTCTTCTGATGAACACCTCAGCCTCAGGAATTGTGGGGGAGCCGCCCTTCGACGCCGGGGGGTCATTCTTCGACGCCGGTGAAAAACACACCACACGGCGACCAGTCTCCGGGGAGGAGAACACCAATATACAGCCTGCCTCCGGAGAAGGAACATCCGAAGACGAATCCGCGGTACGACCCCTGCCGGAGCCATAGAGTCCGCTGCCTGAGGCAAGGTGTCGGCACCATCCGGCGTCGCCAGACAAGGCTCCTCCAAGTCAACCCGTACCGGAGACTAGAGCGGGGCTGGAGTCAAACCGGCCCGGGGCGGCGACGACCGAACCTCCACGAGGTGGGGCGGGGGGGGGGCAGGGGGAGTACGAGACAGGCCTGGGGAGTGACACGAAGACCTCCGTCAGTCACGGCCAAAAATGAGGCGTAGATCGCACGGCAACCCATACGGCAGTGCCAGGGATGATTCCACCTCTGACTGGCCCCCCCTCGAGGCGACCGCCTATGGGGAGGAACGAGAGGGGCCCGGAGAGGGGTGATCATTCCTCACCCAGCCCCGACCCGGAGCAGGGCGAGGAGGGTACACCGACCCCCGTAGCTCCGCACGTTCCAACTGCTGCCGGCACCGTAGCGGCTCCAGCAGCGGCCTTAGACAGGACCACCTTGTCAAAGGACCAAGAGGGGCACGGGATGCGACCCGAGCCCCGGCGACCTCCCATGACACCACATGGACTCCCGCAGGAGTTTGCAGCGAGGCAGAGAAGCCGTGGCCTCAAGGAGGTAACCCAGAGGAGCCACACCCCAACAGCACCACACCCTCCAAGCCTGGATCCAAACCAGTCGGCGCCAGAGCCACCGGTGGGTCCGCCGACGCCCCAGGAGGGGGAGACTCCAGCGAGGCCTGCAAAGCCGCCGTATATGTCTCCATTTGGACTCTCGACACCCCAACACCGGGAAAAGGTGGATAGGACCAAACGCGGGGTCGCATCACCCGCGGAAAGTCCACATCCCCAGCAGGCCGGAAACCAGCCCCATGGACAAACTGCAACACTTACCTGAGCGCCGCTTCCGGTGGGGTAACATCGGAGAAGGCCGAGGGCGACGACCACGGCCGAATCTGAAGCCGTCGCCGAAGCAGACCGAGGGGAGGGCGACGACATGGAGACGCACCGAGAGAAGTTTCATGCAGCGCTCCCGCCGCGACTTCGGCTTCAACTGTTGACAGGTCTCGCAGACAGTGGTGCCGTGATCCTCCCCAAACACCACATACAAATGAGGTGCGGTCCATCGCCGACATAAGATGCCCACAAAACGTACAAGTTTTGAAGCCCGAAGGCATTCGCACACTGTTCCCCAAAATAAATGGGCAAAAAAGGGGCCCGTAGCAAGGACCGGATCCGCGTTGCACGCAGAAAAGGAAAAAAATTACGTAGGCGGGCTGGGGCGGGTCTTCTGTGACCTCACGGACGTCACGTGCGCGGACGACACATGGGCGGAGTCGCGTGGTGTCATTCCGCCTCCGGCGCGCAGGGATGCTGTGGCAAAAGTTTTCCGGATCCAATCTCAAGCCTGGGGATATTTCTACGTGAAGGAATCTGCGGCTAGTAGTCTATCAGATAAAGCGATACAAAGTTTTCCTCCCCTCGCTTCAACTAGTCAAACTAGAATTTGCAATCGCAGAGTGGAAGCCATGCACCTGCCCTCTAATAGCAAACAAATGTCCCGGGGAGGCACACCCCAGGACATTGCATTAGCTGCGCCTGGGAGGTCGTGCTCCCTAGGACCACGATGCATTGGTTAGTATAAACGCATACTAACACTACTTACGTGTAGTACAGCGACCAGAGTGTAGTGAAGTGGCAGAGGAAGTGCAAAATCTAAAAATATAAATCCTACCAGGTTGGATGACATAGTTCAATGAGCAGACGACCCTGGGATGAGTAGAAACAGCTACACGAAGAAAACAGGTCTTCAGCACAATGCAAACAACTTTGAAATATTGGTGAGTACTGACTTCTTTTTACCTTCTCCTGCTAGTCACCAAATGTATGTAGTGAAGAGGTAGACAGCAGTGGATCCGATAAATAGATTTATTGCAGGTAAACAAGACACCTTAAACACCCACCAACAGGAGCAGATAGCAAGGCAACTGTCTTCTCCAGCACCGTGTACAAACTCCCCAAGGTTCCCCTCATGACAGCCCTACATTCTAACTTTACATACTTAGATTCTAGTAGAATTACATACCAACATTTTACTATGTCTTACATTGGAATACAGTATTAACAATATGAGAGAGAGGGAAAAAGGCACCCTCGGTCCCCCGGGCTAATTTTGTGAAACAACAAGAGTGTGTCGAAAAACAATATAAGTTATTAGCACATGATCAGAGATCGATATGGCCCTATTAACTCCACATTGGAAATAGCTATGGATTTTATTGGAAGCCCTCACTCCCCACCCTGGGTGGTGACATGCTTCATCATCGGGCCCACCAGGAGAAGCCAAATGCCTCCCTGGTGTGCTACAACGCCAGATTACTGCGGAGCTGGTTTTGTGACAGTGGTGTGAAAAATGTGGTGTTTAAAATTGTCAAGAAACTGTACCAGAATTTTTTTTTATTCTGTGGTCAGTCTGACAAGGTTAAAATATGTGTCGGGAAATTTGCCAATTAATGTATTGGTTATTTCCACTTTTAGAGTGGGGTCGACATGTTTCAGCCCTTGTGTAAGATTTACCGGGCTTTCTTCAGGACCATGTAATATGTACCTCGGCGGTGTGGGAGCGCTAAGGTCCACCCTACCAGAGGACGTGAAAGTTAAAAACGGTCGTGTAAAAATTAGTGCAGAAAAAACAAACCACCAAGTAGTGGAATAAACCTCTGATTAAGAGGGACCTGTGTGGTTTGTATAAAAAACGATCCACTCCCCATAGGTCTCGTGGATCCACGAGGTCCGGTTGCAGGGAGCGCTAGGTGCCAAACGGGTGCTGGGCGTAGCGGGCGGTGAGCCATTGTCGCCCCACCCACCTCCCGAGACTTATGGGGAGTGGATCGTTTATACAAACCACACAGGTCCCTCTTAATCAGAGGTTTATTCCACTACTTGGTGGTTTGTTTTTTCTGCACTAATTTTTACATGACCGTTTTTAACTTTCACGTCCTCTGGTAGGGTGGACCTTAGCGCGCCCACAACGCAGAGGTACATATTACATGGTCCTGAAGAAAGCCCGGTAAATCTTACACATAAGGGCTGAAACATGTCGACCCCACTCTAAAAGTGGAAATAACCAATACATTAATTGGCAGATTTCCCGACACATATTTTAACCTGGTCAGACTGACCACAGAATAAAAAAAAATTCTGGTACAGTTTCTTGACAATTTTAAACACCACATTTTTCACACCACTGTCACAAAACCAGCTCCGCAGTAATCTGGCGTTGTAGCACACCAGGGAGGCATTCGGCTTCTCCTGGTGGGCCCGATGATGAAGCATGTCACCACCCAGGGTGGCGAGTGAGGGCTTCCAATAAAATCCATAGCTATTTCCAATGTGGAGTTAATAGGGCCATATCGATCTCTGATCATGTGCTAATAACTTATATTACATTGGAATAGTACACAGAGCACATGACTTTACAGCAATGAGCTCATGGTTTCATCCAGGAGTCTTCAGACAGGTAGGGTTGAGATGTTCGCTTCCCACTCTTCCTATTATATAAAACACAAACTAACACTACTTCCACAGGTATACTACAGCACCCAGAGCACATCACTTTACAGCAATGTGCTCCCGATTTAGGCTCACGGTTTAATCCCAGAGTCTTCAGACCAGTCCCTATTGATGTGTTATCTAGGGACCCAATCACTTTCCCAATTGCCCTATACACCATATCCTCCAACTCGCCTTAAATTCTCTCATCCAGCTTTCCTCAGACATTTTGTCACCCTAGAAGATCTAAGGTATTAGGGACTATAGGGCTAAACTAGTTAAGACAGTAATGAAAGGGCTAAGGTAGCCTAGTTAATCAGGTAAGAGATGATTGAAGGGGCAGCTGTCCAAGAAAAGTCAGTTGAGGTAACTAAAAGGGGACTAAAACTGCCAAAGGTCTCAGTGACAGACCGTAATTGAATCATGCCCAACACTTAAAATGGCTGCTCCTATTGTGTGGCAATATTCTTAGCCCATACACCTAAAATGGCAGCCGCAAGAATGCCCGGTGTGTCGTCGGCCACTAGGGGGGTTTCACAAAAAATCTTCCTAACAGGAAGTGCAATGCCTAATTGGTGTGGACGCGAAGGGAAGAGTGCCGCACTGAAAAAGACGTCAAACCAACTAAGCAGAATCTGTACGAACATCTCCTAAGAGGGGCGCCGCCCCAAAGAAAGCCAAACAATGCTGGGACATTGGTGCGGCCGCACACCAGATTGTGCTTCTCAACGAAGCCCCGGACTTATGGAGAAATCCCCCTACACCGGCAAAGAGACAGATGGCGGTCAAGGAAGGAGCCAACGTGTCTCTGGAAGGCAGCAGGCTACAGAGTCAGGCAAAGGCATGAGCACAGCCCGACCTACCACATTGTTTGAAAGTTGGTGAATAACCACAAAAGAACAGGGGGCACAGGAGCTGAGAAATACCATTGAGAAGTCCTACAGCGTAACCACAAACCGCGATTAAAGGAAATGTTAAATAGAGGAAATAAAGAAATTAGTGATGAATAAACAGCCACAGATGCGAGCAAATATGAAAGCGGTAGTGGGGCAAAGCAATTTACAAGTCTAAAGAACAAGTTACTTACCTTCGGTAACGCTTTTTCTGGTAGATACTATATCTGCCTGTGGATTCCTCACCTTGTGAATATCCCCCTTGCGCCAGCAACGTTCGGAAATTTTCTACGTAGTACGCAGACGTCACAGGAGCACGGCATCGCGCGCGACTCCGTCCGACGTCACCGACCCCATATCAGGCCCACGCCGGCGTGATGACGTCAGTTCCGCCCTTTTTCCGTGCCTTCGAGGCACACGGACGGACCAACGATAGCAAATATGCAAATGTACACAGTACATATAGAACAAAATCAATACAATAGTATAAACCATATATACAGAAAGACCAGGTATAGCAGAGTGGACAACGGGGAGGCGGGTGGGTCAGTGAGGAATCCACAGGCAGATATAGTATCTACCAGAAAAAGCGTTACCGAAGGTAAGTAACTTGTTCTTCTGATAGATACATCTGCCGTGTGGATTCCTCACCTTGTGAATAGATTCCCACAGCAGTCCCCACTCCCGGAGGAGGGTGTCCACTCTGCTACACCAGGAAATCTTGGGGGACAGAGCGCGCGAAGTGGCCATCCCTCCTCACCTCGGTATCCAAGCAGTAGTGCTTCGCGAAAGTGTGGAGGGAGGCCCAAGTCGCGGCCCTGCAAATATCCTCAACAGGTACACCCCTAGACAAAGCAGATGTTGCAGACTTTGCCCTAGTTGAATGTGCTCTAATACCCTCAGGAGGGTCCTTACCCGCAAGGGAGTAGCAGATCTTGATGCACAGGATTATCCACCTGGAAAGAGTGCGCTTGTGCACCGCTCTGCCCTTCTTGCAGCCAGAAAAACCAACAAACAGCTGGTCGTCCATCCGGAAGTCTTTAGTCCTGTCCAGATAGAAAGACACCGCCCTCTTAGGGTCCAGGCGATGCAGTCTCTCCTCCTCCTTGGAAGGATGTGGGGGAGGATAGAAGGTAGGAAGGGTAATGGACTGCCCAAGATGAAAAGGAGTCACCACCTTAGGCAGAAAAGCAGCCCTGGTCCTAAGAACCATCCTTTCAGCATGAATGGTCAGGAATGGGGGTTTAGAACTTAGAGCTTGAAGCTCACTTACCCTCCTTGCCGAGGTGATTGCAACGAGGAAGATCGTTTTAAAAGAGAGAAGCCTCAATGGACACTTGTGCAAGGGCTCGAAGGGAGAACCCATTAAAAAGGTCAGCACAAGATTCAAATCCCAGTGAGGAACAATAAAAGGGGTAGGAGGGAACATATTTATGAGACCCCTCAAGAATCTTAAAACCACCGGAGATTTAAAGAGAGAGGGCTGATCCGGCAAACAGAGAAACGCCGATAAGGCCGAAAGATACCCCTTGACAGTAGCCACAGCCAAACCTTGCTGCGCCAGACAAAGAGCAAATTGTAAAATATTAGATAAATGAGCCTTCAAAGGGTCAATATCTCTCTCCCTGCACCAAGAAACTAATTTCGACCACCTATAGGAGTAGATGGACTTAGTGGTGTCACGCCTGGCAGAGAGAATGACATCCACCACATCGTGAGGGAGAGAAAAAGAACTCAAGTTGCCCCGTTCAATCTCCAGGCATGAAGGTGTAATGTCTGGAGGTGGGGGTGTAGAACCTGCCCCTCCATCTGAGAGAGAAGGTCTGCCCTGTGAGGGAGACGGAGCGGGGGGTGAGAGGAGAGGTGGAGTAGGTCCGAATACCACACCCTTCCTGGCCAATCCGGGGCGACCAATATGACTTGGGCCCGGTCTTGACGAATCTTCCTCAGAACCCGAGGAATCAAGGGTATGGGAGGAAACGCGTAAAGGAGTTGATTTCCCCAACTCAACTGAAACACGTCCCCCAAGGCTCCTTGCATCGGATACTGGAGACTGCAGAATGACAGGCAGTGTGCATTCTCGCGAGTGGCGAATAGATCCACCCGAGGAGTCCCCCACATCTGAAAGATGTCGTGAACAACCTCCGGGTGAAGCCTCCACTCGTGGTCGGCAGAGAACTGCCGACTGAGACTGTCCGCACGAACGTTCAGAACTCCGGCCAGATGATTTGCCACCAGACAAATCTGATGGTCCTGAACCCAGGACCAGAGACGCAGAGCCTCTCTGCAGAGACACTGCGACCCTACTCCTCCCTGCTTGTTGATGTACCACATCGCAGTCGTGTTGTCCGTCAGGACTTGAACCGAACGACCGCGAAGGGAAGGGAGGAAGGCCTTGAGCGCCAAACGTATCGCCCTCAATTCCAGAAGGTTGATGTGAAACAACCTCTCCTCCGGAGACCAAAAACCCTTGACCTCCAGGTCTCCCAGATGAGCACCCCACCCGAGAGTGGATGCATCCGTTATCACTGTGGCCACTGATGGAGGCAGTTGAAAGGGCTTTCCTTGCGACAGATTAGCCTTCCACGCCCCACCAAGACAGATCCGCTGCAGCTTCTCTGGAGATCTTCACTGACTCCCTGAGATCTCCGTTGTGCTGATACCACTGCCTGCGGAGGCACCACTGGAGTGCCCTCATGTGCCAGCGTGCATGACTGACCAACAGAATGCAAGAAGCCATCAGACCGAGCAGGCGAAGAACCTTCAGGACCGGAACGACCGCTCCATTGCAGAATAAAGGAATCATCTCCTGAATGTCGTGAATCCTTTGAGGTGGAGGGAATGCACGACATACAGTAGTGTCCAGTACCGCACCTATGAACAGGTTGCGCTGGGAGGGCACCAGGTGAGATTTGGGTACGTTTATCGAAAAACCCAACCTGTGTAACAACTGAGTTGTCTCTTGCAGATGATGGAGCACCTTCTCCGGCGACTCTGCTTTGATCAGCCAGTCGTCTAGATAAGGGAATACAGGAATCCCTGACCTTCTGAGATGCGCAGCCACCACTGCCATCACCTTGGTGAAAACTCGAGGCGCAGTAGCAAGTCCAAAGGGAAGGACCGCAAACTGGTAGTGCTGCGATCCCACCGCAAAACGGAGATACTTCCTGTGCGACTTCAGGATTGGGATGTGAAAATACGCATCCTGCAAGTCGATTGACACCATCCAGTCTTCTTCCATCAGCGCAAGAAGAACCTGAGCAAGGGTGAGCATATTGAACTTCTCCTGCTTGAGATAGAGGTTCAAAACCCTGAGATCCAGGATCGGCCGAAGCCTGCCATCCTTCTTGGGAATCAAGAAATACCGGGAGTAGCACCCTTGACCCCTCTCCTGCTCTGGAACCACCTCTATTGCACCCTTTCGAAACAGTGCCAGGACTTCCTCCTGCAGGAGAAGCAGGTGGTCCTCCGAACAAAAACCTTGGCAAGGAGGGTAATTGGGAGGGAACTCCTGAAAAGGAAGAGCATACCCATTCTCTACGAGATTGAGAACCCAAAGATCTGATGAAACCGATTCCCAATCTCGTAGAAAATGAGTAAGACGACCCACTACTGGCCCTACATGATCCAGAATGATGGATCTAGGGCTGCTTTGCTGATGCGGGTGGGGGCTGGGCATTATTGGAGGAAGTGGAGGAAGAGGAGACTTGACGTCCACGACCCTTTTGTCTACCTCTATAGGACTTATATAGAGGGTGCTGCTGCTGCTGTTGTGGACCTTGCTTGAAGGGACGAAAAGAAGATCTACCAAATCCTCTGAATTTTCTAGTCGTCGACCCTTATCTGTAGACCCAAAGATCTTGCAGTGGCACGGCTGTCCTTAAACCTTTCCAAGGCTACATCAGCCTTTTTACCAAAAAGGCCAGTTCCTTCAAAAGGCAAGTCCAGCAATGTAGACTGTACATCCGCAGAGAAATCCGAGGACTTTAACCATGCGGCCCACCTGATCGCAATAGAGGAACCCATAATTCTAGCAACAGAATCCACAGTGTCCATGCCGCTCTGAATGACCATGCGCGCAGCAGCTTGAGTGTCAGAGATCACTTCATTAAAGTTTTTCCTATCTTCCTCAGGAAGTTTAGGTGACAATTGCTTCACTGAGTCCATCAGAGCATGTACATACCTTCCTAAAAGGCAAGTAGCATTTGTTGACTTAAGAGCCATGCTCCCAGAAGAGAAAGTCTTCTTCGCAGACTGATCTAACTTCTTTGATTCTTTGTCAGCTGGCACTTGAGGGAAAGAGCCTGCAACCCTATTAGAGCAAGCCGCCTGTACCACAAGACTTTCCGGAGATGGATGTGAAGAAAGGAATGCAGGGTCATCAGGAGCCACCCTATAGCGTCTTGCAATAGCTCTCGAAACTGCAGGAGCAGATAATGGTCTCTTCCAAACCTCTTTAATTGGATCAGTCAAGGCATCAGTAAATGGCAGTGTAGGTTCCACAATTGAAGAGGGAGAGTGCAAGACTTCAGTAAGGATGTTGGGCTTGTACTCAACTGTGGGCAGCTTCAAGTTGAGAAGATCAGCAGCCTTCTTAACCACGTGATAGGGAGCCACATCCCTAGATGGAGCATCCGAAGCCGAAGGTAGACCCCACTCGGGAGAGAGTTCCAGACCACTAGCATCCCGAAGTTCATCGAAATCATCATCATGATCAGGAAGTTCGCCTTCCTCCACATCAGAACTTTCATCCCTTTGTTCGAGAAGACGCTGAGCTCTTCGTCTCGACCACTCCAATCGAAGTCGACGGATTCGGTAACGACTCCGACGGAGCCGGTTCCGACGTCGATCGAGTAGCCGGAGCAGTAGGATGAGAATCATGGACAGGTGTGGTACCTCGATCTCGACTACGAGGTCGATCCGGAGTCGGCGAAGCCGTATGCGGAGTCGAAGACCTCGGTGGAGCCGTACCGAGCCAAGGTGGAAGAGGCGCCGGCATAAAAGGCATAAATGGAGCTGGGGCGTACGACTGAGGAATACCCAGATTGTACGATAATGGACCCATGGGACCAACAGGCGCTCCAGCGGGGTACATCGCCCTGGAATATACTCCAAACAACGCATTGAGAAAATGCGAGGGATCCTGACCAGGACCAGGAAATGGAGGGTACGGACCTACCGGATGTTCCAACGGAGGCTGTCCCGACACATTCTCACTCTGACCTTCTGGGTCTGCAGGAGTCTCCATTGGAGCCGGAGTCTGAGGAATCATCTCCTCTTCCTCTTCATGTTCTGAAGGATGTGAGGATACCGGATTCGGTTCAGGTTCCGGAGTCGGAGAACCTTCGATTGACAAGACAGGTGAAGGAGAGACAAAGTCCTTACGGTGTTTGTGAGACTTTTTCTTCGAGTCAGAGGATTCCTTCCCTGAATGATGTCTTGAACTGTGCTTCCTCCTCTTATGTTTTCTCCTCGAGGAGCTCGAAGCATGACCTGAAGCCGACTTAGAACTAGATCTAGATCTTTCTCTGGATCTTGACTTCGCTTTAGATCTCGACTCCTCCCCAGATCTCGAACCCGCTCTGGATCTCGACGCCGATCTCGACTTCGATCGAGACCTTTGCTTCGACTTCGATCGTCTCGACGTCGATCTCGAATATCTTCCAGTATCCTGTTTTACCTTCGCTAAAAGTAGTTAACCTTCACGCTCCCGAAGCGCCTTTGGGTTCATTTTAAAACAGGAACTGCAGTTTTTAACGTCGTGATCCGAACCAAGACACCACAAACAATCCTTATGTGGGTCAGTGATAGACATCATGCGGGCACAAGACCTACATTGCTTAAAGCCTGTTTTCCTCGACGACATCTTCGGTGAAGAATTAAGTCGTAAAAGAGAAACAGTGACAATTAAATAATAGCTAGATACTAAGTATCTCAGAAGATCCCGAAAACCGTTAGCGTTGAAGACGCGGAAAAAAGGGAACTGACGTCATCACGCCAGCGTGGGCCTGATATGGGGTCGGTGACGTCGGACGGAGTCGCGCGCGATGCCGTGCTCCTGTGCTGTCGCCCACGTCGGCATACTACGTAGAAAATTTCCGAACGTTGCTGGCGCAAGGGGGATATTCACAAGGTGAGGAATCCACACGGCAGATGTATCTATCAGAATATGCCCCTCCAACAGCTGAGTGCACCCAAACACGTCCATACAGCCAAATCTCCTTCATTAATAAAGGAAAAAAACAGGTTGGTTACCTTGGGAGCAGCAGCAACAAAATAAGGAAGATGGCTGCATGTTACTGGACTATATACTTTACTGGAATGTTTTAAAGTTCTTAATTCTTTTGTTGCTGCTGCTAGCGGGCAATAAAAGGAGATTTGCATAATGTTAGCCTTTGTGCCCCAACAAAATTATGACCGGTCATATGTTGAAATGAAGGTAGCAGTTTATGGTTCTCTTGTTATAAAATTGAATACATATATTTAAAAAAAAAATATATATATATATATATAGAATTTGAGAGGCACCAAAAGTACCCGATTCAACAAACGGGCCATGCTTTTACAACCCTTGGAAATAACGCAGCCAGGAAACCTTGGTAAAAAGTCTAAGAAGTACAAGACCCCAAAAACGAGTCTTTTATATGGATGACTTGACAAGGAGCTGGATACGGATATAGAAATAGGAGTCTGGTATGCCAGCCATGTAAAAGTAGGGATTTAGAGGAGTTGTTCAAGAGGATGTTGCCGTGAAGGCATAAAAACATTCTCCCAAGACTATGGCAGCAGTAGCTAAGGCCCTTCAGGCAGTATCTAGTCTTCAATCCCCACAAGCATTCTTAAGCACTCCAGAAGTAATGCTTTAAGCTACGCGAATATGGTACCAGTGGGGTTAGGCATGCTATGGCTCACGTATCTCCATCCTTCCCTATTCCAATGAATGAGAAAGCAGATGTCCATAACAGAAGGCAATGAAAAATTATGTTTACACACAACTCTTTAACAATTGCAGGCCTCTAGAAGGTCATTGCGCTTTTGTGCAAAGGAGCAGGTGGTACCAGTCAAACAGATAACAGCAAAAACTACTTGCATTGAGATTGCTTTAAGACAAGATGATCCAGTCCCGTTAGTAAGGGCTTGAGGGGGAACTGCTACGTAGGCAGCCATAGTAAAAGATAAGCTCAGCCCAGACGGTGTTCAGGCCTTCTCTTTTATTGCTATGACGACTGGTACAGGCCTTCCTCTCCAGGAGCTAACATTTCAAGTGTGTTTAAGAAGATGGGCGAGCATGTTGAATATGTACAAAAATTATTTTCCTGGTAATTTCTTGCCATTCTTAAAATAATTCTGGTCTTATTTGTAAACAGATTCAGCAATCCGCTAGTGCTGCCAACAAACAGAAGGGTAACAGTCAAAAACAAACCTGACAGTTTTAGTTACCTTTGGTACGCCAAGGTGCGGTTTTTTTGTTGCATTTGAGACTGCCTTTGTAGACTGCAACTTGCTCAGGGCTAATTTTTTCTCACCAATTGCTGTAGGGCGCTTTGCACTTTGGACTTCATTAGGCTTTTCTTTTGCTTCTGCTTCTGCTGGCAACAAGGATGTTTTTTGAGGAGTTTTTGCTTTTAGTGGGCTTGGCTTGCATCGAGATGGAGAGGAGCGTGTTGGAGATGGGCATGTTGTCTCAACTGGAAACTCCAATCGCTGCTGAATGGAAGGGGGGAGCAGATGAAAGGGGCTGTCGTTCACACAATAAGTTTCCCTTTTAATCGGGATAGGTGTTTTAGCATTTTCCTGTCCATTATGAAAGATATTCAGCTTGGATTTCGATTCCTGCACAAACTTTTCAATGGCTGGATTTTTCACTGCCGACTGAGTTACTTTGTTTTGTGGGGTCTCTCTGGATTGTTCCAGCTGCAGTGCTAGCAAATGAGCTTCTTTAAAAATCTCCACAAATTTGTCACCACTTAGAGGACTCCACATTGCTTTTTCGTTCAGTTCTAGTGGACAGTTCTCATCGGACTTACTCTTCTGTGCATCAACGCAAACTGAAACACATTTTTCTTTATGGCCAATTGGACCAATAAAAACTTCATCATCTTCAGCTTCTTCTTTCCCACTATTAAAAGAGAAAAGTTTCAATAAGTGTGCTTGAACAAATAAATCATTGATGACATCATTGAAACAATATATTAAAATCAAAGAAAAATGTATATTTTTAACACCCAAGCTAACTGTGGAACAATTAGTCAGCTGATGCCATTGAACATAGTTGTGTGAGAACCTACTACCAACCATCCGAACTAGTCTAAAATGCCTCTGCAGAATTCAGAATTCACATTTTAAAGCTAGGCAGCTGTCTCCAGCATATCCTTTGCTAGGATTTAGTACAAAATTACACTTAAGATCGTTCCAGATCTCTGCGTCAGCAGGGCAGAAGCAGACCAAATTGGCTGTGTTTTCCTTCCAATACTAGGTGTACACAGCAATGTAAAAATGACAAGTCGTCTACAAAACTGGAGTGTATTGTTGCCCCTTAAAACAGGGTCAGAAACTAAGCCTTGGTTTAACAAATGAAGTGAGAGACAGAGCTGCCACTTAAGCACATCAAAGGACCTCGCCAACTTAGAGCTCCTCCCCCTCCTACTTGCCTTGCAGTCATGAATACAGAAAAAGCTACACGTGTGGAGAGAAGGCGGAATGAGACAGAACATGGGTTGGGAGTGCTGAGAGATGAAGGGCGTGAGTTTTGAGCGTCCAGAATTTAGTTCTGGGCATATCGGACATACTATGGTGTCAATTGTTTTTCTTGTATATGATCATTGTTTTTGGTTTGTATAGAGGGAGAATGGGTTTGATTAATGGACAGGAAAATGTGGCGCTCAATCGTGTCTGATTTTAGATGAGTATTTTGATTTCCAAGTTCGCAGTGCACACAGGTCAGGGGAAACAACCCCAATAACAAACAACCCCTGCACTGGTATGGAGAGGCCTATACCAAATAGATAAGAACTAAGTCCTGTGCACACGTTTGTATAGTAATAGGTCCTGATGTCAGAACTCAACATAAAAACCAGTGTTCAATCGAATCAATGAATCTCAAAATCCAATTTTGTGCGTAGAAATCATTTATAGGTCAATCTTGATCAGTGCATTTAAACAATAGCCAGCCGACACGTGTTTCGCCACACCGTGTAGAAGATGGGACTCATCAGGGCCGGGAAGGACAAAGGGAAAGCGAAACAAAAAAATAAACGGGGGCAAACTAAGACATTTTTAAACAATACGTGAAAGGGTGAGAGGTAAATCACCTATTAGCAAGTGGAGACCCTATGGTGTGTAAAGGCATTTAAATGTGACAACCAACGTATAACCGGAGAGACCAGGCTGTAATAGTGGGTGAAAAAAAAAAGTGGTATGAAAAAAGTTTTAAATCTCCAGGCAAAGGAAGCGTACGGTATAGAGTAATTGATATGTTTGTAGTTGAGAGCGGTATCCATCCTAAGAGAAGACAACATTTTAAGCACATAAATTGTGACTAAAGTGTCGATGGTGGACCAGTATGTGAGGTACTACATGCAACCATTTCACACGTTAATAGATTTTCAGAAACACTGCACATGTGAGAAGATGCAACATTACTGCGGCATAAGCTTCAAGTGTAACGTGACATATTACAGAGAAGAAATTAGTTACGAATAAAGTTCAAATGATCTGCACGATCGCTAGCAATAGTGAATATAAGGCATCTTCTACCGGTAAATGTACAAGAAGTGTGAGCCATTACTGCTGGACATAGGGAGGGAGACAACCCGTCACAGGTACATAAATGTAAAGCGATATCCAGATATTTAACATAACATTTCAAAATTGTGGCATATTGCTGGATAATATTGGATTGTAAGTAGTGAGAAAATAAGTTGAGTTCGGAAACAAAAAGGAAGAACCTCTTAATACTTAGTGTTAATCGGTCACAAATTTTAGATGATTGTGCAAATATGGTATTGACAGTTGAAAGGATCCATGCAATTAAACTGGCTACATGGTCGGAGAACATGATCTGTACATTGTTATTCTAAGCGAAAGAAACATCAAGTCTAAGGTACATAAAAGTATAGCTGCATCAAAGAATGTTGGATATTCTGTCTAACGTATGGCATGTTGTTGGATAACAATAGGACATACATGGTGAGAGGATGACTAAGCTTCAAAAGGAGGAAAACATGATTATACTATGTGGTGCTAGGTGACATAGTAAGTACAAACACTTGTGCATTACTAGATTTTAAAAAACTGCACGATTCAGGCAGGTGAAAACGGGTTCAAGGTCTGAGAGAACAGTCTGAAAGCCCTGTATGGTGTTATTCATAAAGTTCTTCCTTACAATTTTGAATGTATAGACGGCACAACAAGTTATAAAATAAAACGACAGTGCGTATACATAGTGATACACGTTAAAGATAATAACGAGCAGTAATGGCGATTAGTTTTTAAAGTGTAGAAAATAGCGAGGAGAGGGGAGGCGAGATTAGTAAAGTAGCCGAAAGTACCCTGTACCTGCGATTGTCTGTTGTAGTGGTGATCTGTGGGAAAGAAAAGAAAGTGGCCCTGGATCAGGAAGGCTTTCGGGATTAAAGGTAAGAGTAAAGGGAGCTGAAGAGACGCAAGGCTTACCGCAGAGGCTGTGTGATCAAAACCGGCTGAGAGTCTGAATAGAAACGGTGCAATGACCATTCCCTGCACGGCGGGTAAACCACATTTGGGATAATCTGGACAGATGTGACCAAAAACGAAGGCAGGGATCTGGAAGAGAAATACACGCGAGCATGAGTAAGGAGCTCATCGTGATGCCGTGTGGTCCGGCTTTGGGAAAAAAGGGGCCAAGGCTTACCTTAGGTCTGAACTGAGGATCGCACGGGTCTGTGGGGCGAGTGTCAAGGAGAGGCTCCAGGTAGTGGTACAAAATGTTTAGGCGTGCTCGTGTGTTATAAACTCCGTAGCGCCGAGCGTGGCATGGTGGACGGAGTCTGTAACCAGGAAGCGCAGTAGAGACTAGAGCGCCAACCTGGTGTAATGGTTAGAAGCAGAGGAGCCGCCGGTATGGCGGGATGCGTGGAAAAGCAACTAACGGGCCATGCTGAAAAGGATAATGCAGGATGCAAAATTTTACAGTAGACTGAGAATTGAAAACCTGGGTGCGGGTATAAAAACCGTATACATGATTACAAAAGGGTTTGGCCGTATCACAAGAAATGGTAATCTGTGTGTATGTACGGGTCGGACAGCACATCACATGGGAAACTGGGTCTATCGGTCGGTCCAAAGAAAAATAGAAAAGAGTGTTGGTGATTGACTCAAGTGGTAGACTCCCACAGAGCCCGTGTGCCAGGGGATAATCGGAACGTGTCAAAGTACAAAGGGACATAGCGGAAATGATAAAAGGGCATGGTGTAGTTAAAAAATGTGAGCAGAGATGGAGTGAAGGGTGGATAGACCGAAGGTCTAGGCAGCAAAGTCTCGTAAGGAAGAGAGATGCAGATTGTGAAGTAGACGTGATAGAATAGTTGTGATAAAGGAGAGTACCTTTGCTATTCGAATGGAAAAATTCCACCATCTTGGTCAGGAAGTATTTTAATTCCGCTATACAAAAAGGGCCTTAGATCGCATCCAGGTAATTACCGACAAATAGCTTTACTGGATGCAACAGGGAAAATATTTGCTCGTAAAATTCTCGATCACCTTACAGAATGGGTGGTAGAGAAGAAAGTACTCCCCCATTGAGCAAGCAGGCTTTAGGAAAAAACATTCTACGCTAGATAATATTTTTATGTTGAAATTAATAGAGGAAAAATACACAATCTATCGTAATTCAAATGTATTTTTGGCTTTCATTGATTTTTCTACAGCCTTCGATAAGGTAGATCGACCTTTACTATGGAGAAAACTGCAAAAAATGGGTTTGCCTCCCCCTCTGCTATCCTTGGTCATAGCACTCCACTCGCAAACCTGGTGCAAGATATTAATGGGTGGAAATCAAGGATTATCAAATGTAATCCCTACTGAAAACGGTCTCAAACAGGGTTGCTTGTTAGCACCGCTGCTATTTTCCTTATATATAGCAGACTTACCAGATTGCTTTGCTCAAGATGATGGAAATGCCCCGAAGATCAGTACCCATCCTTTTGCATGTCTACTATACGCAGACGATATAGCAGTAATGGACTTAACCCCCATTGGGTTGAATAGAAAGTTGGCTTCCTTACAAAAATATACTGTGGCCCACTTTTTGAAAATAAACGTATCCAAAAGTAAAATTTTAATTTTGAAAAGTTTTAAAAGGAGAAAATCATATAACTTTAATTGGCAAATCGGTCCCGAAAGACTGGAGGTAGTAGATTCATACCTGTATTTAGGGAAACTTTTAACAAGCAGCTTGAAAAATAATCCTCACATTTCACATTGCTCTAGTAAAGCTACTTCACATGCCAACGGCTTGCGCATTTTTTACAGCGCTATGGGTAGGAGACATTTCGTACATTTATTGACAGTTTTTAAGGCAAAAATCCCCCAACCCTGCTTTATACGATAGAATCAATCCCTGTTAAGGACTGGAGTTTTTTGGACAAGGTTGAAGGCCAGATACTACGAAAAATATGTAATTTTAACACCTTAGTTCCAACGGCAGCAATCAGATTGGAATTTGGTTTGATAACATCCTATACTCAAGGCTTATCTAGGGTTCTACGTTGGGGTTATCAGCTAAAACATAGCGACCCTGATTCACTAAGAGGTGTCTTATGCCATAAAATATTTGACGTTAAGGCAGGTAACTACTCCTTTCACCGTGATTTCTCTTTGGCACTAAAAGTCTTTAGTATACAAGAAGAATCAGTACTTACCCTTCCATCATTAGGATTTAAGTCTCTCCTAAAAACCCTGAATGGCAGAATTAGTTTCGATAAAAGAGACATTCAATCCTGTAACTCTAAGCAAAGATTAAAACTAATAATTAGGACAAACTCTCTGAGAATTGCACAAAAATATTTATTTTGGAACTGAGAACACAGCATTCGTCGCTTACTTATTTTAGGACGAATTAATCTTCTGCCCTTAAATGACCTTACAGCAAACTGGTCTCAGAATCCGAATAATAGAAACATTTGTAATTTGTGAATGCTGAGCACCCAGACTCTGGACCATGTTTTGTTTGTATGTCCAGCACTGGCCTCGAGCAGTTATCGTTGGCTCCGTCCGATGTTTTTACAAAACTCCGTTAAATACGTAGCATCAGCTAGAGATCTCTTTTGTCCTAAAACGAAGCAGTGTGCGTAAAATTATTTAATTATTTTAAAGGAATTTATGTATATATTTTAACGCTGTAATGATGTTTTTATAAGACTGTGTATAAAATGTAGCACCAACCTGAGATCATCAATTTTGGACAAAAAACGAAGCAGTGGGACTAAAACGTTTCAATTTATTTTGCCTTTTTTAGTACACTTTTCAAATGGGTCGCTATCCTCTTAGTCAGCCTTTTAGCTAGCTCTCCATCTGTAGTAGTCTTTAGTTTTATTAATTTATATTTTGCACATTGATAGGCAGCAATCAACTGCTATTTTCTCATAATTAGGGTTAGGTTGCTTTTTGCTTCCCACTATGTTCTGTTGTTAATTCTAAAAACTTATATGCAGTGGGATTTAGGAGGTTTCTCTCTTGTGAGCTGGTGGCTACTGAATTGCTTTTTGCACAGGTCGGATAATGCCCATGTTTTACTTTGTCTCTAATTTTAAATTGATTCTCTAGTTGAAATGGAACTTTTGGTTTTTATTAAATGAACTGTCAGCTTATATAATGTCCATTATATCGTCTTAGGAGTTGTAATGTGCAACATTTCAAGTACTGTATGATCAGGGCTTTCTGATAATATTGTTTGTTTCCACTTAATGAAATTTAGTTAATCGAAGGCAGGCTTTTGATAATTTTACGATGGTTTGTGATTATGCCGGTTATGTGTTTGTTTTATTTGTATTTCTATGAATGCTTTTTATATGTGAACCTCCTAGGAGTTCCAAATCTTTAATAAATATATTGAATTGAGATAAAGGAGAGTATCAGAGAGGCAGGTAGAGGGTGGCAATGAGTACATATGTTATGCATTATCATACAAGGTTAGTAACGTTTGATATATATATATATATATATATATATATATATATATATATACAACATTATATATGACTAGGAATTTGAACAGAATACAGACAGAGGATTGAGAGACATATTAAGAACCTAGAAAGTATTGTAGCTAGTGGTCAATGTTGAGCCCGTGCTTTACTGCTTGTAGGCGCATTATCCAAGTGTCTTCCAATCTTCTTTGCCACCTCTTGCACTGGGTTCCATGACATCGATCCCGTAGTAGCTCAAACTTTTGTTGGGACCTTGTGAGGCACAGGTGTTAATGTGCGAGGCCATCGGGTATCTGGCATCTCCATTTTGCATTGCCCGTAAATGCTCCATGATTCTTTCTTTCAGGGCTTTGCTTGAGCTGCCCACATAATATTTTTTACATGTGCATTCTACTATGTAGATGACATACTTGGTGTTACAGTTAATGTTTCTGGTGATCCGAAACTTACGGTTCATCAAATCTGTGAACTCTGATGCCATTGCGTGCCCACTTACATGCTCCACAGCATCCGCATTTGTGGAATCCAATGTAGTGGGTATTGAGCCAAGAGGGAGTAGTGGTATTGTGCGGAACAGTGGGACTGAGTCTGTTCCTCAAAGTTCTTCCTCTTCTAAACGAGAACTGTGGTTTAGTGCTGATGTGTTCCTTGAGTGTGTTATCAGTGAAGTGTTTTCCAATGTTTATTGAAACTCTGCCTCATGATCAAACTTGTCTCGTTGTAGTCCGTGATCACCCTCACTTGTTGTTTGGTGGACATGCCTTCGGTCCTAGAAATGAGCGTATTCTCCCTTTTGACTCCAATTCTTACTGCTGCTTTTTCTATCGTGGCCGGTTTGTAACCCCGTTTAGCAAATCTTCTCCATGTCCGTGAGGCATTTGTGGAATTCGGTGTCTTCGCTGCAATTGCATCTCGCCCGGGCGAATTCACCATAGGGGATCGTCTGTATCTGTTGGAGGATGCGAGCTCTCAGCATGGAGTAATATGTTACATGACGTTTCCTTGAGGCTCAATAGCCACTCCATTGGATTCCACAAATGCGGATGCTGTGGAGCATGTAAGTGGGCACGCAATGGCATCAAAGAGTTCACAGATTGGATGAACCGTAAGTTTCGGATCACCAGAAACATTAACTGTAACACCAAGTATGTCATCTACATAGTAGAATGCACATATTATGTGGGCAGCACAATCAGAGCCCTGAAAGAAAGAATCATGGAGCATGTGCGGGCAACGCAAAATGGAGATGCCATATACCGGATGGCCTCGCACATTAACACCTGTGCCTCACAAGGTCCCAACAAAAGTTTGAGCTACTACGGGATCGATGTCATGGAACCCAATGCAAGAGGTGGCAACCGTGAACTTAAACTGAGAAGATTGGAAGCCATTTGAATAATGCGCCTACAAGCAGTTAACCACGAGCTACAACACTTTCTAGGTTCTTAATATGTCTCTCAATCCTCTACTGTCTGTATTCTGTTCAAATTCCTAGTCAATATAGAATGCTGTATATATATCAAACGTTACTAACCTTGTATGAGAATGCATAACATATGTACTCATTGCCACCCTCTACCTGCCTCCCGGATACTCTCCTTCATCACAACTATTCTATCACTTCTACTTCACAATCTGCATCTCTCTTCCTTACGAGACTTTGCTGCCTAGACCTTCGGTCTATCCACCCTACACTCCATCTCTGCTCACATTTTTTAACTACACCATCCCCTTTTATCCTTTCCGCTATGTCCCTTTGTACTTTGACACGTTCCGATTATCCCCTGGAACACAGGCTCTGTGGGAGTCCACCACTTGAGTCAATCACCAACACTCTTTTCTATTTTTCTTTGGACTGACCGATAGACCCAGTTCCCCATGTGCTGTGCTGTCCGACACGGACATACACACAGATTACCATTTCTTGCGATACGGCCAAACCCTTTTGTAATCATGCATACCAGTTTTTATACCCACACCCCGGTTTTCAATTCTCAGTCTACCGAACAATTTTGCATCCTTCATTATCCTTTTCAGCATTGCCCGTTAGCTGCTTTTCCACGCATCCCGCCATACCGGCGGCTCCTCTGTTTCTAACCAATACACCAGGTTGGCGCTCTAGTCTCTACAGCGCTTCCTGGTTACAGACTCCGCCCACCACACCACGCTCGGCGCTACAGAGTTTATAACACACGAGCACGCCTAAACATTTAGTTCCGCTACCTGGACCCTTTTCTGGACACTCTCCGCACAGACCCATGCGATCCTCAGTTCAGACCTAAGGTAAGCCTTGGCCCCTTTTTTCCCCCACAGCCGGAGCTCACGGCATCACGACGAGCTCCTTACTCATGCTCGCGTGCATTTCCCTTCCAGATTATCCCAAATGTGGTTTACCCGCCGTGCAGGGTATGGTCTTTGCACCGTTTCTATTCAGACTCGCAGCCGGTTTTGATCACACGGCCTCTGCTGTAAGCCTTGCGTCTCTTCTGCTCCTTTTACACTTACCTTTAATCCCGTATGCCTTCCTGATCCAGGGCCCCTTTCTTTTCTTTCCCACAGATCACCACTACAACAGACAATTGCAGGTACAGGGTACTTATGGCTACTTTACTAATCTCGCCTCCCCTCTCCTCGCTATTTTCTACACTTTAATAATTAATATTGATTATTGCTTGTATTATCTTTAACGTGTATCACCATGTATACGCACTGTCGTTTTATTTTGTAACTTGTTGTGCCGTCTATACATTCAAAATTGTAAGGAAGAACTTTATGAATAACGCCATACAGGGCTTTCAGACCGTTCTCTCTGACCTTGAACCCGTTTTCACCTGCCTGAATCGTGCAGTTTTTTAAAATCTAGTAATGCACAAGTGTTTGTACTATGTCACCTAGCACCACTTAGTATACTCATGCTTTCCTCCTTTTAAAGCTTAGTCATCCTCTCACCATTTATGTTCTATTGTTATCCAACAACATGCCATACGTTAGACAGAATATCCAACATTCTTTGATGCAGCTATACTTTTATGTACCTTAGACTTGATGTTTCTTTCGCTTAGAATAACAATGTACAGATCATGTTTTCCGACCATGTAGCCAGTTTAACTGCATGGATACTATCAACCGTCAATACCAAATTTGCACAATCATCTATAATACGTGACCGGTTGACACCAAGTATTAGGAGGTTCTTCCTTTTTGTTTCCGAACTCAACTTATTTTCTCACTACTTACAATCCAATGTTATCCAGCAATATGCCACAATTTTGAAATGTTATGTTAAATATCTGGATATCGCTTTACATTTATGTACCTGTGACGGGTTGTCTCCCTCCCTATGTCCAGCAGTAATGGCTCACACTTCTTGTACATTTACCGGTAGAAGATGCCTTATATTCACTATTGCTAGCGATCGTGCAGATCATTTGAACTTTATTCGTAACAAATTTCTTCTCTGTAATATGTCACGTTACACTTGAAGCTTATGCCACAGCAATGTTGCATCTTCTCACATGTGCAGAGTGTTTCTGAAAATCTATTAACGTGTGAAATCGTTGCATGTAGTACCTCACATACCGGTCCACCATCGACACTTTAGTCACAATTTATGTGCTTAAAATGTTGTCTTCTCTTAGGATGGATACCGCTCTCAACTACCAACATATCAATTACTCAATACCGTACGCTTTGCCTGGAGATTTTAACTTTTTTCATACCACTTTTTGCACCCACTATTACAGCCTGGTCTCTCCGGTTATACGTTGGTTGTCACATTTAAATGCCTTTACACACCATAGGGTCTCCACTTGCTAATATGGCGATTTCCCTCTCACCCTTTCAAAGTATTGTTTAAAAATGTCTTAGTTTGCCCCCATTTATTTATTTTTTCTCCCTTTCCCTTTATGTCCTTCCCAGCCCTGATGAGTCACATTTTCTACACGGTGTGATGAAACACTTGTCGGCTGGCTATTGTTTAAATGTACTGATCAAGATTGACCTATAAATCATTTCTACGCAAGAAATTGGATTTTGAGATTTATTGATTCGATTGAACACTGGTTTTGATGTTGAGTTCTGACATCAGGACCTATTACTATACAAACGTGTGCACAGGACTTGGTTCTTATTGTTTTTGGTTTGGCTGTTGCTCCTGTACATGATTGTTGAGTTTTGCTCCCCTTGAGTAATTGTACTCCATCGTTTAGCACATTCTTCGTTCACCCAGGTGTATGTTAGATTCCCCATGTTGGACTAATGTACTGATTTGTTACTTTTGCCTCTAATTGTAAAGCGCTCTGATATCCTTCGGGATCAAGTTCTCGCTATAAACAGACAACACGTACTGTTGGACTAATGAAGCAACTGATGACATGAACCCTCCTCGCTTTTAGCTAGGTGCCAAGTCACCAGAGATTCTCTGACCCTCATATCTGTTTTCACCGGACCATATAAGATGCACAAGCCAAGCTGAATGACTTACTTTGTTCAAAAACAAGGACTGGATTGTTACAATTCAAGTTTTACTGTACTTTGATCCTATCACGTCGTTTATTGGCGAGGGGCACAGGCGGTTAACCAGGTACCCTGCAAATGGTTGGGTGGGCGACGGGCACTCTGCCTAGTTGGGGTGTGGATAGTCTGCTGGCAGTGGGGCAGGGAGGGGGGAGGAGGGGGGGTGTTGGGATGTTTATGGTTAATGTATTCCCTTTTATAAGCAGAGCACTTCACAGGGAACCACCTACTCTCCCCGAGTGGCAACCCACATAACATCCGCGAATAAAGAAGTGGCTATTGGGAGGGGGTGCGGATCTCTCCAGTGGCTGTCCGGGTTACTTCTCTTTCAATCATCACCATGACGAATTCCCCAGAGAGAACACTGTCAATTATGACTTGGAATGTAAATGGTCTAGGTAATAAAATAAGGAGAGGGGTGGTCCTGCAATACCTCAAGCGTCACGCACCAGACCTGGTCTTACTACAAGAGACACATTTGGTGGGCAGTAATTGTCGAGCGCTCCAACGTTCGGGCGACAAATTATTAGTGCATGCGGGGTTCACATCCAGGTCCAGTGGTACGGGCATCCTAGTAATGAAGAATCTGGCCCTTACACAAACCAACACCTGGGCTGACCCACAGGGATGATTTGCGGTGCAGGAGGACACTTGGGAGGGAAGGCCATTAAATGTCATTTCAGCCTACCTTCCGCCAGCATTGGGAGGGTTAGCATTGCGGGATCTGGGCAAAAAACTGTTAGATCTCCCCCAAGGCACGATGATCATGGGAGGCGACTTCAATAGGACTATGAATGTCGAGCTAGATAGATACTCCCAGAGGCAGTCTCACCGCCGTGGGTCGGAACTGGCAGACTTCGCACAGGCAATGGGGCTTGAGGACTTGTGGCAAACGTTACACCCAAACGTCCCTCACTTCACAAATTATTCGAATGCACATAACAGCATGTCCCGAATCAATTATTTCTTTATTCCCACAGCAGACATAGGACACTATCAGCGCCTTAAGGGACTTCCTCGTGGCATCTCAGACCACTCCCCCCTCAGTGTTGAGCTCACATACCACAGGCAGTTCACCAGGGGACCGATCATCAACCCATGGTTCCTCAAAATCCCTGACATCAAGGAAGACTTGATAGAACACACAGATCATTATTTCAGTAAAAATGTGGGGTCGGTTGACTCTTCCATTATAATTTGAGAGGCTTACTAGGCGGTCATTAAGGGACGGGTCCTAGCTCTAAAAGTTGGGTATCTACGCAAACGGAATGAGCAATTGACTCCGATTGAAAGTGATCTGCTCCGCATGGAATCTGCACGTAATACAGACCCCACAGATGACACAGCTAGTCAGCTTAGGACCAAACAACTGGAATATAAGGCCATGACTTGAGAGAAGGCCCAAGCAAGGTTGCTATAGACTCGACACCGGGTCTATGAACTGGGGGATCGGGCCGGCAAGATGCTGGCATGGCTGGAAAAGTGAGAGCAAGGGGCTAGATGGGTCCCACTACTTATTAGGTCAAATAGTAGACACGTAACAGATCCCGAAGATATAGCGGAAACATTTGCAGACCACTTAGAAAATGTATATACTGCCAGGGCACAATACTCCTCGGAAGAGTCTCGTCAGCTTCTGGAGGAGATGAATTTACCCACACTTTCGGACATTGATACAAAGGCTTTAGACGCAGATATCACGGCTGATGAAATCTGCAATGCCATCTTTGCTATTAATTCAGGGAAAGCCATGGACCCAATGGCATCCCCATCGAATTCCTGAAGGGGATGACCCTTGGAGTAGCCCCCCATCTAAAGAACATGTTTGAGGAGAGCCGGGATAAGGGATCCTACCCCTGGACCAAAGATTGGCCTCCATAGTGGTCCTTTACAAACCGAATAAACCAGCCACTGAGTGTAGTTCATATAGTCCGATCTCATTGATTAGTGCAGAAGCCAAGGTCTTAGCTAAACTTTTGGCGACTAGACTTCTTACAGTCCTCCCATCTTTGATTCATGAAGATCAATCGGGCTTCCTACCAGGTCGTAATACGGCTTTGAACATTCGCTGGGTACACAATGTTATGGGAAGGCAGCCATATTTGCAAGAAGACGCTGCAATACAATCCCTTGACGCCACCATGGCGTTTGATTCGATAGAGTGGTCTTATCTCTTCGAAGTCTTGGCAAGATTCGGATTTGGGCCTAAATTTAAACAATGGATTAAACTATTATATACAGACTTACTGGGACAGGTAAGGGTCAATCATACATCACGCTTGTTCACATTGCATGGGGGGACTAGGCAAGGCTGCCCCCTGTCACCACTACTGTTTGCGTTGACCCTGGAACCGTTGGCCCACTGGATCCGTACTGATTCATCTAGCAGAGGTCTCAAATGGGGCGAAGATACAGTAAATAAAATCTCTCTCGATGCAGACGAAATCCTTATTTATGTAGCCTCACCCCGTGCATCCATCAATAGCCTGCTCCACGTCATCACTAACTTTGGGAAATGCTCTGGCTACTCGATTAACTGGTCCAAATCAGTAATGTATGTATTGCATGGCCCCCCCCGGCCATCTTGCCACGGGGCTACTCCATCACCTTGGCCCCGGACGGTTTTAAATACCTTGGCATCTTCATTACACCGGATCCTAAAATATTTTATGACCGCAATCTGGTGGGTCCCCTCAAAAGACTACATGACGATGTCACTCACTGGAGATCACTGCCCCTGTCCCTCCCTGGTAGAGCAGCTCTGTTCAAAATGCTTGCCCTCCCTAGATTCTTATATGCTCTTCAAAATTGCTCCTTCCCCATCGCAGACTCCTATTTTAACACTTAGGAAGGGGAACTTCGCCTCCTACTTTGGGATGGGAGCACGCCTCGTATAGCCCTTCATAAGCTCACAAAGGGGCGGTATGACAGGGGTATCGCCCTTCCTGACATGCACCTATACTACTGGGCAACTCAGCTGGTCGCCACGAATCACTGGCTTTATGGATCTCCTTCGAATCCAGCTTTCCACTTAGAGAGATATCAAACAGGACGGGAAGGGTATTTGGGTGCACTCTATAGTAAGGTTAAAAAGAAACGCTACCTGGGACCAATGGCACAGACGGTGGCCATATGGCACAGGGCTAATAAACGTCTGGGCTGGGCCAACAATTTCACGAAAGCCACGCCACTATGGTCCTCACAGAGGCTCGGCTCCCTTTGCTTCCAACTAGGGTTCGACAAATGGGACACAATTGGTATATCTACACTGGGAGATCTTGTCCACAAGTGGAAACTTCTCACATTTTCAGACCTCCAACAAAAATATGCACTCGCTCAAGGAGAACTTTTTCGCTATTCGCAGATTAGACATGCTATTCTCACAAATATACTCGACCTCTCCGACCTCCCTGACACTTCTCCCCTTGAAGACAGACTGCTTTCCGAACCTCTCCAGGCAAAGGCCATATCTCGCACTTATCGTAAACTGTGTAATAACCTGCCAGACTCTTTTCAAACTTTACGTGATAAATGGCAGGGCGACCTGGGTTGCCTGGAGGATGAGGACTGGCAGACGGCACTGATGTCCCCCAGAGAAACGGCAATAAGCCATTGGTTCCGTCTGATACAACTGAAAGTATTGCACAGAGCCTAGATGTCCGGTCCCCTCCTGGCCAGTATAGGTAAAGGCCCTGACTATTTGTGCTTACGAGGGTGCGGTCAAACAGGTACTTTTTACCACACTTTGTGGGGCTGTCCAGTAATTCAACCACTGTGGAAGGGGGCGACCCGGAAAATGACGGATACACTAGGTAAACCCATTTCACTGTCACCTCAAGGAGGGATCCTGAATATCTGGGGGGCCACTGATCTAACAGCGATTGAACAACAGTGGGTGGCACTGGGGTACCTGCTGGTGAAACGTTCAATTGCGATGCATTGGGGAGCTCATATACGACAACTGACAATTGGATGGGTGGCAGAAATGGACAGATGCATGATTGCCGAGAAGGAAGTCTATAAACTCAGGGGCTGCCCCAAAAAATGGGCAAAAAATGGGGACAATGGATCGCATATAGGACAGAGATCAGCAGGTCCCCCACCACGGACATGGCCATGGACAGTACTAGACCCCTACACCGCTGAGCCCGCTGATATAATTTGATTATTATTTACAATGTCTGCCTTATTGATTTCAGTATACCACTGAGTCACTGCATTATTGTCTCTGCTTTGTTTTACTTTAATAAAATGTTATAATAAAAAATAAAAAAGAAGAAAGAAGAAGTTCGGGCTATAGAAAACTTTATAAATAAATTACCTTTCAGTTCTCAGCAGCTGGGGCACAACTACAGTTCGTTATTATGTGTTCTTGTAGAGAAGAATTACTCCTACATCCCCTGTCCCAATCCACATTTATGAGGTGAATCCCAGAGAGACGGGAAAGTACTGCATTGCAAGCCCAACTCACTCAGTGCCATAAATGGTCTGGCTTACATAGCATCCTCCAGTTTTTTTTTCTTCCCATCTCCGACAGACACTTTTCATATTCTGCTGAGCTCCTGCTCGGTTTGCCAGCATCCCCCATGACTCCGCCTCCATCTTGGCTGCCTTCTGCTCAGCAATGACTCAGGGGAGCTATTGGTAAGGGTGATTCAAATTGGACCCACAGTACAGTGGACAGAGAAATGGGGGGGAAACCCAGTTTACAGAAAGAACTGGTTTACTTTACCTTTTGTCAAGATGATCCTGGCAGAACATGCAAGCCATTTCTTCGAACTTCCTGAATGGCTTTTTTAGCTTGGGAGAAATTCTGCAGCTGTTGGTCTGTTGAAAGTTACCTATTCTCAGTAATGCTCTTTCTGGTGATACTCTAACTGCTGAGTCATCACCATTCGAAAATGACAGACAGCAATTTGGAGTTGTAAACTCTTCAACAGCTCTCCCTATGCCGGTAGCGGGTGCCAGCTCTATTGCGGCATCGAATATGGGTCCCTGTGACATCACTGGAGCCATAAAGCACCCCCATCATCGTACCAACGTCAGTTTCTTTTTCTTTTAAACACACATTCAAGGCAAACAGAAGAGACTAACATCAGAAAGACAGGTGCAGTATTACTGATAATGTTGGGGTCCAATTAATAGGACATGTGGAATATCCAGCCATGCAACAGAGGGGAGGGTGAGTTGGCGTGGAATCTGAACGTAGATCAAGCGTTCCCAAAGAGAAGTAACTTTCTTCTGATGGATACTTCTACCTGCAGATGCTACACTCAATAGATTCCCCAAGCAATCCCAAACCACGAGGTGTGTACAGCAGTCCCTAATCAGGGCTCTGTGCATGGATGGTTATACCAAAAAATCCTGAAGTGTGCAAAGTGGCCTTCCCTCCTTACTTCAGAGTCCAAACAGCAAACCTTTGCTAAATTGTGGAGGGAAGCCCAGGCCGCCTGTTTACAGAGGCCTGCTATGGGCAATCCTTTTCTCGGCATAGCATCGGAGGATTTCACTCTGGTAGAATGACCTCAAATACTTGTGAAGGTTCTTTAGACACCAGAGCATAACACTTCTTGATGCACAAGATTATCCATCTTTATAATGTCACCTTATGACTGCCTTGACTTTCATTTTCCCCAGATATCCTAAGAAGAGATTGTCGTCCATTCTTAATTTGCATGTTCTGTTCACACAACTCTTTTATGGCAAAGGCGAAGAAGTTTCTCCCTACTTTGCTGGATGTGGAGCAGGGAAGAAGGATGGCAGAGGGGCAGCAACTACAGGTAGAAGCTGGATCTTAACACCAACTTGTCTGGAAAGAATGAAGCAAAGTGTAAGGGTGTTTGACACTCATCGCTTGTAACTCACTACCACATCTAGTTGATGTTAAAGCGATCAGAAACAGTATTAAAACATGAGCAAACACAAAGGACAACTGGGCAACGATTCTAATGGTAAACACACAAGGAACATAAATACCGAATTAAGGCGTTATAAAGGGAGCTAGGTGAACCGTGTTTGTAAGAGGCTTAAATTCTCCGATTGTTCTGAGGTTCTTAAACAGGGACAGTTGATAAAGTAAGCGAAGGCTGGTAGGTAGCCCTTTCCAGTGCCACCTGCACATCCTAAGGAAAGGGAAAACCGTAGAATGTCTTATAAGCAGGCTTGAAGTGTGTATCGAGTTGCCCGCACTCAGTTTGGTGAGCTTGTTTAAGTACACCATATTTGTGCATGTAGGCGGAGGCTGGCATGAGGAACCTGCCTTTATACTGCAAGAATGGTCTACCCTGCAAGACACAGCAGAGGGCACATGCAGAGGTGAATGAGGTCTGAATATCACACCCTTCATGACCAAATTACGACCAGAAGGAAAAGCCTTCCTTGGGAGAGACTGTTTTCCATACTCCACTACTATAGGGAGACTGCCGTGTCCCTGGAGATTTTCATACTATCCTGAGAACATCCAACATTATGGAAGCACTGCCTGCAGAAACACCACTGGAGAGCCCTCATGTGCCAGCGTGCATGATTGACCAACAGAATGTAGAAGGCTAGCAGACCGAGCATGTGTAAGACAGTCAGAACTGGAATAATCACTATAGTGAAACATCTGAATCATTCTTAATGGAGATAACCCTCAGAGGAGGGGGAAAGGCTCAATTTGCTGTAATTATTCCATTTCTGGAGGAGGGTGGGGGGAGGGAGAGAGGTTTAGAGGTCAACATCTCTGGGGAGCTGGCTTTTAGGACCACCACAATTTCGATTGTTGTTTGATTTAACCCACAAACATGGCCATCACCTTTGTAAATACTCTAAGGGCATAAATGAGGCGAAACAGAAGAACCCCAAACTGGTAGTGTTGGGATCTGAATGTGAAGCAAAGATACTGCCTGTGCGACCACAGGAAAGGGATGTGGACTAGGCATCTAGAGGTCCACAGACACCTTCCAGTCTTCCACTTCCACGCTAGCACAACCCAAGCCAAGTATAGCATTTTGAAATGTTCCACTTTGCGGAACCAGTTCATAACGAATAGTTTTCTTACCTGTCGGTGTAGTTTTGCAGCTTGAAGATCTTTCTGGATTCACTATGCTGTGCATTATTCCGCGGTCTTGTGGTTGGGTCCGGATTCGTAGTCTTTTCTTTGTTTTTTTTTTTTTTTTCTTAGCCCAGGTGGGCGTCGGCGTCACACCCCCTTGGGTGTATTTCCGGTGACGTCGACATGCTTCCTGCGGAAGCTCCCACTCTTGAGCGCCATCTTCGGGTTCTTTTTTTCCGTGTTTCTTTCGTTTCCGAAGTAATGGCAATGTTCTAATTAGTTGGTATTTTACCGCTCTGAACTTTTTAAATATCCTTTCTTTTGTTAACCACCTCTTCTCTCCAGCCTCATCTTTCTGGCGGAGGTGGGTGGGTTCGCACAGGTAAGAAAACTATTCTTTTTGCAGCGTGAATCTTTCTGGATTCACTATGCTGTGCATAGATTTTGTAGCGGTTTCTCATCTCTGTGGCGGTTGGGTGGAAGATGAGCGTTGGGTATTGAATATGTGCTGTAGCACCTTCTGTCCAACTTGAGCTTCCTTGTTCATCTGTATGTCCACACAGTAGTGCTTCGTGAACGTGTGCACCGAAGCCCATGTTGCCGCCAGGCATATGTCTTGTATGGGTGTGTTAGCCAGGAAGGCTATTGTAGCGCCCTTTTTCCTAGTGGAGTGGGCACGTGTCCCCTCTGCTAGCTCTTGTCCTGCCCGCTTGTGGCAGAGTTGGATTGTCTGTGCGATCCATCGTGCAATGGTCTTTTTGGTTACTGCTTTTCCCATGTAACTGTTGGCGAATGACACAAAGAACTGTTTTGTCTTCCTGTGTCCCTTCGTCCATTCGATGTAGTGCATGACTGCCCTTCTGGCGTCCAGGGTGTGCAGAGCTCGCTCTGCCGCAGTTGTTGGTTTTTGGAAAAAACTCGGTATCTGTATAGACTGGTTCGTGTGAAATTTAGATACCACCTTCGGCATGAAGTTTGGGTCAGTCCTCATCACAACCCTGTCATTGTGTATTTGTATGTAGGGTTCTTGTAGCGTCAGAGCCTGAAGCTCGCTTACTCTGCGTAGGGACGTTATTGCAACCAGGAAAGCTGTTTTCATAGTTAGCATCTTTAAGGACGCCTTGTGGAGCGGTTCAAAGGGCTCTTTCATGAGTTCCGTTAGGACTATGTTCAAGTTCCATGCCGGTGGCGGCACCCGCTTGGGCGGTGCGATCCTTTTCGCCCCTTCTAGGAATCTCTTCACCACCTGTGACGTGAAGAAACTCCTGCAAGTTTCACCCCTTGTGTAGGCGACTATCGCTGCTAAGTGAACCCTCAAGGAGGATGAGCTAAGGTTCTTCTCTAGCAAGTGCGTCAGGTACTTTAGCACTGTGGAATCCTTCTTCATTTTATTGTGAAGTCTTTCTTGTCTACACCATATTGTGAACCTCTTCCATTTTGCCACATAGCACTTCCGAGTGCTAGGCCTTCTTGCCTCCCGCAGGACCTTCAGTGTACTTTCTGGCAATCTTAAATGTGCGAACTCTATGTCCTCAGGAGCCACGCTACTAGGCTCATGCTCTCTGGCTCTGGGTGTAGCACCTCTCCGTTCTGCATGGAGAGTAAGTCTTTTCGCCTGCTGAATCTGTGGTGTGCACACTGTGTCATCTCCATGATCTGCGAGTACCATGTCTGCCTCGCCCACTGTGGTGCGACCAGTATCAGTGTCATGTTGCTCGCTCTGCACTTGCTCAGTACTCTGTGCATCAGTGGTATCGGGGGAAAGGCGTAGGCAAATGTCCTTGACCAATCTATCCATAGGGCATTCCCTAGTGACCCTTCCTCGGGCTGCCTGGATGCGAAGTTTCGGCATTTTGCATTCTGGCGTGTGGCAAACAGGTCCACCGATGGAGTTCCCCATCTGTCGAATAGGCGCCTTGTCTCCTGAGCATTGAGCTCCCACTCGTGGGATGCCGATGTCTGCCTGCTGAGCCAATCTGCTTGTATGTTGTCCTTCCCTGGCAGGTGTATGGCCAGCAGGTCTATCTTGAGAGGGATGGCCCATCTCCATATCTCCTGCGCTAGCGTTGAAAGCGGGGCCGACTGGGTGCCCCCCTGCTTGTTGATGTAGAACATCGCAGTGGTGTTGTCTGTTTGTATCAACACCTTGTGCTTGTACAGTCTTGTTTGGAAGGCTTTCAGTGCAAGGAAGATCGTCTTCAATTCTAAGTAATTGATGTGCTTTGTGGCATCCGTCGGTGTCCACAGTCCCCTCACCTTGAGCTCCTCCATGTGAGCGCCCCATCCCTTCAGGGATGCGTCTGTGGTGATGGTCACTGTTGGCGTTGGGGGCGTTAGAGGCTTTCCCTTTGCTATGTTCTCCATGGTCCACCATGTCATCTCCTTCTGCACTGCGTGCGTTACAACCACTAGATCCTCCCAACTGCCTGTAGCTTGTGACCATTGCTCCTGTAGCCATTCTTGAATGGGTCTCATGTGGAGTCGTACATTCGGTACCAGGTGGATGCATGATGCCATCATCCCCATGATCTTGCTCGCAGTCCTCACTGTCCGAGCTTGTCCCTTCCGGTAGAGGAGAGTTTCCTTCACCAGCGCCCTCGCCCTCTTCTCGCTGGGGAACACCTTGCCCTGTAAGGTGTTGATCTGTGCTCCCAGGAAGATCTTCACTTGTTCCGGCTCCATTGATGATTTCTTCCAATGGATGGAGAACCCCAGGTTTATGAGCGTGCTGGTCACTGTATGTGCGTGCAGCTTGCATTTCTGGTATGAGTTTGCTTTCACCAGCCAGTCGTCCAGGTAAGGGTATACGTGTATTCCCTGCCTTCTTAGGTGCGCTGCGACTGCTGCGAGGCACTTTGTGAAAACTCTTGGTGCCGATTTTAGACCGAAGGCCAGTGTCGTGAACTGGTAGTGGCTTTCTCCGACGGTGAACCTGAGCATGTGCTTGTGCTTTCTGTTCATTGGGATGTGCAGGTATGCGTCTTTGAGGTCTATAGTGACCATGAAGTCCCCGATCTGCAACTGTGGGAGCACCTCTTGCAGGGAGGTCATTTTGAATTTTTGCGTTCTTATGAATTTGTTCACGAACCGTAAATCGAGAATGGGTCTCATTGTCTCGTCTACTTTTGGTACCAGGAAGTACGTTGAGTATACTCCTGTGTTTCTTTCCTTGAAGGGTACCCGTTCTATGGCCTGCTTCTGCAGGAGTTATTTTGCTTCTTCCTGAAGGCACTGCAGCTGCTTGCTTGCTAGTGGCTTTCTTTTTGGTTTTCTGCTTGTTGGCCTCGCCTCCAACTCTATGCAGTATCCGAATTGGATAATGTTGAGGATCCATTTGTCTGATGTGATTTCTCTCCACTCTTGGAGGTGGAATCTTAATCTTCCTCCCACTGGTGTCCTGTGGTCGTAGGTGTCTAGTTTGTCTTGACCCATCTGTACGTGCTGCCCCCTGGGGTCTTTTTTGCGGGCGGGCACACAGAGTTTTTTGAAGTCACTTGGAGGTGGGCTGCTGGCCCCCTCTTCTATTTTGTCCCCGTCCATTTCTCCCTCGAAAGGACTGGCCTCTTTGTTGGTACTGCCAGGGCTGCTTCTGATGACCCTGCTGACTCTGCGAGTCTGCCTGGTGCGTTTGCTGGAAAGCCTGGTGTGATGTACCTGGCTGGTTTCCGCCTCTCCCGCCGGGCCTCCGTGACGGGGTGCCCCTCTTGTTCCCTCTGAACTGCAATGCTCCCATGGATCTTGCTGTTTCGTTATCCTTCTTCAGTTGGCTGAGCTGTTCATCCACTGTTGGTCCGAAAAGCGTGCTGCCGTTGAACGGTGTGTTCAGGATACTGTGTTGCACTTCCGGTTTGAAACCGGATATTCTGAGCCAGGCGTGCCTCCTTTCCGTGACGCCCATCATCATGAGCCTGCTGGCGGTGTCTGCCCCATCCAGGGCCGTCTTAAGGCAAGAATTTGCCGCATTCTTTCCCTCTTCAACCAGCTTTTCGGCTTTCTGCCTGGCATCCTGGGGCAAGTCCTTCACCAACTGCCCTAGTCCCTCCATGATTTGGTACATGTGCCTGTTTATCAGGGCGTTGGAATTAGCCATGCGCCAGTGGGTCGCGGCATTCCGTTCGATCCTTCTGCCCACCAGATCCATCCTTTTGCTCTCCTTATCCGGTGGTGGCCCCGAGGTAGTGGGTACGTTAGCCCTCCTCCTTGCTGTGGCCGTGATAATGGAGTCTGCGGAGACCGTGCCCTGAATGTAGGCCGGGTCCTTTGTGGCATGCTTGTACTTCTTCTCAGTTCTGGGAGTTACTGCCTTGCATGTTGCGGGCTCCCTGAAAGCTTCCTTCCCCTGAGCCAAGACGCTCTCGAGCATTGGAAGGAACTGGCTCCTCGTTTGTGTTGGGAGCAATGTTTCTAGAAGGAAGTCTGCTTTCTGCTTCTCTTCGTCGAGCTTGAGCTTGAGAGCTGCTGCGGCAGATTGTATCACCGAGTTGTAGGCCCCGATGTCGTCCGGCGGCGAGGGCCTCGAGGGGTAGGTGTCGACCACCTCCTCCGGGCTGTCGGTGTCGACATCGATGTAATCTACCTCCTGAAGGTCCGAGGGTGCCGACTGTGTCTGTCCTGCCCTCCTCCGCCTCCCCATAGTTGTAACTATCGTAGGGGTTCTCGTACTCCTCCTGGTCGTCGATCACCTCGACGTCCTGGTCTTGTTCCTCGGTGACTTCGGCGATCTCCTCTTCCTCCTCGACCGGCTCCATCACCGGTGGCTTGGTCTTGTGAGGGATCGTGAAGGCTTTCATCTTTGCGTCGAAATCTTTCTTCCGCTGCATGATGTTCTCCATTTCTGCCTCGAGGCGCCTTCTCTTCTTTTCCATCTCGGCCTCGTGTTCCGCGTCGGATGGGTCGGCCGCTCTCTTCGGCGGAAGGCTCGTCGCCGTGCCTCTCGGAGTCGAAGTCGAACCGGATTTCTGTTCTCTGGTCGTCGTCGTCAGTTTTGGGTCTTTCTCCCTCGGCGTCGATCGATCCTTTTCGGGGACGATTTTCGACGTTTTGTGCTGATCAGCAGCTCTCAGCGCCGGGGACTCCTTCTCGGAGGATCCGCTGGGCCTGGGAGTAGTCGCGGACGCCGCCTTTTTTGGCGTCGGCGCTTTCGGGGTCTTGCCCTCGATCTTTCTAGACTCAGAGTCTCTCGGGTTCTTGGGGGCCGAAGAGTCTCCTACCTTGTCAGAAGTCTTTGTGTAATCGGTCTCTACGACCGTGTAGCTGTCGTCTTCGGCGGCAGCGTTGTCTTCTTCCTCGGAGGACATCCCCAGCTCGTAGAGTGACGGAGTCGGGGCCTTCCCCTGCAGGGCGGCGTGTGCTACCCTCTGCCTCTCTCTCACACGAAGGGCCTTCGGGGTGAAGGCGGAACAGGCGTTGCAGTCTCCGCTTTCGTGGTCCACCGGTAGGCAAAGGTTGCATACCGGGTGCTGGTCCTTCTGCGCGTACTTGTGGTGGCAGTTACGGCAGAACTTGGACGGCGTGTTGTCCATCCTCGAGCGTCCAGGGCCTCTCTGGTCGCGTGTTCGTCGACGGTCGTCGAAGATCTCGATGGAAAACGCCTTATCCTTGCTGGTTTCTCGTCGATGAAGTCCCCTGGAGTCTTCAGATGACTTCTCCTCGTCTTTTCTGTATTTTCTTTCTTCTTTCTCCAAAAATGTTTGGAGCCCAAACGGGAACGATCCAGACCCGACCGCGGAAAAAAAGAATCTGAAGATGGCGCCCAAGAGTGGGAGCTTCCGCAGGAAGCATGCCGACGTCACCGGAAATACACCCAAGGGGGTGTGACGCCGACGCCCACCTGGGCTAAGAAGAAAAAAAAAAAAACCAAAAAAAAAGACTACGAATCCGGACCCAACCACAAGACCGCGGAATAATGCACAGCATAGTGAATCCAGAAAGATTCACGCTGCAAAACTAAGATCTAAATCAGATGGACACTCGTCCTTTTTAGGGGCCAATAAGTACAAGGAGTGGCATCTCTGGCCTGTACCGGCTAAGAAACCAACTCCACTGAGCCCTTTAGCGCCAAGGTCTGAATTTTTTGCTGTAGGATACGTAGATAGTCTAGCGGGAGAACTTGTGTCTGGGGTGGAATGAGGGGCAGCTCTGTTGGAAGCGTAGGGCATAACCCCTTTCAACAATCTGGAGGACCAGAGCCTCTTAAGTGACAGCACTCCTGACTTTTGAAAAGGAGGGCGCCCATTCTTCAACAGGCTGCGCATGTCAGGATAAGGGGAAAGAAGACTTCCCTGTGGTGACTAGGTAGAAACAGAGGGAAAAGGGAGAGCACATATTTTTCCCCCTCAACTCTGTACTGCTTGTACAAGGGGTTCGCAGATTGTTGCTGCAGTTGTTGGTGTTGTTGCTGACCCTACTTTAGAAATGGTCTATAGTCCCTCGTCTGGGTCTGGAGGCCAAGTAATGGTGCTTTTGCACTAAAGAGGCATAAGCTGTAGAAGGGAAAGTCCATCAACATGGATTGGAAAAACCATAACTATGAAGCCAAACATGGAAACATAGGTCCTCATGGACCTTGGAACTGAATCGGATGTGTCCAGTCAGGATTGTATGACCTGTTATGCCATTGACAGACCATCCCACTGCAGCCCAGTAAAGTGCCCTTGAAGATCTTCTGGCAGATTGGGGAAAGTGCTGCCTGTGCAGTATCCCGGATGGCAGGCGCGTAACTACTAAGAAGGCTGGTTTGCATGCACGAATTAAAGAGCCATGCTGCCAATAGAAAACAAATTCGCACTAACTGCCCCCATCTTTTTAAACTTGGTCTGAACACGCAGTGGGAAATACACCAGGAGCCAATTTAGAGCAGCAGGAGGCCTGGACTAATAGGCTCTCAGGAAACTGAAGGGGTGATCACTTGGAGAGGTCTAGAAGCAACATGTAATGGACCTGGATCCTGTGGTGGACATTGTCAGTTTCTCCAGACTGCAAGATTAGGCTCTGTCACAGCCTCATTGAATAGCAGCGATGGCCCAGTGAGAATGTTGGATTTTGACTCCGTGATGGATAGTTGAAGGTCAATATGTCCAATGCCCTCCTGATAAGAGCATGATAAGTGACCTCCAGTGGAGAGAGCCCTGTCTGGGAGGCGTTCCCATTGTGGAAGGTGTCAAGTCCGCAAGCATCTTTGAGGGCTGCGAAATCGTGGTCCAATGAGAACTCTTCATCCCCATGCTCATCTGCACTGTAGTCATTCTTTGTGTTGGTGTCTATAAAGGAGAATCTACTTTTTTCAATGAGCCTTTGCGGCCCTCTCCTGAACGAAGAGGCAAGTCTGAAAAGGTAAAGACTTCGGCCAGATGGGTTGCGACACCAGTGGAGTTGGTTCAGGCATAGGAGAAAATGGGTGTGTTAGTAGTAGGATCCATATAGGCGCTGTTGGCTGTGGCGCCAACTGGAGTCATATGCAGCTTTCGAAGAGGTTGACTGTGGCACTGGGGAGGTGATGAGCTTCGGTGCTGATGAAGATCTCGGGACAGTCAAATTAGGTGTTGGATGAAGCACTGATCTACCTATTATGGTGCCGCCATTTCTGGGGGTCGCAGCCCATGTAACCAGAGGCAATGACGAGAACAGTCATTGCCTCGCTTTCTTAGATTGCCTTGAGATGCATGCACTAACAGGACTCACAAGCCTTGACTGGCAAATCCTAAGCACCAACGGCAGATGTCATGGGGGTATGTTATAGGCATCTGACCATCACAGTCTCAACAAAGTTTAAAACCAGACTATATAGGTGGACATTCTGAGGAGAAATGCACCTGAATGAGAAAAGTTAAATGGGAAGGAAAAAAGAGAAACCGTGTCAGCATGCAGATTAGGCCACTTTATGGCACCAGTCACATCACAGGGACACAGCATGCGGTGTCAAATAGAGCCTGCCTCCCCCCATATTGGCGTGGGAGAACTACTGAAGCATTTCCTAACCCAGGCTGTCGCCTGCTATTCCAAAGATGAGGAATCTGCAGTTCTAAGCATCCATCAGATATCAAAAGTTCAGTCCCTTTTGGAAGGAGAGAGCAGAAGCTACAACCTGTGCATACGTTTGGGGAAGGGGGAAGCCAGGCGGTGTTAATCGGGGGGGGGGGGGGGGGGGAACAGCTACATGTTGAAAATTTCAGGCAGGCAAGAAGGGGCCAGTTAACTGCTTTTAAATTAGTTTGAGATGGGGGGCGGAGCTAGTTCGGAAGCGCGATGGCCGCTTAACGGGAATATACGATTATTTATCCTGCAGCGGAGGTGTGATCCGGATGAAAATTGCAGCGGAGCTGCTGGAAACGGCCTGGAGTACTTTGATAGTTCCGGACCCGCGGTGACAAGCTTGATTGCGGCGGTGGGGGATGGATGGCTGGGTCGCGTCTAAGCCACGAATCCCCGGCACACAGTTGCCTGAGGAGCCGGCCGACGTGTCGCGACGTGCGGCCACTGCGGAGGACCTGCACCGGCATCATCGGCGCTGCGGAGATTGACCGCTTGGGTTTGCTGCCGCCTCCCGACCTGAGACGGAAGGAGGTGGGGGCCGAGAAGTGGTGAAGTGGAGAAGCTGCCCCGGGCCGCAATGGTGGCCTACACGCAGGGAAAAGACATCGAGTGAGTCACAAAAGCGGCGGAAAGGACTTGGACACCCAAGGTGGTGTGTGCTGCTGGGGGCTGTCCCCACTACGTCCTCCTGATTTGGTGCCTCGGGCGTTCTCCCTGCCTGAAGCTGTTTTTGCTGGCGGCGATCCCACCCTTCACGAGTGGCACACCATTGCTCCCTCATCTGGCTGGCCCCCTTGAGTCCTGGTGCAGGTCAGTGGTGACATTGGAGGACTCGGCAGTGCCTGGGGGTGTTAACACGGTAGCATGGACTTTTTGTCGCGACCCTGTTCTTTTTCTGGCGCTGCGTGCCCCCACTACGGAGACTAGGGACGACCCGGCGGTGTCGGTCAGGAGCCCATATAATATAGAGGAGGCTATATTGACGAGGTGGCAGGGCCTGCTCTTCTCCCTGGGGTCTGGCTGACTGGCTGCTGAACTTAGCTTTGCGGAAGTTACTATATTAATCTCCCTAAACTCTAGATCCCTTCCATCATGGACAAGGGAGACAAGAGTCAGTCTAAGTTGTCTTTTGAACAGCGGAGATCTAAGTCCCAGGACCCGGCAGGAGTGCGGCGGAGACCGCGCCGGTACAGGACGAAGCTGAAGAGGACATTCGCACTATATTAAAATCTATGGAACACTCTCTGCAGAATGGCATCTCGGCGCTGGGTTCTAAAATGGACGCCTTGTCGTCCAGGATGGACAGAATGGTGGAACGCTTAGATAAACACGCTGAGCGTCTTGATATGAATGAGAGGCGCCTCACAGAAGTGGAGGAGTCCCACACTACGCTGGATACGGAGCATAAACAGCTGGGGAAAGTTATCCAAATCCTGCAGGACAAAATGGAGGATTTGGATGCGCGCTCCCGGCGCTGTAACCGGAGACTGGTGGGTCTTCCGGAGACGACAGCTACGGGCAACATGGAGCAATTTATGGAAAAGTTGCTCGTCACGCTGTTGGGGGAGGGAGTCTTCTCCGCCATGTTTGTGGTGGAGAGGGCGCACAGGGCCCTGGGGCCCCGCCCGCCGCCAGGTGCTCCCCCACACCCCATTATTGCGAAACTCCTCAACTATCGTGATCGGGACGCTGCTTTGCCCGGGAAAAGAAGATCCTAAAATATGAGGGCTCGGAACTATCCCTATTCCCCGATTTTACAGCTAGGGTCCAGTGGGCCCGCAGACATTTTGTGCCCCTCAAGAAGCAACTCTGCGACCTTGGAGCAGACTACGCCATGTTGTACCCTGCAAAGCTCCGGGTCAACCGACAGGAGAAGTCTCACATATTCACTGACCCGAAGGTTCTCCAACAGACCATCAAAAAATGGTCCAAAGACCACAGACCCAGCCCGACAAGACCGCATCAGGACGAAATGGCAGACTCAGTACTGGATGAACAAGATTGACTTACCTGGTAACAGTTCGTTGAGCTTTGCGGGGTCAGGCTGTAGTACTGAGGGATGCTATGTGGGGTTGGACTTCTTCCTTTATATGTTGCGGTGCGGGACCTGCTCGGGGCGGTAACTCGGTGGGCGAGGATTTGTTGGATGGGATGGCCGCCCTGCAATGTGAGGCTATTGTGACAATGGGAGGACAACTGTGGATTATTAGAATACATGACCATGCTTCGATCTAGGCTTACTGACGGCAACCCCTATGGTGCCAACTGTGTCACACTTATTGAACCAGATCGGAGACGCTGGACCCCTGTATATGGGGGGCCTACAGCACTTCCACCTCAACTGCAAATGTTCTTCTGTGAAGGGTGGAGCTCAGGCTGAGGCCCGATTTTGATTACTGCTCCCTTAAAGTTTCTTAGTTGGGAGCGCCCACAGCCCTCGTGTGCCTCGCACTGTGGTTGTTCTTTTTGTTGCATCACAAAGTTAATGGATGGAGTAAGGGGGGAGGGGGGGAGGAGGGGTGGAGACTGCTATCTCAGGCGACCATATTGGGGGAGGTCTGCTGTGGGTGGGGGGTTGGAGGGGGGGTGGGTCTTGAGGGTTTGTTTTTCTTACAGCAGATGACGCACGCAAAGTTGCCCTGCACACAGTTTTTCCACACACATTTTCCTGCACAGACAATATATGGTACGTGAGACATTAGATCCCAGGGAGGAGTTGGGCGGGTTACGAGTACTTTCCTGGAACGTCAGGGGACTGAATGACCATCGTAAGATCCGAAAAGTGCTTAGCTACCTCAATAGACATGATATAGACCTAGCTCTCTTACAGGAGACGCATCTTCCCACATCTAGTCAGATGCTTCAAATTAGAGCTTTGAAGGGCAATATTAATGCGGCGGGGTTCACCACACACACTAGGGGGGTCCTGACTTGGGTTAATCCCAGAACCATGTTTACACTTAGGCTACTGCTTGAAGACGCAGAGGGAGGATACGTTATATCCAGCTGCCGAGGCCTGGACATCCTGATAGTTAATGTAAATGGGCCTAATTTCGACTGCCCTGAATTTTTCGTGGACCTTGCTAGGCTTACAGGTCAATTTGGTTACACTAAGATTCTTTGGGGAGGAGATTTTAACTTGGTCAGGGATCCGGATTTAGATAGGTCCGCTGGCCCCCCCCACCCCCCAGGGGTCCGACTGCTGCTGCGAGAAAGCTTGATGAAGTTATGGTATGTTTGGACTTGTGTGACGTCTGGCGGATGAGAAGCGGCGAGAGGGGGGGGGGGGTTTACACACATTACTCTGCATTCTGAACCACGCCCACCTTTTATTTCGCCCGCGGTTAAAGGGTTAATGTAACAATGGAATCAGTGCAGCATTGACGAGTGAAAACACGATGAAAGTAAGTGTACTATAGAGCGACATTGACCTTTACTTAGTCTCTGCTTTTATAGACTCAGTCGCATTTGGGGGCACGGAGCAAACAATAATACTCTAAACACCTGGAAAGCTTACAGAAAATACAGCCTTCTAAGATTATGCGTGCGCTGTTAATAGAAACATTTTTTTAAATTGCATAGTTTTCCTGGTGTTAAATAAATCAAGCTAAAGTTGAATAAAGGAAATGCCACTTATGCAGCAGGCAGAAAGTATCTTCGTATTCCAGGCAAAGCTATATGTGCAGAGTATTTCACACTGGCCACTGATGGGTCGTCCACTCTTGGCATCTGAAATGTCGCAATGTCCACATTTTTGCCCAAGATGAGGTCTCCTTTACCAATACCCTCCGCTACAGTCTTTATTGCCTGTTCCTTATTCCGTTACCTCCCCCTTCGCTTCATGGCTTCTCGCTTAATCAGTGCCCACACATTATCTTTTAATCTTGCCACTGCGGCAGAGGAAAAGCCTCACGTCCGTGCCGATTTTTATAGGCTCAATCCAGTCAAGAAACTGATTATTCTCCACATTTTGGGCTCATTCCTGTTAGCCTGTAACTTTTATTTGGTTGCATTTCTCGTCTCCTGTACTTACTGTAAACCATGCATAGTGCTCTGGCAGTTTATGCTCAATAAGCAGAGCCACTGTAATGAAACGGTAGGGAAGGTGTAAATTATACAGCAGGGTTGACTAGATTATATAGCCACAAAAATTTAGAATTATGTAGCATAATGCAGCACATTTTTGTTGATAGTATTACTTTATTATTTTGACATCTGTACACATTAACACTGCCTGTATACATGTTTTGCCTCATTACTTTCATATTAAGACTTAAATACACCAATATCAATGTAAAAGATCAGTCACTACTTGTGATGGGCTTTTCCTCTGGCTGTGAAGCAGGACATGATCCTTCCTTTTTAGTAACGTTTGATCTGTTTGAGCTCGCATTTACATTTTTTTGTTAAAATATGCAGTTTAGGCAGCAAGTGTTGCATTATATGGCAAATTATGTGGGAAAACGCCTCAGCTGTAGAATCTCATAATTAGAGTGGCTCTATATATATATATATATATAAATCATGTATATATACACACAGGACCTGCCATAAGTGGGTGACCATCTTTCATGTGCAAAATGGCTAAAATTGCAGGACCAAGCTCAATATAAAGCAGAAATTATCAAAATACAAAATTGTAGGTCTCACAATCACGTTGTATTGACAACTGGGTAAAAAATGTTCCCACTTCAGAATTTTATGCAATCGCTGTAGTGTTGCATTTATATTGCACAGTTACGCCATCAGTAAAAACAAGCCCATACCAGATCCAAGGAAAAGTGACTGCCACCTGTGTGAGTATTCATCCTATCTAGGCCGCTATATAAGAATTGTAAGGACTTCAAAGAAGAAAAGGGTGGTCAGTGGGGTGCTGGGGAGTTTGGAAGGAGAGAGACAAGTGGCAGAGAACTTGGATTTTAAAGAACAAATTGAGTACTTTACAAATCTCTGTGAGACAAACTTGCACATCTATTGCTGATCTGCACTTCTTCATGTTAAGGAAGCTTACTCTGCTGGTGCCATTACTAACCAGTACTGTGCACAAGAGAACCCAGTACTGCTACTGCCAGAGCTGCATATGCTCCTTGTGTGGTAGAAGAATGTGGAGATGTAGCAGTAAGTGCCCAATAATATAATCACACCTTACCTTCCCAGGAGTGTAAAAGGAGAGATTGATTAACTGTCCTTTGCTGCCACGTGTGCATTTGTACTTGTGGATACTGCTTCAGTGAACTGAACACCTCTGCTATGTTATTTTTGCTGCCCCATGAACAGTTTAGTAGCTCCGCCAAGAAGTGGTTATCCCCATCCACACGTTTATCAGAGCATGATCACATGGGAGTATTTTTGAAACTGGACAGCGAAGAGCTGGCCGTAGGATGGAGAACACCCTTCTGCCCTGCAGGTTCATATTCCAACACAGTCTATGCCAAATACTCTTCAAGAAATGTACTCAATTACCAGTCTGCCCTATGCCTTTACGTACTTGCGAGTTTGTCACATGCATACTGGTTAATAATTGGGTGCAGTGCACACAGACATCTGCATACATGCTGCACATCCAGCCAGGACAACAGTTGCGCATAATTGGACTTGCATTTGAAGTATATATGGCACAGTATGTTGCACTGATTGCCGTGAAGACCCCCCAGTGGTTATTTATGGAATAGGTGGGGCTAGCAGATACCTTCCCAGGACAAGTTGATTTCTGTAACATTTTGTCCATTGGCCAAGTAGATTTTTGAAAAATGTCCACACCCCTGGATTTGGGAAGCTTTTAAAGTGTATATCAGGGGGGGTGGCCATGTCGAAACACTCGATGGTACTCAAGGTGATTAGGCAAACTCTGACTGACTTGGAGGGCCGACTGAAAAATCTGGAGCAGCGAAGTGTCCAGGGCCACATGGAAGCTGTGGACGGTGAGATCAAGGCGCTGCTGGAGGAATAACAGGAAGCGGCAGATCGCGAGGTGCAGCATATGGGAAAATATGCGACGGCGCGCACTTATGGGGAGGGCGAGAGACCGGGATCAGTTTTGGCCCGATTGATGAAGGTTAGACGGGGTAAGACTCTAATTTCGGAGCTTAAGTCGGACAATGGCGAACCTTTGACGACCGAAGATGTGGCTGAACATTTTCGGCAGTATTATGCGGAACTATACAGATCTAGATCAGAGGGAACAGAGGACCAAATTAGTGCATACCTAGAGTTCATCCAACTCCCCTTCCTTCCGGACGCGCATAGGGAACTCGAGTCATACGATAGAAAAGGATGAATTTATTGAGGCCTTAGGTAGCATGAAAGCTAGCAGCGCGCCTGGGACAGATGGGCTAACTGTTGCCTTTTATAAGGCATTCATGGAGAAGTTACTTCCCCACCTTGCTGCTTTGTTTGCCGATATATGCGAGTCGGGAATGTTGCCCCCTACAATATGAGAAGCTATGTTGGTTGCCATTCCCAAACCGGGTAAAGCCCTAGATGAGTGCAGTTTGTTTCGCCCGTTGTCACTCCTTAATGTGGATACGAAGCTGTTTGCTAAAATCTTTGCCATTAGATTGGCATTGGCTTTGCACATCCTAGTTGCTCCTGAACAGGCGGGATTCCTCCCTTCCAGAAATTTGACTTATAATATTCGGACTGTGTTTGGTGTGATGCAGCACGTTCGCCAAGAAAATAAAGCAGTTCCTGTATTTTTAGATATGGAAAAAGCATTTAATTCGGTTGAATGGTTGTTCTTGAAGCAGGTGCTAACGAGGATGGGGCTTGGGGAAACTTTTTTCCAATTGATCGGCACTCTATATTACCGGCCGACGGCCCGTGTGCGAATCGGAGATTTAGTCACGGCCCCCCTGTGTAAATCTAGAGGCACCAGACAGGGCTGCCCCCTGTCCCCGCTCCTTTATGCCTTGGTGGCAGAACCGTTGGCTTGCGCCCTGAGGGAGTATCACGGAAATGAGGGTATAGGGTTTCCTACCTATAGAATAATCGTGTCCACTTATGCGGATGACACGCTACTTTATGTACGCAGACCTGAGGAAAATTTGTCGGCAGTTATTAGGGAGGTTGTGAGATTTGGGGCATTGTCTGGCCTCAAGGTCAATTGGGAGAAATCCTTAGTATTCCTGCTTACTCCTGCCACTACTAAATCCGAAATGGACTACCCTTTGGTATGGACTGAGGAATCAGTTTGTTTTTTGGGCATAAGATTACACACGGATGCAGATATAGTTTTCCTGGAAAACCATGGCACGGCTATTTCAAAACTTGAGGATGATGTGGAGTTGTGGTGTCGTCTTCCCTTGTCGCTGATGGGGCGCATCTAGATTATGAAAATGGTGGTCCTGCCCAGATTTCTTTTTCTTTTCACGAATATCCCTCATCCTACCGCATACTTTCTTTACCAGATGAAGGCAGCTCTTGTTAAAATTGGCCTGGGCTGGCAAGCAGGCCGGGGTGCAGTGGGGGGTCCTAACACTACCGTGTCAGTGTCATTTGGGTGGGCTTGGTGTGCCGACCTGGAATTGTACTTGTCTGGCTCAGGCTGCACACCTTCATGCTTGGATTCATGGTGACGTAAATGTGCCATATCTCCGGATGGAACGACTATTCGCCGACCCCATACCTCTGCCTGCGGTCGTTTTTGAACAGCCTGATCGTAGGACGGGCGTCATGGACTTCTTGAATTTCACCAGACATGTTTGGCACTTGTTATTGAATCGGCAGGCAGGTGAGCTACTATATTCTCCGGCTATACCCATAGAATGGTTGAGATGGCTGGGTCCTTGTACAGAGAGAGGCGTGACTCGAGCTTTAAATGCTCTTAATATTAAGGTGGCGGGTGATCACTTTTGTGAGGGTACAGCTCGCACTGTAGACCAACTTGAGGGGTTGCCGGAGAGTCTCACAACGCTAAACAAATTCCAATTTCATAGGGTGCGAGGGGCATTGAGAGCGCATCTAGGTGATGATATGGCTGAGCCTCCTGAGGTTTGCGAGTTATCATACGTAGTCAAGACACCTTCCCAGCGTAAGACGATTGCGACTCTCTACAAGAGGGCAATGGCCCATAAGGCGCATAAATATATGGCGGCCAGACTAGCTAGGCAGAGAGATCTGGACACCCAGCTGGACGATGCAAAGTGGTCCTATTGCTGCATGAATATTAGAAGGATATCTTTGCATGGCAGGCACCGGCTGGTACAATTTAAATACCTTAATAGAGTATATTATACCCCAGAGAGACTACATAGATATGGGTTGCGCGAAACTGCTGAGTGTGAGAGGTGTCATGTGGAGGTTGCGGACTTTATCGTGGTTGTGCCCAGGTGTATACTCCTTTTGGGAGGCAGTGTTTGCCGAGCTGGGTAGGGTTGTTGACATGGAACTCACAGCGGAACCACCGATAGCTTTGCTAGGATATACTAAAACCCTTCCAAAAGCTATACGCAGACTGGTGGATATGGGATTACTTATTGCCAGGAGGAGAGTGGCGGTGTGTTGGTTGAGGGGCCCTACCCCCACTTTACAGCAGTGGTCCAGGGATATGCTCTACTGCTCCACGCAATCTGAGCTCTTCAGCTAGCTGCTGCCGCCCAGGAGTAGACCAAAATATTTCTGGGGCCTATATACAGCTTGACAAACGTGAGGAGTGAATGCCTGGACGAGACTAGAGATGGGGATGGGCTTGACGATTCAGGTGCTGCTGAGCCGGCGGGCATTGGGTGAAGCGTTGGTGGGGATTAGTGCGTGGGGCTGGAGGACAAGGAGGATGGGTCTTGTCAGTTAAGTGTGCCTTGAAAAGGAATTGTGGGGAAGTGTTCCATAATGTGCCCTCTCCTTTGGTCTAATGGGTGTTCTCCACTATAGTCACTGCTGTACTGTACATCAAAAATACGAAGTATAACGCCGCCTGCCCTCTTGACCGGATGTTGGCTTAATGGCTGTGTTAGTTTTATCGTATCAATGAAGACTGATGCACGTGGTTTTGTCCGGGGCTAATGTGTGGGTGGGTGCTTTTATCTGCAGTTGTATTTTAATATACTAGAACAACAGTCGAGGAAGTGTAGAGGTAATGGTAGAATCACCCACCTAAATAGTATAATTAAACAGTAGGATTCTATCAATGTATTTTAATATACTCAATAAAGCAATTGATTAAAAAAATATATATTAGTTTGAGATGCTGGTTAAGTTTCTTCTGTGCATATCTGCAGGTGGCAGTTGTCTACACTGGATTCTTGTGGACTACTGTAACCATGGAAAACATCTGATGGAGCACAGATATAGGGGGTACTTTGAGGTTTTCTTCCTGGTCTACAAGTGAACCTCCCCTGCCTGAAGGGAAACATGAGTAGATCTCCCGGTTTTATGGCATTTCTTTTTTTTTTTACATTTCAGTCTGTATTTATCCATATTTATTTTTTGCCCATCTTATTGATATTTATACATATTTATTTTGTGTTTTGCGAATATATGGAGTCATAAAATGGTATGGTTCCACATTTAACTGATAAACATGCACTCATACTTTCCTGCCTGTCGCGTTTTAGCAAATTAAGCAGCCACAAATAGCAAAACACTACACTTTCTGGTAAATATGAACATTATAATACAAATATATATTACCAAACACCTGCATTTAGTGAAATCTCCAAACCTCAGCCTTTCAATCACGATACACTCCAAGCTCTTTCTTTCCACAGCTGGTCATTTTGTCTATGTCTCTCTCTCATCTCTGACCTACATGACTTCCAGACTTTCACTCAAGCATGCCTTGTAATGAGACTCTTCTACTTTGTATAATTGGAGTACCATTACATTGCTTTCAAAGAGAGAAATCATTTCTCCTCCTTTACGCACTCTCACTGGTGTTTAATCTTCATTTAGTCAGCCTTCCCAGAAGAAGCAACAACCTCCCCGGTCATGCAGACAGATTAAGGGTTTTTCTGGGCATTACACCCAAAAACAAATGTCTGGTTTGCATGGGAAGTAGCATCAGTCCAGGTTACGGTGGAGATCGCCTAGACTATTCAGCAGAAGGCAACCAACAAATTCCTGAATGAATGGGAGGAATCTACTTAAGGACAGTCCAAAAATGCTGTCTGATTGGGATTTCCTTACCTCGCCCATTCCCCGCCTTCATCTTCACAGATTCATGAGTCAACCCATCGACTTGTTTATTGGCAAAAGTACCCTGCCAAAAGGGTAACATATGCCCACATACTCTATTGATTATCAACACAGTCGGACTGGAATGGAGAATTGGCACAGGCGCCCAAATAAAAGTGGCCCCAATTAGCAATCACAAAGCTAAAAATGTGTACAACATTATAAAATCTGAACTTCTAAATAGATGTTGTACAGGTGTTTTGCAAGGTATGAGAGACTGTACTCATTTTCTACTTGCTGCAAGTGTCTGGTAATATCTGCAAAATTCAAAGTAAACACGCCCCACTAGACCATAAAACGGGCCCAACAAACAGCCCAAAAACGTCACACACACACAGAGACCTGCTAGACCAGACCTTCTAGCATTTCCCAATTGCCCTATAGACCAAATGGACACTGCTTCTGGAGAAGGCAGCTGTGGTTCTAGTTTGGGCATCAGAAAAGGGAGCACATTCCATAATGTTTCATGTTTCCAAATTGACAGGGTTATCAGATTATTATAGACTTGAAAGCAGTAAATTGTTGGGTGAAACATATCCTACTCAAAATAGACAATACAAAAGGATCATGCCATTGGAATCAACAGGTGACTTTTTGATAATAACCAATCTGATGGATGCCTACTTCCAAAGTACTAATTTAACAGACTCCCCTTCAGTGGCAGAAATTCCAGTTCAGTATTCTTCCTTTTGGGCCCTGATCAGCTTCAAGATTCTTCACCAAGATGGTGGTGCCAAAGCATTTTTTCATCTGCAGACTGTGGTACACAAACAATGATGCGTAGTCCAGGTGTAGTAGTAGATCCCTCTTTATTGACAGGTAGATAGGTGGCAGGTTACAAGGTAGGAAGTTACAAGGAGAAAACCCCACCAGGAGAGAGCTTCCAGCTCCTCAGCCTGAGATGACCAACTGACTCTCTAGCTAGAGTCAGGCACTTAACATTCCATGATGTCACAGGACATTCTGATGCAATGGTAGAGAGGGAAAATACATAGAACCATTTACCACACATCCTCTTCCGTTAACAAACAACAGCAAGTAAGAAGTTAAGACGGAACTGAAGAATATAGAGAAGACCAAAGACACAAGAGCTAGTCAAAGAGACAATTTGAAAAGCAGGAATTTCAAGCGTGAAAGCAGAGAGAAAATTCAAAGTGGCATGTAGAAAGAAATGCAAAATTACATAGAAAGAAATGCAAAATTACATACAAAATTACATAACATGCCCATCCACCCTCCTTAATAAAACAAGGTAGCGATCCCGGTAAACTAAGTAGGGTGTATCAACTAAATGACAAAATATGTGCAGATGGAAGAAAGCACAATAAGATGAATTAACAACTTACACAGAAAAAGGGTATGCCTTGCAATAAAGACTAGCGCATGACGTGCACTAACAACCTCCCCTCCAAGGGTACACCTAGAAAGGCAACCTTTAAACTGTGGAACAAAACAACTCCCCAGGAAAGGGTACACCAGAGGATATAAACGCCCCTGGAACAAAGCACACAGTAGCCAAACACTGACAACTGTGACACAACTACACCAAGAGGTAGCGCTGACAACGCACCTCAACTACCCACACAGAGTGATGCAAATTAGACCAACACAGATAACCTCCCCTAACAAAAGGGTACACCATTGAACAATGTAGGAATTGTTCAAGATAACATCACATAAATAGCGGCGCTGACAACGCACACCACCTTCCCCAGAAAAGGGTACACAAAGATACTAATCTTTGAAACTCTCCAACAAATTAGTTACATGCAGACAACCTCCCCTAAAGAAAGGGTACACCACGTGAAAGTGCGCAACGTAACTTCTCCAAAGGGTAACAACAAGACCCTAGGAAACAAAAAGTAGGCACTGACTGGCAGTACAACCCCACAACTTCCCCCAAGTAAGGGTACACCATAAGTACTAACCCTAAGTATATGGATGGGGAATTAATAAGTCACAAACACTCTAACTGCACAAGCAGAGTGAAACATAGGATACCTACCCTGTGTGACAAAAACTACAACATCACCTATATAAAGATATATAAGGTACACCATAAGGTACAACACTGCTCTAGTTTCAAAATATGGCATTGACAGGCCACAAATCCTCCCTCAATTAAGGGTACACCACAGTGTTATAACGTTGCCTTAGGAATCCAACCCAAACTCCCAATGGTAGGGTACAGTATAAAACAACCACAGATAACCAAAAACATAAAAGAAAAACATACTAACAACCTGAACAAGGTAAATAGGACCATCCATTATGCTCAACATACCAACCAACCCACAATATTCACCGATATACAAATTATTTGAAGCATAAGAAATTGACAAAACAAAAAAACATTAGCTCCGGTGAGCGATACCTCACCCGGGGTCTTCGTAGACAGATCCATGAAGAGAGTAGCATCAAATGAACAGCGCGATGTAGTGAAAACTCTTGCGGTGTTCCAAAGATGTATATAGCCATCAGGGTGAAAAGTGAGTCATAAAGTCCTTAAGGAAACAACCTCTGAAAAGTCAAGAGACGTAGTGCATTCTGTGTGGAAGTACACTTCTGAGTTTTCACTTGTGGTTCGTAGCGTTTACGATATAGAGAAACTTGAATTGAGCCGATGTCAAGAAACGTGAGCTCTAGCCAGTAGAATGGGTATTCCAAATATTTGATTAGACATTGAAAGTATAGAGAGACTGGTGCTGCAGGGCAGGCTTGAGCGGAAATACCTCTGAACGAGTGACGGCACTAGAGATACCCATACGCAGACGCGCAGCAACTCCAAACAATTTGACGGCATGGCGTTACGTCCGCGCCGGATGGCTCACGATGAAGACGTGCTGTCCGAAGTCGGAAACAGGAGGCAGTGGCAACGGAGCAAACGTCACAAAAGAAGAGATGACGGCTTCGCGAGACAGGTAAGTCTATGTGTGCGCCATGGCAGGAGGCTTGTTCAAAATGTAGCGGTTCAACTGTCAAAAGGTACATCGCATCATGGATGTACAAAAAACACCAAACAAAAGTGTCCTCCACTCACCGCTAAATGCAATCCAGTCTTCACCAAGACGTAGGCTCATAACGAGGACACTGTTCTCGAGTTCACCGCAAGGACAGGGAAAGCAGGGGAAACTTCACACGATGTTAGCTGTTGTGAAGAGTATTGGCAGCGCTGGAAAGCTCCGTAACAAAACAAAAAAAAATTTGCCGGAAGAAAGGAACTTCACATGCCTGATATAACACTCAACGAAAATTGACTGTAGTGAAGGGTGGTGCCAGTGCTGGGCAGCCGTAATAGGACACTCACTGATGTTGGCAGTTGTGAAAGAAACTGCTAGCGCTGGGCGAACTGTCACGGTGCAAAAGCCATAGGGACACAGTAGGGTGATCAGGCCAGCTGAATCTCACACGCTTTTGTGGCTGGAGATATCTAATTTCCAGATGACAGCAAGGTCGCAGTGGACTCCTTCACTTATCAAACGCCCAGGGTGGAGGCTGTCCAGGGTGAAGAGGACACTGGTGGGGTTTGCTGGGCGTTTCTCCAATTACAAAAGGAAATAAACTTACTTCTTTTTTAATTTTTGACTGGATCCCATAACAGTCCTTGGTTTCCTTATGCTAACTCCTGTAGTTACTTAAACTGGGTCCCAGAACAGTCCTTGGTTCCCTTAAATGCTGAGTTGCAATCCTCTTTCTGTGCAGCGTAGGTTAGTCCAAGAAAAGTCGCCAAAAATGTGGTACACAAACAATGATGCATAGTCCAGGTGTAGTAGTAGATCCCTCTTTATTGACAGGTAGATAGGTGGCAGGTTACAAGGTAGGAAGTTACAAGGAGAAAACCCCACCAGGAGAGAGCTTCCAGCTCCTCAGCCTGAGATGACCAACTGACTCTCTAGCTAGAGTCAGGCACTTAACATTCCATGATGTCACAGGACATTCTGATGCAATGGTAGAGAGGGAAAATACATAGAACCATTTACCACACAGACGTGACCAGTAGTCTATCAATCTTCTTCATGCTTGGGAATGGTCTTGTCGAGCTGCAAGATAGTCGCGCCTTAACTTGGCTCTGGTGCCGGACATGATTTTCCACCATAATCCTGCCACTATGGGGAACGCTGCCTGATCACGCACATAGGTGCAGCTGCTTAGCACCCTGCTGATCAACATAAGCGCCTACGTGGCTGGTTGCACCCTTGTGCAGTCCCACACACATCTGGAGCGTCAGGCCGAATCGCGGCCTACTTCGCTTGCTGTGGATGGGCAGAGTGGAACTGTAAGGCATGCCAAAGGGACCAACCCAGCTGGATCACAGAGGATCCAAAAAGTGATGCTATCCAGGCCACTGCGAAGCACACCCCACAGAATACTAGAGTCTGATCTGAATCAGGAATTAGCTCTGATCTCGGCCAGGATATTGTGGGGGTGCCTGGGGAGCCGGCCCACACTGCCAATATAGCCGGACTGCTGCGAGAAAGGCGAGAAGCGCTTCAGGGTGTGGTGGCTGACGCGACCAGAGGCTGCCCTTCGGACCATCTGAGGGCCTCTGTGTCTGCAGTGGCCCCACCTCCCTGACAGTTGGGCGGGCACAGCCATACGGTCACATGGTAGACTGAGGGACCTGCCGGCCGGTACCCGGCAAGTGACTGTAGAAGGTGGCCAGATTTTACACAAGAACAGACCCTTCAGGACAGGTCTCCTCAACCTTCTAAACGGGCATTAATTGACATAGGAAGTGGGTGAAAGCACAATTTCTGCAAATCTCATTACTGCCTGCAGACGTATGTAACCTGTGAGCAATTCACCCCGAGGCCTAGAGGCCCCTCCGGGGATTCTTCATTATGGTCCCCTACATCAATGCCCTGTTTGGTATTACTGCACGTTGCTTCTAGTGCAGAGCAGGTTGACCTGCTTTCTACCCGCTGACATACAAGTCCCCATACTGCTAGACTTGTGCTATCCGTGATCCCAGTGGTTGATTGCTGCTGTTAATATAAGCTATGTTGTGGTGAACCCTGGGTATACCAGCTAGAGACAGAGCCACCTGTGCTGGAGGCAAACATTTGCCTAAGCTATATCCTCGTGCTGAGCCACTTTGGGGCTCTGCGCCCACTGCTAGCTGCCACACAGACTAGGCACCCACATGCCCCCGGTAAAGTGGAGCTATCCGGGTGAAGCGAGTCCTTGGAACCACCTAGTTAAGGTTATCTTCATCCCGGACTAGCGGGGTGAGAAAGTGCCCTCTTTCTGCATGGTATGCCCCCAGGTTTTGCTGAATTGCTTATGTTCTTTGACTGAGTGTCCCCTGGGCTCCTGCTAATCAGGTACCCAGAGCCTATGTTCCTTCCCTAAAATCGCATTGAAGCCTAAACCCAATTGGCATCTCTGGCCGCAGGTCAGTCCCTGGTAAATGGTACCACAGGTACCCAGAAGAGGCCTCTAAGAGCTGCCGCACTTATTGTACCACCCTTAGAGGTCCTGTACCCAGACACTCGAATACTGCATTTGCAGGCTGCGTGTCTTGGTGCAGAACAAAGTGAAGAGTCGACATGGCACACATCCCTGTGTGCTATGCCTACAAACCACTGCCCTGGCATAGATCAGTCACCACTCTAGCTGGGTGAACTATGCCAGTGGTGAGGGTACAGGTCCTTGAGCCCTGTACCCCTACAGTGCCAAGTCCATTTCTGGGCTTTGTAAGTGCATTGCTGCCATTAAGAGTATATGAAACTGGGAGTTTGTCATTACGAACTCCACAGCACCATAACGGCCACAATGAAAACTGAGAAGTTTGGTATCAAACTTCTCAGCACATTAAACCCCTTACTGATGGCAGTGTGGGATTTAATGTAAAATGCAGACCGGAGATATTCTTAGAGATGCCCCCTGGAACTCAACCAACTTCTAGTTACCCAACTGAGTGGCTGCTTAGGCTGCCGCCAAAAGACCGGTTTCTGGACCCCTGGGTCGAGAGCCTGCTGCTCTCGGGAGGCTGAAACAAAGTACACCCTGGGACGAGGTGCCAAGCCTCCTCCCCCAGGATGGGCAAGGTCCACAAAGGGGAAGCTTGAAAGGCATGCCGCCTTTGTGGGCCTCCCCAGACCTTTTGCTGCTTTCAGCAAATGGTCCCCACTGGTTCTACCCCCCACTTTGGGCGAGAGAACCGGCGGAAATAACAAGTGTGGGAAAGAGGTGTGCCCACCTGTGCCAACTACACTCAGGTGGGGGAGGCGAGGTGAAGCACAACTCTGAGTCCCCGCCATCTTGAGGATGTGGGGACATAACCAACCAGGGACAGGCTCCTACCACCCTCCTACTGGAGGGTGGCAGGATAGGGGGTGTACCCTGTCCTTTACCTACCTGTGACGCCCCTAAATGTAGTATTTAGGTGGCTCCCAGAACCTTGCGTCCTCAGATCCAGAAACAACAAGAAAAGAAGGACGGAACAGCCATGCAGCCAGCTAACAAGAGGAAGACGCCCATTGACTTGGCTCCAGCCCTACAGGCCCATCTCCCCTCGAACCTTCTCCTGCGAAATCCTGGTGTGTCCTGCAGCCAGCAACCTTGAAAACCCTAGAGGACCTGCCTGCCTTTATTTATTTCCAAAGACTGCTTTTCCCGTGAACACCGGATTTGTTCAACTGCAAACTCTGGCAGCAACTGGAGATCGCAAATCCAGCCCACTCTGCACCCACCGAACCCGGTCCGAGCTACAGTGGAAAAACATCATGAGGAGGGCACACCGGTGACCCTGACCAGAGACCTGCCTCAAGCCTCCAGCCGACGCTTGCAGCCTAAATCCAGAAGGCCCCCCTAACCGCAACAAGGAGCTGGTAAGAAGGTCTGACCCCAAAAGGCACCCCTGCACCCGATGTCCCACGGCCTTGTGTGCCCAAACCAACAGTGCCCAACTAACCCCTAACTTCCCAACTTACCTCTCAAAGTGGTGGTCGCACCCAGAAGTCCTTGGTCTCCCTGCCTGCAGTGCTTTTGCAAACCAGAGGTTCTCCATTGAAAACAGAACGCCCACTGTCGAAATAGTACTCTGCACCGGGCCGCCTCAGTGCCACGGAGGATGCACCTTTTGTGCTACTTTGTTTCCCCATTTGCCCTGACCTAAACCCTAGGAGCATTGCTACCACAACACAGTGGCCTACTTGCCAGCAGTCACCAACCGGAGGCCCCCTATCCCCCGTTGGATAACATTTTTATTTTTATTTATTTGCAAAGTTTTATATAGTGCTGGCTAGACCCGGAGGTATCAGAGCACTTTACATGAGGATCAGCGAGTTACAGGATACATAGTTACATCAATTTGAATCAAAGAATCACAGGGGGAGGGGGAGGGAAGGAGACCCAAACAGGGAAGACGAGGAAAAACAATGTCAGATGACCGGCTGGGTAGGTAATGGCCAAGGGGCCAGACTCCTCTCTAGCTGTATAGGACAGCTCCACCAGGCATCAGCCAAGGTTGCTCGGGCTCCGCAGTAGGTAAAAACAGTTTTGGGGTCCGCCCAGGGGGTATAGTCATAGCTCCATCGAAGGGGGCGGGAAAGAGACAGAAACGGGGAGCCAAGTCAGATGACCAGCTGGGTAGGTGACAGCCAAGGGGCCAGACTCCTCTATAGCTGCATAGGACAGCTCCACCGGGCATCAGCCAAGGTTGCTCGGTCTCCGCAGAGGGTATAAACAATTTTGGTGTCCGCCCAGGTGGCGTCGTCATAAACTCCTTCCAGGGAGCTTCAGGACAGAGATTCTCACCAGTCGGCCATCTTGGATTCATCTAGCAATAGGATAGGCGAGCCGGGCTGGTATCCATTCACATGTGGTTCAGCTGCAATGCATACAATGCCATATATATATCCCAGTGACAAACAATGGAATCTCCAACATGCTTGGGTGACCGTCAGGTGCCTGGCTCAATGCTTCTAAAAAGTGGGACCTGAGACCTAAAAGGATGCGCTCCATGAAAGTTGCAAAGGGCACAGGCACAATGCAGGATAATCTGGTGCCAGGCTGCTAGTATTAACAGAATGCCCCTTGATTGTGTGTGACAAGGAAGGGTTAAAAGGAGCTCTGCGTTGCAGCAATTACAGACTGTTGTATTGCTGATTGATTTTGCCGACAACTAAATCATGGGCGCCATCTTAGGGTCAGGCCCCGTTCTGAGAAAGATCATCACGCTGTTGTACTCAGATTTGTGTAGAAACATTGCTTATAGCCAGCACGCACAGCTTTAGTAATATTTAATGGTCCACATTTCCAGTAATTAGCATTGCAGCTCCACAGGAGAAGGTAAAACGCTTCTCGAACACTTCAGACAGCCGCCATCTTAGGGTCAGGCCGTTAAAAAAAAAAAATTTAAAAAAAAATCACTGCAAAGTAAAAGTCGTTTTGTATGGCAACAAAGGCAACTGTACCCCATCAAAAAGGTGAGGTTGTTCAAATTCTCATGAAACAAAGTGCTCATGAGGGCAATCCAGTTAGAAAAGGCCGCTCCGCCCGCCATTTTGTAAATCGCTGAATTGCCCGTACCTGCCAAATGTTTCCTTTGATGCACTTATCTGTGTGCGCTAGTACCGGGATGAACCCGGTGTGCAGGGGCTCCGTGGTTATCACTGTATCTCCGGTCACTCATGATGGGGGCACACTCCGGCGGTACCAAGCCTCTCCACTCCTGACTGCTGCTCAGCTCCGGGTATCGCAGCAACGATTCTCGGACACTCCGGGCTATCCTTAGCATCTGGTTCCTCTGGAAGGGCGCACGGTCCCAATAGTTGAAATCAGCGCAGTCCGGTGTTTGCACCTTCCACCCTGTGCACTGGTTGTAGACCGAGCACTCCAGGCTTCACCGGGTCCGGCGCCATCCTACCGCGAGACTGAAATGGGAATCAACATGATGGAAAACTCGCTTCCCTCAACTTGTCCGGTGCACATGATGGGATGTCTGGGCAGTTTTGTCACAGACTTAAGCTCAGCATCCGAGTTGCAGGCATATGCATCCAGCGTCCAGTCATCTGCAGGCAGACCACGAGATAGACTACCTTCAGGCCGTCCAGCGTCAATGGACCTCAGTCTGCACCCGGCCGCCCTAGTGCCGCTGAGGGTGTAACAAGAGCGCATCACTGACCCTGGGCAACACCAGCCCCACCAAATTCTAACCCCAGAACCTGAACTCCCACAGTTGATAACTTACCTGTGAACCAATAACCTGTTTTTCCTCCATAGGCTAACATTGACAATTTTCTTCCAACAAGTTTCTACGTGTGGAGTTTTGAAATCTAAAAATATTCTTTAAAAATCGCACGAATTACCAAAACGTATTTACTTACCCGTTTGCAGGAAATGTACCTGTGCGGAATCTAGGTATCCAGCACGGAGTTAGAAAAGTAACGTAAAAAGTAACTTACCTGTAATTTACTGAAAAAGCCTATTCATTTCAATGTACTGTATTTGCCAAGTATTGCAACCTACTGCATCCCTTGTAAATCAAACAAAGTACAAGTCCTATTGTATTTTCAATTCTACATCCAGCAACTTATTAATGTAAAGTATTTAATGCTTACCTGTGCCAGGCTTGCTTGGTTCTAAAAATAAAACAGTATATTTTTTTATACAAAAACAATTGGTCTTGAGTTCAGTCCTTGAGTGTGTGAATTAATTTGCTGATGTGAACATCAAATGCTTAACACGGTCCTTTGAATGTCTTACTGCTCGACCACTCTACCACAAATGGAGAGTAAGGTTCTATCTACCTTTAACCTCTGCCTACCTCTGGGGTCACCTAGACTTTATACACACTATACCTCATTTTGGTGTAGTATATATAGAGGCAGTTTCTTACAGTGGGAAACATGTAGAGATCCACCTTCGTTTGGGCTGGGAACACGCCATGCTGCACTCATTACCGCAGGATGGGGAAACAGAACACCAAGCAATCCAAACTCTCGCTCGAGGACAGACTCCATACTCGCCAGATGGGAAAAAAAACAAGATCCAGAAACGAATAGTTTTCTTACCTGTCGGTATAGTTTTGCAGCTTGAAGATCTTTCTGGATTCACTATGCTGTGCATTATTCCGCGGTCTTGTGGTTGGGTCCGGAATCGTAGTCTTTTCTTTGGTTTTTTTTTTGTAGCCCAGGTGGGCGTCGGCGTCACACCTCCTTGGGTGTATTTCCGGTGACGTCGGCATCCTTCCTGCAGAAGCTCCCACTCTTGGGCGCCATATTCGGATTTTTTTTTCCGTGTTTGTTCTGTTTCCGAAGTAATGGCAATGTTCCATTAAGTGATTTACCGCTTTTAACCTTTAAAGTTTTTTTGTTTTTTTTTATATTGGTCTCTGTTTATAACCACCTTTTCTCTCTCCAGCCTCATCTTCCTGGCGGAGGTGGGTGGGTTCGCTAGTGAATCCAGAAAGATCTTCAAGCTGCAAAACTATACCGACAGGTAAGAAAACTATTCGTTTTGCAGCGTGAATCTTTCTGGATTCACTATGCTGTGCATAGATTTTGTAGCGGTTTCTCATCTCTGTGACGGCTGGGTGGAAGATGAGCGTTGGGTATTGAATATGTGTTGGAGCACCTTTTGTCCGACTTGTGCTTCCTTGTTCATCTGTATATCCACACAGTAGTGCTTCGTGAACGTGTGCACCGAAGCCCATGTTGCCGCCAGGCATATTTCTTGTATGGGTGCGTTAGCCAGGAAAGCTATTGTCGCACCCTTTTTCCTAGTGGTGTGGGCACGTGTCCCTTCTGCTAGTTCTTGTCCTGCTCGCTTGTGGCAGAGCTGAATTGTTTGTGCGATCCATCGTGCAATAGTCTCTTTGGTTACTGCTTTCCCCATGAAACTGTTGGCGAATGACACAAAGAACTGTTTTGTTTTCCTGTGTCTCTTCGTTCTCTCAATGTACTGCATAACTGCCCTTCTGGCGTCCAGGGTGTGGTTGGTTTTTGGAAAAAACTCGGTATCTGTATAGACTGGTTCATGTGGAATTTGGACACCACCTTCGGCATGAAGTGTGGGTCAGTTCTCATCACAACCCTATCGTTGTGTATTTGTATGTAGGGTTCTTGTAGCGTTAGTGCCTGAAGTTCGCTTACTCTGTGTAAGGACGTTATTGCAACCAGGAAAGCTGTTTTCATAGTTAGCATCTTTAGGGAGGCCTTGTGAAGTGGTTCAAAGGGCTCTTTCATGAGTTCCGTTAGGACTATGTTCAAGTTCCATGCAGGTGGCGGCACCCGCTTTGGTGGTGCAATCCTCTTCGCTCCTTCCAGGAATCTTTTCACCACCTGTGATGTGAAGAAACTCCTGCACGTTTCTCCTCTTGTGTAGGCGACTATCGCTGCCAAGTGAACTCTCAGCGAGGATGAACTAAGGTTCTTCTCCAGCAGGTGCGTGAGGTACTTTAGCACTGTGGAGTCCTTCATTTTATTGTGAAGTTTTTCTTTTCTGCACCACATTGTGAATCTTTTCCACTTCGCAACATAGCACTTCCGAGTGTTGGGTTTTCGTGCCTCCCGAAGGACCCTCCGAGTTTGCACATTTGAAGCTGCCAGAAAGCACCCTATGTCCTCAGGAGCCATGCCACCAGGCTCAGGCTCTCTGGCTCTGGGTGCAGCACCTCTCCGTTCTGCATGGAGAGCAGGTCTTTCCTTTTGCCGAATCTGTGGGGTGCACACTGTGTCATCTCCATGATCTGCGAGTACCATGTCTGTCTGGCCCACTGTGGCGCGACCAGTATCAGGGTCATGTTGCTCGCTCTGCATTTGCTCAGCACTCTGTGCATCAGTGGTATCGGGGGAAAAGCGTAAGCAAATGTCCTGGACCAATCTATCCATAGGGCATTCCCCAGGGATCCCTCCTCGGGATGTCTGGATGCGAAGTTTTGGCATTTTGCATCCTGGCGTGTGGCAAACAGGTCCACTGATGGCGTTCCCCACGTGTCGAACAGCCACCTTGTCTCTTGAGCATTGAGCTCCCACTCGTGGGATGCCGAAGTCTGTCTGCTGAGCCAGTCTGCTTGTATGTTGTCCTTCCCTGGTAGGTGTATGGCTAGCAGGTCTATCTTGAGAGGGATGGCCCATCTCCATATCTCCTGCGCTAGCGTCGAAAGCATGGTTGACTGTGTCCCACCCTGCTTGTTGATGTAGAACATCGGTGTGGTGTTGTCTGTTTGTAGCAATACCTTGTGCTTGTACAGTCTCGTCTGGAAAGCTTTCAGTGCAAGGAAGATTGTCTTCAATTCCAGGTAATTGATGTGCTTTGTCGCATCTGCTGGTGTCCACAGTCCTCTCACTTTGAGTTCCTCCAGGTGAGCGCCCCATCCCTTCAGGGATGCGTCTGTGGTGATGGTCACTGTTGGTGTTGGGGGCGTTAGAGGCTTTCCCTTTGTTATGTTCTCCATGTTCCACCATGTCATTTCCTTCTGCACTGAGTGCGTTACAACCACTAGATCCTCCCAACTGCCTGTAGCTTGTGACCATTGCTCCTGTAGCCATTCTTGAATGGGTCTCATGTGGAGTCGTACATTTGGTACTAGGTGGATGCATGATGCCATCATGCTCATGATCTTGTTCGCAGTCCTCACTGTCCGAGCTTGCCCCTTCTGGTAGAGGCGAGTTTCCTTCACCAGCGCTCTCGCCCTCTTCTCGCTGGGGACCACCTTGCCCTGTAAGGTGTTGATCTGTGCTCCCAGGTAGATTTTCACTTGTTCCGGCTCCATTGATGATTTCTTCCAATAGATGGAGAACCCCAGGTTTATGAGTGTGGTCGTCACTGTTTGTGCGTCCCACTTGCATTTCTGGTATGACTTTGCTTTCACTAGCCAGTCGTCCAGGTAAGGGTATATGTGTATTCCTTGCCTTCGAAGGTGCGCTGCGACTGCTGCGAGGCACTTTGTGAAGACCCTTGGTGCTGACTTTAGTCCGAAGGCTAGTGTTATGAACTGGTAGTGGTTTTCTCCGATGGTGAACCTGAGCATATGCTTGTGCTTTCTGTTCATTGGGATGTGCAGGTAGGCGTCTTTGAGGTCTATCGTGACCATGAAATCCCCGATTTGCAACTGTGGGAGCACCTCTTGTAGGGAGGCCATTTTGAACTTTTGCGTTCTTATGAATTTGTTCAGGAACCTTAGGTCCAGAATGGGTCTCATTGTTTCGTCTACTTTTGGTACCAGGAAGTACGTAGAATATACCCCCTTGTTCCTTTCCCTGAAGGGGACCGGTTCTATGGCCTGCTTCTGCAGGAGCTCCTTTGCTTCTTCCTGAAGGCACTCTAGCTGTTTGTTTGCTAGTGGTCTTCTTTTGGTTTTCTGCTTGTTGGCATCCCCTCCAACTCTATGCAGTATCCGAATTGGATGATGTTGAGAATCCACTTGTCTGATGTGATTTCTCTCCATTCTTGAAGGTAAAATCGTAATCTTCCTCCCACTGGTGTCATGTGGTCGTAGGTGTCTAGTTTGTGTAACACCTGATCCCTCCGTACGTGTTGCCCCCAGGGATCTTTCCTGTGGGTGGGCACACGGGGTTTTGCGAAGTCACTTAGAGGCGGGCTGCTGACCCCCTCTTTTATTCTGTCCACGTCCATTTCCTTTCCCTCGAAAGGACTGGCCTCTTGGCTGGTATTGCCAGGACTGCTTATGCTGACCCTGCTGTGCTTGTGAGTCTGTCTGGTGCGTTTGTTGGAAAACCTGGTGTGATGTACCCGGCTGGTTTCCACCTCTGCCTCCGGGCCTCCGTGACGGGGCACCCCTTTTGCTACCTCTGAACTGCAATGCTCCCATGGATCTCGCAGTTTCGTTATTCTTTTTCAGTTGACTGAGCTTCTCATCAACTGTTGTTCCAAACAGTGTTTCGCCGTTGAACGGTGTGTTCAGGATGCTGTGTTGCACTTCTGGTTTAAAGCCTGAAACCCTGAGCCAGGCGTGTCTCCTCTCCGTGATGCCCATCATCATGAGCCTGCTGGAGGTGTCTGCCCCATCCAGGGCCGTCTTGAGGCAAGAATTTGCCGCGTTCTTCCCCTCCTCCACCAGTCTTTCGGCCTTTTGCTTGGCCTCCTGGGGCAGGTCTTTCACCAACTGACCCAGTTCCTCCATGATCTGGTACATGTGCCTGTTGATCAGGGCGTTGGAATTTGCCATGCGCCATTGTGTTGCGGCATTCCGTTCCATCCTTCTGCCCACCAGGTCCATCCTCTTGCTCTCCTTATCTGGGGGCGGCCCAGAAGTAGTGGGCACGTTAGCCCTCTTTCTTGCTGTGGCTGTGATGGAGTCTGCGGAGACCGTGCCCTGAATGTAGGGTGGGTCTTTTGAGGAATGTTTGTATCTTTTCTCCGTTCTGGGAGTGACAGCCTTGCATGTTGCGGGCTCCTTGAATGCTTCCCTTCCCTGGGCCAAGACACTCTTGAGCATGGGCAGGTACTGGCTCTTTGTTTGAGTGAGGAGCAATGTTTCCAGAAGGAAGTCCGCTTTCTGCTTCTCTTCGTCGAGCTTGAGCCTGAATGCTGCTGCGGCAGTTTTTATCACCGAGTTGTAGGCTCCGATGTCCGGCGGCGAGGGCCTCGAGGGATATGAGTCGACCGCCTCCTCTGGGCTTAGGGTGTCGACCTCCATATAATCCACCTCCAGTGAGTCGGAGGGAGCCGACCCGGCGTCCGTCCGGTTGTCCTCTTCCTCCTCATAGTCATAACTATAGTAGGGACTCTCTTCGTTTTTCTGGTAGTCTAACTCCTCGACGTCCGGTGCCTGTTCATAGGCGCCATCGTCTTCCTCCTCGACAACCTCCACCACCTGTGGCTTTGTCTTGTGGGGAATCGTGAAGGCCTTCATCTTGGCGTCGAATTCCTTCTTCCGCTGCAAGATATTTATTTTCCATTTCAGCCTCGAGGCGCCTTTTCTTTTTCTCCATCTCGGCTGCGTGTTCCGCGTCGGATGGTTCGGCCGCCCTTTTCGGTGGTTGGCTCGGTGCCGAGCTGGTCTTCGGCGCCGAAGTTTGACGTCGAACCGTGTTTCGGCGTTGGTGCTTTAGGGTCCTTCTCCCTCGACGTCGATCGATCCTTTTCGGGTACGATTTTCGACGGCTTTTGCTGTTCAACAGCTCTCGGCGCCGGGGACTCCTTCTCAGAGGATCCGCTGGGCCTGGGTGTAGCCGCGGGCGCCGAAGATTTTGGCGCCGGCGCTTTCGAGGCCTTGCCCTTGTTCTTTCGAGACTCCGGGTCTCTCGTGCTCTTAGGGGCCGTAGAGTCTCCTACCTTATCAGAAGTCTTGGTGTAATCGGTCTCTACGACCGTGTAGCTGATGTCTTCGGCGGCAGCGTTGTACTCTTCCTCGGAAGACATCCCCAGCTCGTAAAGGGATGGGGTCGGGGATTTTCCCTGCAGGGTGGAGTGCGCTACCCTCTGCCTCTCTCTCACACGAAGGGTCTTCGGGGTGAAGGCGGAGCAGGCGTTTCAGTCCTTGCTTTCGTGATCTACAGGTAGGCAAAGGTTGCAAACCGGGTGCTGGTCCTTCTGCGCGTACTTGTGGCGGCAGTTACGGCAGAACTTGAACGGCGTGTTGTCCATCTGAGCGCTCAGGGGCCCCCTGGTTGTGCGTTCGTCGACGGGCGTCGAAGTTCTCGAAGATTTCTCCTTCTTCTTCGATGGCCCTTGATTGATGAAGCCTCCTGGAGTTTCCTGAGATGTTTTCCTTCCAATTTCTGTATTCTTCTTCTTTCTCCAAAAATGTCTGGAGCCCAAACAGGAACGATCCAGACCCGACCGCGGAAAAAAGAATCTGAAGATGGCGCCCAAGAGTGGGAGCTTCCGCAGGAAGCATGCCGACGTCACCGGAAATACACCCAAGGAGGTGTGATGCCGACGCCCACCTGGGCTACAAAAAAAAAAGAAAGAAAAGACTACGATCCCGGACCCAACCACAAGACCGCGGAATAATGCACAGCATAGTGAATGCAGAAAGATTCACGCTGCAAAAGTAACACCTCACAGCCCTGAGGAGAATGATATGCAAAATGATGATATCCGTAGGATACTACTGGACATTAAATCTAGCCTGAAAACCACTGACTCCCAACTGGATCTTCTTACGGCTTGGCTGATCAGATAAAACCGCAATTGGATAAATGAAACAAGAGTAGATCACCTGGAAACCAGGGTCTCAGATGCAGATGACATGCAGGCTGAAAATAGACTGCATCTGCAACAGATGGACAAACAAATAGATGTTATTAAGGCTAAGAATGAAGACCCGAAAGTTCCCTCCAGGTGTAATAAGCACCATATCACAGGGATTCCAGAGACCACAACTATCGTGAGGCTGGAGGACTACATCGAGACTACTCCGGGAGCTCTTGAAAGCCAAACTATCTGAATTATTCATTTTAGAGAGAGCCCACCATTCACTAGGCCCCAGACCACCGCCAGGAACCCCAGCCCATTCCATAGTGGCCAGCTTGCTGAACTATCGCCGTAGAGACACAATTCTAAAATGGATTCGGAGCGTGGGGCGATACAACAATATCTCCTTCTACTCAGACTTCACCATTGCTTTGTAGGTGGCACAATGTGAATTTCTACCTGTCAAGAGAATCCTTCAGCAGTCCAGTATGCCATATGCCCTCCTCTACCCGGCCAAGCTGTGAATTCCACACAAGGGCAAGATGCACTTCTTCACAGAACCCAAGGCAGGACCGAAATTCGCCAAACAAATCAGCAAGACACAATGTTCCCCTTTGGCCTTGCCCCACACGACAGAGGGCACCCAGTTAAGCGACAATGACTGATTGTACCATATGACAGCCTAGTATGTTTTGCCCCACCCCAGAGGTAGGACTGGGGTTGTTGATGCAGACGTAGGTGACCCATCCCAGAGGTAGGACTCATTTTGGTCATTCGTTACAGCACGGATTGTTAAACCTCATGATCGTTTCCCGATACAGCACACAACTGCATGCAGGCACACCCTTCAGGATGCTTCTCCTGTCTCTGATCTCAGCCATCCAGCATTGTGAGGCAGGGTCTGCTTGGAGAGTCCCCGTCCTGAGGTATAATTCCAAGATGGTCACTTTTGATCTTATTGGGTAAGATATCACAAGCTGATTGGGAGTTGGTGTGGGAGGGAGGGTGGATGTGGGCTTCCAACTGCTTGACTCATATTTTGGTTGGGATGTTCTGGTTAATGTTTGTCCTTTTTTTAAAAAGATGGGTGAAAGTTTGGACCATCCATGCTATCATCTGTTTGCCTTCATCCTCTGCTGTGCGCTCTCACGATCTTAATTTCCCACGTTATGAATACAGCCACCTGCAACTCAGTACACACCCCACTATGCAGACAGTTTATACTAGACATGGACCAAGACAGATTGCATGGCCTGTATATCTTAATTTACATGGAACATTCATAAAATTTACAATTGTTTTCTGTAAGAGACCCATTTGGCCACTAGTTCCGCACCTGGGCTCTGCACCCATTGGTGTGGGGAACCCCACTCCTCCGTAATCTCCAATTATGCCATGGGTGTCACAAGATTGCTAAGATTGAGGTAACCCATGGCACACATCTCATTGCCTTAGTGATAAGGACGGCAAATATGTTATTCTTGTTAGCACACACTACAAGCAGTCCATGACCATGGTGGCAGTTATGGTCCCAATACCTATGATAAAAGCTTTTTTCTAAGGATCTGGAGGTAAATAGCGGAGTATGGACCTCAGACTGCGATATGGGGTGGTGACTTTAAATGTTACACTTGAGGAATCTCTGCACTGCTCGGGTACATCGTAACACCCCTAGCAGCTAGCACTCTCAACACACTGATCCTAGATAATCACTTACAGGATGCCTGTCGCCATACACACCGCTACACACGTTAGGGAACATGTTTCTCATCCTATCACAAACCTTGGACCTGAATCAGCATTTGCTTAGTATCTAAAGACGCTTTCACCTGGACCAAATCAGTGACCGACCTGCAATACATGCTATCAGATCATGCGCTGGTGAGGCACATTGTGCAGATCCCCCAGACTCTGCCTCGCATGTGCAAATGGCGTCTGCTGAATGCACTTCAAGATACAGTATTAAAGGAAAATATATGATCCACTATTGTACTTTGAATGCAACACAGGCTAGGTGCGATCACCCTACACCTTATGGGAGGTCTTTAAGGCGATTATAAATTGGAATCTGTATCGACAATCAGGTGTGCTGAAGGAGATCCACGGGACACTGTGCAAACTGGAAGCAGATATCCCTGACTTAGAACTAGAGTTCTCTCACGCACAAGATCCCTCCATTTTAGCAAACATCTGCGAAAAGCGCTGTCCACAGTCCCTGTTGTTGTCTCCCATAGCCATGGAACCACTGACATTTACGCACCACAGGATGATGCAGATAGAGGCATAGGCTTCACATCTCTGGGCCTGGTTGTATCAATGTACGTGGATGACATTACCCTCTATATACCCAACCAGCAAACAAACCTGGCTCCATTGAAGAGGGAAGTTGTACGCTTTAGAGGATACTCTGGAATCCATATAAACTGGGCAAAATCTGTTCAGTTACCTCTCATTACTGCCACAACGCTTCTCACCACAGAATACCTGCTGAAATGGGCAACTGACCTGATCAGATCTCTAGGAATTTTGTTCAGCAGGGATCCAGAGGAGCTCCAGCGGGTCAATTGGCTGGAGACCCATATCCAAACCTGGATTAGATTTCTGTTGTCCCTAGCCACTGCAAAAATGATAGTACTTCAAGTTTCTATATCGCTGTTATTTGCTGACTGTGCACCGAGGTGAGGTCTAATTGAACTGCTTTACTGACTGTTTTCGCCTGAGGATTTTCCTACTGCTCGCCGGACCAGCTTTGCGGGTCCCGCTTCGCGGGTTGAGGACACTAACTGCCTGCACCTGGTCTAGCGCTGAGCACGGGAAAGGCGAGGGCTCAACAGGCAACAGGGCTGCGAGCGTTCATACAGGGACTTCGATTCCCAGGAGCCCCTGTTGACCTACTAACATCACCTGGTCCGCTCTCCCTGCCTACCTGCCCCGCCCCCTGACCACTCGCCCTCCCTTTATAGTAAGCAGAGCACACCGCTGCGCGGGAGCGTCCCGGGAGAAGCCCGGGACAAGGGCGGGCCGTCTGTGGCCATCAGGGGCCGCAGGAGGCTGGGCCGGGCCTACCCCTGACATTTAGCTCTTAACTATTGGACATTGTCCCTCTCTTGATACAGTGAGTTGATATTTTTTTGGGGAGTCTTATACACTGACATTTGATTAGCAAGCTACCTTGTGTGGGGGCTCTGTGCTGTGGTATATTGTGATTGTGATTCTCTTGTTCATAGTTAGTTGTTTTAAAACATGTCTATGCACTCACTTAATCCCTCATCTAACCCCTTACCTTCTACGGTAGGGGTTGCAATCCTAGGGCCTTTAGATAGATACTTCTCCAGGGCTACCCGTGAGATTGATAGAGAAATTGCCCTAGCTGAGAGACGTGCTGAGCGCCGCCTATCTGTTGAACTCCTTAAACTCCCAATAGAGAAGCGGGCGTCCATGGGCCTTTCGGCGCCGGTCTTTTCCCCAGCTCGCGCTATTGACTCTGTAACGAATGTCTGCCCACCTTTGGATAAGTCACTTGCAACTGTTCTGATGTCTAGCCCTGACAGGGTGGAGTGTACGTTAGACTTAGCTGCACCGACTGATGATGATGATACTATGGCTGTGAAGCCTACTAATGTCCTACCCCCCCATGCTGATTTCTAAAAATATTCCTAGCGATGGGGAACCCCCTCCCTTACTAGCTTCACTATCCCATGCAGTAGCCAGAATTGCTCACACCAAAAGGAAAAGGAATGCTAGTCCCCGTAAAGGTTGCCATCCCAAACCTTACAAGAAAATCAGGAAACTCGGAACCAGGGTGGTAGTGACCCAAAACTCTGTAGGGGCTGGTGCAGGCCGCCCTCAGGGTGACATGGGGGTGTGCTCTCCGCAGCATTACCAGCTAAACCAGACATTCCGACTATGGTTTCTGCCGAGCTCACACCCCTTGATCTCCCCCTGATTGTCCAGATAGAGAATGATGAAATCTCTACTGACGCCGGTCGTAGAGAGGGTCAAAAGGCTGGCGGAGCGGCTGGACAGCTTTGAGCAAGCAACTCTGGACAACTTTTTCTCTACCAAGTCCTTAATTAAATTACATTCCAGGATTGGGGCCGATGACTCCGGGGGGGGAATATGCTGCTAGGGTGACCTCTGTTACCCCACAGAACTTATCACATGCAAATGGAACGGTCAATGGGGTGTCAGCGGTTGAGGCCCTTGCTCCACCTGTTGTCACCGCCAAAGGGGGCATTCGGAACCCGGGGATGGCTAAAAATAACATAACCAAATGTCCAGATCCCTCAAGGGCAACCAATACTCAAGTTGAGAAGCCCACAGGTTCTGAGGTCACTGGTAAAAATGGCCATGCCAATCTAAGAAATTCTGGAATTGGTAAAGGTCTTGAGCTAGCCCAATCAGGAAGAACAAATCCTATTCCTCCCCTTAGCATCCAGCCCAATGCACTACCCCCCCAAGGAAACCCTCAGAATACCACCCATGAATCTGCCCCCAGCCTGTCATCCCTATGTTGCTATTCTTACAAATGTACCACCCTTGATGACGGGACAGCCAGAATCCTACCAGACTTTAAAAAACAAAACTATGCACTGGTTAAGGATAAATAGAACTCTGCCCAGAGAACTAGATGGGTTGATTCTGGGAGTTAGAAGGGTAGGGTGGGTGGGTCACGGGTAAAAGTGCTTTGAAGGAGATTGCGTGGTGGTTAATTTTAAGGATGTTAGGGTTGCCCCGATAATTTGTAACCAGAACCTAGGGATTGGTGGTGCCGGCATTGGAGTAGTAGATTTGTCCTACTTCTACCCAAGACCAGTTGGCAACCATTATGGGACTGCTTCGGATGGTAGAGGGAGACACAATTTTGCTTTCCCCGGGTATGACTCCCTTCCTATGCCCTACCAGTCGGCTCCTTGGTTGGGGCTATATGGAGGGATGCCAGGATATTGATACGAAATTATTCCCGGGGTAGGTTCTCTGTCCTCTGGCTCGAGTTCTTGGGCGGAGCCCCTTGACTTGGACACCATCAACAACAGGCTGTCACCCTCCCTGGCTGCACGTAGTCCCCAAGCCCAGGATGCCATATTGAGCGTTGGAAGTAAGCAAGGAGAAAGTGAACCTTGCATACTCCCTGAGGGGGAGCGGGTCTTCAACCTCGTATCCCACAGCGAGCCTCCTGTGGCGGATCCAGATATAAGGATTCTCAGCTGGAACGTTGCGGGCATCACGAGGAAGCTGGCCGTACCGGAATGGAACACCCTTGTGAAGGGCTACTCTATTTGCATTTTCCAAGAGACCTGGAGTAGAGAGCCTTCCCACAAGGTAGGTTATTCATCCTTTTTTCGGCCAGCAGTACCATTTCCTTCCGGGAAGGGCCGCCCCTCAGGAGGCCTTCTTATATGGGTTGCCATCTCACTGGGTTGTCAAGTTACCCAGCATGTGTCAAATTCACTCGATCTCTTGAGCTTATCACTCAGGGGCCCAAGGAGAGGGCTGACCCTAGACATTTTTAATATCTATGCTAGGGGTACAAAGGGAGACTCTCCCATAGTGGCAGAGTTGGAATCCTTGCTTGGGAGGGGCACTAACAGTTCTCACCTTCTGGTCGCTGGGGACTTTAACATCCCCTTGGACTGGAAGACACCTTGGGGACTGCTGAAGAAGATACTAGGAGAGGTATACCTGTTTTAACCTTACCTCCCATCAGAAGGTGGTCTCAGGTGGCGGTTCAAATCTACTCTTTAAACTTAGAATTCGGCCTTAGGGCTGTGAATGGCAGGACGATCTCGGATCCATCTGGAGCCCATACTTACAACAGGGTGGATCATACGTCCAGGATAGACTATATCCTCCTTGATGTAAAACTTTGGGGCAGTTTGCAGGATATGGAGGTACTTTCTACAGTTGAGAGCGACCACAATCCTCTCTCTCTTGCCCTCCGTCCCTTGTGGTCATCGAATCTGGGGGTGCTTGTGCCTCATTCGGCATCTCAGGAGGTATACCCCTCAGGGTGTGGCAGGCGCCTAAGGTGGAGTAAGCTCATTATGGACGAAAAGAAAGTGCTATCCATCGCGGCACTCCTAGATACTGCACAATCCAAACTGGGTGAAATAATTCCGAAGCCCGAGGAAGTCTCAGCGCTTTTTTGTATCACCACCAAGGCTTTGAGCGAACTTTTCCATCTTCCAAGTAAAGGCGTTCGAGTTGATAAGTGTGAGAAAAGGTCGAACCCATATGGTTGGTACACGAGTAAATGTAGGGTGAAGAAAAAGTCCCTGATTGGTGCTGTTAAGAGTAAATCTTTGGTTGCCATACGATTGGCAAGGAAAGACTACTCGCAGACTCTGTCTGCAGCGAAGAGAGAATGGGAGGACAGGTTTTGGGCGGATCTCAGGAAAGCGAGCTTGGATAGGGATGCCAGAAGTTTCTGGAATCTCATAAGATCTAGGGACAGGCCAGACAGCACCCTGATAACGTGTAACATCCCTGCCCAGAGCTGGTTTAATCATTTCTCGTCTCTCTACACCTCCAATGCGCCAACTACTCAGACTAGCCTCTCATTGGCCGCCTGCCCAGGAGGCTCAGAGTATGTTCCCTTTACCGCTAGAGAGGTGGAGGATGTAATTAAGACTTTGGTGCCCTTGAAAGCAGCAGGGCCTGACTGGTTACCGGGTGACCTAATCCGGGCAAATCACAAGGAGTGGGGGAAGCTGGTGTCATCACTGTTAAATGCCATTAGTGAAGGTGCACCCGTACCCGAATCCTGGAAGGGGGCAGAGGTTGTCCCGATATTCAAGAAGGGGTGTCGGGACAACCCTGCCAACTACAGGCCAATAAGTCTTATTGACTCTTCCCAAAAAATGGCAGGGAAGGTGATCCGGAGAAGGGTGCTCCAGTGGGTGGACGACAACAACATCTTGTCGGACCTCCAAGCTGGATTCCGCTCTGGTACTGGGACCATTGAGCAGGCCTTCAGATTGGCTCTTCTACACTGGAAGGTGGTGGTGCTGGGCGGGGGCAGTTTATATCTGGCTTTTATAGACCTAAAAACTGCCTTCGCCCTGGTTCCCAGGGAGAAGCTATGGAAGGTTCTGCTAGATTTGGGGTTGCCCTTGTATATCCTTTCTCTTTTGGTAAAATTACATGCTGGCAATTTTGCGCAGGTTTGATGGGGTACAAAGGGTGAAAAAACCGATAGGATCCCCGTGGGAAGGGGCATCCGTCAGGGATGCGTGTTAGCCCCCACCCTGTTTTCTCTTTATGTAAACTGCGTGGTTGAACATCTGCTAAGAAATCCCTCGGACGCTCCATCCCTGGCGGGTAAACGGATCCCAACACTGCTTTTCGCAGACGATACTCTTCTTATCTCAAAGTCCCCTATGGGTCTTCAGAGCCTTTTGAACAGTTTTCAGGAGTTTTGTCTGTTGAGGGGGTTGGTAATCAATACTGATAAAACGAAGTTTTTGGTTATGAATCCCCCGAAGAAGCTCGGTCGACCTCCAGCTCTGAATTCTGAACCACTGGAGAGGGTTTCAGAGTTTGATTATCTGGGTATTCGCCTTAATGATTCCTTTACCTGGAATCCGCACATCCAAAAAATGCTACTGGGCCACAAAAGGGTGGGAGGCACCTTATTAAAGGAACAACGCTCCTCAACTAGTAAACCTATAGCCCCAGTTGTGGAAATATATAAAGCCAGAGGGGTCAGTGCCGTCCTATATGGGGCTGAGCTATGGGGCACCTGCAACCTGGACGCACTAGCTAAATCGGAGAGCAAATTTTTGAAAGATCTGATGGCTCTCCCATGGTGCAAACCAACAGTACCAGTGCTATTGGATCTAGGTTGCAGATCCATCAGGGACCAAGCGCAACTTCGCCCCCTGCTCCTCTGGGCACGACTATGGCGGACGCCAAAACTAGCCTCCAATGCGGAAGCACTATCAGAGGTTTTGGCTAAGGCAGGCTGGTCCAGGATTAAATGTTTGAGGGATGTCAAATGGTTGCTGGGGGAGATTGGGTTACCAGATGCATGGGCACTGAGAACAGCCCCACCCAAAGCTACGATTAAAAAGTTGTACTGGAACTGGGTCTCTGCTAAATTACACTCAGATTCACGACATTGCAACTCTACTGTAGCTTTTGTGAGAATCAAAGATGTGGTGGCTTATGAACCCTACTTAGATACTATTTCTATCCCTCTTGATCGTACTTTGTATTTTAAGTTTGGAGTAGGGATTCTTCCAGTAGGTGAGGTAGTCGACCGGTGGAAACGGTCCTACCAATTTTCCCCGTTGTGTGCGTCTTGTCCCACCCGAGTAGAGTCGGTGGCCCATATCTTTTTTGAATGTCCGGATTATCATGCACCCAGGATCCGTTGGTTAAAATCCCTATGTAGACTCTTAGGCACCCGTCTGCATATAGTGGCGATGCGTATTTTAATGTCTGACACATCCACCGTGATTGTTTGTGCTGTGTCAAAATTTTTAAAATGGTCTTGGTTGATTCGTACAAAAAGGCTTTGTCGATTTAATTCGGTTTTAACTGTTCTAATATTTTCCTCTGTTTAAATCATGTGTTTGTTTTAGAATGTGATCTTTATTTATACTGTATTTTGTATTGTTGTACAAGCTTTTATGGTATTCTTATATCGAAATAAAGCCCATCAATCAATCAATATCTTTTTGTTAATATTCCATTCACAGAACAGTTCTTTAAACGGCTATGGTCCAACATGATTAGGTTGGTATGGGCAGACAAACAGCAGCGAGCCTCTTACAAATGCCTCACGTTGAGACTTGTGAGAAGTGGGTTGGGAGCACAGGAAATAAAATTATATGCTCTTTAGTCTTAGGCCCAATTCTTTCACTATTGGCTTCATCCCACCCCATTCGAGCCACATCTAGCCATAGAGCGAGATCAAGCCTCTCCCAGGCCACTTACAACAGTGCTGTTCAACCCTATTAGGAGCCCAAGGCTGAAATTAACATGGTAGAGTGTGTGCGGTTGTCTTGGACGGACTTAGGAGATGTGCTGGCCTCGCTACACTATAGGCTCCTTCCATAAACCTTGCTGATACTACCATACCCCGCCCCCGCAACAAGACAAAGGTGCAACTAGGTACGCAAATGTCATGGGCATAACAGCCTTCTTGGATTAATACCAGATAACTAGTTTACCCCAGCATTTGAGGGCATGCGTTCACATACCCTCACCCCCGTTGAATACACTATTAAATTATCAAATTTGCGCTGTCTGTAGGACTCTACACTTTCCCAGCACCACCTCCAGCCCTGGAATATGTCCATACCACTACTTCACCACGAAAACTGATTACCTGTTTTATACGTATACACTGGACGCCTCCCCTGCCAAGAACTCACGCGGACTGGGGCATGAACCCGGGCTGTCTGCAGCGTGCCTTCTGTTTTGGGCAATTAGAAATTCTGTCCCCAATCGTTTGAGGTGCATACATTTTAAATGCATACACAGTTCATACTGTACACCACTACAATTACATAAAATGGGAATACTTTCCAACCCCCACTGTCTGCTCGATCCACGTGCCACATTTATCCATCTTGCATGGAATTGTCCTAGAGTTGTGGACTTTTGGAACAAAGCTTGCATCACAGTATGCAAAATTACTGAGTGGCACTCATACAGGAGCCCGTGTTTGGCCTTCTCGGCTATGTGAAGGACAAACCCAACATATATCGTCACCTCACTGCAATGTGAATCCTTTACACGCAACACAGTGGAAATGCACTGGGGCAGGAAGCCAGCCCAGACTATTCAGGCTTGGGTAAATGATGCTACCTATAGTCAAGACCAGCTTTCTACATTCTGGTAACTTATACCACAGCGATCTTGACCTATAGATATTTGGAAGCCCTTCACCACCTACCTTCGTCAGAAAAACACAGACATGTTGGCCACTCAGAATACCCCGGCCCTATTCGTCAACAGTAACCCTACATGGGTAGAATCGCTTGGACACACCATATGCTTTCATCATCTAAAAATGCAGGCAGCACAATCTGACATTCTTTTTTTCATTGACATTATATGAATACTGCTCTGTTAAATGGTCTAATTCTATTACTATGCCCGACCCATTTTACTGTATATGCTGCAATTCATTTTCAGCCAACTATACCCTACAGCATCATGATATAGTTTTGCACTTCTTTTTGAAATGCCAATAAATAAAATGTATATTATTTAAAGCTTCATACTTCTACAGCAATGTAGAGTGGAGAGTCTTAAGGAAGTCTGCTTCTGCTTTACTCAACCACGGTTGCTCCCTCAACCTGCCTAAAATGTTAGACAATTTACTCTCGGGACCCACTTTTCCTAATACTTACGTCAAGACAGATGTTAGCAGGGAGCTCCTTCCCGAAGCCAGAATAATATACATGCAGTATCCGTTGACCTCCTTATTTGCTTCAGTCTGACGGTGGCTGGTAGTGAACGGTCATATGGCCTCCTGCGTGACCACAGTGAGTTTTCCATCATCTCAGACTTTGGAGCTTCTTGCTTAGTGCTATCCAGCTTCTCAGGCATTGGAGTCCTGGTACCAATAACCATAGAGGTTTCAGGGTTGTGGAATTTAATAATATATCTACTGTATAACAAATCCACTTGTCTCATTGGTGCCAGTAACGAAAGCTCTAAATCTGCACTACTGCAAGGACATACACCACTTTTGTGACTTCATTTAAGAATTAGGTCCCTAAGTCATGAGTTAAGCAAGACTTTTTTTTTTGTTTTAATTCTGTCTCTATCTGTAGGCTGATTTTACTGTGAGTGACAGCATTCTGTTCTTTTCACAAGGAGAATGTCAGAACACAAAGTAGTTTTGTTTGGTGCCAGGGACTACTGTTGCAAAATGTGTGCTTTGAGATAATTATTAAATTATTATTGCTTTTTGGCAATGTTTGTTTTAACCCATTGCGTGCTCATGACGAGCTCAGCTCATCATGAGGCACGGTTGAGCTGCACTCATGACGAGCTGAGCGAAGGGGTTAATGGTGAGGGCCTGGCAGCTACCACAACAAAAACATTTTACAAAAACTGTGTCAAAACATAACATGTAGTGACAAATCAAAAGGCTGACCACCAACGTCAGACATATTGGCTGTGCCAACGATTGTTTATATTCTCATTTCCTATAATCTGCTTGAAATTGGTTGTACCGATTTTCCATTCTGAATATTTTTGGGGAATACAAGCACGCATCAACATATTTTACTAGATGATGCTTCAAAGAAAACGGTACCAAACGTTTCACAGAAAGTGCTGCCAATTGTTATATTTCCTAGTTGCACTCTTTCGTGAACATTTTATTTTGAAGGCAAAGGTTCCTAAATCTTGCTTTCAAGCTGCTGCAAATATCTGCATCTAATAAGAAAGCATTCTGAGAGCATTTTACACAGCTTCATATTGTTAAACTCTGCAACCGTGTGCACACATTTTTATACTTGGGACCACTGTCAGCAGTGCAGTCTTAGCTTACATTTCCTTAAAGCGCTCACCCCAATAATAAAGGCTTTGTATTAATGAACCTCAAATACAAGTTCAAACAGCATTAGCCTAGGGACACAAATATTACCTTTACTGCAGGCAATGCCCTTCTCCGATCCATAATGTGGTATTGTAAACTGGCAAAGGGTTTGTGCTGTAGGGGTTCGGACCTATTTGTCACAAGGACAAAAACATGAAAATGTGTTCTCCTTGACCCTAAACAATAGGGAGCCAGCCTGGGAGCCAGCCTATAGGAATTCCACACCCCTTCAAGTGGACTCCTATGTATACAATCTTAGGAATGTGAAGGTCTGGCAACATAAGGACATATGGTAAATTGGGGCATTCAGCAATTGTAAAAGAGGAACTCATTCAAAGTCCCCATGCACAGTGGCTCACCTGATGGGACACTGGGCAAAGAAACATCTTCTGTTTTAGACAGCCTCTAAGATCAGAGGCTTAAGGATGCACAAACAGACTTACTGAGCAGAATATCCCCATTTCCTCCCATGAGCTCTCTCATAGTCAAAGGAAATCTTTAGGGCTTTGTGCAGGAGAACCAGGTTCCATTCCTGGACTTGCAGGTCACAGCTTTGCATTGCCTGAAAAGACTTACTTTTCTCACAGCCCACTAACAGGTGCCTGGGGAATAGATGTTCTACAACGAAGTAGCACAAGAAGCTCATAAATGCCTTTCGGTCCTTTCCAGGGTGATAGCTTAGAAACAGGTGGAAAGGTGAAAGGCATTTGTAGTGTTTCCCTTTCAGCATTAGAAGGTTTGGCTTCCTCTCCTCCATTCACTACCCTTCATCTCCGGTTGATACTTGAAACCATGGCTTTGCCTGTACTGTTTCAAGTTATGTGGCAATGCTGTCCTACATTTCCCATGTATTTACTCTAGGCTCTACTTTTGACTTGAGCTTGGATTCTTCAAAGCACAACAAAAGGCTGAAAGCTGCACTTCACAAAAAAACAAATCTCCAACACCAAACCTTTTTCGTTCCATGGGTTGCACACTACAAGGGTGAATGTCCCTCTCAGTTTGGAAGTTCAGGAGGGTTTTTAAACAAATAACTTAAATATCATTTAGCAGATATCATAAAAAGAAATTGTTAGACTTCAACCTTTAAATCTCATGTTGGAGACTGGAGAGTATTACAGAAATTATGTTGAGTTCATTCTGTCTTTAGTTTAGACTGTGGTTTCCCTGGAGCCCTACAGGCCATGGGAGGCCTTGGTCTTAAGCTCTTTATTTCCATCTTACGGACCACGGGTTGTTTGGGAAAATAGGAAGTCTCAAAAGCCCATTTTGTAAAAAGCTTTACACTATCTTGTCCATTAGTGCATTCCCTTTCTTCATCTCTATCATCATGTAGACTTTGACAACTTAAGCCTATTCCACGGCAAAGAACCATCTCTCAAAACAGATTTCTGGCTGATCTTCATGAGGTCTATCATCTTTGTAGGTAGGAAAAGTGGCACCTTTTACTAAAATATGCTGGACTGCTACATGGTCCTCTTCATAGCTACGTAGTCCTCTGTTCATAGCATATGCTGGACTGCTACATGGTCCTCTCTTCATAGCTGCGTGGTCCGCTTTTCAAACTTTCAAAAGTATAGGCTCCAAGACATGGAAGATGAGAGACTGGATCTGGAAAGTTTTGCTTAGCAGTACCCCTGCGCGTCAGTAGGTGGTGTTTTGCAGCTCCGCGCCCGTCGCTGACATTGTGTGCGCCGAGATGTTGTCACGGAGACTACTTAGGCGCCACCCATGCACGTGGACGTCAGTTCTGAACACTACTTTCCGCGCTGAAACGCAGAGCCATGCAAGAAACTGACCATTGGTGCATTAAACTAGGGCCCTAAAAGGGGATGACCTTAACCCTAGTAATCAGTTCGCAGAACGGGGAGGATGGGTGGGGCGGTAAGGAATCCATCACTAACTAATGTCTCTTACAGATAGATCATTACACAAGTAGTAACTTGTGCATCTGAAAGAGACACGTTCGAGATAGATGCCTTACCTTAGAATAGATACCCCAGCAATACCAACCCCGGTGGTGGGTCTGCGAACGAGACTAAACCAAAAAGTCACGGAGCACAGAGGGTCAAAGAAGCCGTCTCTCCGGACCAGACTGTCAAGGCAGTAGTGCTTTGGGCAGCGAGGCCCATGTAGCAGCCTGACAAATGTCCTGTAAGGGAACGCCACGTCCCAAGGCAGTAGTGGCTGCAGTTGCCCTGGTCGAATGGGCACGCAACCCCACAGGAGGCTCCTTCTTGGCCAAGGAGTAACATGCTTTGATGCACAAAACAACCCGCCGGGAAATGGTTCGTTTGTGCACAGCCCGATCTTTTTCTAGCCAACAAAGTGTTGATCATCCACCCGGAACTTTTGTGTACGCTGCAGATAGAAAGCGATTCAGAAAAGGGGGTGGTGATGAACAAAGTGTCTGAATTAAGCAGACCACTCTTACCCAGTCCAAAGATCAGGGCTTGATCCATCACCGTTATTTAGCTCACTGCCCCATCCCAGCTCAGAACCTGGCTATATGCAAATTAGTCTGTCCCTGGCCCAGTGCATCATGGGAACAGGGCAGACCAAACTACCAAGCCAATTCTTCACCAGAAAGGAGACAAGGAGTCAAAAAATGACTGAGGTGAGTGCTAAATCTGGATCTGTGCGGAAAAAGAACAAGCATTTACAATGCAATGGTTTCGCCTTTGGAAAAGTTAGAGCTATTGGCATTGCTCATGACATTTCTTTTTTTTTTTTACTTATAAATAAATGGCATTGTTATTTACATTGCCAACAGCTCTCACAGCCCTCACAGCCCACACAGCTCTCACAGCCCACACAGCCCACACAGCCCACACAGCCCACACAGCCCACACAGCCCACACAGCCCACACAGCCCACACAGCCCACACAGCCCACACAGCCCACACAGCCCACACAGCCCACACAGCCCACACAGCCCACACAGCCCACACAGCCCACACAGCCCACACAGCCCACACAGCCCACACAGCCCACACAGCCCACACAGCCCACACAGCCCACACAGCCCACACAGCCCACACAGCCCACACAGCCCACACAGCCCACACAGCCCACACAGCCCACACAGCCCACACAGCCCACACAGCCCACACAGCCCACACAGCCCACACAGCCCACACAGCCCACACAGCCCACACAGCCCACACAGCCCACACAGCCCACACAGCCCACACAGCCCACACAGCCCACACAGCCCACACAGCCCACACAGCCCACACAGCCCACACAGCCCACACAGCCCACACAGCCCACACAGCCCACACAGCCCACACAGCCCACACAGCCCACACAGCCCACACAGCCCACACAGCCCACACAGCCCACACAGCCCACACAGCCCACACAGCCCACACAGCCCACACAGCCCACACAGCCCACACAGCCCACACAGCCCACACAGCCCACACAGCCCACACAGCCCACACAGCCCACACAGCCCACACAGCCCACACAGCCCACACAGCCCACACAGCCCACACAGCCCACACAGCCCACACAGCCCACACAGCCCTCACAGCCCACACAGCTCTCACAGCCCACACAGCTCTCACATCCACTGCTCAGGACAGCCATCCATGACTGCCCGGAACACGATATCACAGTCAAGGGCAGACTGATTAATGTCCAGATGGATTACGTGACTACCCTACACTCTAACTAATGTATCACATGAATACCTTCTATTGCAACCTATGGATTACATGAATACCCTTTATGTTATCCTATGGATTACATAATACACCCTCTACTCCAGCCAATGGGTTACGTGACTATCCTGTACACAATTAGTGAATGCCAATGAATGTATTACATAAATACCTTTCACTCCAGCCAGCGTGTTTGCCCTATACTCCCGTCATTGTATTACATGAATACCTTCTACGGCGGCCAGTGCGTTACATAAACACCCCGGCATATTAATGATGTGAATACCCTCTACTCACGCCAACGAATGGCACGAATGCCTTCTACTGCAGCCAATGTGTTATGTAACTACTCTCTACGCCAGTCTATGGATTAAATGAAAACCTTTCACTTTAGAAAATCTAAATAATAGCCAAGCTGGCTCCAAAGAGCCCAAATTACATAACTACGCTGACAGCTAGCCAAGGAAATGAGCTGTAGATGCCCCAGGGCCAAGACGGAAACATTCACAGGAAAAAGTGAAACCAACAAAACAATGGGACAAGACAACGACAATTCATTATAATTCTTTGTTACTTCTTTTCACAAAAAATGGCAGAGTTCAGCGGGAGAATACTCAATGACGCCCCTCGCCAAATGACTCCAGCAGGTGGAAATGGGTTTATTAGAGAGAGTGAAGAGGGCGGCGGGCCAGAACAGAAACAGTTTATATGATATGTTATGTGTATTTGTATAGCGCACAACACGTGGGAGTGCGTCCTGGTGCGGGGCTAAGTGAAAAGCCAGGGCTTCAGTTTCTTGTGGAATTCAAGAGCTGAGGAGACGGCTCTGATGCACATGGACAGGTCATTCCAGCCTTTACCTACTTAAAAACTTTATTCGGATAGCGCAATATCCATAAAAGCACATTCCAGGCTTTAGGAGTGAGGTAGGAGCTGGCACGACCGCCGTACAAAACTTCTTAATTTGTTTCAAACATACCCTCAACAGCGACACTCATTCCCCCATGATGGCTAAAATCAAATAAATATCCTCTGCCTCACCGCTGAATGCCTGAAGAGAACCATGTACCTTTGAAACGCGGTCACTAGATATGCTCCCAAGACGCCTCCTTGATCCTGCCAACCTCACAAAGACCTTACAGGTGAGACAGATCTGCATCGAACCCAAGGCTAAAAAACCTCAGCCCCAACAAGCCCTAAAACCTATCAGTTCACACACTTGAGCAAACTGCAAGACTCAGGCAAATGCAGGACATGGTTCAACTGACAAGACGCACCTATGCGAGACTGAATCCACACCGGGAGAGCGGCGACATTCCTGGAGGGAAAGTGAATACGCTAAAGATGGCGCCGGTGGCAAGGTGTCTTATCGTAAGCTTGACCGTCACAAGGCATTTTTTAACCATTGGCGACTATGTAGATGCCAGTGTGCCACAGTTGCTTACATCTGTAATTTAGATAAGCTGGGGGGAGGGAGGGGAGAGCAGCACAGCAAAAATCAAACAAACACTGGAAAACCAACAGGTCTGGGTTTAATGTGTTAATGCAAGCAAACTTAGCACATTAAAGGGAGACAGACAGGGTAGAGCCAGCTGGAACGGCCGAAAGGGTTATCGCTGTAAAGTAGTCCCATATACTTGAATAGCCAATAGCATAAGGGGGGGAAACAAATACTTTACTGGCATGGACCTAAAGAAGGCCCCTTGCGGTGCAGGGGGTCTCCCACCTCCACCTCCCCCTCAACTCTTCAGTGGCCCCCAAACCCGCCAGAAGGTCCCTATTGTCCACAAGGACAATGAATATCTATGGAATATGGGAGGGGGCTCCCCCAGCTTCACATTCATTTAAGTTACACCACTGTTCACTGGCTGAGCCAAGACATGATTGACAAAATCTCAAACCAATGGCTGAAGGAGGCTGGTTGAAGAAAGCGAATGTTTTAAAAGAGCAGACCCAATTCCTCTCTATGTGCACTGATAGCAATAGGTTCGAAAACCGAGACCTCAAAAGAAACCTGAATTCACACTCTACTCATAGTAAAAACAACTATTTGCACTCAATGTGGGAGTTACATTCAACTTTAATGAACTTGGAAGTTCTTGCCGCCGGCACCTGTTGGTCAGTTATCGTTTGCGGAGGGATATTGTCGGCCATAAGAACTCCGTGAACGAGGGTCCTGAACAGGATTTCTTTTTTAAATGTGGTGTCTAATGTAAGGACTTATTTACTCACCTTTGTTAGGAGTTTCCACAATTGTAGTAAAGTGTGAACTTTAACATCTTTTAAACACGGATACTATAAAGTGGACTCATACCGTGTCAAGATTTACATTCTATACTACTTAAAGTAAAATATCACTATTGACATGAATATATATATACACACACTCATAATCAGGAACTCTCACTCATTCCGGGTCTTTGTTCGCATACAGAACGTCCATCATAAAATACACAGACAATTTTGGAGATTTTGGGTGAGTGAAGGGAGACACATATGATAGGTTTGAGGCGAGACGAGGGCGGGAGTCACATATGCCAGGTGTGGTGATAGGTTTGAGGCGAGGGGGGGGGGGGGGGGGCAGGGAAGGGAGTCACGCGCTTTATAGGTGAGTGGAGGGAATCACAACGGAAGGCAATGAACGGAGGATAGGGTCAGGTGGAGGGAAAGGGGGCACACGTGCCAGGCACTGACAGGAGTTTCAGGGGTTTGTATGTGGAGAGGAAGGGGGGGGGTGTGCACATATGAGGGGCAGTGTGGAGAGTTTTGGAGAAAAGTGGAAGGCAGGGAGTCACGGTCACATGTGAAAGGCGGTGACTTGTTTTTTTTGGGGGGGGGGGGCAGGGATTCATATCTGAAAGGCAGTTTCGAGAGCTTTGAGTGCAAACTGACATGTGAAATCCGTGAAGTGGGGTTTGGTGGGGGGATAGCACGGAGGCAGTTAGTTACTTGTGCCAGGCATGGCGAGAGAGAGCGAAGGGGGAGGGGAGGGGGGGAGGCGGGTGAAAGTGAGGCGGGGCGCAGCAGGTGACATGGCGGAGGCTGGGAGCCCTCGGTGACACAGGATCGGGAGGGATCCTGCCACATCCTCCAGTCTAGGACCAGGCGGCTCGAAGCCAGCCCCCCCCCCCGCCCCCCGCAAAATGTTTATATACCACTAGACAGACAAAATGTGTTCTGTGAGTAGCCTTTCTTTCACATCTGGTCAGAATGGTGGAAGCAGGATGGTGGAGGAGGGAGTAGTTTAGGGAAGGATGTAAAAATCAGGAGTAACCATGCGAGGAAACAAGACCTAAGACTGCATGGCTTGACAGTCTCTCCCTTTCCCCCACTTGGTGCCATAGTAGTTCCTCAGCTCGTCACATCAAGGAGGCATCGGGCACCCACTTGGGCACTCCAGGGTTGGAGCGGTGGTCCAAGGATGTAGGCGAAGTGGGCCATGGGAGGTTAAGGGTCCGTTTCACTCCAATGGTAAAATCCGGTCCCAAGCAACACCACAGATCTGGAGGGGGAGGCCCCGGGCACAGCCTCTGCAGACGGGCTGGCACTGTGAGCCTGCCGCACCACGGCCAGACTACCGCCCCGAGTAGTGGAGAATGGGCCTCCGCCACAAGCTTCAAGGGGCGGAGGGCTGTGGCAGATGCTGTATGTGCCGTGGACGGAGCCGGTGCCTTAAGGAAGGGTCTGCCGACGATCAAGTAGCTTTCATTGGCCGCTGCTGGGCCCAGCTCCACTTATGACGGCCCACAGTCCTGGGGCCGCGACACTCCTGGCCGTGCATTCGCCGCTCCGCACATGGCCTCGCCACAGGAACCTCGGCTGGCCAGCACAATGTTCAGCCTCTGCTCAGGCCGTGTCCCGGTACGCCACACCTTCTGCCGAAGTTCTCTTCACAATATATGAATATTTGTGTATGCATGTGTGTGTCGGTGTGCATACATGTTTATATGTGTATGTGTGGACAGTCAGGGTTAGATGCGAGTATACGTTCCTTTCCTTTGAATGAACGAGTTGGTCACTTGGTAAGGATAAATCATTCTTGTCTTCATTTTATCTTAGCAGGAGTGTGTTGGTGCGCAAGTATGTGTGTGTTAGTGGGATTATTTGTCTGCACGGATGTGTACATATGTGTTTGTGTATACCGGTAGATCCATGATGGCGTGTATGCATATGTGTTTGTGTATGTTGGTGTGCATACATGTTTATATGTGTATGTATGGCTGGCGTCTTGGTGTGCGTGTACGTGCAAATGTTTGAGTACGTTTATGTGTGTTGCTGCCTGTGTATGTATGTGTTTGTGTGCATGTATGTGCACGTGTGTGTGCGTGAGTGTGCCCTTCACACGCGCCTCCATTGGAAACCTACGCCAAGCGTGAGTTGAGATATGGGAACAGGGCGTATTTCATTTTTTCTCGTTTCTTTTGCTATTTAAACTGTCTTCCTTTGCTGAATAGAACCCTGCGAGTTCTTCCTTTTATGCGGAAACTAAATAATGAAGTAATTTTACTACAGCCAGTAATTCTGTCCGACTCCAGACATTGTCATAAAATAAATTAGTAAATGCATGAAATGAATTTTTAATTTCCATTTATGCGGTTTCTAGTAAAGGAGGGGTGCAGCCCTCGGTGGTGGGGGGTAGAGGGGGTGCCCCGCTGGGTTCCTTCACTGTGCTCTTACTGTAACACGGCTCAAACACTGTCCTTTGTCACACGCGTGGCCCGAGGCGTTGTGTGTGGGGCCAGGCATCCTTCGGAGCCTTTCCCTTGTGTAGCGCTGCGAGTCCGGAGTTCGCCTGATTCTAAGCGCTTCCACGTTGTGCCTGTAGGGAAACAGAGGCACCGAGAGAGAGGATTTATCAGCTTTACTTCCTCAGGCCACGTTTGACACTGCACACGTCCGAGGGGGGGCATTAAAAGGAGAGTGAGAGAGGAGGAAGCAGGGCCCCAGCCGGGGGTTGTGTTGTTTAGGGGGGCTGGCGAGCGTTATTTCTTTAAAGTATTTTGCGGAGTTTCCAGATTCACCTGAGACTTGTTTTCCTCGTGCAGGTTTTCCTTGGATACTTTTCTTCAACTCATTCGTATACAGGTTACTAACCCATCGAATTGTTATAGTAAAGAAGGGTCGTTCCCCAAAGGTGGGTGGTGAGACCGCATCTGGCCTGTGACGCCGAGAACCCTCTGGTGCTCAGTAAAACGTGCACGGGATTGCAGAGGCTTCTTGCAAACTTGAACATGTTTTCTGTAGGAGCTAGAATGGGAGACGGGCACACGGAGGGGGGGAGGGGGGACGGCGGGAGGAGGGACACGGAGGAAGGCAGGACCACACGGAGAGCGGGAGGGGGGAGAGCGGGAGGGGGGACGGCGGGAGGAGGGACACGGAGGAAGGCAGGACAGCAGCAAGCACGGCCCGGCCGGACCAGATTCGGGGGCGTTCCCGGCTTTTGGCTGACGTAGCATGACGTAGCCAAAAGCCAAAGATTCTCGGGAACGCCCCCGAATCTGGTCCGGCCATGACGGACGCCTCTCTGTTCCAATGGCTAGCCTCCATTTATGGAGCTAGCCAATGAAGCAGAGGGGCGTGTTCAAGTCACCCATACTAGAAACTACAGATTTCTCTGGAGGCGGAGCTTACAGCTCCGCCCTCCAGCGAAACCTAAAAACTAACGTCCGCGCGCATGGGTGGCGCGTAAGTAGTCTCTGTGACGTCATCTCGGCGCATACGAATCCAGTGACAGACACAGAGCCGCACCACGCCACCTACTGACACGCAGGGGTACTGCTAAGCAAAACTTTCCGGATCCAGTCTGATGCCTGGGGATATTCTAAGGTAAGGAATCTATCACGAAAGTGTCTCTTTCAGATCTTGATCCTGGCATAGACAGGGAGCCAGTGTAGCATCTTCAGGGCTGCCCTGGCTGACTGTTGTCTAGGAATTCGGAGCAATGTCCTTGCTGCAGTATTCTGGACCACTTGCATCCAGTTTATGAAGTATTTGGGTGCGCCAAGATACAGAGAGTTGCCGTAATACAGGTGGAACATCACCAACGCCTAGACCACTAATGTGTTGGAATTTTAAGGTATGAGGGGAAGGATTTTCCGGGAGCATATGCAGTAATCAGAAGCATTTACCTGAAAGTTTCCTGGCTTGGGTTTTTCCAAATTTAAACTTTCGTCTAGCCAGATTCCCAAGTTTTTTATTGCATTCTTTGAGATTGGGGGTTCTCCCAATTCGGTAGGCCAGCAGATATTTCTTGGGACTGTCTTGTTTCCCAGGAACATAAGCTGTTTTACCCCCATTCAGCTTTAGGCAGCATCTATTAATCCTTACTGGTACCTGTGTCATGCATTGTCCCAGCTGGTTGTGTATGGATTGGGGGCATCCCGTCACCGATAGGATCAGCTGCGTGTCATCAGCATACGATACTATGGATAGTCCAAATTCTTGTACTCTCTCTGCCAGTTTTTAGCAGTGGCCCTATTATCGTATGTTTCCATGATTTGGGGAATAAACCTTGGGTGAGGGAGAATGATACAAGAGCTGCCATGGTTGATTGTTTTTTTGCCTCACTGTAGCAGAATATCTTGTGGGATCAGATCTTGAGGAGATCCGGATTTGATCTTCTGCAGAATTGAGATCAAGTCATCCTCATTTAAATTTGTGAAGTGATCTAGTCTCACTCCTGTTTTAATTCTCACATTTTCGTTAACACTAGGGTGTGTTTCAGCATTATTTATGCTGCTGTTTTGTTGCAGGTTGCTATATAATATTTCTACCTTAATTTTAAAAATATCGCCAGCTGATTACATCTTTCTTTAGAGGCGGACTGGTTATTCATTTCATGATCAGTGGAAGTTAGGGAGCGCACTACTTTGAATAATTCTTTTGCGGAGTTACATGCAGAGTAAATTATTTCTTCAAAGTATTTGGCCTGGGCATGAGTCATCTAATTATGGTACTGTCTAATAGCCAGCTTGTATTGGTCTTTAAAGGAGAGGATCGTATTTTTTCTCTATATTCTTTTCAATCTTTTACGGGATTCTTTCAACAAAAGAAATTGCTCATTAAACCAGGGCGCTTTTTTCATCACTAGACAGTTGCTTCATCTTATTTTCTGAGGATGCTGTGCTGCTACTTTATTGATCCAGTCTGCCCAAGTCGTATCAGCCTTTTCCATATTATCGGTCAGGCATGGGGCTCGAGCTTCCAGTTCATTCACCATACTATCATGTAAGGTTTTTAGCCATTTATTCCTAGTCCTGGTAGCTTTATGACAGGTATGTGAGGTTATCTAATGTGATAGGTAAGAGATGGTGATCAGACCATGGCACTGGTACCGGAGTCCCTACCTTTAGATTAGGTTAGTTTGAAAAAAATGGCATCCAGTATGTGACCTTTTTCATGAGTACCCGCCCTTACCACTTGTTTCAGTTGCATGGCTTTCATGTCATGAATTAGTAGGATTGATGTGGCATTATCTGGTTTATCCAGATGAAAGTTAAAATCCCAAAGTAGGGTAGTAGAGCCTTGCTAGCCACCATTGTTGCTACTGTACCGGGTAGTTCCTCTAGGAAGGGTGTGCTGGGGCCCAGAGGTCTGTAGAGCAATGTGCCTGAAAAGGTAACATTAGGTGAGAATTTAAGACTAAATTGTACTGTGTCGCAGTTGGTAATAGTGAGGGGTAAAATGAGGAATTAAAATTCATTTTTAAATAGGATTGCCACCTACCGCCTGTTTTTCCCTTCTTCTCTTCTGATGTAGAGTTCTTCATTCTCAATTGACAGCATGATTTCTGTGGTGTGTACTGGCAGAGATCTACTGTTAATAAGTCCCATTTTCCACAGATTATTTTCTTTGTGGACCTATCTGAATGTTGGTGCCTGTCTATATTCCTTGAGCTGATCTTATTCAAGCATAGAGGGCATGTGATTTCCTTACCTATAAGGCTAGTAGGTAAAAAGATCTTCTCGCATCGGGGCCTCCTGAGTGCCTCAGCTTTATTAACTCTTTAGCTTTGTATATAATGTTCTTACGCTTTTCTGAGCCATTACAGGCAGAGTCCCTAGCCCTAGGCTGTGTCCGGGATGGGCTTGCCTTAGGCACGCCTTTGGCATGCCAGCGATCACAAGTAGGAGTTTTTTAAATTAGTAGCGCGCTGACCTGTTCCTCACTCCCCACAAGGGCGGGTCTTCTCAGCTGTGATCCCTAGTTCCTAGTCCTGCCCCACCACGCCGCCAGCCGCTCGGCGCAAGGTCAGGATTCCCCCTAGTACACAGTGAGTATCGAACATTTTCAGAAGTATCCCATTCAATTCACTTCACAGTTAGAGTTAAAAGAGTTTAAAAGTATTTTAAAAGCGTCAAATTCAATTCACAGTAGACAGTTTTACAATTAAAACTATGTGGCTAAAAACAGTGCAAATCAATTTCTCTAGTGGTACTCGTTGGTACCATGTTGCTGACCTTCAGTCAGATTCTCCTTAGCGCTTAGTCTGTGTTTTTTGAAAATGACTAGAACGCGGACCTGTCCCCGACTCCCCACAAGGGCGGGGTCTTCTCAGTTGTGATCCCAAGTCCTGCACCGCCCAGTCAGCCGCTTGGCACAAGGTCAGGATTCCCCCTACTACACAGATACAGATTCAACATGTAAACAACTTAAGAGATGAATCTAGCTTCCATGACGACAGTTCACAAAATAAAGCTCCAAAACCCCACCACGACCTATGCATTTCAAATCAATTTTGATCACTATCATCAACATGTAAGAGCATGCAGCAGACTGCTAGAGAGCCATTCAGTAGTGAATGAATCTAAGTTGTGAAAGACTAAAACAAAACTAAGCGGAACAAAATATTACAGATGTGTTTTTAAGATCAATTTTGAAATTTAGATGTCAGTTATCTCTGAAGTATACTGTTTTTCTTTTTACCTTGAGGGTGACAGAGAAAGATCAAAGTCAAATTGCTCGTCTGTCAGCAGGGTAATCTCTAGAAATGGAAAGAAATATTACTCACATGACAAAATATGGAGTCATCTTTTTTGAATCAGCAGAAGTTTATTACTTAATTGAAAAATAAAACCTCAAAATAAGAGTTCTAATGAGGTCTTAAGACAACTGGTTATTAGTTAAAGGCTATTCACTGTACTATCTATTGTACTCATGTGCCCCTTGAGTCCTAATGAAGAACATGTCAAAAAAGGAAGGACCAGGAATATCAACATCCAATCAAAGCAGGTTTGGTTACTAAATTTCTGCTAGCAGGTGGTGTCTAGTTTAATACTAATATGTGTATTAGCTGCATCAGGGAGATGGAAAACGATTGCGGGGGAGTTGGCATCTAAGATATCGCTGGGGTTTCAGGACTTGGAAACTGATGGATATTTAGAGAGTACACCATGACCTCACAAGAGACTACTCTGCTTATTCCCCCTAAACAGCCTACATACACGTTTATATAGGTTTGGGAGTTCAACACATCTTGGCCCAACATTGATCCAGTCTGAGTATTTAGGGCGCACATTATCGGACCATAGCCCTCTCTTTTTGACGAGTAGGCAGTAGGCGGAGCCCAAGGTGAACCCCCACATGGCACCAAAATGCTGCCCCCTTGGAGGACCCTGGCTTCAGGGAAGCTTTGGAATTGGCTATCACAAAATACTTCCATCTCAACCACGGCACAGCTAGCACCCAAATAACAGAATTGGAAGCTTTTAAGGTAACGATGAGGGGCCAATGCATGGGGCTGGCAGTTGGGATGAGAAGGGACTTGCTTAAAGAGACTTGGGCAACAAGCTGAGCTTTGCCAATTGCCAATCCCACCAAATAGCAGTTAAGAGACACAAAGAGCGAATATAATGTAACCCTAAAACGTCTCAGATGCATGGGCCTCCGAGATGATCAGGCGAGGGTACATTAAGGAGGGGGGTGGGGGGCTAAGTCAGGTAGACTCCTAGCATGGCTGATGCGCCCGGAATCTGACTGTCTACCGGTGGAGTTCTACTCTGCGTATGTACAGATCCTGGCACCCAAGCTAGAGGCGCTATACGCCGCGTTGCTGCAAGTGGGATCATTACCAGATTCGACCAGAGATGCACTGGTGATTCCTCTCCCTAAATCAAAAACCGCTGTGCAGCATATACCGTGGAATTCCAGCCCCTCTCCATGTTGAACATGGACTTTAAAATCCTCAGTTAAAGTATTGCCTCGAGGCTATTACCATTAATGCTGAAGCTGGTACATGGAGATCAAAACTGATTTATACCAACCAGGTCCACCACTGGTAATCTCCACACACACTTCCAATTTTCTACGTCATCTGGAAATTAGTGATTATCCAGACTCTTTGATATTGTTGGTAGACTTCGAGAAGGCGTGTGACTGAGATGAGACTTAATATGCAGTTATGGGGAAGATGGGACTGGGCACAGAGTGGATCAGATGGGTGAGACTGCTATGCACACACCCCATAGCACTGGAGGAACTATCAACTACTTGTGAGGTTTATCGGGGCACTAGGCAGGGGTGCCCACTATCACTTCTCTTGTTTGCACTCACTATCAAACTATGGGCAGAAGGATTCAGGAGGCAATGGGTGGGACATGGTCTCCTCATGGAGGGTAGAGAACACATTATTATATGCCAATGATTTATTAGTGTACCTGGGAGGGAGGAGTATAGGGGGTGACACACGCCCCAAGTTATTTGGAGAAGTTCTTGAAATTGGCAGGACTTTGGATAAATTAGGCAAAAACACAGCTGTTTCAGGCGTTAGCTGTACAGCAGCAGCAAGCTGACTTGCCCGAGGACTTAGCTTTGTCTCCCCAATCCTTTAAATACTTGGGAGTGCAGGTCCTTCATTCCTTGGAAGACCTGCAGGAGGGAAACCTGGGACCAGTGATTAGGTCTCTTAGAACAAATGTGCAATTTTTGTTGCTCCTTACGAACACATAAAATGTCTAGAATCGCATTATCCAAAATGATCATACTTCCAAGACTTAATTTTTTTGTGAACATCCCGGATGTAATTTTACCCACATGGTTCAGGGAACTAGACGAGTTACTTAGATTCTGATCGGGGGCGGAATAGGGTCTCCCTGGCCGTATGGTGTTGAACCCTGGAGAATGGATGACTAGGGGCCCCTCATTTTGAGTTATATTACCTGGCTGCACAGCTCCAGTGGCTGGCTCAATGGTTTAATGGGAGAGGACTTGAAACATTAGAACCCATAGGATTAGTCGATAACCAAGGACTGTTGTTGGCGAGGCTCTTTCATCCCTAACCCACGACCAGGAGTGCTGCTACGGTTGGCACTAAAATGCTGGCAGATGTGCCTCGGGCGTACACTCAGGCCCCCTCTTTATGCACCTGACCTGCCGCTGGTAGAACTCACACATGGTTTGTTAATCAAGTTTACGAGGCGCTTGAATTTCAGAGTGGACGTCAGCGGGCATTGTTACATGGAGTGATTGTTTTCCACAAGGTGAGCTCATGCCACTGGATGACCTTATATCCCAATATGCTTTCCCCTTGGCCAATTTCTAAAATGACCATGCTGGTGAGCGCATTCGGAGAGCTGTGGCAGGAGGGGAGGCAACAACCAAAGACATAGGCTGCTACAGGCAATAGTGACTTTAGAAGCGGCACGCCATTTAATGAAATGGCTCTATAAGCACAATTAGAGATGTTCACAAAACCTTTGGATAAATCCAGAGTCAGCTGGAATACCCACTTAAACAGGGATCTGAAGCTAGAGAGAGGACTGCAGTTCTGGGGAACCCACACAGATCTTTAAAATGCAGCCCTTAAACTAGTCCAGTTTAACTACATACATATGACATACCTCACACTACTCCAGCTGCAAGTCATTTATGGGGAAAGGACCGAGGCTGTCCAAAATGCAGAGAACGAGATGCGAGTTTCGAGCACATGATATGATCACGCCCGAACTTCCAGAGCTTTTGAACCTCAATATTAAACACAGTTACCAGAAGGTTGGCTCGTTCCTTACCATGCACAGCAGAGTTTGGGCTACTGGGACTGTTCGCTAGGCCCGAAACCAAAGTGGGCATTAGATTAGCTGATCTTGCACTGGACCTGGCCCGGAAACAAATAGTACTAAAGTGAATGGCGAAGGTGGGCCCTTCAGAAGTGATATGGGAGAGAGTAGAGGTGTGGCCATGGGCAGAGGAGAGAGTTCTGCTGCTGGTAGAGGCCAGGAACAAGGAAATGGTGGGTGAGTGCAAGTGACACAAAATAAGCAGCTTGCACGGCAGAGCCCCCCCCCCCCCACAATAAGCACTACGTAGAGATTAATGCATATAGGGCTCCCAAGGTTCACCCATCCCTCCGGGATTCATGAAACATGTTGGTTAAGGAGTGGATACCTACCTCCCCACTCTCACTGAAACGGCATAGATCCTAGAAAAGTATACTGAATGCAGACCTCCTGGATGACTTTCTTACTATGTTGTTCTTTTTTTTCCTTTCTTCCTGTAACATTGGCTTGGTTATTACATAATTTGATGGATATTGTACTCAAATGGCAGCCCCCAATGACTCCTCGGGGTTAGTATTCATGTTGAGGAATAAAAAACATATCCTTCACTGGAGGTAGACAGCGAACCAGCCGAAGTAATTGGCTATCCTTTGCTGGTGGCTCTTCGAAATGAGGGAGTTTGAAGTAGACATGCGCATTGTGTAGCTCAGATATTGGACTAAATATGGCCAAAGAGCTGTGGCGAACCATGTTGCTCATGTAGACATTATTGGCATTTTCAGTCACAAATTCAACAAGAGAGAGAGAGAGAGAGAGAGAGATACTTAATGATTTTGGGCTCTATGACTAACCCTGAATGGGAGAGGGGACAGAAAACAGAAGGCAGAAGAGTGTGGACTTCAGAAATAAGTTTAGAGCATTAAGACTAGAAAATTTACAGTCCATCGAGACCCCTGAGAGAATTACAATACTTACATTTAAGTCACTGTCTCAAATATTCAAGTTCCTGCTATGCAAGACCAACATGTGAAAAGGCATATCCATTTATCCATGCCAAATACCAAGACAACAGTGCACAACCTACCTGACTTAGTCACAGAGCTCATTTTCATAAGATGCAGCTGCTTTGTTGCGCAATACAACCTACAAAAAATACAACCACAAAGGGATTAACTACATTTAACACAAGCAGTCTAAGTCACTGTACTCGCATCGCTTTGCTAAAGGTACACATAGAACAGCAACCACGGTTCCCGTATCGGACCAGTTTCATGGCATAAAACATTGCCTATTGTGGTCAAATTGGAGGACTTACAATCAGGCAAATTATGTCAATCATAAGAAAGCCATTGCCCCTCCAGGAATACAAGCTAAGCATCCAAACCACTATGTTATCACCTCATATTGGCTAGTTGTTAATCTAATAAAATTATCAATCTTTGCTATCCACTGACACCAAAGAAGGAACATAACTCACATCCTCCTCTTCCCCCTCGTGCCCCCCCACACCATTGCCCTTTAAATATCTGCCATACATCAAACCATTTTACCACTTCAACCAAAAATCATGTTATTCCAATTTAAAACAAATTTGGGATAGTTCAAAATGTTCAATTCGGCTTACTGTATATGCCAGAAGAACTCACCATTAACTTGATAACCAACCTAACAGTGAACGGTTGTTTAGCAAAAGGGAACGCAAAACGTGGCATTCATAATTTATGTATATATAATTTTTATCTTATTTATCTTTACATTATCCGTATTCTCATCTTTATGGATTTTAAATACTTTTTACTTTTTCAACAGAATTGTGCCTTATACAACAATCCTACACGTGTACAGTTACAGTCTCAGGTACATATTTGTCGTTACACAATTCAATTTCTCAAGATCGATCTTTCTTTTTTAAAATGGAAGTGGTAACTATGTAACAATCGACATGTCATCTGGCGTGTATCGGCAAAACAATTGCCCTGAGACAGTCCTTTCTCTGTTTTAGCGAAGGAGAAATGTTTAAAAACATGTAGTTTACGTAAAGTCATTGACATCTGCTGTGACGTTACAGGGTTTCTGGAGCAGCTTTTACAGGCCAGGTTTAAAATAAAATCGGAACCTGGGGAGCGGAACCGTACACTCAGGCAGGAGAAACGCTACGTGCACCGGGAGCGAATTGGGTGTGGACACTGAGGCACCACCCTAGTCAGTGCATAATCGACAGCGCTAGCGGTGCACGGGAACACTCTACCCCCCCTTTGGCACTGAGCGACGAGTGGCGTGGGGAGATAACAAGAACTGGTGGCAACCTGCCCCTCAGGCAGTGTCCGGAACCAGCACTGACCGAGACTGGAGAAACAAATAAAGGGTGCAAGGGCGTGAATAGGGAAGCACAAACAGCAGTGATTTACTAGCAGATCCCCAGCTAAAGAAACAGAGGCTGTCAGCGACAGTCCAGCGAGCGTGGGAAATAGCGACACAAGGGAGACGCCATACCTGGAGCAAGCACCCAGACCACAAATCTCCACGAATCCAAGCCGGTATACAACGAGGGGTAGCACCTGCCACGCCAACCTGGAGATCCCCTCCTCCTTTGGCCCGTACAACGCAAGTGACAGTGAACCTGAAGGCCTGCCAGGGAACAACGCACGTCTGCAGCCTCACCCACTATAATTTGGGGAGCTAACTCAACAGCACCGATAAAAGTCGGACCAGCGTCACATCGTGACACATCAAGGCACGCCCAAACTCGAGGAGGTAGAGAGTACAGGTGAAGAAGCACGCAGTGGGCCAACGCCGACACCCGAACCCAGCGCCATACCTTGTTTCGCTCTAAGCCTAGCACCTGATCCCGCTGACAAGCTAAGGAACTACACCTCTGAGAAACAATATGGCCGGCAGAGGACCAAGAAACCAAACGATGCAGGCGAAACTAGATAAATTTGCATATGACAAAAAAAAAAACGCCCCCAACAGAAGGGCGACCATCAACCAGGAAAACATCAGAAGGCGAAGGCGGGGGAAAAAGTAACACTGGAAGAAATTATGAAAGCACTTTCCAGCGTACAATCGACGGTGGGCACGATCTCGACCGATGTCTCGCTGTTACGGCCGACTTCCACAAAATGGCCGAACGGGTCAAGGAAATTGAGGTGGTCACAAAGTCATTGGTAGAATATACCTCCAAACTACAAACGGTAGTGGTGCGTATTGAGGCGGAAAATAAGCTGTTGTGGGAGAAATTGGACGACCAGGAAGGACGCTCAAGAAGGAACAACATTAGAATTCTTGGAATTCCCGAGTCAGAAGGCACCCAGGCTATGGACCTTTACGTAGAAGAGCTAATCAAAACAAGATTACAACCCAAAGGACTATCCAACTTCTTCTCAGTGGAGAGAGCGCATAGGGTTCCCGGGGGAAAGCCTAAGACGGGAACAGCCAGAGACCAATACTAGCCAGACTGTTCAACTTTCGAGACCGGGATGCTATCCTCCAAGCAGCACGAATCTCCCCGCCAATCCGAATACACAATTCGACAATAGCCTTTTTTCCTGCCTATACTGCGGATGTGTCCCGCCGCAGAAGAAGCTTTCTAGAAGTTAAAAAAGCTCTGAGAGCGATCGAGCTACCCTATTCTATGATATTCTCGGCGAGGCTCAGAGTGGTAGCGGATAGTAAAACATGGTTCTTTGAGACATTAGAAGCTGCATATAATTGGCTGTAAGGTTGGCGACAAGTGGAAGGACCACGATGCACGAACAATCACCACCGGCGCCCAAAGGATAATGGAGGGACTGCCTCACAGAAGTCGGGACGTGAAGATCATGACAAATCGCCTGGCCCGCAACCAGAGGACCACGTCCACAGGCCGGGCTCCTGATCGCCTGATGCACACGGTCATGCGAGTGGCCCCCAAGAACTGAATACCGGGCCGTCCTTGGACACTGGACTTAGGTAGGCCTGAAAGGGCAAGAAGGGCCGCTGACACCACGGGTCCTTTTACCCCAACAAGCAAGTACAATGGTTTGGGAAGGGAATAAGCACTCTGCTAAGTTGGGGTGGCGGGCGGTTCTATGTCCGTTAAGCAGGGAGGAGGGGAGGGTTGGGAGATACAGTTTCTGGTTTATTGTTTTTCTGGGTTATGGCAGGATACAATGGTACACACATGACAGGTCCACGACTGTACAACAACAGCATTGATGTCAATACACGAAAGAGACCACAGATCTCAGTAGGTCCCTCCCGGCGCATAGTTCACAGGGTAGCGTCCATTGTCATACGACACGAGAGACCCCAATGCCGCCCCTGAAGATACTAACGTGGAATGTAAGACGTTTGGGCAATACAATTAAGAGAGGCCTGGTACTGCAGGCCTTGAAAAGACATAACCCAACAGTAGTCCTTCTGCAAGAGACACATCTCACAGGGGGGGCGTGCCAAGCGCTAGACAGGAAAGGGTACAAGATGGCGGCACACGCTGAGTTTACTTCGGGCTCGAGGGGGAACAGGAATCCTAATAAAAAAACTAGTCATTTCTACTGCTACAGACTAAGACGGATGACCAGGGTCGCTTCGCAGCAATACAAGGCCAATGGGAGGGAAAACTTCTGAACATAGGGTCAGTGTATGTGCCTCCGGCACTGCAATCGGTGGCACTGCCTGCGCTAGGAGATTTTATCCTAAACCTACCAGAAGGGGACCTCATAATAGGGGGTGACTTTAACACAACCATAGACACAGCAACGGACAGGTTTCCGGCGCGGCCACAAACATCAGGACCCTCCCGATTTCAGGGATTCATAGAAGCAATGAGGCTGGTAGACGTCTGGAGACACGCGCACCCAACGGCAAACCAATACACATACCACTCCACGGTACATAATACTCTATCACGAATAGACTACTTTCTAATGGTGGGATCGAGGCTACAAAATGTAGAAGAGTGGAAATCAGACCTAGGGGCATCTCTGATCATTCCCCGGTACTTTTGACTCTCTTGCAGAGAGAAATCTCGCAAGAGAATATATCCAATTTACCCTAACGATCTAAAAATCCCCAACATTAGAAAAGAACTCAGCAAAACTACCAAGCACTTCTTTGAAGAAAATACTACCTCCGTAGAATCACCATCCATACTCTGGGAAGCTTACAAGACAGTCTTTAGGGGACAGGCCATCGCCTCCATCACGGGGTACAAACTATCACAACAAAAAGAACTGGCTGGGTTGGAGCTTGCCTTACATAAGGCAAACATAACACACATGGCCCATCCCTCATTGAACACGGCACATGATTTACAGTTACATCAACAACGCTATAGGGAGCACCTGAAGCACCAGACCATAGACCACATCACTACAACAGCGCACAGAGTTTACGACGTGGGAGATAAAGCAGGGAAAATGTTGGCATGGTTAGACAAAAAGGCGGGTGGACCCAAGGGGATACCACAGTTATACTCAAAGGCAGGCACGCTACAGACACATCCTGAAGATATAATACGCACACTGGCGGAACATTTCAACAAGATGCCTACACTTCGGACCGGGAAGTATCAGAATCAGAAGCACTCGACTCGATTAGCCACATAGCAATGTGCACCCTCCCACCAGAAGCAGTCACGGAACTAGAGGCAGACCTTACGACCGATGAGCTGCAGACAGCCATCGGGGCGATACAATCCGGGAAAGCACTGGGCCCCAACGGGATCCCCATAGAATGGTACAAGCTCATGTCCGATATGGTTAGCGCACCGTCACTAGCAATGTATAATGACAGCATAGTGAATGCTATACTCCCTCTGGATCAGCGTACAGCGACAATCGTAGCAATCCCCAAACCGGGTAAACCTCCAACAGACTGCGCTTCTTACCGCCCGATCTCACTACTAAATGCGGAAGCCAAAATCCTGGAGAAAGCCTTAGCAAACAGACTAATGCCCCACCTCCCCCAGCTAATTCATCCGGACCAGTCAGGTTTCATGCCACACAGAAACACTGCTCTTAACCTCAGGCGTGTTCACGGAGTGTTGGCGCGGGCTCCGACGCTCTCAGAACCAACAGTAATAATGTCGCTAGATGCCAAAATGGCCTATGACATGGTAGAATGGCAATACCTCTGCAGTACTGCGTCAGATGGGCTTCGGCCCTAAATTCTAGGCCTGGATACGCCTTTTATACACTGAACGGGTGGCTCAGGTAACAGCCAACGGCCACATATCACATACTATACAATTGGCAAGAGGGACACGCCAGGGCTGTCAGTTATCGCCATTGTTGTTTGCGTTGGCGCTGCAACCGTTGACGACCTTAATTAGGGCGACCCCGTTGCTAAAAGGCATAAACTGGAAGGCGGGATGGGAAGATCGCATCTCACTCTATGCCGACGACATGTTACTGTATCTTGCGGACCCTGACCATAGTATACCAGAGCTCCTTAAGATTTGCAATACACACGGGAGGACATCAGGATACACAATAAACTAGTCCAAATCGGTTCTATACATCCTAAAAGGTCCAGATCCGCCACTCCCCACCGACTGTCTGATTGTGATTACGAGAGAATCCTTCAAGTATTTAGGTATACACATCACGAGGGACACGACAGAATTCTTTGATACAAACCTAGCGCCCCCTTTAGAGCGACTGAAACGCGATGTCAAACACTGGGCGTCCCTGCCCCTAACGCTGCTGGGGAGAGCAGCACTATATAAAATGATGGCCCTGCCGAGATTTCATTATGCCCTTGACAACACACCATACCCGATACCACCACGATATTTGAGACAAATCGCAGCACGTCTCGACTCTCCTTTGGAGCAATCTACCGGCGCGTATAGCACAAATTATGCTTAATAGGAGTTGGTACGATGGTGGGATTGCATTGCCGAACCTGCAGTTAAACTATTGGGCAGCACAACTCAGAACCATCAATCACTGGATTCACGCACCCCAAGATGATCCAGCATACAAAGCCGATAGGTTGCAACTGGGCACGAATAACATGCTGGCGGTGCTATATGATAGAAGTCTGGCTGCAAAACTGATAGGGCCCACAAAACAAACAGTTGCACTGTGGTATAGAGCACAGGCGAAATTGGGGTGGCAAGGAACTATCACCAAACTCAACCCGCTCTGGGACACCAAGGCATTGGGACGATTGAGAAATAGCAAAGGCTTTACACAGTGGGACAATATTGGAATCTCCACGGTGGGTGACTTATGGGATTAGGGGACAGTGATTCCCTTTACTCAACTTCAACAATATGACCTAAGTCAGACTGAAACATACAGATACATGCAAATTAGACATGCTTTATTAACAGCACTCCCAGCTGACACAGACATCCCAGAAGCCTCGCCACTAGAGGACCGTCCACTCACAGATTTCATGCAACAACACGCAACGTCCCTCACGTACCAAAAGCTAATTAACAACATGCCCGACCCCACACTTAGACTCCGGGAAAGGAGGGTAGATGAAATTGGAGACATGTATGATACGGATTGGTTAGCGGCCCTGGCTTCCCCTAGGGAGGTGGGCATATCTGCCAAATTCCGACTGGTGCAACTTAAAATACTACATTGTGTATATTATACAAGAACCTCCTTACACAGGATGCAACGGGCACCACATCTCTTCTGCCTTAGGGGTTGTGGGGAGGAAGGCACACTTTTTCCTACACTGTGGGAATGTCCAGTTATAGTAGAGTACTGGTGACAGGTCCTGCGCACTATTTCACAGGCCCTGGAGGTCTCCATCCTGCCTGAACCACGTAAATGTATTCTGAATATTTGGGACCCCACTGATCTCACTCGTCATGGTCAACTCTGGGGTACACTTGGCCTCATGATTGCAAAAAGAGACATAGCACAGAGATGGGGCGCGGCAGACCCCCCCACGCTAGCGTTGTGGTGCAGGAATATGGACCTGATTATGGTAACAGAGCGTACAGTGTATGCAACAAGGGGAAGTCCGCTTAAGTGGAATAAAATCTGGGCACCTTGGAATACATTCGGGGGGATATATGCGAATTGCTGCCGGAGGATGACATCGATAGTTCTGATGAAGACAATGATGAGATCTAGTAAGACAGTGCACAAATGGACCCGACTAGTCAAATGTGAAATGTAATACGTAACTGATGCCTTGAATGTTAACAGATTGCATGAACATGGATGATCGAAACTTAACATTACTGTGTAATTATTGCCATAACTGCTGCTGTTCTTTTTCAATAAAAACATTTATAAAAAAAAATATATATACATTAGTTTGATTTTAAAACATTTCAATTAACACTGTCAAATGGTGTAAAAAAGATTTGGTCTGCAGTAGTGCCTATGGGCATAGATCATACTCCCCGTCCCCGACCACGGACATCCAGAGACCCGGAGCAGTGGGGATCATGGAGGAGCAGGGGCGCCATCACAGGATCAAACAACAAGCTGCTGGAGAGGGAATGGGAGGAGGACGGGCAGGGAGGACGAAACAGGCTGGAAGAGAGCTCTGTGACTGAACCAAGCTTCTCAAAAACAGTGGCCACCTTCAGGAATCTTATAGAAAAAAAGCCGTCCAAAACCTTGCACATAAGCGCCACGTAAACATCGTGCACAAGGGTCACAAAAAGCACCAAAACAAAAAAAAAAAAAGAAAACAAGCATTTACAATGCAATAGGTCTCGCAGCATTAAAGTTTGAGCTATTGGCATTGTAAATGACAATGCCTTTTATTCATTTGTTTTTAAAACCTGCAATCTGTGCATAAACACGCACTTTGAACGTATAGTCCTTGCTTACGATGAGCAAGGCTGGCAGTAAAAGAGACTGCCAGCCTTGCTTCTCATAAGCATGGACTACAAGTACAAAGTGCTTGTTTACGCACCGATGCAAATGAATAAAAGGCATTGTCATTTACAATACCAATAGCTCAAACTTTAATAATGCGAGACCTATTGCATTGTAAATGCTTGTTTTAACTTTGCTCAAACTCCCCCCCTCCCCCATGTAATAGATGTGCTTACACTGTAAGAATGCAAGATTTGAAAGAAATATTGGTATAATTGTTTTTAATTTACCTCTTTTCTAGCCCTATCTATCCCAGTATAAGGTGAAAGACCACTTTACATCACACACGGGGCACAATAAATCATACAAGTGTGTAATTCCATGGACAGGAAATATTACAAAACACAAAGAGCTCTACGGTGTAGCAATCACATATCATCAATACTTGATTATATGTTAAGAGTGGATGGTCGGGAGAAACACAAAGTAAGGATATAAAATGTAATACAGTGGTTTTGGTTGTCTGTGCTACCAAGACAGTTTTACTTCCCAATGGAGCCCTTCTTTGCATTCTTATAGCAACAGTGGGAAAACAAGTGTTGCATGGTTAAACATTTTTAAGGTCCCAAAGGCGAGACCTATTGGCTATGCCAATGCTTGTTACTCAGAAGTCACTTGCCGTTATGTTTTTCCATTTTTTCTTATTCCACGCTGCTTTGTGACTCTACTGAGTTTCTCAAACCTCTCTTTATGGGACGTTCTGCTTTGAACTATTTTTTAACTATTGAACTTACTTTAATGCCAAAGCTTTATGCTCCGACTCTTTATGGGTTCTGACTGACTCCTTTCTCCCCGATTCTTAGAATTGGGATTATTTCCTTTATTGAACATGCTTAATGTATTTATTCAGTTTATTGCTTACGGACTGATTTTTTTTAACTTCTAATAAGATTCTAATGACTAAACAATGAGTTTATCTTTTGAACTAATAAAGATGATCTGCTAAAACGTATTGTAACCTGAGGAAAGTGAATACAATTTGTTAAATAAATTAAGATGATCTGCTAAAAGAGTTTAATAATAAAACCCTTTTAACTTATACCAAACTCTCTTTATAGACTCAAAATAGACTAATGATTGTGATTATAATAATTTATGTGATGATCAACTCTCCTCTTCTCTAAAACAACGACAAAGATCCATACAGCCACAGAAAGGTAAATAGAGCTGGAATTAGTCTTGAAGATGGTTAACGTATAACTCCTAAATAAAAACTGATTCTCGCTCCAGCACACCTATACATTTCGTTCGCTAGCTGTAATTGGTACGGGGCAGAAGTATGCAACGTATTAGCCCACAAAATAAAAATCTTCTGACGGCTCTGTTCACAGCGTCTCCCGTCCAATCCTATAAAGTGTTTAATGAAAAGTTGGCCAGTCCACTACTGCACCACTCCTGCACTTATGCATGCCAAAATGTATGATTAGGCAGGATCCTACTGATTTTTCTAAAGCGAAAATTGCTGCATTTTAACTTTAAACCACTCAAAGCTTCCGCCACTTTAAATCGAGAAAAATGAGGAAATAAAATCCCCTTTTTCCAACTCTCCCTATAATGTCATTTATGCGATACTAAATATTGGCATGCAGGGTTTATAGATTTGTTGGAGTGCTTTAGATTTCTGTGCTCGAGGCAGACGAGAACAGATGAACGGCACGGCTACTGTGATGCTAACAGCATCCCTACTTTCAAAACGCATTCCCTCTCACTCTCTCGCTCCACGCACTAGCCACTACTATTTAACTCGGCAGCTCTAGAGACAGACACGGTTCGTACCTGCTTCTGTAGTCGTCCATTGATAACGTTTCGGCAGATCACTTTACCAGCCCAGCTGGGAATCCTCAGCATGGACGCCGCCATTGCAAAAACATACCTGGTGGTACGTCACTCCGCAGGGTCATAAATGCTTCTAAAGGCATCTAAGGCAGGACAGTCCCCTCTGCAGTTGCGCTGTCATGGCGGCCATCTTGAAATGTCTTCACCCCCACTGCAGTAAAGCCAAAATAAAAGCAACTATGCCTTTCTTACTAACCAGTAGCAAGAACAGAGTGAACAATAAAAAAAAGTTAGAAATATTTATGTGAACGATAGATTGTATTCAAGTAATAGTGTTTTATTGTAATGTTGTATTTATTGGAATGTTATTTTATCTTAGCAAGTTTTGACAGGCCATTTAATTAGAACTGCGTGAAAGAATATCCCGAAAACGGAAGGAATCCCTTTTTAAGCTGCTGGGGAATTAACAGCTACCAGGAAGCACACCACCCATAGTGCCCCTATATCACCCACAACACATGTGCAGTAGAAATAATCGTAAGACAAGACGTGCGCAAAAACGAAACCTGCCGTGGGGCGGGACTTCCGTCTTCGGAAGCCCGCGCCCACGGAGTGCCTGGACAGAAAAGCAGTGCTGGTGATGCGGGGCTCCCATGCCCGAGGGAGAGCCCCGCGGAGGCTGCAGAGTCCGGCGATGCGGTGAGTGGGGTTAGTGGGTGGGGGGGGCGTCTCTGTCTGTGCACGTATGTGGTGGCGGGGTGGAGGGTGGCGTCTCTGTATGTGCGCGTGTGTGGGCAGGGGGGGATTGTCTGTGTGTGTGTGCTCGTGTGGGCGGGGGCTGGGGAGGTGTGGTGTGTGTGTGTGTATATGTGTGCCCTCGTGTGTGTGTCTCTGTGTGCGTGCATGATCCATGGTGACTGAAGAGCCTGCCGGAATCGGTGCGCGCGACCTGATCCGATTCCGGCAGGCTGCGTGCGCGTGCCAGTCTGTTGTCCCAAACCTCGTTAGTCCTTGAAAGCCAGAATGATTGCAATAGGACTCCACTGTGACAATCGCTTTCGCGATTGCGTCGCAGTGCGAGCCCTAAAAAGGAACATTCTAAAAAAAGCTGTACTATAACATCGCAGAGAAGCTTCCTTAAAACCGTGGCATTCAGAAATAAGGTCAAGAAATCACGGAAAAACAGGAAAGGGACCGAAGACATTTAAAAAAAAAAAAAAAAAAAAAAAAAAACACATTGACTTTGCGACCGGAGGCGTTGCAGCGATGTAAATCGACAGCTGGTGTTTTCCAGCTTGGAAGGGCGATGGTTTTTTTAGGTCTCGCCTAGCGTTGCAGCGCATGCGCTGACAATCAGCAATACATATAGTGAGAGAGGAGATTTCCGAAGGGGACTTGAAGCCCCAGCCATCATTTTCATTGGGTGGCATCAGCATTTATGCTAAACGCTGGCGTCCCATTGAAAATTATGCTTTTAGGCCACAGCCCTTTTTCCCTTTTGTCCGGCCCATCTGGACTGGGTTGTCTGCTTCACGCTTGTCGTGAAGCAATTTCATATATCAACATCAGCCTTGTGTTTATTTTTGCACTGCGCTTTCACTTACAACTGTGCACTGATTCGTCGGACTACACACTCCTGGGAGATTTTAATTTTCATCTTGAATCTCCCGTGGATAAAGATACGATTCAACTTATTGCCGACTTGGAAGCAATGGGATTACATCAACTAGTCACAGCCCCGACCCACCAAGCTGGCCACACCCTGGACGGGTTGTTTACTAACAACTCTGCTTTATCTTTCATTAAAGTGCTACCTTTAACCTGGTCAGATCATGACGCGGTCATTTTCCGTATCAAAGCACATAACCCTAATCCAGCACAATCTAAATCACAAACTGCACAGAGTATCCGCGATTGGAAAAATCTAGATTCTTCTCTGCTTGTTCAAACACTCATGTCTCCCTCTATTGATACTTCCATCAACCCCAATCAGGCGGCAATTACTTATCATGATTGGCTTCTAGAGGCACTCAATAAGGTGGTGCCCACCAAGTTAGTTTTTCCTAACCGCTCTACTAAATCCGCCAGATGGTTCTCAGAGGAACTTAGACTGCAGAGGCAGCACTGCAGGAACCTTGAGAGACATTGGCGAAAGCATTATAACCTTCATGATAAACAAAGCTATAAAGCTGCCATAGCTATCTACAAGCACTCTATAATCGCCCACAAAAGAGCCTACTATCTATCCCAAATAGAGCTCGCACACAACTCTTCCAGAAAACTGTTCCAAATAGTTGACACCTTATCCACCCCTCCTTCTGTTCCTGCGATTGAGCCATCCCAAGATCTTTGTAACTCCTTAGCTGCTTATTTTTCCAGCAAAGTCACGAACATTTATGATACTTTTTCATCATTAGTTCAGTCCAAAGATCCGGACCCTCGACCCGTTTCTTTACCAATTATTGGCCCTTCGTTCTCTTTGTTTCAGCCTGTCCTCACTGAGACAATTAGTAAATATGCCACAACTATCACCTCAGGCTCCCCTCTTGACCCATGTCCTCCATCGGTACTCAATCTACTCAGTGAAACTATCACACACCCCCTCACCGAGATTTGCAACTCCATGTTTCTTACAGGTGAGTACCCAGATATGGAAGAAAACAATAATCAAACCTCTGTTAAAAAAGCCTTCACTGGACCCATTGGAACCAGCCAGTTACAGACCCATTGCCTGTCTCCCTTTCCCAGCAAAAATCTTTGAAGCCCTTTATGAACCGTCAACTTTCTGAATTCATTGATCAACATCATTTGCTGGACGACACCCAATTTGGGTTTAGGAAAGGTCATGGGACAGAGACAGCACTGATAAAGGCGGCTGATGAGATCAGAACAATTTTAGATCAGAATGGGGCAGCTGCCCTTATACTGCTTGATCTCTCCGCTGCCTTTGACACGGTCGATCATACCATCTTGATCGACCGTGTCTCAGCACTGGGGGTTAATCATCTAGCCAGAGATCTCATAGCCTCCTTCCTGGCCAACCGCTCCCAATCTGTGAAACTTGGTTCGTTCTACTCGCCCACTTCCTCACTACCTTGTGGAGTGCCCCAGGGATCATCGCTAAGTCCGACACTTTTCAACATCTACGTGTCGGACTTGGCGAGGGTCATTAAAACTTATGGGCTGAATCTGACCACCTACGCAGACGACACCCAACTGGTGTTGGCGGTCCACAAAAATGGGTTGGCAGTGGCATCTAGATTCCAGGAGGCTATGCTAGCCATAGGCTCCTGGATGATGATGAACTGCCTAAAACTAAATTCTAATAAAACTGAGGTTATGACCTTCGGCAATCTGTCTCCGGTATGGTCTGACATTTGGTGGCCCATTGACTTTGGCCCTCCTCCCGTACCGGTTGCCAAGGTGAAGAACCTTGGAGTCATATTTGACACTAAATTAACATTTATCCATCATGTTAATACAGTGACTTCATCCTCCTTCACCCTTAGGAAAATTAAAAAACTTCTCCCCTACCTACCCCCGGCAGCTGGAAGAACATTGATAACTGCATTAATATTCTCAAAATTGGACTACTGCAATGCCCTCCTGATAAATGCCCAACAACAGGTTGTGGACAAATTGCAATTAGTCCAAAATGCAGCAGCGAGAGCACTTCTTGCTATTCCCAAACATCAATCTGTTTCTGCGGCCATACGTCAACTGCACTGGCTCAGAGTCAGGAGCCGAATAAAATTCAAGGCCCTCTGCATTGCGTATAAAGCTATTCACAATTCAGGCCCTCAATTTCTGATAAATGCCTTCAGGATCTACACTCCCACGAGGTCTCTCCGTTCGGCTTCCAACTACCTTCTTCCTCTTCCTCGCACCAGAACAGTTGCCTGGGGTAGCCACGGCGAGACTGTGGAATACTCTCCCTCTTACCATTAAGACCAGTCCTACCCTTTGTATTTTTCGAAAACAGCTGAAAACATGGCTCTTTGATCAATAGTACCATTCTTCATTCACTGTCACTGTATAAATCCTCTGCGCCGAGACACCTCCGGGTATTTGTTGCGCATTACAAATCCAATAAACATAAACATAAACTTAAAGTGAAGGTGCGGTGCAAATATAAACAAGCGGCCGCCTTCTCGTTCCAGAATTGGGTATGTTGTTTTTGAAAATATTCCATGCTGTACAATGCACAGTCGGAGAGAGAGTGAGAGAGAGAGTAGAGAGAGTGGAGAGATCAAATCTCAGAGAATTCCCTTTTGCCTAGCAAGTATGCGCTTTGTGTTGATGTTGTAACTGGATCCGCAGTGCAGGAATGGGCCGCCACAGCTCAGTATACTTTGCTTAAAAATTACTGTTTTATCCCATTAAAAATAAAATCTTAATTTCCAGGAGTAAAGTGCAGCTGCAGTTCAGATTGCATATTTACTATTTTTGCACGCCTACACGCTGCAGTATGCAAACAATTGATATAAGGTTTATTAGTAAGGGTTTTCAGTGCTTCAGAACGACACGTGTAAACAGATTTCTAAACAAAAGTTGGAACCAAGAGGCGTGCAGCTGCACGAGCTTGGGCTCTGCAGCAGCACGGAGCCAGCGGTGCTGGAGAATATGGCCTCTCACTACTGCCAATCATCTTCTGAAGAGGGTTGTGCATGGGTTACCGTAGGGAGAGCTTCGCGGCTATTGTTAGGCATGGCATCTCAGCGCTATACAATCTCTCGACCCTATAAATACAAGCACACCGATATAACACACAAAGCCCCCAGCTGCTTTGTATAGGGTGGTAGCGGTACTCCTCACTGCTCAACTCCAGTATAGCACCGACATAGGATTGGTTTGATGTAGCACCACGTCTCCCAGAGTGGGAGCTGCGCAGACAGGCTGCAGACTGTCGCATTCCCATCACGTCTGGAGTTAGGCTGCCTGCTCTCTGCCTTACATCAAGTCCCTCGGGCTTCGGCGGAGCGGTCAAGGAAGTTACTTATCGGCACAGGCCGCTGGGGAACCCGCCACCGAGGAAACCAGCAGCTCCCTGAATCCCCTCTGCGTGCCATTCGTAGCCAGCCCAGCAGTCGACCCGAGAACGGAGAACCGACAACCCGGCCCCATCGCCCTGCCCACCCGTCGCATCCCTGCGTCCACCACGAGGGGCACCTCTTTAGCAACACAAGGTTTGAAATTGTCCCAGGGAAAGGGAGGGGAGTAAGGGCGGGGCAGGAAATCCTCTGTATCAAGAAGTGACTGTCCCCCTTCCAATAGATTTTCAAAAAGTGTTGATTTATCAGACAGGGAGGATGATAGTAACGTGCTAGGTATTCCAAACCCAGCACTCCATGTGCCCAAATCTCTGCATCTAAGCACCTTTAGACACCACAGCCTCCTTCGTTACAGTCTAGCTGGTAAGTCAAATGCATCCGCTGCAGAACGTTTGTGCTGTAATTAAATCACAGGGTGGATTTTTGCTGGAGCCTATTTATCCTTTCATCCTTTTGAGGTGGATATTGACATTACCTTGGATGATAGGAACATTTACTTTGTACAGTGCTGCAGCTTGAACTTTGTCATCCTTTCAAAATTTACAAAACACATGATGGCTTGTCCTGGAGTAATAAGATCATCTGTCATATAGTGTGCTACGAAGCCATAAGACTGTGGCAGCAAGCGCTAGTTGAACACATCATAAAGCCACTTGGATAGTAAAAGAATATGGAGTTTCGAGAGAGAATGTACTATAGTACAAATGCAATTCAATTAATTTCGCAATTACAAGGTGAACTATTGCCATTTTCAATTACACCATTTGATTACTGCTTCACAAAGGTTAAAAAAAAACAAAAAACATTTTCAATGCCAATAGCTCAAAATAATGTCATTGCGAGACCTATTGCATTGTAAATGCTTGTTACAATATATACAATTTGGACAATGGAAAGCGTGGCCGGCGTGAAGCTGTGCTGCGCTGAGTCTGGGAACACAAGAAGAAGAGAAGTGCCCGATGGAAGACATGAACATTGTAATTGTACAAACCCAGTACTTAGTCTGAGATGCATCGGAGGAAACCGGAAATGTAAAGGTGGGACAAACAGTAATGACTGCCATTAGCAACAAAGGATTTGTAAAGCACGTGGACAGACAAATGGAAAGAAATGGGCGGACGCCAACTTCCAAAGCATATACAAAAGGTTGCTAAGTAACAGCGCAAGTGCGGTTTTGCTCAGCCTAAAAAGGGAGGAGGAGAAAGTAGCACACAGGAGAACCGTGCAACACAGGGCAGGAGAAGAAGCTGACAAAGAAAAGAACACAGAGCACTGGGAAGTTTGGTCGGTGTGAAGCATAGAAGAGAGAGCGGGAGCAACACAAAGTAAGGGTAAAGCACAAGGGAGAACGCAACAACACGGGAGGAGTAGCGCACAAGGGAGAGAGCAACATGGAGCGCGGAGTGAGTAGATATTTGGCAAAGAGACGCACAGGAGTGGGAAAGCTGGAAGACATGCACTCTGTGTATAGCAAAACAAAAACACACACCTAAAATTTAACAGTGGCAAGATGCAAACCTGCCAATCAAAAGGATGGTAAAGAGCTATGTGCCAGGCAACACACAAACAAGAAGATGAAGGCAAGTCACTAAAGCAAGCAGGCAAATGACAAAGCTTAACTATGGTAGACAATGTTCAATATGTTTTTACAAACCAGAAAACTTGTGCTGTATGGTAGGCAAGACCTAAACAGCTTCATACTTCTCAGGTAAGTATCACCAAGATAGGATCCAGCACGGCAGAGCTGCATTGCAATACACTAGTATGTCAGTGAATGACTGCCAATTTCACTAGGACTAACTGACTTGTTTTACATTCACCCACCGCCATCTACACACACTAGGCCCCTCACCCCCACTGCACCCACCGGCAGGAACAAAAGATCCCTGCCAAAGAGCCCTGTACTGGGTGCCCGTCAGGTATTGCAGCGCCAACCTGACGAGGGGCAGCCTCATATGAGGAAGCATGACATCTAGCTTGCTAGGTGTGCGAGAGCCCTAGTTCCAACAAGGTAAATTCACCCTCCCTTTTTCTGCCTCCTAGGTGGAACGACCACCGTGTGGCGTTAACTCCCGCATCTACAGTTTCACTATATTTACTCAGACCTTGAGGAACTTCATACCCTCTCTGTACACTGTCTCTAAGGGGAATGTATGCTGGACCTCATTAAACTTGCCCCCTGGTCCCTCTCATTGGTTGCATTATCAGCGAGGCACCGCCAGTCCATCAGTTCTTACAAGAGGCATGCAGCACATCTCTCATGCAAGACTACTTACCCGAGTCACCTTTATAGGAGCCAGGTTCACTATATTTTTAGTGAGGCGAAGTTCATATGAGCAGTTCCCTGGGAGAGAGAGATAATGCATGCCCCCCATAGGATGCCTTTGCTCACAAACATGATGAACCATGGAAAAGTTTCTGAAATAAATAAACTCCCCCTAAAAAAATAAGCCACTTATTTATCAATTTTGTCTAACAAGAACTAGTCAGGGATGTACACCCAAGCTTGCCATTCCTTGAGCCTTGAAAGCAGACACTAAGTTCTAAAAAAAAGTTAGAAAACAAAATTAAAGAGGACAAAATTAGTGCACGCAATGTGAATTAATATCATTTCATCAACAGACAGGCATGTCACGACCTTATTGGGTCCCCTTTACAATCTAAGGCAGAGGTCTTCAATCTGTGAGGCGCTGACGTGGAGTCCTGGGAAGGGGGTCGCACATTCCCCAACTTCACTTTTGCCTGAAATCCAAAATCTGACAAAAAAAAAAAAAAAGACAGCCATCCAGGGACAGCTAATTTAGATCGTTATCAGCTGAAGTTGGATCAATTGAGGCTCTAGTGCGGTGTAAAGGTGTAAAGCTTTCGTGCCAGGGTGCCTGCTTGCCTGAATGAAACACTAGTGTGCACTATTAATTAATCTGCAAGTGTAAAGGGTGCTTGTGAGCCGGTTCTGGCTTTATTTGTTCAAACCACTCCAAGCTTTCTGATGACAAAGATTTTTTTTTTTGAGTGGTAGTGCAAAGAGTTAACAACTGGGCTGTGAAGTGGTTGCCTCTAATTTTAACTGCATTTACACAGCCCTTAGTATCCCTAAAGAGGTGTTAAGAGACAGTTATGTAAAAAAAAAAAAAAAGTGTTTACATTACCTACACTCTGGTATTACTAAAACCTACATTTTGGAAGCACTATTTTATTGTAAACATATTTGCACGTTTAGTAGCACTCTTACACTGTTTTAATTGCTTGTATAGCGCAACGTTCACTGGGTTGGTTTCTTGGCGCTTGGGGACATGCGAGATCTGAGCTAATCCTATAGATTGTTAGAAGTTAATTGTAAACTTTGAGAAAGAGCCAAGTCTTCAGTTGTTTCCTAAACTGGAGATAGGCATTGATAGTGCGTATAGATGGGGGAATAGAATTCCAAAATTGAGGGGCCAACGTTGAAAACCTGAGTCCACCATGTTTAATACGCTTAAACCTGGGGGTAATCAAAAGATTATGACTAGATGATCGAAGAGTGCGGGAAGGGATATATTGCTGAATTATCTCAGCAATGAATTTCGAGCCTTTGTTGGACAATGCATTGTATAGTATACATACCAGTTTAAAGGCACTACGCTGGACCACTGGGAGCCAATGAAGTTGTTTCAGCAGAGGCTTCACATGCTGACGAGCAGGGAGTTGGAAAATTAATCTGGCGGCGTGGATCTGAATTAGTTGCAAGCGTTGTGCTTGATACGCAGGGATGCCAACATAAAGCGCGTTGGCATCATAATCTAAACGTGAGATAATAAGCGTCAGGACGACCAACGTAAGTGCTTCAGCTGATAAGAATCTTCTGATTTTTTTGATTTTACGTAGAAGGAAAAAGCTGACCGAGACCACCGAGTTAATCTGGGTTTTCATTGATAGGTCGCTGCTTATCATGATCCCTAGGCTTTTTACTGTAGACGTTGGGAGGGGAGCCCAGAGAAAAGGGACAAAAATTTGAATTCCAAGGATTTAAAGAGCCTTCCGTCAGAACTAGCTCTGTTTTATCGGGGTTTAACTTTAGTTGATTGAAGTTCATCCAATTGCTGATAAAAATCATGACTGACTGAAGATTTAACTCAGACGTTCTTGTAGATTGAATGTTAAATATTAATTGCAGGTCATCTGCATAGTTAAACGTCGAGACTTCCATTTCTTTCAAGGCACGAATCAGGGGCTGCATGTACACATTGAATAGAAGGGGGGGGATAGAGAGGACCCCTGTGGAACTCCACATTGTAATTTACCTTTTTTGAGCAGAAATTTCCTAGGCGGACCGATTGGTATCCATCCTTAAGAAAGGACTGTATCCATCCCAAGGTAGAGCCCTGGATGCCTGCACTTCGGACACGGTCGATCAAAATATTATGATCGACTGTGTCAAAAGCAGAAGACAAGTCCAGGAGAATCAGAGCCTGTGGGGAATCATGGTCGGCTCCCTTTCTCAATTCATCCATAACTGTTAGAATTACAGCCTCTGTTGAATGAGCTGGACTAAAACCCGCCTGGTGTGGATCAAGGAAAAATGGCTCCTCTACAAAGGAGCTAATGCAAGAAGCCGCGTGTGCCTCCAAGATCTTACTCGGGTATGACAGGAGGGATATGGGGCAATAATTGCTCGGGTATGACAGGAGGGATATGGGGCAATAATTGCTCAATACCTGAGGATCGGCCCCAGGTTTATTCAAGATGGCTAGAATTTCCGCACTTTTAAAGGAATCGGGGACAGTTACACTTCTAAGAGATGTATTGAGAAGAGCTATAGGTGGGTCAGGGCAGACCCGAAAAGCTTCACGTAGAATGTGGAGAGGACAGCAATCCAGAGGGGAACCGGACTTGATTTTTGTGATTAAAGTTGAAAAGAAATCATTGGTAATAAGTGGAATTTGATCCAATGATTCAGAGTTTTGACAGGATAATGTGGGCGTGTTAGAAACACTATGACCTGGGATACTAGCTTTGATAGTAGCAATTTTATCAAAAAAGTAGTTGTTGAGGTCGTCACATAAGGACTGCGAATGGACTGGTTTAGCGGAGACTCTCTCAGGATTGACTAATTCATCGACAATTGAGAAAATGTCCTTGGTTTTATTTTCGGATTTCAAGATCTTTGATGAAAAATAGTCAGCCTTACACGAAAGGATAGCGATCTTGTAATCTTTAAGAAGAGACATGTAGGCAATTTTATTTTCGGGCAAGTAATTCCTTCTCCATTTTCGCTCTGCTTGTCTGAGTCTGAGTCTTTGTTCCTTTAGGGCTTGAGAGAACCATTGTTGGGCATCGTGGGTTGTTTTAGTTTTTATGGTTTTCAAGGGGGCAATTGTGTCACTGGCCGACTCAAGCCAGGAAGTAAGATTTTCTGATTGAGTGGATAGGGAACAGTTATGAGCCGAAGGCGCCGTGGTTGAAAGAATTGTGTGAAACAACTCCAGATTGGCCTTATTCCAGTTTCTAGCTTTCATACTACTTGGGCGTAAGACAGTAGAAGTGTGAATATTGGAGACCGTAAAAGTTAACAGATAATGATCCGACCAGGGGCAGGGAGAGGGGAGAGATTAGAAAATGAGACATATCTAGATTTTGTGACCACGCTTGGTCTAGTATATGCCCCTTGATGTGGGTGGCTGCGAGTAGATGCTGCATACAATTTAAACTCATCAGGAAGTCTGTAAGTTCTCGTGAGATTGAGCTTTCTTTTGGATCTCCTGGCCAGTAGTTGAAATCTCCTACGATTAAGATCCTAGTGTGATTAATCACTAAATGGGCAATCAAGTCGCCGAATTGCTTAGAGAATAGGGGCATGTATTGAGGTGGTCGGTATACAACGACACATACTAGGGAAGATTGAACGGAATCTAATTTGATCGTCAAAAGATCAACCGACGGAATATGAGACGTGTTCAAAGAAGTAAACTGAAACTTTTGATTAATTATAGCTGCAACCCCTCCCCCTATTTTGCCCATGTCTCTATCTGCTTGTAGGATATAGTAGGAGTCTGGAATAGCCGCTAAAATATCAGGGGTGGATTCAGGGCGATAGCCAAATTTCCGATAAGAGTAGGATATCGGGTGTATTTAAATCAATGAGGGAAAAGATCTCTAACTGGTGTTTTACCAGAGAGCGGGTATTCAAATGAATGATATTCAGGCTGGTAGATTTGTTGGAGAGTAATATAGCGTCTGTTGCATTTGAAGGAATAAAGGAGGCATGCTCTGTGCTATGGGACAGTGAGTCTGCGGTGCCATCCTGAATGAGAGTAAGCCCTCTTGCTCTAAAGTAGCCAGGGAGGTCTTGTCTAGTGCCCAATTCCCCTGGAATGATTTCAATTCGTTGGCTGTGTAATACAATGTACCGATATGGGGACTGGCCCCTGACCCCGGCCGCCCGCGGACGGGCGCAGATGGGCTTGCCTTTGGCGCACCTGCGGCGCGCCCGCCCGCTGCTTCTACCAAGGCACATTTAAATAGGGTTTGGCCAGTGCTGGTATGGTGCGTGCAACGACTGGACTGCTGACCGCGAGAAGCGCGTGTCACGTCCAAGATGGCCGCTACCCAGCCGCAAAAGAGGTCAGGTATGCTGCAGTGCCGTGGAGGTTAACACACTCCGAAAACTATGCCACCAACAGAAACGGTAATCTAATTTAAAATTACTAAGTGGGCAAGGTTAAAACAAAATTGCAAGCCCTCCCCCTAAATTCCCCATTCAGACACACAAAATTACAATTCTTCTAATGAGCGTTAAAATAAGATTAGGGAAACCTTTCACAAGCCTGTGTGTAATGCAAGTATAAAAGGATGGGGGCGCTAGGTGGCACGCGACCAAGCACACACCAGTGAGGCTCCTGCCAGACCGGGCAGAAAATATCCTGCAATACCATCCTGAGTTAAATGCGAAGATTCGCAGGACCAGTTGCGGAAAGCGCTAACTCTACTGATTCAAACGGTGTGCCCTGCTCCTCAAGAAATACCGCATCGCGCGGGGAACAAGGCCTACTCCTGTGCCTGAATGCCGCACATGTGAGCATGCTGGAAGGGCCTACTTTGACGCTACGTATAGGATCAATCGCCATCTTGGAGGCGGTGGTGTGCAGAGCAGCCGGAGACCCGGCGCTGCGTCACGCACCCCGACCCCAGAAACAACAAGCAAGGAATCGCGCCAGTCCAGAGAGGTGGGACGTGACCGCTGCGTAATGTGGCATTTCTTAACTGGGGCAACGACTACACGAGGGCACCCCCATACACGTGCTGCATGAGCTGAGACTGAAGACTGCAAGACTAGCCCACATATATCCTGTGTGTCCAAGGGCCTTCATATCGACTCAATTGTAGTGTTGCTTTTGGCGCCTGGAACCCAACTGGGGACAACACTCGCCTGGTGTGCCTTGGGTTGGTTTGCCTTGATCCACTTTTTCCTGAACGCAGATCCGCCATCTTGAATTCCCTAAAGTATTGACGCCGGCACAGATGGGTCAGGATACTGAGTGAAACAGATCTCTACTGATGAAGGGCTGACCGTTGACCACGTAACTACAGCTGGCAGTCATCATGGGGCGCAATGACGCTAAACAAGCTAAACTCACGTATGATTCTCGCAAAGCACTGGGTACTAACACCGCAGAACGTGCTAACCAGGACACTGCGGACAGTCAAGAGGAGGACTGGAAATCCCTCCTTCGGAGCGTGAAGCAGAGCCTATCATCCATCGATGCCAAAATGGACACAATGAATGGTAGAATGGACACAGTGGTGAATAAACTCGAGCAACATGATCTGAGACTTACAGAGGCTGAGACTAGGGTGTCGGGGCTGGAGGATGGGACTGTAGCGAATAGAGAACGTGTGCTTCAAATGGACAAATTCCTGAAAATAATAGCAGATAACGAGGATTTGAAGGCCCGTTCAAGAAGGAATAACGTCCGAGTTTTGGGCCTGGCCGAATCGACAAATACAAGCCGAATGGAGGACTTCATGGAAAAATTGGTTATAGATCTATTTGGGAGAGACTCCTTCTCGGCGCACATGACTATAGAGAGAGCACACAGGTCGTTGGCCGCACTCCCACCCCCAGGGGCGACGCCTCGTCCTATTATCATGCGCTGCTTGAACTACCGCGACAGAGATACGGTCAGGTGCACTACGAAAATACTACTCTGGCTTTTTTTTGGGACTTCACCCAAACGGTGCAAGAAGCTAGGCGTAAATTTGCCACAGTGAAGAAAAATAGTCAACAGGAGATACCGTACGCCATGATGTACCCCGCAAAGCTAAAGATCACACACCGCGGGCGTCAACACTACTTCACCAACCGCCAACAGGCGGAGGACTTCCTCAAAAAGAATCGCAGGGTGGCGTCCAAGGAAGCAGCGGCACACGATCACTCCAGGTCGCCGTCGCTGATGTCTCAGCCGGAATGAACTACCTGAGACTTACAGATGCACTCAAAAGCAGACATGATACTTGCACAGCGGATCGCTGTCTCCGAACTGGTGATGTATACTTACTGACATTTTAACTGTATTGAGGCATGCCCAGTCACCCTTCCCCATCCCATAGAAGCTGCTCGCCTAGCCGGCGCTGTGGCGGGTGGGTGCAATAGGGGAGAAGAGGAGGCATGGTGCGGGCTCCTACAACGGGTGAACCCCCAATTAATGTTGGACTTGACTGTTACGATAAGTTGGGGACAAATATGAGGGGAGGATGGGATTAGCATAAACGGCAAGTTGGGGGGGACCGGTGTGGGTGGAGGGGGCGTGTGTAAAGATTGATATACTGCGCAAAGTAGAGGCAATGATGGTCAACAATGTATGTTGCAATTCTTCTTTCTTTTGTAATGGAGTTGCTGGGTAAGGCAAACACCACTCGAAATATTAAGGGGGCATCGTGGAATGTGCGCGGCCTCAATGGCCCTAGAAAACGTAGGCGGGTGCTTGGGTACTTAGACAAGAAATTAAGAATGCTCTTCTACAAGAAACTCACTTAGCCCCCGGGACCAACCCACTATTTGCCTCGAAATGGGCCTCCCACCGGTGCTTTGCATCTTACTCCAGTTACTCCAAGGGAGTGACCATACTAATCAAGCGAGGAGTGACATTCGCTTCCGCTGGATCCGAATCAGATGTTGGAGGCAGGATCTGTCTACTTTGGGGTAGGCTCCACTCGTACGATGTGGTGTTTGTCAATTACTATGGCCCTAATATAGATGATCCCCATATTCTTCTCTTATTGTGGGGCAAAATACAAGCGTTAGGTATAACCTATGTTATTCGGGGGGGGGGGGGTCTTCAACACAGCAGTACGACCCCAGATGGACAGATCTCGTGCTAACCCGGCCCACTACATGCTTACACAAAGGACACTAAGTGATATCATAGATAGCAACTATTTGTTGGATTCCTGGAGGTACAAACATCATCCACTTCGGGTGGGCACGCACTTCTCGGCGGTCCACTCCACCTGGGCTAGACTTGACTACGTGTTTGTCTCTACGGGCATGACACATTGGCTGGGCTTTGCGCACCATCTGGCCCGCACATACTCTGATCACTCTCCGGTGGTCGTGGAACTACAGCCCCCTCTAGACAGCTCCCCGTACCTAAACTGGCAACTCAACCCAGCTCATCTCAGCGACTCAGCGTTTAAGGCTGAGGTAGAACAGGAAATCCAGGATTTCTTGAACGCAACCTAAATTCTGTTTCCAGCATCACGATGGTTTGGGAGGCGTTCAAAGTTACGGCGAGGGGATGGTGCATAGCCAAAGGCGGTGGTGGCCTTAAATCACTATGTAACGATCTTCGCACATTAGAGAGGGGGCTCCAAGATCGAGAAAATGCCTTTGCCCGCAGTCCTGAGGACAATGTTATACGGGCCCAACTGCGAGACAAGGTCACGGAATATGAATTGCTTGCGGATAGGGAGTGCCAATTTTGCGGGAAACCACACATGGCACGCGTTTATGGTGAGGGAGATCACCCGGGGAAGGCGCTCGCGAGTGAGACCAGACCCCCTACATTTTTTAACTATGTTACGGAAATCCAAGATACACACGGCAATACACATAGGAACCTCTCGGACTTGCTCGGTATCTTTAAGGAACACTATGGTACGCTTTATTCTTCTCAAAGGGGCGTTCCACTTGATTTACCTACCTAGGGGATACTGCACTTGCCTGGCTGGGTGACACCCAGCGAAAGTTCCTTAACTTAGACCTGGAACTCTCGAAATCACAGATGCCATCATGCATATGAAATCAGGACGGGCCCCGGGGTCAGATGGCCTCCCTATTAAATTTTATAAAACCTATGTTCAACTGTTTGCTCCTATACTAAAAGAAGTATATTATGCGGCATTAGAAGAAGGTGGTTTGCCCAAGACTATGAGAGAGGCCCTCATTGCTTAAACCAGGAAAATCCCCAGTACTGTGCGATTCATACCGCCCCCTGTCCTTATTGAACTGTGACACTAAAATATTGGCAAAGGTCCTAGCGACCCGACTTAACCTATTGATGGAGCGGCTTGTACTGCCCAATCAAGCGGGTTTCATACCCAATCGTTCTACATCACACAATCTTAGAACCCTAGCTGCAGTACTCCAGGATATCGACCCTGCCTGCGAGGCGGTGGCGGTATTTCGACGCCACCAAGGCTCACTAGAGTGGGACTACTTGCTGGGTACATTTGAGTATATGGGAACGTTCATTGCGTTCCTGCACTGGATACGACTGCTGTATTGTCAGCCGACAGCTACGGTACTGTTGAATGGGGCCAGATCTCCCCTCTTTCATATTTTCAGAGGGACCAGACAGGGATGCCCATTATCCCCAATCCTTTTTGCCCTCGCCACTGAGCCTCTAGCTGCAAAACTCAGGCAACAACATAATCACAGGGCATTGATCTACCCAGCCAGGCAACTGCTAATTTCTCCATATGCGGACGATATGACCTTATATGTGGAAAAGACCTCAGGAAAACCGAAACCCCGTGCTGCATGAAATCACAAAATTTGGCGGAATTTCTTGTGTGCAAATGAACTGGTCCAAGTCAGCTATATATTCCCCCTTACTGATGCCACACAACCACATCAACTGGACTACCCCCTACTCTGGGAATCTGAGGAGTTGAAATATCTGGGTATACGAATCACGAGAAATAAAGATGCACTGATGAGAGCTAACTATGGGACGCCCATTGATAGGATAGCAGACAACATCACTAAATGGATACACCTGCCGCTTTCCATGGCAGGTAGAATCTCACTTATCAAGATGGTAGTGCTACCCAAACTGTTGTACTTATTCATCAACATCCCATACCACCCAGGGAGGTTTTTCTTCCGCACACTTAGGACCCAACTCACACGACTCATATGGGGAGGGAAACGGGCGCGACTTAGCCTAGATACACTGATGCTCCCATATCACCAGGGTGGATATGAAATCCTCAATTTTGAGTATTATTATTACTGTGCATAGGCCCACTTCGCAACGTACTGGACCCACCCTCCGCCGTATATGGCTCACCTAGCGGTAGAAGATGGCTATATGGCCCCAACACCTCCATCAGGCTATTTGTTTACACCAGTGAAAGAGAGGGAAAATGACCCAGCCACTGTTGAATGCACAGTGCTAGCATGGCGACGACTCGCCCGGGTCCTAGGGAACCCCCCGTTATGGTACTCACCTAGGATGAGTTTGTTGAACGATCCCAGATTACATGCAAGGAGATATGCTGCAGAATGCGGACTAGATTGCAATATCATACTTGGGGGGGGACCTGTACACTGGGGGCCAATTTCGCTCCATTGAACAGTATTTTGGAACGCACACACCCACAATGATTGACACATTCTTATATACTCTGCTAAGGCAAAGTGTCAGAGCTATCTCCCCTACTTTTCCCGACGAGCCGGATACCCTCGCACCTCTACATACTTTGCTGCAAGAAGACCCCCCGACACGTCATGTCCCTCTTGTATAAACATACATGAAGTGCCTCACCCACTCACACTTTGCGAGCCAGAAATTCCTGGGATGCCGACCTCACTGTCCCCCTAACAGATGACCAATGGGAGCTCAGCTGCACTCAAACGGACAGAATCACAAGCAATAGTCGGCTACGCCTCATTCACTTCAAATTTCTTCACCGTCTGTACCACCCCCCGTTAAGCTACATAGTTTTCACCTAAAAGATAATACACCATGCGAGTGCTGCGGGGAGGAGGAAGCAGACTTTATACACCTGGCATGGACCTGCCCCAGAGTGGCAGATTACTGGGCACAGATTTTTGAAGGTCTTTCGGACATGCTGGGGGTCACATTGTTATCATGTCCACTTATGGCCCTGCTGGGCCTCACACAAAACTGCAATACAGTTCATAAAAGGTTTCTGGCTATGGGCTTACTCCTGGCCAAACGCCTAGTGGCGTGCAGATTGGGTAGGGTGGGTAGGGTAGTCGAGCCCCTAAATTCAAATCCTGGATTCATAATATGTCCACTTGGCAGGATCACATACACTCCTACGCAGAACTGTTACCCATAAGGTCACAACCTAAGGATATCGGGGGCCCACTCACTTCTTACCTCCTTAGACGAGATGTGGATGGGGCGGAGGGGGAGGAACGAAGCGATCAGGCGACCGATGGCTCACCTCGAGCCCCACCGCCTGCACCAGTACAGTAATCCAACTGGGGCTCATGAGGACTCCCATTAGCATAATTCACGAAAGCTGGTGGGATGGGGGGTATTGTGCTCAGAATGTCCTACAATCGAGGTTGGAATATCAAGGCATTAGCCTACCCAGCGGCGAAGTTGTCTTTTATCAATATATTGACACTAGCTCGCCACTACAACCACATGTAGCATGTTAGAACATTGAATCAGACTGTTGTCTGATATGCCATAGACTGTATCTCACTATAATGCATTATTTGATTTTTTTTTCATCCAGTTTCTTCTTCTTTCTTCTTCTTGCCTGTACTCAGCAAATTAGTCGATTAAAGGGATGGGAGTGTACTGTTTTTTCTAGTTCCTTTACATTTTTCATGCACAATTGAATAGAAGACACAGGAAGGTGTCACTGCTCTGTCTCCTGCTTCAACAGTTGTTTTGCAGATGTTTATTACACTGATGTACCGTGCTAATCATCAATAAAAGGTTTTTGAAAACTTTAAAAAAAAAAAAAAAGTATAAAAAGGAGGACTTGCATATTCATGGTGCTTTTGGTCATAGGCTGTGACCTCGTAGCACTAAAAATACACTTCACTATTCTCCACTGCACCAATCAAGATTTGATTCTGTGGCTCTCTGGTTGCACATATAAAATCTATGTAAGATACCCGATGGTGAAAGACCTAAAAAACCGACATAATATTTTGGGGCTTATTTATGAGAGGCTTGCAACGTCAAAGCATCACTTTTTTTTACGCTCCGGAGGCGCATGTGTCTCAACCATACCTATGAGGCGGTGCAAAGTCACCCTGCATGCTTTGCATGGGCTCATAGATATGGAGTAAGACATAGCAGCACAAGTAAGTACGTTGCCTTACTCTGCGGCAAGGAGGTGTTCAATGTGCCTTGCGTGGGGTTCCGACGCAACACCCATGGATTTTGATACTGTCCCATACTTACAAAATCAAGTAAACCTGGGAAAGCTCCAAATACGGACGCCTCCCCAGTGGATTCAATAGACAGTAATCCTTGAGGAATCATTTATCACAAACCATTTCTTATTTATGTATCGTCAGACATGAACGAATAATTCAGTATAACACAGGACAAGGTTGAATCGATGATATTTCTTTTATCGAAAATCTTGTTTTTTAGTTTCAAGTTTCAAAGTTTGTAGTGCAAAACAAATATATATAAAATTCATATATGGCAACCAAAAGAACTGTTATAATTTTTGTGTCCACAACAGTATCGTACACCCTCTGCACATTCGTATGGACCAGATAACATAAATTGCCATACAGTATCACCAATTCAAAGTCTTTTTGATTTCTTCAGTTTTCATAAATGTATTCTTGAAACAACAAAAGGTGTAACGGCGTCGACGTTTCGGTCTCCCACACACTTAATTCAACGAGACCATCCTCAGGACGAAAAGGTTGCACCCAATTACAACAACCGAGTCAGAAACTTCATCACTCGATCCTCCAGCACGTGTCCACTAGCCACCAAAGTCCTTCAACAATAAGTTTAGTCAAATCCACTTTCAATGTGGCAACTCCAAAGTAGTCAGTCGTCCGGCATTCTGCATCACAGTGTCTGCAGACATCGATGCATTCTGCAGCTCATATAGGAGGAAAATGCCTCTCATGATTGTTTTTGTGAAGGAAGGTGCCCCTTGTACAAAAACAATCCTGCCTATGTTGGTGCTAAGCAGCAGTTTGTACGCCAATGCAAGTGACAAGGACAAGAATGCACTGTATTTCATAAATACGGTGCATTCCTGCCCTTTCACATTGGCAAAGGCCAGTGGAGCAATAAGACTTGCAGCGCTGCCCTACGCCAATACTTCATAAATGAGGCCTATTAGTTTTAGCTACAATTTGGACTAAACCCCCACGCTCACTGACTTTTGGTTTGCTAAACACGCTTAATATATTATTTCCCCACCAAAAACATTATTTGCTGTGAGAATTTGGGGCGTTTATGGTGGTCCAGAGTTATTGACGATGAGGAAGAGTACCAGGTTCTAGAAATTTGTGTCAGATTGGGGACCTTACGCCTAAAAAAGTCTGACATGGGGGTCTCGCTTCAAAAAGTTTGAAGACCTCTGGTCTAAGGTGAGGTAAACAACGTAGAAACGTGTATTATATATGCATATAAATATATGATTTGCAGTGCATGTTTTCATTTCTAAACCACCCACGTGCCTAAGAGAATTAGGAGCATAGGTACACACTTCAAAAAATGTAAACTAGATATCCCATATGGGAACGTGCAAACATTTGAGTTACTATTCTAAAGTAAATCATAGGTATATTTTCCTGGTGTTGAGTTGTACTCCTTATAAATGTGTCAAAAAGACATTTCTGAACAAAGGCTACATTTGTTTTGTGCCTTTAAAAATTTTAGTTTTCCAACAAGTAAAGTAAATGTTCTGCTTCTGCTGGTTGAATGCTTGGGTGCTAAACGTATGAGGAATACGAGCTAGCTTTGAATTGCCCCCCCCCCCCCCCCGATACATCTCTGACAACCCAACTCAGTCCCCTCTAGAAATGCTAATCGTTCTTTCTCACCTTGCCTTTTTATACAGGAGCATCGCACACGTTCAGACAGTTAACGATGTGAAAGATCCTAGCCTAACCCTTGAATACATATCATAACTTATTAGTTTGGATCAAGCACCACACGTACTTTTAACCTGCTGCCTCTAGTCGCCTCTCCACTCTTTCTCTCTCTCTCCTCGAGTCCATTGAAACCTGTTTTCCCCTTAAATTCGTCTCCTTCATAATTACCTTCATCAAGAGCCCTCCCTGCACCAATACCATTAGCAATGCGAGACTCTTTTCCAACATAAGGCGGATACGGTGCATCGTGAGATTTAAAGCGCACCAGAAATAATTACGGGGAGCCCTCTACACCCGCAGTTAAAAGCACTCATTCTCTCACCGCCATCCGAATCCCGAGTTTACGCCCGAGCCGACCACTCTTTACCTGCAGCAGTAGTCCACACAACACCGGCCAGTCTCCCGAGAACGTGGAGGAATAAATAGGACGCTGAAGGTTTTTTAAATTGGAGCAACAAGTCACTAACTATATCCCAAGATACAAACGCGAAATCTTCATTGGTCAGTTTAAACGTGTCTGAGCGTTCGTGCGTCAGTCAAGTTCCGGTTTTAGCCGCTCTGCGTCATGGGAGATGTAGTTTAAATGCCCCTAACGTTTTCAGGGTTCTAGTTTTGACTTTTTCAGCTGGTGTTTACGAGTTGAAATGTGCGTCCCCATTCTGGGGCCATATCAGGTGGGCGTTCTAGAAGTATCGATATCGGAGTATCAAAGAATTCGATGGCACAATTGCAGAACCTTCCAAAACGTGTACACTGATGATTAATAAATGTACTTTTAGATGTATCACGGCCGACGTCAAAAATGGCTCTTAGCACATAGGAACGAGTGGTTGTGTTGTGTTAATATGATGTATAAGAGCGCTGGAACGCACATAGGCGTCTTGGTGCTTGCTTTGCTCCTGTCAAGAAATACCCTGTAAAGAAATGGAAGACCACTGGGTGGCCCAAGTAACTTGAGTTGTCAGGCTTCTCATGTTTAGAGCAATGATATGGCTTCATAGCAAAACAAATTAGGCTAGCAATATCGATTAAAAAAACAAGCATTGGCAAAACAAATAGGTTTCGCCTCTGCAACATCTATTGGTTTTGCCAATGTAATTTTAGACCTGTTGCACAGCAGCATGAGCTGTTGTGCAAAATAAAAAGCTTTATGTGTTATCCGCAGCAGGTTAGCAGTCTTGCTTAACCTCCCCTCACCCGGAAATGCACAAGTCACATCTTCTGGCCAGGTGTGGCCAGAGGTTCTAAAATAAACAGGCGTAGACTGCACGTGGTCTTACTGCTACACCACATCACAGAGTACGTGTTTGTCTTGTGGGCTGCGGGAGCTTATCCAGTGGGGCCCACAGCAAGAGGGGTACTGTAGTATTCTGCCCTTGTTATTGTTATGTGATTTACACCTCTTGCTCAGCCAGTGTTTGTGCTGTGTGCTCAATAGAATGTTAGAGTCATGATGTGCTTCTGAATGTTGGGAGACTGGAGGTGAAGTGACAGTTAAGCATGGGCTGAGCAGCAGGCAGGCTGCTCCTGGTGGGGCTCTCCTTCCCAACTCAACTACCTGTTGTCTGGAACTATTCAACATGTTACCTGCTTGAATAAATCATCCTTAATTATATCTGACCTGCGTGGACCTCCTTAATACATTTATTTGGTGACTAGGATGGGATACAAACCCATGCTTGCAAAGTACAATGGATTAGCATGCGCATACATTTTGCCTCATTCTGGCAGCTGCGTGGGTCTCCTCGAAGATCTTCTATTACGTCAGCCACTTTACCCCGTCAGAACTGACTTAGTGACACAGTTTGGCGCACTAACGCGCCGTGAGCCATCTGGCCTTGCGCACCGTACATGCTACAATCTTTTGATTGGCGACTGCATTCAACCAGAAGAACCCGGATTCCACTTCCGTTTTACATTCCTGTACAGCGCTGTGTTCGCGCTGTTTTTCATCTCTTTCCAGGAGGTCATCAATGTTGGTGGGTACATTCTGTCTTCCCTTTGGAACGCTGGCATTTCTCTCTGTGTACTGCCTATTTCCTCTGTGGGTGTCACTATCACATTTGACTGTCACTACAATTTGCCTGTACCCATGGATCTTTCCAGTGTGTGACACAGGACTACGGCGACAGCCACACCTTTATCTTTGACTGTCAGCAAACCTTAATGTGATGCAGTAATCAAGCCAACTGTATTATTTGCTGTGTTTACACCATATGCATACACATAGGGGTGGCAATGGGACTAGCCCCATTAGCTCACTACACACATGCTACATTTTGCGTTCATGGACTCTGGGTATTCTCCTTCAGGGATTCATTGTTCGTTTTACATGTGTACTTTTACATGTGTACTATTGTACACTTTATTCTTCCCTACACGTGGATGGCAATGGGTTCTAGCCCCATTTGCTCATACATGTGCCTACACGGGCTACATACGTTTTTCTCCCTTACACAGGGCACTGTTGCATGGCTATCAGTCCCATTTACACAAGCTAACCACCCTTACGTCTAGGGGAAGGTCATTGGGTTTCAGTCCCATTTTTGCTTACACTTCTACCCTCACACAGGGTGTGACTTATGGGTTATAGTCCCATTACTACATTTCACATTATGTGACCCCTACATGGGGGTTGTCCCTACACGGGCTATCACATTATAGGTCTTAATACCATTTGCTGTCATTTTCTTAATATGTCATGGTTATGTAATGTTACATTGTTGAAAATACTATATGTTATTCTCTTAATCATTTTATTATTATAAAAGTGGGGGAAGTAGAATCATACTCTTTTGTATTTTATTCTCTCTTTCTCTGTTTTCTCGCCTGTTCAGTTCTCCTCGTGATGTCACACATTCTTTGCATCCTTGGTATCTGGACTACTATTGGTTGTTAGTCTTCCCTTGTCTCCAGTCTTTCCCTAACTAGTTTCTTCCTATTTCTTCCCTTTGGAGGAGGAGATCCTTCCTTGTCCATTTCGTGTGTCTTGGGGAAGTCTGGGGTGTAGGTCGTGTCATGCCTTGTCCTTCCTTCCTTCCTTGCTTGCCTGCCTGGCCAGTGGGTATGTTTGGGTGTGGTTTTTGGTGCATCTATGTCTTTCTGTTCACTTGTTGTTTATTTCGCATTATCACTGTTTTCATCTCCATTCCTACTCTTTATTGGAGAGTATGCGTCATTTCTATTCGTGTTTTTTACCCTTCGCTTTGACCATGCTTTCTTTCACCTATCTCTTCACTCTCTCCTCTTTGGTCACATCTTTGCATCCGTATTGTATTCGTTGTTGGTGAGTTTGGGTCTTTCCCATTTGTGTATGCTTGCTACCTCCTCGTCTTCTTCCACCTGTCTCTTCACTCTTAATTCTATCTTACCTGTGTGTACCTCCTTACCTCAGGTACCCCACAACACTGGCAACGATGGCGGGAAACACCCCTGCTCACTCTGAAGCTGGTCCCTGCCTTCCCGCAGGCCTGTGAATAGCCGCTACCGGCCCGATGACACCTGGCCGCCGTCTCCGTAGCCGCTGCCTTACTACTGTAACCGGCGTGCCTTCCTCCCCTGTGGTGAGGCACCCGCTGTCCTGCGAAGTTGCCATCATGTCCCAGGGACTGAGGATCGCTCAGGACCAACCCGCCGGCAATGCTCTGCTCATTGCCAAACAGATCACTGTGAATACTGGCTCAGGCCTAGGACTGCCTACCGCTCCTATGCAGTGTGCTCCCCTGCTGCCACTATTCCCGAGCAAGGGCCAGTAGAGAGCTCTCTCTTCTCCCTGCTTGACCCACAGAAGGGCACACCGTTTAGAATGTATGGAGTGAAAGGAGGACAGTCCAAGTATCCAAGAAGATAAATAAAGGAGACATCAAGGGGTGGGGGCATACTTCAGAAATAGAAACGTCCAGATAATCAAGCATTGGCACACCCAACTCCACAGAATTTGAGTACTCCCTCCACAGAGAATACCTCACTGATCCTACAGCATCCTTCATGGCTGATGAGACAAGTGCTGCTCAGCCCCAATGTAAATCTACTCCACAACACGCGCTCACAGGGGTGCTACCGCCATTCAGTGAACATGCAGAGCTAGCAACAGCGTCCCCTCACTGGAAAAACTGGATAGGATGACTTGATAACTACTACATTGCCACACATGAGATGGATAGCGCAATTAAAAGGTCACTACTACTCCAATACCAGGGGAAGAACTATAAAAATTATTCAAACACCTGCCCAATACTGACCTCGCCATGGAGAATGACATTGCTCATTTCGATCCACAAGTAAACCCTGATTTCGAATGGCTTAAACAAGCCCGTCAGAGAGAAGGAGAGTCAATCAACATGTTTTACATGAGGTTACATAAGCTGACAAGCACCTGCACGGCAGACGACCAGGTAAAGGAAATCCAAGCCCAAGTACTCCATGGGTGTCGCAGCAAGCAATGCGAAGCCTCATCCTAAGACAACCCAACTTTAGTCCAGACAACATCTTGATTTTAGCAAGGTCTCACGACCAATGAAATGGACTTACCCATCACCCAAGCACCTGAGAAGGCCACAACCATCAAGATGGAGCAGGCTGATGCCATCCACACGAAGAGCAAAACCGAGACCACCAAAATTTGAGGATCCCCGCCCACGAAACCTCAGTGCAGATACTGTGTCCGTGAAGTACACCCTTTGGGCGAATACCTTGCCCAAGCCTGCACGTGCTCTAATTGTGGTATCAGCAACCACTTAGCATCCGTTGCCTGGAAAAAGGCCAAGAACAGAAGCACCCGAAGAGGTAGGCTGCCAATGAGGGCGGTACGTCAACTGTCCTAGCACTGCCAGACACCACCGCAAGAAAATCGCAGAATAGAAGATTCATCCCCTGATGAAGAGGGAGAGGAGACCTTCCTAATTTCATTCACAAGAGAGCTAAAACATCTCCGGAAGCCACAGCCCACTTGTTTTATCCTCATCGCTGGATCCGAGATTAAAGCCATCATTGACACAAAGGCCTCAGTCAACGTAATGGAAGTTCAGCAGTACAACCGCCTCGAACCAAAGTCACCACTGGCCTCTTCACACACCAAGATCTTTGCTTATGGGAGCCAATCACCCCTGCATCTCCAAGGACCCATGTCCGTGCAAGTACAATCCAAAGACCGGGAAGTCACAACGACATTCCACGTCATAGACAAGAAAGCTGACACACTGGTGGGGAGACACACCGCAGCAGATCTGGGACTAGTGTCGTTTGCCCTGAGCTTAAAGTCACATCAGATCGATGACCAACTATACCAATTCCCAGAACTATTCAGCGGACTAGGATGCCTAAAATCTCGACCAGTCAAGCTGCATATCGATGCCACCGTTACACCAGTGGCGCTACATCACCGCCGGATCTGCTTCCACCTCCGACCTCTAGTAGAACAAGAGCTTGAGAAGCTTGAGAAGCAAGGGGTGATTGAGAAAGTGTTTGGACTAAAGCCGCGGGTCTCCCAATAGTAATAGCAGAAAAACCAAAGCAACCAGGAACGATACGCTTGTGCATCGACATGCGGCTACCAAACCGTGTATCAAGTGTGAGCAGCACATACCGCCAACAATGGATGACCTCATAGCGGATGTGAACGGATTTCATTGGTTCTCTAAACTAGCCCTAAATGCCAGGTATCCCCAGCTACTCCTGGCCGAAGAGAGTAGATACATCACCACCTGGGACTACTCCGGTACAAGCTGCTAAACTTTGGCATATCATCAGCTGCCAAAGTATTTCAGAATGCAATACGGGAAACACTATCTGGACTACCTGGTATTATGAATATCAGTAACGACATTCTCATCCATTTAGTGATGGCGACCGAACACCACAAGTACCTCTGAGGCACCTTAAGGGGTCTCTGGAAAAACAGAGTCATGCTGCACAAAAAAAAATGATTGTTCTTTCAGCCATTCATGGAATGAATTCTTTGGCTATGTGTTCAATCAAGATGGGGTACACGTCAACCCCCAAAAAACCAAAAGCCATCCAAAGAGCGCATGCACCAACCACTGTTTCAAAAGTGAGTAGCTTTCTCAGCATGGCCACGTACTATGGTTGATTTATTCCAGGCCTTGCCACCCTAGCGGAACCTCTGAGAGCCCTGATGAATACAGATCCTAAGGGTATACACCCGTTACAACGGATCTTTTACTCCGCACTACCATTACAACGCGACTTTTACTCCGCATACCATTACAACGCATTGCGCTGGGGGGCGCTCTAGGATAGGGAATAAGTATAATTTACTATCCAACACCTTCCCTAGGGTCCACGGGGACTGGAGTTAGAATAGTAAATTATACTTACCACTATCCAGCGCCCCAAGGCGCTATGCGTTGTAACGGTATGCGGAGTAAAAGTCGCGTTGTAATGGTCTGCGGAGTAATAGTATGCGTTATAACGTCATACATCCATCCTAAGTGGGTCAAAAAGAAGATGACGTATTCCAGAAAATTAAAGAGCGCTCCATGACAATGCCACCATGGCGTACTTTGATCTGGACAAGGCCACAGAACTGCTCGTTGACCCCAGTCCAGTGGGGCTTAGGGCAGTACTCACCCAAGAACGTGATCCTGGCAGGTGGACAACGCTGGTATTTACCAGCAAGACATTGACGCAGACTGAAGCACATTATGCCCAGATTGATAGCGAGGCCTTGGCAAACAAGTGGGCTGCAGATACTTACACTTGTATCTGAGCGGTGAACTATTCATTGTCATCACAGACCACCAGCCTCTCGTCCCGCTCTTTTGTGGATCTACTACACATCCACCACCAAGAATTGAGAGGGTAGGTCATTCAATTACAACACTACCAGATGGAGGTGGTATAGAGGCCTGGAGCCAAGAATTTCGCTAATTTTCTCTCTCATCACCCTGCGTTGCTGGATGACCATAACACCAATAACATCGATGCAGTTGAAGAGTATGTCAATCTAGTCTCGCAAGCTGCCTATCCCAAAGCTCTGAGTATGGATGACATCGAAGAGGCTGTAAAAACAAACCCAGTACTCGCATGTGTGAAAGCTGCCATCTAAAAAGGAACATTGTGGTACTTCCTACAGGACGACAATTACTGGCCCAGCCAAGATAGGGAGAGGCGGATAAAAATGTGGAGGGTCCGGGACAAATTCAGTACCACACAAGAAGGAATCCTTCTGTGAGGACCCCACATTGTAATCCCAGCCCCCCTACAATGCCACATGATGCTGCTGGTTCATGGATGGCACCATGAAGAAGAAGCCCTGCATCAGGGAAAAGGTGTGGTTTCCGAGGCTCGAAGCCATGGTTGAAGAGATCGTTCGACAGTGCCTGGTATGCCAACTGACGAGCTCATCTGAAAGACCGGCACCTATAATCACTGAGGATCCGTGTACTGTACCGTGGCCCAAGATGAGTCTTGATTTTGGGAGCATTCCAGACAGGATGGCCACAATTGTCTTGATAGACAGTTACTCCAAGTATCCTATTGTTGAGGTGGTTGGATCAACTGCATTTACGCATGTAGCCCCCGTCCTTGACAAGACATTTGCCACCTTCAACTTACTGAGCAAGATCAAGCCTGACAATGGACCACCCTTCCAAGGCACAGAATTAGGGGACCTCCCCAAACAACCAAGAGGCCAATGGCGAGGGTGAAAGATTCATGGGTACCTTGAATAAGTCTCTCTGAATCGCAGTAGCCGAACAAGTTAATCCTGAACCTCAACTCCAGTTATTTCTCTGTGAGATTCATGGAACACCTCGCTGCACACCCAGCAAGCCCCATGGACTCTGCTGTTTTATAGATCATGTTGCGATACCATCCCAATGTATCCAGGATGGGGGCCACCAGCCCATGACATCCAAGGAACCCAGGCTCGGCGCTCACAGCGTAACATCCACACAAGCCAAAGACGAAGAGCAAGGACATGGTCAGTCTCGCCAGGAGACATGGTGGTCATTAGAGATCGCATGACAGGGTGGAAATTCAGAAAAACCTATGAACCAGGGGTCTGGACAGTACTAAAATTTGACCGAACCATGGTGACGGCCTGGAAGGCCAGAGAAATGGTTGCCAGGAACATCTTTTGGTTCAAAAGAATTCATGCCACACAGGTGGATCATACAGACAATGACAGAGGGGCCAACTGGCCGGTGGTTGAGCATTGTGATGAGACTTTCACCAATGACAGGGACCGTACCCAAGTTGTCGCAGACGGTGTGCCGGATGATGACACACAAGCCAACTCAGTCACTCAGGACAAACTCCACACCAGCGATACAACTTCCAGCCTAATCCTCAACCAAGTCAGCGGCTTAGAACTTTGTATGCTGTCTCAAATGAACATTGGTTTTCAAGACTGAGTTGGGAAGGGATGAAGCAGGTTAATGGTCTTGCTTAACCTGCCCTCACCCGGAAATGCACAGATCACATCCTCTGGCCAGGTGTGGCCAGAGGCTATAAAATAACCTGGCCTAGACTGCACGTGGTCTTCCTGTCGCACCACATCACTGAGGATGTGTGGGTCTTGTGGGCTGCAGGAGTGGGTCTGATCCACTGGTGCCCGTAGCAAGAGTACTCCACAACATTGTCCGCATCATAGAGCTTTTTTTTCTTGAAAGCCATGTTGCACTGCACTGCACTGCTTTGCAACATGTCTTAAAAAAAAAAAAGCAATATTACTAGGTCATTGCTGGCCGCATCATAGCCAGGGGCAGCTCCTCCGCTAAGGCAATGGAGCGTTGCTCCACTGCTCTGTGAGCAGTTGAAAAAGGAAAAATAAAATGATGATACACAATGTTATTATTTTATTTTTCAGTCGTGGCTCAGCTGGTATGGGGTGGGCGGGGCGGGGCGGGGCATGGCTGGGCTGTGTCAGGAATGGGGTTAGGAGTGGTGGGCACTCTCTTAAGTGCGTATGACAGTTATGACGGCCGTTTTGGGCCGGTCAAACAGTCATGTGCACTTTGCATGTTCTCCACCGGCTGTATTGTACATTCTGGGTGGAGAACATGCACAGCCCCCAGTCCCTCTCTGAAGGCCGAACCATGGCGCTCAGACCAATGACAACAAAGCTGTAATGCAGCATCATGATAGGCTAGGGAAGACTGGGAGCCTGTGTGGTTCCTGCTTCCTGCTCCTGGAGTACCACTCTGTTAAGTAGCAGCCACTACTGATCATAGCGCTTTATATTTTGAAACTTTAAGCCAACAAGTCAAAAAATACATTGACAAAACCAATAGATTTTGCAGAGGCAAAACCTATTGGCTTTGCCAATCCTTGTTTTACTGACCGTCATATCGGTCATTTCTGCGTCATACAAAAAGAGAGCAAATTGAAGGCCATGTGTTTAAAAACTGCAGCCATCTACTATGTCAAATGTCTAAATTGAAAGCCCTTAATTGTAGCATAGCTGTGCTACTTAGCGTTGCCACAGACAAATCCCTACAAGAAATCCCTCTTCTTAATCAAAGAAGCCGAATGCATCCTGGGAACTGCTTTCTTTGCACAGGGCAGCCGTACCAGTGACACTGCATGAATCTGAAATCAAAGTGAGGCAGTGTGTCCTGAAAGAAAACTAGAGGGGTACATGAGGAATGAAGTGAGAATGGAAAACTGTAGCATCAAGTCACCAGCGTCAACTAAGTCCGCACAGTACTACAGAGTCACCAAGAACATGCAGCTATGCAATTTCCTCACACTTTAACCTTTCTTGAGGAAAAACTCATTGGACGTAATTGCTGAAAAGTGATCTACCTGCAAAACGGATTTAAAATTATTTGTTTTTATCTCGCGCTGCTGTATTATCTGTACAAAAAATAATAACAAAGCTAAATAGCTCTGCATGAGCTATTTGTCTTTGTTAATGTTATATAGAGATGGCTTAAAGTAAATAAAACTTAGAGCAATGGCGCGGCCAGGACTGGCCTTCACAGCGCTCTTTGTAGTAATATGGAAGGGTGTGGGTAGAGAGATGAACGACAACAAGGAAGCGGGGTTTTGTGGGAGGGATAGGGAAAAAACAAAAGGATGGGAGAGGGGGTGGGAGGGAATAAGAGGTGTAGATAGAGCCTGCAAACACCGGCACTCCTAAGGGCTGTTGTATTAAAAAGAGAATAAAAGTACCTGTACAAACTGCGGCCCGGTGATGGACACTGGCTGCAGAGACCGGAAACAGTACTTGGTCCAATCTCCATGTACTACCCGATGTCAGCAAGCACAGAAGAGACTGTGGAAGCAGCAGGACGCTCTCACCAAACAGAAGCAAGGAGATGAGAGCGACGTGGGAGCCAGACAATGGTAAGTAACAGTAAGTATTGGGTGAGCTGTAAGCTCGTTTTAAGCTTCTGAAATTTCTTTTATTTACAATACATTTCACTGACCGCGCATGCGCGCTTCACAGGTAAAACCTAAAAATAGAAAGGAAATATTTTTCGAGAAGGGACCCAGTTTTGAGGATCTGTTTGAAATAACACTTGAGAAACTTTGTGGTAAATTAGTGCCATTTAATGTAAATTGGGCTATGAACAATGGTCAGAATGTAACCAGGTTTAAAGGCCATTTTCTGTAGCTTTGGATTTTTAGGTCTCGCCTGTCGATGCGCATGCGCATCGAGCTTGCGAGACTATGGGGGCTTAAACAGTCTTTAACCAACTTGCAAGGAATCGTGGCGATTCCTTGCAGTGCCCGTGAAATTCAAGCTCAATGCGCGTGCGCATTGAGCTTAAAAGCGCGTGCACATGCCCCCAGCCGCCTGCCTTGCATGTATTTTCCCTCAGGCGCACTCCTCCCACACCCCCGCTCCGCCCCCTCCCCTGCCTGCTGTGTCGCATTTCTTAAGTTCCCTCAGCCGCACTCCAGACCCCTGCTGCTTTCACACCCTCTCCCCGCTCCGCCCCCTCCCCTGCCCGCCGTGTCGCATTTCTCCTCCCCCCCTCCCCTTCTCTGCCTTCCCTCCGTCTTGTTTTTTTTTTTTACCCGCTCCGCCCCCTCCCTTTTCCCCGGAGTCACTTATTCCTCTGAAGAAATGACACAATGCTTTTAACAATCTCACAATTTGCACTCGTGTACCACTACCCCCTCTCTTCTCCCCCTTCCTCTCTCTCACTACCCCTCCCTTCTTTGTGTGCGCACGCACCACGTGAAATCCCAGCGAAAAGTTAGCAGCGCTGAAACCCTCCCAATCTCAGCCCGCCAGAATCGCTCTGGATGAAGGCAAAGCTTCTAGTGGCTCCCTAAGCTGTTTTCCTCTTACATACTCGGCTCAATCAGCGCTGCCATTTATTCCTCTGAAGGAATGACACAATGCATTTCCCGATCTCACAATTTGCACGTGTGTAGTTGAAGTTGATCCCAAAACATGCCCTTTCACGTGAAAACCGTTTCTTCTCCCTTTTTCACAAGCGAGGGATCATCCCAGGTAGGAGGGACCAGAGGGAGAAAGAGAACCGCAACGCCTCATTCTTTTCTCGAACCCTCACTCTCTCTCTGCCTGCATTGCTCAGGTTTCCCTCTCGTCTTTTGTCTAGATCATTTCCATCTGCCCCTTTGCAAAGCTGGTTCCGTCTCTTTTTTGCTTTCCTTTTCACCCGTCTCTTTTCTGTCTTTCTGTATTTTCTGTTTGCCTGTCTCAACTACAAAGAATTTGACAACTATAAAATTCACACACAAACATATAAGCCCCTTCATACAGACTCATGAACACTTTAACAGAACAGATGCACCCCCCTCCCCCACCACAAAGCGCGTCCGCTTCATTACTTCATGCGCGGCCTCTCCTTAACCTAATCTACCTCACCATCTATTCTGTGTTGTCAGACTGGAAGGCACCTTCGATGCATCTGCTACTATTTGCTTGACGTCCTGCGCGCTCCTCTCATCCTGTGTCCTACAAGTCCCTTCTTTTATTTTAATTAAATACCGGACCATTTACTTGCAAAAAAAAAAATACAGACTGCAAGGCGCCTTCAGTGCATCTGCTACTATTTGCTTTAACACAAACTAACACTTTACCATACTGCACTTCCTGCTTTCTCCCTCCCTACCTCCCTTTTTCTTGAGTCCCTTCTGCTTTAGCTACATGCCACTACTATTTGCTTGCCATCTTTCGTGCTCTTAACCCTCCCTTTCTCCATTAAGCCCTTATTGTTTTTTTATAATACATCATACCATTTGCACACAATACTACCTTACTCTTACGCAACTGCTACTATCTTCTTCTCTCCCTCCCTGTCTCTACCTACTACAGCATCCATTTTAATATAACAATTTGGAGCTGTACTGCAACTTTTGTATTTCTACTACTTCTCATTATTGTTTACTTGTTTTTATATGTTATTACAATGCTACAATTGTTAGTTATTTCTGTTAAATAACACGACAACACACAAAAACAATTTAGTTCGCCTCTACAAATATGCTCACATTCCTTTTGCCTTCCATAACTTTACTATCAACAAGTTGCTGCTCTTATATCTTTTGCCCCCACTCTTCCTTATCCATACTCTGCTATTCACCCATACAATCTTCCTTCACACACACAATACTTTTGAAATAACTTTCTCGCATATTACCTTTTAGCACTCCATACTAACAAGCATTTTTGCTGCCTACTCCCACATTCCCCCGCAGCCCAAACTCACACGTTGCACAAAACTCCATATTGTATTAAAATAGCGTGCCACTTGCCAGCCGCAATTAACCTCCTGGTCCAAGTACGCCCACCCCTCCCCTGGAGGGTTTGAATGCGCATTGTTTGTGTTGAGGAAGGTCACGTGAGCACTCTCTGCAACAGCCCACCCCCAAAAGGCACGTGCTCATCTCCCAGCTGGCTGCTGCTTTGACACAGGCCGACACTTCCTGCCATGCGTTCCTTGCCCCCACCCCGAAAGAATTTGAGATGGCATGTTTGACCTCCGACCTTGCTTATCCATCCCAGTCCTCTTCTGTTCTTAATTTCAGCTTCTATACCCCTGCACACCAACTGTTTGAAAACCACGTAGGGTATACTTATACTGGGTTAGACTTTGGCACGTCAGTAATGGGTTTATGTGGTCAGCGGAATCTTTTTGGGGGTGGAAATAGGGGAAGAGGGTGTTATGCCAGGCACCCTTTGAGGCCTTATTGCCTCCTTGTGCTTTCACCAACACATCCACCATCACCTCCACATCCACCACCACCACATCCACCACCACCACATCCACCACCACCACATCCACCACCACCGCATCCACCACCACCACCACACCCACCACCACCACACCCACCACCACTACATCCACCACCACATCCACTACAACCACCACCCCATCCACCACTACCACCATCACCCCATCCACCACCACCGCCGCATCCACCACATCCACCACCACCACATCCACCGCATCCACCACCACCACATCCACCGCATCCATCACCACCACATCCACCATCACATCCACCATCACATCCACCACCACAACCACCACCACATCCACCACCACATCCACCATGACATCCAACGCCACATCCACCACCACATCCACCACATCCACCACCACTTCACCACCGCATCCACCACCACATCCACCACTCATCCACGCAACGCCACTCACACACGCAACGGCACTCACACACGCAACGCCACTCACACACGCAACGCCACTCACACACGCCACTCATCCACGCAACGCCACTCATCCACGCAACGCCACTCATCCATTTGCAAAACGAAAAAGGTCAAACTCTTCTATTGCGAGACCTATTGCATTTTCAATGCTTGTTCTCCTAAGGAACTTTTGGAAAATGTAAAAGCTGCAGTGTACATAATTGGAAATTAACCTGTTACTTACCGGTAAATTTACCCCGATTAGGGGTCTTCCTCATCAAGTCCTAACATCTGAGGGATTGAGGTGCAGCACGTAAGTTATCTTTCTATTTCTTTTACAAATTGCCCTTTTTTAATAAAATCACTCCTCCCCTTCACCTCCTCCTGTTGTGTTATCAATCTATAGACCGTTTATGTGCAACCAGAGAGGGAGGGTAGGGGACTTGGTTGAGGAGGACTCCGAATTAGGGTAATGAAGATTACTGATAAGTAACAGGATCATTAACCCCTCGTGGAGTTTTCCTCGTCCCAGTCCTTACTTCTGAGGATGTATTCAAATCAGAGAAAAATTGAGCTGCACTACACAATACAAATGACAAAATTGTTTATTAGAGAAGAACAACAATGATTTCATTGCAATAGTCAGAACTTTTGATCTAAAATGGTCATCCAAATCAACACAAACTAAAACACAATAGTGAATAATGCAAGTCTCCTGAGAGGACGAAGTGACTGCTTGGCAAACCTCCAGCAAGGATAGTCCTCCTGCTTCTGCCAAGAAAGTGGAATCTAGGCTAGTGGATCGACCCTGGTCATCTGTCGGAAGAGGTTACACCACTGAAGGATCTGCACAAGCAATCTCCTCCTGGACCTTTCTACTCAGGGTCTGAATAGAAAAGTTCTTTCCCTTTGTAACAGAACCATGAGTGATTTCTGAATTAATCAGAAGAGCCCTACTGACATCTAGAGCAGAGGGAATAGAATTTGAAGATGGATTTGAAACAAACAGGTAAAATAACCTCCTAAGCATTATGGAAGGTAGAAGAAACTTTAGGACACTTGTGACCCCACCTAAGTACCACTCGATCAGGAAAGAATTTTAGATAGGGAAGGATGGCCATGGGAGCCCCTTATTTCCCCAGACATCATGCTGAAGTAATGGCCACGAAGAACACCACTACCTTAGCAGACAACAAGACCAATTTTGCGCCCTCCAGGGGTTCAAAAGGAGCACCCTGTAACCCACATAAAACAATAGACAAATTTCAAGAAGGAATCTCTTTCCTAAGAGAAGGTCTCTATAACCTGAAACTCCTAAGTGACCTTATTACCAAGGGAGAAAGAATGGTGAAATCAGAAAAAGTAAGGAAATCTGCTATTGATGCCCATTGATTCGAAAGGGTACTAGGATTTAATCCCTTCATAAAACCATCCTGTAAGAAATCCAGAACCATAAAGGAAACAATAACAGTAGGATCCTCAGATATAGTGGAACACCATTTTGAAAAGGAATTCCAGTGCTTTTTATAGGTTTTCAGAGTAGATTGTTCACAAAAAGTGTAAATCTCCAGAGCTACCTGGGAAGAGCAGCCTGAATTCTCTAACCCTACTCGTTCAACGGCCAGGCCGTCAGACACATCCGCTTTACCATCTGGTGAAATAGCATTTGATAATTGAAGGGGAGACTGGTCGTGTAGCAGATTAAATAAGTGACCCTTGGATAGAGCTAGAAGGAGAGGAAACTAATGATATATGAGCCAGTAGTGTGCAATTAGAATCACCTGGCTCTTCTCAATCATCTTCTGGAGAACCTTTGGCAGGGGTGGAATTGGAGGAAAAACATAAAGCAATGCCAAAGGCCATGGGTTTGCCAGAGCATCTACTGCCCATGCTAGAGGGGATGGTATCTGTGCAAAAAAAGAGGACCTTGTGCATTCTCTGGGGAGGCAAATAGATCCAACCACGTACTCCCAAACTTCTGACAGACAAGATGGAACTGCAGAAGAGACAAGTGGTACGTCACTGAGGAAGACAAATTGCTGCTGAGACCATCCGCCCAGAAATTCATCTCTTCCGCCAATGTATACAGCTCTCAGTCCTAGAACACGCACTTCCTCCTGTGACCAAATCAGGGATGCAATCTGTTTGAGGGACATGCAGCATGTACCTCTTTGACTGTTCAAGTATGCCCTTCCCACTTGATTGTCTGTTTGTACCACTACATTTTTCCCTAGTAAGAGGTCTTGAAAAACTACCAAGGCCATCAGTTCCCTCCAATTCGAGGACTGGTGACTTTCTCAATCTGACCAGGGTGCTTTCTTCACTTGTTGACCCTGCCCCACATACTGGCATCCATAGTCAGGAGCACAGGAGGCTTCAGTTGCAAAGGTACTCCTTTCTACAGATGGTCCTGAACCAGCCACCTTGAGAGATCTTGAGACATCTAATCTGTGAGAGGTGACATTAGTTCATAACTCTGTGAATTGGGATCTCAATGTTTGAGAATGTGATTCACTACTGGTTTCCAATGCCAACTGAACCAACAACTGTTGAGGTTGACAACAGTCCTTGCCCTCTTAAAAAGGATCTTGCAGAACTCAGTGAACATGTTAACAAGTCTCTCACACCTTAGAAAAGCACTCCCATCAGCGGCTGACCCAAGGTTCAGCACATCAACCCCAATCTTTATAAGCATTCAGAGTCCTGTGCAATCACTTCCAGAGCTTGACGCAGTTAAGCTCCACTGACAACCAGATATGAATCTTTGTAGGAAAGGGAAAGTGCACCAAGAACAAAGTCAGTTTTCTCCAAGTGTACCCAAAACGTCTCTTTATTATAGTCGATAGTAAAAACGGAAATCACCCAACGCGTTTTGTTCCACTGAGGGAACTTAATGAGGGCTAAAACAATATATACAAAATATAACGTAAATCACATCGACATTCAAAAAACACACAGCGAGGTCCTTACCAGCAGGTAGGGGTTTTCCTGACAAGGTCAAGCTTTGCTGCATCTCCATGCTTCCCTCCTCATGTTTCTCAACTTCAAGCCCTTGGAATCTATTGGGGCTAGTTAAACTAGAGAACTCCCCGGCTGCCATACTGCCTATGGATGGTGTTTGACCATGTACTTACTGTGCTCTCCTGGGGTCATCCTTCTCCCTACTTCAAGGTCCCACATTTAAAATGAGTGTCTTGGGTAGTACCTTAAAATAAGTCAGCAGCGAGAATTTTGATTCTGTTGACTGTTTCTCTGGGTTTTCTCTCTTTTGAAAAATTAGAATTAAAATTTAAATTATCACTAAATCTGGGCTTTTTAATTACTTTATGGCCTTTATATGCTTTTAATGCTTTGCCTTGTACCTCTGAGTCTTCCGCTACTCTTTCTTTGTTTCGGTTTGATAATATATCTGGACTGGGGATTTACTTTCCTTATAGCCTTGTCTGCACTTCTTAGCACATATCTTGACCCCATGCCTTGCCCTATCACCAAACCAGTTCCATGTACTGTTTTACAGCCTGAGAATTATCCTAATTTCTACTGCCACCAGCAATCCCCTTGGCCCCCCACCTGCTTACTGGAGTCCTCACGTCCCTTTTCTTTGCAAAGTCTGATGATTCTTTAGGCTTTAGCTTCTGCTTGCTCCCTGACTCCCGGTTTGCCTATTACAGTCACTTCCGTACTTCTGGCCCCTCTGTGGCTGCCGATGCTGTCTCTAACTCCCCATGCCCGAAAGGAGAGTCTCGTTGCCGCCCTCCACCCTCTATGGAGCTCGAGCACAGCTCTCATCCAGCACTTGGAAATAGATTTCCCTCCTTTCTGAGTCTGCCCTGGCTGCCGTACCCAACTAAGGCGTCCCGAAGAGTCTGTAAGACACACACTCCTGTGACACACTTATAAAACAGAAGCTGACGCGAGGAGTGAGGCACCGATCATAAGTCCTTGTATGAACAATATAAATGCACATAGTTTTATCGCATAACCGGCTACAACCATACTGGTTTAATTATTCCAATATACAGCCAGTATCAAATTTGTTCAATAATACTAAAAATGTGCCTACTTCACCGCGGACAGGAACAAAAACAGTAAAAGGTAAGGGGAGGAGTCATTGTAGAAGAAACAAACCGTGCTGGGCCCATAACCCAGAGGTTGATGGGTCGAAACCATCCTCTGCTACCAGCAAACTGATCCAGTGGGCCACCAAACTGCGGACATATATCACTAAATATTCCTTTGGGCCCATAAGCACACTCACTCATTTGGTAAGTGTTAACACCGCTGGGGATCAATTTTAGGGCTACAATTGTACATTTGTTGCTTATCAATTCTTATATCTATTAAAAATACGAAGCCCTTTCTAAGACAAATGGATCAATTTTAGTTGATTTTATTTGGTGACCATGACATAGGTCTCATTTACCTGATTTTCCCTATTGAATAAATCACAGACTCTGGTAAGTTTTAAATGTTTATCTAAATTAATCATCAGAGCAAAACAAATTACAGTGTTAATTCCATCATCGTGAAGAGGTAAGATTTGTTACCTAATTTAAATTTTAAGCTTCCAATGACAAGTGCCTCAGGAAAAAGAGGATAGAGAGAAAAGGCACATTGACACAATACACAGCGTAATATTTAAGTTGGTATGGTGTGAAAATCAGACCCCTATGGCCAAGAGCAATGGGCTTCTTAGAAAAGTTCAGGTAATAAAGACTTCAGGACAGATGACCTCTTCTGGATTCGACGCCTGCATCTCACTCCTCTCTGATGCTAACTTCCTCCTCGGTTCTTCCATGATCTTCGAATTCTATTACCTCCTCGATTCTACAGCAATCTTCTTCTAATTCTATTACCTCCTCGATTCTTTTGCAATCTTCTTCTAATTCTATTTTGCTTGAAAAGTTAAAGTTTGCTTCTTCAGGTATTCGATCAGCATTCGGACAGCATCTCTGTCTTTCAGCGTTCTGGCAGCGACTGCTCTAACTAATCTAACTAACTACCCCAATTATACCTTCTAATGGCAAGTACCACTCCTAAATGTTTCAACCATATCAAATTCCTAATTTGATTGGACAAGCTGAGGGGATGATCATCACACCATGCGCTAAGTTTAATACTTTTTTTAAGACTTATTGTTTTAAGATACCGCCCATTAATTTGTTCTCCCAAGCTTTATTTCCCACCCATATTTGCAATCCATATCAATACCAATGTATACAATTTTCACAGTTTTCTTTTGAATCGTCAGGACGTTCAGCTGGTTCCCAGGGTACGTTCAGTAAATGTCCTTGGGCGAATCCCAAGACTTGAGCTCATTGCTCCGGAGTTGTCTCTCCTGCACATGCACCAACCCCACGTGGGTGTCAGACCTTAGTGTCTCTAGAAGGCCCAAATACGAACTAATAGAGAGGTCAAAGAAAACAAAGTATTAAATTCAAATAAAATGATTTCACTTTATACCACCTATATCTACTCTAATCCCATTTACTTATAAAGTCTATATATGCAATAAGCAATTAATATATAATATGATTTAGTTTCAGCAAAGCAGATGCTTAGCATGTGAGTTCTTAAGCGGCCATTTTAGATGCTATTGCACAGAAGCAGAGTTTTCCCTCCAAGCGTTAAGACGTCATGCAGCTGACTCATGCACAGTTTATTTTCCCACGTTAGCAGTCATCTTTAAGTGCACTTGGGTTACTTGTTAGTAAGACACATAGGCAAGCTTCCCCCTTTCTAGAAAATATGAAATGTTGTGTAAAATTAGTATTACAAACTCTATTCATATTTTGTTACGGCATTATATGAGAGGATTACATCTGAGCAAGTCTCTTGTTCACAAATCCTTGCTCCATCAATCCCCTCTCTGAAGGCATGTATGCCATCCATAACAACCCATACCCAGATCAAATGCCAACTTTAGCACATCTCTATTCCCTTCTCTATCTATTCAATTTCCCTCCATCTCTCTCTTTCATGTTTTTGATTTTCTTGTACAATTCTCCTTTTAATTCTTTAAGCTTAATTTCCTCATACTTCCTTTTTTTCCCTGTTTATTTATGTCATACTTACTTCTCTTTCTAGAACATTTGCACAAAATCATTATTATCAAACCTATCATAGTTATTCCGAGTATAGGTAGTATTACTTAAACTACAACTCCTTTACTAAAATTAGCAAACCATGATCCTATTGTTGTTAGACTATTTGTTAACTTCTTCCATACACTGTCAACTTCCAGTGGTTTCAAATCCTCTTCCAACTTTGTAATATGTTTAATGTATTTTCCAATTTCTACACTTTTATCAGGTATGTAAGTGCAACAATGTTGCGCTTTCAGCGTTTTACAGACTCCATCCTCTTTTGCCAATAAAGTATCAAGGGCAAGTCAATTCTGCAGAACCATAGATCTGATTGCAACCATTTCGGTATTGATCATCAAGAAGCCTCCATCAGTATCAGTTGATAAACAATCAACTACTGTGGACAATTGGCAAATTCTTCATGAATTCAGAATTACTCCCACTGAAGGTATCAGTGCACTAAATATATCTCCTACTATTTCTGCAAAACTAGCTCTTTTATTAGGGATTAGTTCATTATTGCTTTCATTGGTTCCAGTGATTTTTGTCACATGATAGACTTTTGGAAATACTATTCCAAAATAGCAACTCCCATACCATCTTGCAGATTGCTTAAAGTAAGCTTTGTTTCCACATATATAATACAGTCCAGGGAAAACTGGATCTGTTCCCCCCTTTAGGCCCCATCCTCCAATAACCAAGAAATGATGTTCACATTCACTGGAACCAATGAATACAATATTATAGTCAGTCTTTAACTTAAGGAGACAGATTTTCCCTTTCTTTTCGAAATCTAGGGCCATAGCAGCTTGAGTCTTGTCAAATGTATAAATTCTTTCTTTTTCAGCCCATGGTGGAATATGACTTTTCTGTTTGTTGGCTTTCTTCTGGAAATCCTGTCTCCTTTCTTCTACTAAATTCAAAAATATATTTTCTTCTTCTTTCAGAGAACATGTTAAATTATGCTTGTGAGCTTCTGCTATATCAATTGCATTTTGTGCTAGGAAAAATTCATCCATATACGGTGCTGCTAGGCTACTAAGTACTGGTTCGTATTCCTTCGAATAGGAACTTCTGAGAATATTACATCTAGATTTGAATAATAATACTGCAATTTGTCTGTTTTATGAAACAGACTTGTTAATACACTACATGAAATGCCATATGTTAACAGTAAATGATGATATGTGAAACCTTCTGCTACGGAAGCTGGTAATTTCATACATCCATAACAATCACTAATCTCCATAGTATCTACATATTTTAACAGTAATTTGGTGAAATCATTTAAATCTGTGTTATTATCCGTTGTCGTGTGATGTATTTCTGACTCATCTGGTGGTTCTAGTTCTACTCTATGTCTTATATTTGTACTATTTCTCTTTTCTATGCTAATCAAATATGGTATCGCTATAGTTAACCCCTTCGCTGCTAGGCCTTTTCCCCTCCTGTGCTAAGCCTTTTTTTGGCTATTTGGGGTAGTGCATGCTTAGGCCCCTGTAACTTTTTGACCACATAAGGTATCCATGCCAATTTTGCGTCCTTTCCTTCCAACATCATGGGGATTCTAAAGGTACCCAGGGTTTTTTGGATTCCCTTGGAGGGGTCCGAGAAATTAAGCAAAATACAGTAACATTTTAGTTTTTTTCAGAAAAATGGAAAAAACGGGCTGCAGATGAAAGCCTCTGAGTTTTTCCCTGCAAATGTTATCAAAAAAGGGTTTTTAGGGCTGAAATCACCATTTCACCAGCTTTTAGGGAATGACAGTCTTTTGTCAGCGAACCAACATTTTTTACCCAGTTTTGGCATTTTTCTGGGACATAGCCTATTTTTGCTATTTTTAGTGCTTTTAACTTCCTTCCAGTTAATGGTAAAAATGAGTATGAAAGCAATAATGGATCCTGGAAAGATATACATTTTAGTAAAGTAGACAAAATTCTGAATTCAGAAAGGGGTCATTTGTCTAAATCGATGAAGGTTTCTTCATAGAAACTAACAGTTAAATATTGGAAAAATTGAAAATTAGTTGAAAAAAACAGCCTTTTGTCTCAATGTTTTCACCTGTAACTTCTTGTAATTATGACAGCTCCTTGAAAGCAATATACCGTTACATCCGTTGGACCTTTTTGGTTGTGGGGATATATAGGACTTGTAGGTTCACCAAGAACCCGACGAACCCAGAGCCAAAAACTGAGCAGCAACTTGCAATGGTATTTTATTATGTACCGGGTATAGAGCAATTATTCTGGGAAAATGTATACATGGAAAAATCGGTATGAAAGACACCTATGTATTTCTGAATTGGGTACAAATTGTAGAGTTTGGAAACATTATACATTTCAAAATTGGGAATACTCATACTAGCATGAGAATTATTGGTCATTTTTCAAAATGACTTCTTTTTTACACAATGTCTTTCATTTGGAAGGCAGAAATGCATCAAAACTCAATAGGTAATAACAGTTGCTTTGCAAATCTGAATTACCCTATGTCTCCTGATAAAAATGGTACCTCACTTGTGTGGGTCGGCCTTGTGCCTGCGACAGGAAACGGCGCAAAACACAACGTGGTCATACCTCCATTTTCGCCGTTAAAAATTAGCCTTTTTTGGCAGAGTGCCTAGCTGTAGTTTTTGTACCCTAGCTCGGCTGGCACCTAGAGAAACCTAGCAAACCTATACATTTTTGAAAAGTAGACACCATGGGGAATCCAGGATGGGGTGACTTGACTGCTTTCCACCAGGTTCTGTTACCCAGAATCCCTTGTAAACCTAAACAATTGACAAACAAAATGCATTTTCCTCACATTTCTGTGGTGGAAAGTTCTGGAATCTGCGTGGATCAAAACATTTCCATCAACCCAGCGTTCCCCAAAGTCGTCTGAGAAAAATGGTACCTCACTTGCGTGGGTCGGCCTTGTGCCTACGACAGGAAATGGCGCAGAAACGCAACGTGGTTGCACCTCAATTTTGTAGTGAAAAATGGCCCTTTTTTGGCAGAGTGCCTAGCTGTTGTTTTTTAACCCTAGCTCAGCCGGCACCTAGGGAAACCTAGCAAACCTATACATTTTTGAAAAGTAGATACCCTGGGGAATCCAGGATGGGGTGACTCGACTGCTTCCCACCAGGTTCTGTTACCCAGAATCCCTTGTAAACCTAAAAAATTGACAAAAAAACACATTTTCCTCACATTTCTGTGGTGGAAAGTTCTGGAATCTGCGTGGATCAACAAATTTCCACCCACCCCCCATTCCCCAAAGTCTTCTGAGAAAAATGGTACCTCCCTTGCGTGGGTCAGTCTAGTGCCTGCGACAGGAAACGGAACAAAACGCAACGTGAACGCACCTCAATTTCGCAGTGAAAAATTGCCCTTTTTTGGCAAAGTGCCTACCTGTAGTTTTTTAACCCTAGTTCTGCCGGCACCTAGGGAAACCTAGCAAACCTATACATTTTTTAAAACTAGACACCCAGGGAAATTCAGGATGGGGTGACTCTACTGCCTCCCACCAGGTTCTGTTACCCAGAATCCCTTGCAAACCTAAAAAATTGACAAAAAACCCACATTTTCCTCACATTTCTGTGGTGGAAAGTTCTGGAATCTGCGTGGATCAACAAATTACCACCCACCCCGCATTCCCCAAAGTCTTCTGAGAAAAATGGTACCTCTCTTGCGTGGGTCAGCCTAGTGCCTGCGACAGGAAACGGCGCAATACGCAATGTGGTTGAACCTCAATTTCGCAGTGAAAAATTGCCCTTTTTTGGCAAAGTACCTACCTGTAGTTTTTGGACCTTCGATCTGCCGGCACCTAGGGAAACCTAGCAAACCTATACATTTTTGAAAACTAGACACCCAGGGGAATTCAGGATGGGGTGACTCGAATGCATCCCACCAGGTTATGTTACCCAGAATCCCTTGCAAACCTAAAAAAATGACAAAAAAACCAAATTTTCCTCACATTTCTGTGTCGGAAAGTTCTGGAATCTGCGTAGATCCACATATTTCCTCCCACCCAGCGTTCCCCCAGATCTCCCGATAATATTGGTACCTCACTTGCCTGGGTGGCTCAAGGACCCGCAACAGGCAAGGGCCCAAAACCTAATGAGGCGACATCAAAATTACCTATCACAAACCAACCTGGTTTTGCAAGGGGGTTCCCATGAGTTTTTTGCCCGTGGCTTGGCGGCCATCTAGGGAAACCTACCTAACCCACACATTTCTGGAAACTAGACACCCGGAGGAGTCCAGCGAGGTATGACTTGCGTGGGTCCCTCATCATTCTCCTGCCCAGAATCTACTGCAAACATCAAATTTCGCTAAAAAATTTACTTTTTTCTCAGATTTCTGTGTGGTAAAGTTGTGGAATCTGCGTGGATCCTCAAATTTCCTCACACCCAGCGTTCCCCCAGGTCTCCCGATGAAAATGGTACCTCACTTGCGTGGGTAGGAATATTGGCTGCAACAGGAAAAGGCCCAAATCGTACGGTGGAGACTTTAAAATTACCTATAGCAAAACTACCTGTTTTATGGGGGGTCACCTGAGTTTTTGCCCCTGGGCTCGGCGGCCATTTTGGGAAACTACCAAACCCAAACATTTCTAAAAACTAGACACCCGGGGGAGTCCAGCGAGGTATGGCATGCGTGGGTCCCCCAAAGTATTCTTACCCAGAATTCCCTGAAAACCTAAAATTTAGGTAAAAAAACACATTTTCCACATATTTATGTGTGGAATTACCTTGCCGGCACAAATTTTCAACCTCACAGCGTTCCCCTTAGTGTCCCGAGTAAAATGATACCTCACTTTTGTGGGTGTCCAAAGCAGAACTGGATAAAAATGGATTTTTTAATAAATGTAGCATTTAGAATTCTCGGATCTTTGTTGTAAATACCACTGTTTTGGGGTCTTCCTAGTCACAAGCCTTTGGCCCACCCACACAAGTGACGTATCATTTTACTCGGGAGAAGAAGGGGAACGCTGGGTGGTAGGACATTTATGCCGGCACGGCGATCCCATGCAAAAAAATTATGGAAAGGTGTTTTTTTAACCTAAATTTGAGGTTTGCAGGGAATTTTGGGTAGGAAAACGTTGGGGGACCCACACATGCCATACCTCGCTGGACTCCCCCGGGTGTCTAGTTTTCAGAAATGTTTGGGTTTGGCAGTTTCCCAAGATGGCCACCGAGCCCGGGGACAAAAACCCAGGTGACCCCCCCATGCAAAGCCAGGTTGTTTTGTGATTTTTCCGGGGGCAGAGTCAGCACAAGCGGAGCAGTTTCTCCATGAACGCGGCCTGCCAACACCGCTTTGTACGACTCATACACCGCGTTTATGAGGGTTTTTAAGTAACCAGGGTTCACGGTTACAAGTGTCCATTCAATCATTGATTTTGAACTGTTTTGTGATAGGTCATTTTGATGTTGCCGCAATAGGTTTTGGGCCCTTGCATGTCGCGGGTACTTGACCCACCCATGCGAGTGGGGTATCATTTTATCGGGAGACCTGGGGGAACGCTGTTTGGGATGAAATTTGTGGATCCATGTAGATTCCAGAACTTTCCCACACAGAAATTTGAGAAAAAAAGTGATTTTTTCAGCTAAATTTGAGGTTTGCAAGGGGATTCTGGGTAGGAAAACGTTGGGGGACCCACGCATGCCATACCTCGCTGGACTCCCCGGGTGTCTAGTTTTCAGAAATGTTTGGGTTTGGTAGTTTCCCAAGATGGCCGCCAAGCCCAGGGCCAAAAACACATGGGACCCCCCCTTGCAAAACCAGGTTGTATTGTGTTAGGTAATTTTGATTTCGCCTCAATAGGTTTTTGGGCCTTGCCTGTCGCGGGCACTAGGCCTACCCACACAAGTGAGGTACCATTTTTCTCGTAAGGCTTTGAGGAACATGGGATGGGTAGAATTTTGTGGATCCACGCAGATTCCAGAACTTTCCAACACAGAAATGTGAGTAAAATGTATTTGTTTCGCAAATTCTTTAGGTTTGCAAGGGATTCTGGGTAACAGAACCTAGTGAGAGCCAGTCAAGTCACCCCATTCTGGATTTCCCTGTGTGTCTAGTTTTCAAAAATGTACAGGTTTGCTAGGTTTTCCTATTTGCCGGCTGCGCTAGGGCCGAAAATCCACAGGTAGGCATATTGCTAAAAACAAATCTGTGCCTTGTCGGCTTTCTGCCACCCTGGGGGGCGATTTGGGGGTGGGGTTGCCCCGATATGCCCCCAAGGGGGTCATAAACACTGTGGCTATTTTTTGGGGGGTGGGGGCATTGGTATGCCCATTCTAGGCAGCCCCCACCCCACACATAAAAAAGCCAGCATAATCGTTGGCTTCAAGTGGGCTAAGGGGGGGCAGATTGTGGGCTAATGCCCCCATATGCCCCCAGGGGGGGCAGAAAGCCTATTAGATGCCAGGTATTTTTTTTAGCAAATTTTAATTATGGTGGGGTCTGCCCAAAACGGGCTTGCCAATGCCCCCACCCTAATGAAAATTTGCCAAAAAAATAACCCTGTTGTTCAGTTGGCTTTTGCCTCCCCCCCCCCGGCTACTGCTCCATCTGCCCCCAGGGGGGGGGGGGCAGGAAGGCTGTAATTGTTGTGGGGGAGGTGGTGGGGGAATGGGCATGCCCGTTTTGGGCAGCATCTCCCTATTTCAAATTTGCCCCCCAAAAAATCCCTGGCGTCTAGTGGGCTTTTTGCCACCCCCGGTGGGGCAGATTGGGGAAGAATGCTCCCATCTGCCCCCAGGTAAAGTCCACTAGACACCAGGGATGTTTTTGTGCAAATTATAATTAAGAGTGGGGTCTGCACAAAACGGGAATGCCAATGCCCCCACCCTAATAAAAATGTGGCCAAAAAAAACCCTGGTGTCTAGTGGGCTTTTTGCCCCCCGGGAGCACAGATTGGGGGCTACTGCACCATCTGCCCCCCAGGGGGGCAGGAAGGCTGTAATTGTTGCGGGGGAGGGGGTGGGAGCATGGGCATGCCCGTTTTGGGCAGCCCCACCCTATTTCAAATTTGCCCAAAAAAATCCCTGCAATCTACTGGGCTTTTTGCCACCCCCGGCTGGGCAGATTGTGGGGTAATGCCCCCATATGCTCCCAGGGGGGTCAGAAAGTCCACTAGATGCCAGGGAGTATTTTGGGAAAAAGTTTAATAAGGGTGGGGTCTGCCCAAAACGGGCATGCCGTTGCCCCCACTCTAATTAAAATTTGCCCATTTTGGGCAGCCCCCACCCTTACTTTTACTTTCTAAAAAAAAACTGGTGTCTAGTGGGCTTTCCGCCCCCCGAAGGGGCAAATTAGGGGCCAATACCCTATCTGCCCTCCGGGGGGGCAGAAAGACTGTAACAATTGTGGGGGGTGGGTGGGGGCATGGGCATGCCCATTTTGGGCAGCCCCCACCCTAAAAAAAGTTCAAAAAAGAAATCCCTGGTGTTTAGTGGGCTTTCTGCCCCCCGAAGGGGCAGATTAGGGGCCAATACCCCATCTGCCCCCCGGGGGGGCAGAAAGACTGTAACAATTGTGAGGGGGGGGTGGGGGCATGGGCATGCCCATTTTGGGCAGCCCCCACCCTTATTTTAAATGTATTCTAAAATCCCTGGTGTCTAGTGGGCTTTCCGCCCCCCGAAGGGGCAGATTAGGGGCCAATACCCCATCTGCCCCCGGGGGGGCAGAAAGACTGTAACAATTGTGGGGGGGGGCATGGGCATGCCCGTTTTGGGCAGCCCCCACCCTTATTTTAAATTTATTCTAAAATCCCTGGTGTCTAGTGGGCTTTTTGTCCCCGGGGGGGGGCAAAAAGACTAAAAATTGGCAAAAAGAATTGGGGGGAGCAAAGGCCCTTGCCCAAGGGGCTGCTCCCCCCTCCCTGGGGTCTAGTGGGTGGATCCCTGCTTGGGGATCACCCTCCTTTGGTGATCCCCAAGCAGGGATCCACTGGTGAGGGGTACCATTTTTCCAATGATACCTCTCCCGTCTTTCTACGTGCTCAGGGGGCTGAGATAGCCACCTGAGCACGTAGAAAGGGAAACTAAAATGAGCCTCTTGGCTCATTTCAGTTTCGGTTTCCCTGAAATGACATCAGCGCGACGTGCGCGCTGATCGTCATTTCAGGTAAAACCAGGGGGCGGGCCTCGGGAGCTGGGGAAGCTCTTCCCCAGCTCCCGAGGCTCTGGGGAGAAGAGGGAATCCCTCTGGTGATTTCCAGGGGTGGGGCTCATGACGAGCTGAGCTCGTCATGAGCACCCGAGAGGTGTATGCCATGACGAGCTCAGCTCGTCATGACCATACAAGGGGTTAAGGCTAACCATACTACAATCACTATTAAAATCCTACATATACATATTCTACAGCATTTCTTTAAGCAACTTCGTTTTGATCTTTCAGCAACTCGATTTCTAGCCATTTTAAGAAGATTTCTCTTCTTTCTTTACTTTTCGGAAAACATTTAAATTTCTGTTATTATTTCCCACATCACACTCATCTGCAATTATTTCCTCATCACTTTCTTTGTTTAGATCTGGGGGCATATTACCAACAACTAGCGATAATTATCGCTATGTTGGCTTAGCGGCAATAATTTTATCGTCGTGTAGCGGCGATTTTTATCCCTTAGGAGCCTCGCTATTATCAAGGTTTATCTCCTAAGCGATAAAAATCGGCCGAAATGCATGAATATCGCTGTAAAGTCAGCGATATTCATGCCTTACCGAGCTAATACTCTTAGCCATGTTATCCACCTCCCATTGGATAACATGGCTAAGAACTGCTCAGGGCAGGTGTTAGCTTTTGGAGATATTCGCGCTTAGCTAGAATATCTCTAAAAGTTGGTAATAGGAGATAGCGATGTTAGCGACTGTTTCCAGTCGCTAACATCTTGGCACGCCCACTTTGCATGTCATTAGTGATAAATATCTCTGACATGCAAAGCGGGGCCCAAGAGGGCCGCTATCTCCTACTAGCTGTCGCTAACTGGTGTTAGCGACAGCTAGGTAATAGGGAGATAATTTTATCTCCTCTTTCTTGGCTTTTAAAGCCAAAAAAGCGGAGATAAATCCCTTGATAATATGCCCCTAGGTTCTCAAGTTCTTCAAGAATTAAATAGGTTCATTCAGGGCCTTTGAATTTGTTATTCAGTATTTTTAATCTTTGACTCCTTCGTCTGGGGTTTTAACTTGTCTACCCTGACTGACTAGTGACTTCAATAACCTGGTCAGGTTCAACATTTATTGTCTTTAGATATTATCTTAATCTTTTGACATATCTAGGCCAATTATCACCTTTCCTAACCCTTTTGGGTTGCACTGTACTTTCACTTTCTTCGTCACTTTCGAATGTTCTTTTATTTACTTTATGTTGTGGCACAATTTGGTTTTCTTCGTCTTCTGAGTCCCTCTCTAACTGACCTAGTTCAGGGCTTCTTACAGTGCACTATTCGCCTGAATGTGTTCTGCTTCCCCTATCTGGTCCTGTTCAGGTTTTACTCTAATTTGCTCTTCTTTCTGAACTTGTTCTTCTTTTCCTAACTGGTCCTGCTCAGGTCTTATTGCACTTGACTGGTTTGCAGCCTGAACGTGTCCTTCTACACCTATCTGCCCCTCCTCAGATCTGTGAATATCTTGGTTCACCTCTCTCTGAGTGTATTTTTCTTTCCTTGTCTGTTCCTGCTCAGGGACTCCAACAATTTCAATTTTCTGAGCTTTGTCTTCTATTCCTGTCTGGTCCTCACTAATTTCTTGCTTTTCTAAATTTGTTCTGCTTCTTGTTCTTATATTTACATCAGATATATCAACCACTGGTACCCAATCCTCCTGACTAGTGCTTGGTTGTTCTTGGTTAGCTACTTTAAAGTCTGTTATTCTAGACTCTTCAGCTGCACAACCTTCTGCACCTTCAACTGCAGGTGTCTGTTGAGGATTTTCCTCATCAGGGGCTGGTACTAGTTTGTTATGACTGGCGTGAATCCAGTTAGGCAAACCTGTACATTTCACTGCTGTTGTAACCAATATGACCTGTCTCGGAGTACTCCACCTGGGTGCTAGACACGTCTCTCAGGTGTGATTCTTCACCACCACCCAGTCTCCAGGATTTAGATCATGTGGTTGATGCGGCTGCCTGGCCTCTGTGTTTTCTCCAACCTGGTGAGAGACAGAACGCACTAGGTCAGCCAATCTTTTACAATAGTCTAATACCAGATCATCAGTTATACTTAACAGTCTGTGTACTGGGATAAAGGCAAATCTTATTGTTCTTCCAATGAGTATTTCATGGGGACTCAACCCTGTGTTTCTGTCAGGATTGTTTCTGAGTCCCATCAGAACAAGAGGAAAGTCATCTGGCCAACACAGTGATGTAGATGCACACACCTTTGCCAATCTTGATTTTATTGTGCCATTCAGTTGTTCTACCACCCCAGAAGCCTCTGGGCGGTAAGCACAGTGCAAGTTTTGTTCAATTTTAAATGCTTCACAGATTAATCAAATTATTTCATTATTCAAGTGAGATCCTCTATCTGATTCCGAGTTACTGGGAAACCAAAACGAGTTATAATTTCCCCCAACAACAATTTGGCAACTGTTATACTGTCATTTCTTCTGGTAGGATATGCCTCCACCCATCATGAGAACAACCATACTATTACAAGGATGCACTTCAATCCCCTACATGGTGGTAACTGAAGGAAATCAACCTACAACCTCACAAATGGTCCTTCTGCCTTTCCAATTATTCCCCAACTGACCACTGTCTTCCTACCTGGGTTGTTCTGTTGACAAATTAAACATATCTGGCAAAGGCTCTCTGCGACAGTCCTAAACTTCGGATTGTACCAGTGTTGTCTAAAGTGTCTGATCAAGGCATCCCTACCTATATGTGTATCTCCATGGTACATTCTAGCCAATTGTTAAAGTAAGCAGTCTGGCATGACCGGCCTACCGTCTGGATAAATCCAGACACCTATTCTTCTCCCCTATGACATCCTGTTTTAATCCACTCTTCCTTTTCACTTACCTCTACCTCATCCTGTAAATGTCTTACTTCATCCCAAGTTTCTATGGCTGAGATAAGCATAAGTTGGCATCTGATTCCTTTTGTCTCAATTTTCTTGTTTACTGCCCTTTTGGTTTTAGTACTGAGCAACTTGGTCAGCATAACGATTACCAGCTATCACATAGTCATTTCCAGACTGATATGCAGCACATTTGACCACAGCTACTTCTTATGGCAACTGTATTGCTTCTAAAAGCTCTTTTACATAATTTCCATTTTTTATAGGGGTTCCTGAAGAAGTCATGAAATCCCTCTGCATCCATAGTTGGCCAAAGTCATGCAAAACCCCGTAATCATACTACCTATCAGTGTAAATGGTTACTCTCCAGTTCTTCCCAATTTTGCATGCTTTGATTAAAGCAATCAATTCAGCTATTTGTGCAGACTTTACTCCTCGTAAATAGGATGCCTTGACTATTCCAGCCAATGTACAGACAGCATAAACAACACTCAGCCCTCCTTCCTCGTGCCTCATGCTTGAGCCATCTACAAATAGCTCATTTTCACAATCATTCAGGGGCTCTTCCTGTATGTCTGGGCGAGGTTTGGTACAATATCCAGACAATCATGTTCATCATCATCCCTCACTTCTTCTCCATGCACATCAGGTAACAGAGTGGCTGGGTTTAAAATAGTACACCTGATTACTGCTACATTTTCTGCTTCTAATATAATTCTTTCATATTTGGTCATTCGACATGGAGTAAGGTATTGAGTTTGTGTTCTTGTTAAATGAATTTCCACTGAGTGAGGGACACAGACCTTCACCAAGTGTCCCATCACAATGGATTCACTTTGTTCAAGACTGGTGCAAGCAGCAGCCACTGCTTTCAAGCAACCAGGTAATGCCGAATCCACTGGGTCCAAAGTAGCAGATCAATATGCTACTGGACGTCGCATTAATCCATGTCGCTGAGTTAGAACTGATAAAGCACAATTGTCTTGTTCACAACAAAATAATGCAAATTCTTTTGTATAGTCTGGCATACCTAGAGCAGGTGCTTCGCACAGACAATTTATTAATTTCACAGAAGCTTCCATGCTTTCATCATCCCATTCTATAGGGTCCTTTGCTCGTTTTCATGTCATTTGAATAGTGGTTTGGCCAGTAAGGAAAAACCTACAATCCATTGCCTACAATACCCTACTACCCCAAGAAACATTCTGATTTCTTTGTTTTTATATTTTAATTCTTTCAGCTGTCACTTTCCTCACTCCTCTTTCTAATTGATGTCCCAAATATTTAACTCTGGTTTGGAAGAATTGCAGTTGCAATTGTGACCTCCATCAGCCAAATGGTTCAACAAAGCAATTGAATCAAGGACACAATCATCTTGTGCTTTCAATTCAACAAGCAAGTCATCTATATATTGGACTAAAACTGAATTTCTGGGCATCACTAGTGTTTCTAAACACTTTTTCAGAATCTGAGGAAAAAATTGAAGGACTTTCTGTGTACCCTTGAGGAACTCGATTTCACACATAGATATGATTTTCAAATTCAAACAAGAAGAGATACTGGCTACCTGGGTGTAACGGGATGGAAAAAAATGCATGACACAAATCAATTACTGTAAACCATCCTGCATTCCACGGTATCTGGTACATGATTACTGCTGGGTTCGGCACTACTGGACAAGGTACCACTATTTTTTTTCTCAGATCCTGCACTTTCCGATATTGTCCCATTAGGTTTCCTAATGCCAATTATAGGTGAGTTACAAGGACTGCTCATTATTTCTTTTAAAATGCCTTGTTGAATCATTTGTTCTATTTCTGTTATGACACCTGCTTTGATTTCTGGGCTCATTTTATACTGTATCATGTTTGGATAAACCGCACCCTCTTTCACAGTCACTTTCACTGGATCCACGTTTGCCATTAACCTTACTTCTTTCCCAGGGAAATCCAACACTTCTGGATTTACTGTAAACTTTAGTTCATCTGGTAAGTCATCCTTTGTCATCAGTGAATACATCTCATCTGCTTCAGAACCCTGCTTTACTAACATTATTTTGTAAATACTATCTTCATCAGGGGTCTGAATTGCAAAACCATCCGGTGTACAATAAATTGTACAGTTCATTTTGCCTAGTAAATCCCTGCCTAACAAATTTACTGGACTGGAATCGCACACTACAAATTTGTGCATTTCTCTAAAATAGCCAATGAATACCTCCATGGGTTCTGTAACTGGAGTTCTGATCTGTTTATTTGAAACACCATCTACTTGGATTGCCTCACCTGAGAGGGTTAGGTTTGGGATGTCTGTTGTTCTCACAGTTGAATGGTTAGCACCAGTATCCAATAAAAAGGTAATGTCTTTTCCTTCTACCTTTCCATCAATATATGGACCTGACTGATCTACCGGTAAGGATGCGCCAAGTACATACTCCTCTTCCTCCCCCCCCCCCAGGCACCATCATTGTTCATCTTCGGAAGAATAACTGTTCTGCGAAAGAAATTGTGAGGTTACTGAATTTAGCTTACCACTTTCTCCTGGAAATCCGGCATCCACACTGTACTTTGCTCTGTACACAACATTTGGCATAGGGGCAAGTGGTAACTGACTCTGTGGATTAACAACGGGTTGCTGTTTATTCAGTATCACCTCATTCTGCGTCTGTGGATTTAAATTTTGATTTGAGCCATTATTATTTTGAATATTTTTACATTTGTTTTTCCAATGCCCCAATTTTCCGCACCCATGACAAGGAAATTTCTTCTTCCTCTCTGCTCTTTTTCCCTCTCGGTTTTCCTCCACTATTTTCATTCTGTCCTGATCCTTTAATTTGATCACTATTCTGGTTATTTAATTTAAGCTCTTGTTGCTCTGCCAATTTTACTTGTGCCCACATTACCTTTTATTCTAATTTCTTGCGCCTATTTTCTATCTCATCTCCATAGTATTCTGCATATTTTAAGACTTCATCTATAGGTTTTTCTTGCCAATACAACATATGATTTTGGATCATTAACAAATCTCAGGTCTCAGCCCAGATAGAAACCGATACACAAAATGTCCCATACCTTTGTCCCCAATATTCTCAAATCTACTATACTGTTTGAACACCTGTAGCAAACGTCTATATTAGGCTTGTACAGTCTCATTTTTTTCCCGTGGTTCTATCTATATTTATCCTGTCTGTTTCTTTTGGAACAATTTTCCCTTTTAAAAAGGTGATCACTTGGTGATATTTCTTCATTACTTCCTCTGAAGGTGCTCCTGTTTTCTCATCTCTTGAGTATTCATCACTGGGCCAATCAACTGTGATTTTACATTCTGTGCACACATCTGCAGGTATTACTATGTCAAACATGACCATCCAAATCCTTCAACAAAACTTTGGAAACTTTCACAAACCTTTCAACTTGTTTATACCATTCAACTGGCTTCTCTCGGAATTTTAGGAAATCATTAGTAAATGATAAAATATCTTGCCTAGTCCATGGAACATGTACATATCCTCCTCCTGGTACCTCTCTCATGGGGCACAGTCTTTCTGTCTTTTTAGGTTCCGTTAATAAATATTCTGATGTAGTCTTGTTTGCGTGTGCTGCCTCCTTTTTCTTTGTCCACCTTGTTTTCCTCCTGTTTAGTTCTCCCCATTTCTGTAAAATTGTCATTAATTCCTTAATCTGTAATTTTCTTCCTGGCACAGTCATATTTTCTAAATCTTTGTCAGTAAATTGTGCTCTGTATGGTTTCTGTAATACATTTGATCTCCCTATTTCAACTCCCATTTCAGAAGCAAGCTCTGTCAGTTTTTTTTTTAACAACTCTTTTTATTGACAGACCGCACATAAGACACAGCACTCCGTACCCCGGAGGAACTGCAACAAGGACATCATAGCATAATCAGCGATCCATAGTACATCTTAAAATGTAACCCCGCCCCCTTCCCCCCTCTTTGCCCCCCCCCCTCCCCCCCCCTGCACCATGTCTCCTCATTGCTGTAGAAAACTATTTTTTTTGTATATATATAGCAGTGTGTATGATATAGCCTCCATGTCGCCATCACATCTGCCCCTCTGCGTCTCTCAATGGTGCTGGGGGTTCCAGCCATAGACCCCTGTAGTCCGCCCACCGTTTCCATATTTTGTAGTGTTTCAAACACTGGCCGCTCCAACCCCATACAAAAATCAAGGCCTTTTTTCCATACCACCACCTTGGGAGCACTGGGGTCCTTCCAAGCCTGAGCCACATCCCTCTTTGCTACTGTAAGGCCCAGCATAAGTAAATGTCTCTTGTAGATGTTACCACCTACCCCTTCAAGAACGTGAATTAGTCCTAATTTGGGGGTACGAGGGAGTTCCCAGCCCAGCACCTCGGACAGACAGTCCCACACCCCAGTCCAAAATCCATCCAAACCAACACAGCTCCACACCGTATGTAGGAAATTACCCACCTCATGGCCACATCTCAGGCACACTGGGGACTCAATGAGACCAGCCCGCCACAATCTCTCCCAGGTGTAATAAGCCCTATGTAGGTACTTGAACTGTATAAAGCGCAAGCGCATGGCAATAGCTGCTCCTCTAGGGGCCTCAAGGGCTTCTCGCCAATGCTCCTCCTTTAGCTCCCCCACATCCCCCACCCAGGAGTCCCGGAGTGTCTGTAGATTGGAAGAGCAATGTGTGACCAGAGTTTGGTAAATACGGGATATTTTCTTTTCCTCTAGGTCCCTCATGAACACCTTCGCCTCTAGTGGGCTGAACTCAGGCAAGGAGTCTAGTCCCTCCAGTGAGGGTGTGAGGGCATGCCGGAATTGTAAGTACTTAAAGAACTGCGTTCGAGGCATACAATATTCTGTGCTAAGGTCCTGAAAGGATTTAAGTGTCGTGCCCTTCAAGACATGCCCTAATGTGGAGATTCCAATAGAATCCCAGCCTCGGAAGCCCCGCAGTGATGTCAGCGCCGGCATCCGCCCATTGTGCCAGAGCGGGGTCTCCTCCGTCAGCCTCCCCCACCATCCCCTACGACGTAACGACTGTCGCCAGATCTGAAAGACCACCTGGGTAGCCCTAGCTCTGTCAGTTTTTCATGAAATATTTTTACATTTCTAGTTATGCTACATATGAACGACAATTTTTCACTGTATGTATTCAGTCAGTCTTGTCCTACGTTTCCAGCTATCAGTTCTTCCAGTTCTACTTTTAATTTAAAGATATCCAAAATCTTTGGTTGCTGATTCGGTTTGTCTATTCCCTGTTCCCACCTTTCTAACTCTTCTGGTGATACTATTGTGTCACTTTTAGATCCTGTGGAGGTTTCCATTCGTATTTCTTTTGAACAACTAGGGGTAACTCTTCTTTGGGTTTCATTTATCTGTCCTCTTATTGGCAAATCCATCAGTGATATTACTGATTCACATTCACTCGCTTGATCTTCAATTATTATTTTCTCCTTTCTAGGTTCTATTATAGGAGTGGCCGTAATTGGTGGATTTGCACAATTTCCCTTATCCCCGTACAATGGGACAACAGGACCTATAGTCACTGGTATAGTCAATGCTTCAGGGTGTGCATTCAATTGTGTTATTTTCTGTATTAATTTGTCTCTATTTGTATTTATTGCTTCTCTTTCCTTTTCTTGTAATATCCTTTCATTTAACTTGTCATGCATAAATTGGGGAACTAGTGGTGTTTCCAAAGTGGGGGCACTTGGTGTATATCTACAAGGTCCCTTCTGAGATGCTGTAGGATTGTTCGTTAGAATATCTTCCATAAACTCATCTCCTATTCCCCACAACCTGTCATATGTTTGTTTTTTCCTGTACACTTGCCTCCCGACTGTTCCTCTAACATTAATACAGGATACAGCCCTTCTGTGACCATTGCCTGTCTCCATTGTTTCATCTGGTCTTCACGTGAGACACGCATCGTTTTAGGATAAATCCTCTATAACCCCTGGTACTTCTAGATCTATCTCGATCAAAGGCCTCCATTTCCCATTCTTCCAAAGCTTCATACTCGGTTAATCTAGGTCTGGGCTCCAACTCATTCATTCTGTTTCTTAAATTTTGAAGAATTCTTCCATTAAATGTACCATTTTCTGGGAAAGCTAGTATTCCATCACCCTTTGTATACTCATATCCCTTTTCCATCATCATAAATGAAGCAGGAGTTTCAGGTGATGGGATAAGAATTCCTTCTCTAGTCTTAATGGGTTTATCTTTCGTGAAATAATTCTTGATTCTTTGCATAAATTAAAATTTTCTTTTCTTTCCGTACATATTATAAATTGGTCCTCTTATGTATTCTTGTCTAGCAAAACCTAAATATCTTCTATCTGGGCGATTCCCTATTAAGGTTGGATCGTGTTTCCACATACAAACTATTACTATTACTGCTTCTATTTTGTCAACCATTTTGTCCTTTGTTTACACTATGGTTCTCCAATCCTTTTGCCACTCTTATTCTTTCACCCAATTAAATTTAATTTCATAAAATTAATTTAACCAATACTAGCTCGGCTCTAATGTGATGTCAATATCATTCCTCACTACTGACCCATCCTGTACAATTTCCTGACGTGTCACACACACCCGCTGACTCAACCAATCCCAGCGCTGCACTTTGTGACGTCAGTGCAACTCCGGCAACTGACCCTCCCTTCACAAGGTAATATGAAGAAGAAAATTCTTTAACTTTTCACCAACATTTTCATTAATAACATAAAAACATTCGCTACTTTGTTTTACAAAGCTAATATTTGATTCCTTTCACTACAAGTAAAACCTTCTGCTTACTCTTCATACACTACAAGTAAAACTCTTCCGCTTACTCTTCATTCAAGCTCAGAAGAACCTGCTACTCTCCTAGTGTTACCCTTTCTAGGTGATATAACGCCAGAGTTTCATCAGTGGACTCTTTGCGAACACTTACTCTCCCTTATTCATGTCTTAATTTATAAACCCGACGAGTAACCTCACTGCAGTGTGATTTCCATTCATCACCCGCTATACATTTCCTGGGAATTTCCAGACAACATAAAACAATATACTTATGGTGTTGTTAAAACATAAATCTATAACCTATAATCACCAAACTTATCAATAAAAACCATACCTCTGCTAACCAGCAAACTGATCCAGCGAGCCACCAACCTGCAGACATATATCACTAAATACTTCTTTGGGCCCATAAACACACTCACTCATTTGGTCAGTGAACACCGCTGGGGATTAATTTTAGGGCTACAATTGTACATTTGTTGCTTATCAATTCTTATATCTATTAAAAATACGGAGCCCTTTCTAAAACAAGTGGATCTATTTTAGTTGATTTTATTTGGTGACCATGACATAGGTCTCATTTACCTGATTTTCCTTATTGAATAAATCACAGACTCTGGTAAGTTTTAAATGTTTATCTAAATTAATCATCAGAGCAAAACAAATTACAGTGTTAACTCCATCGTTCTGAAGAGGTAAGATTTGCTACCTTAAATTTTAAGATTTCAATGACAAGTTCCTCAAGAAAAAGAGGATAGAGAGAAAAGGCACATTGACACAATACACAGGTTTATATTTACCAAGAATGGTGCGAAAATCAGACCCCTCTGGCCAAGAGTTATGGGCTTCTTAGAAAAGTTCAGGTAATAAAGACTTCAGGACAGGACAGGACAGATGACCTCTTCTGGATTCGACGCATGCGTCTCACCCCTCTCTGATGCTAACTTCGTCCTTGGTTCTTCCGTGATCTTCTTCTAATTCCATTACCTCCTCGATTCTTCCGCAATCTTCTTCTAATTCTATTACCTCCTTGATTCTTTCGCAATTTTCTTCTAATTCTATTACCTCCTTGATTCTTTCGCAATTTTCTTCTAATTCTATTACCTCCTAGATTCTTTCGCAATTTTCTTCTAATTCTATTACCTCCTCAATTCTTCCGCAATCTTCTTCGAATTCTATTTTGCTTGAAAATTCTAAGTCTGCCTCTTCAGGTATTCGATCAGGATTCGGACAGCATCTCTGTCTTTCAGCGTTCTGGCAGCGACTGCTCTAACTAATCTAACTAACTACCCCAATTATACCTTCTAATGGCAAGTACCATCCCTAAATGTTTCAACCTTATGAAGCTCCTAATTCTGATTGGACAAGCTGAGGATATGATCATCACACCATGCTAAGTTTAATACTTTTCTTAAGACTTATTGTTTTAAGTTACCGCCCATTCATTTGTTCTCCAAGCTTTATTTCCCACCCATATTTGCAATCATTATCAATAACCATGTATACAATTTTCACAGTTGTCCATTGAATCTTCAGGAAGCTCAGCTGGTTCCCAGGGTACGTTCAGTAAATGTCCTTGGACAAATCCCAAGACTTGAGCTCATTGCTCCAGAGTTGTCTCTCCCGCGCATGCACCACCCCCACGTGGGTGTCAGACCTTAGGGGCCTATTAGGATGGCGGACGGACCTGCGTCCGTCCGCAAACCCCAGAGGAGGAGGGACTGTCCGCAGGGGCATTGGCGGTCTCTCCGTGCTAATTAGGATGTGACCGCCACCCTGGCGGTCACATCCTGTATATTTAACATTGCGGTGGGTGCTGCTTGAAGCAGCACACGCCACAATGTTAAAAAAGGCATGTTTACCTTTGCATGCACGAAGCTGCAGGCACCGCATGGTGCCTGCCACTTCGTGCACGCAAAGGCAGGGGGGTACCATATTTACCCCACATGTGCACCCCCCACCCCCCTTCACCCCTGGGGGCCCGCAACGGGGCCCCAAAGTAAACACCGTATGCATTTCCACAGCAGAAATGCCGCCGTGGAAAGGCATAGGATACACCGCCAGCCATGTTAGAGCTTTTCCGCCGCGGTCGGAAGGCGACCGCGGCGGAAAAGCGGCGGACTTAAAAAAGATGCCCCAGCCATCCTAATCTGGCGGGGGGTCTTTTCTCAGTCCGCAGCGGATAATCCGCATCCTCCGGGCCGGCTGTGGCTTCTGCTGGCCCGGAGGATGCGGATTATCCGCTATCATAATGGGCCCCTCTGTGTCTCTAGAAGGCCCAAATACAAACTAATAGAGAGGTCAAAGAAGACAAAGTATTACATTCAAATAAAATGATTTCAATGTATACCACCTATCTCTACTCTAATCCCATTTACTTATAAAGTTTATTTATGCATTAGCAATTAATGTATTATACGATTTCGTTCCAGTAAAGCGGCATTTTAGATGCTATTGCGCAGAAACAGAGTTTTCCTTCCAAGCGTTAAGAATTCATGCAGCTGACGCATGCACAGTTTATTTTCCCGCGTTAGCAGCCATCTTTAAATGCACTCGGGTTACTTGTTAGTAAGACACATAGGCAAGCTTCCCCCTTTCTAGAAAGTATGAAATGTTGTGTAAAATTAGTATTACAAACTCTATTAATATTTTGTTACAGGATTATATGAGAGGATTACATCCGAGCAAGGTCTCTTGTTCACAAATCCTTGCTCCATCAGGGGGAGGAGCATTGTAGAAGAAAAAAAGTGAATTTAAGAGAAATAGAAGAGGTACATTGTATTGTATTGTAATTGCATTTATATTGTAATTGCAATTATATAGAGCTTACTACCCCTGACGAGAAGTTGAAGCGCTTTTTCAGCAAGTAGCACGCTACTCCAGAACCCATAAAGGATTAGTGTTGAATTAGTATAGTGAAATATGAAAGTAATTTGAGTGGTGGATAGGTTAGTCAGGTATTTGGATTGAGAAGGAAAGCGGAGGGATAGAAGAGGAGAAAAGGTTTGCATTTATGTAGCGCTTGTTACCCCTGATGGGATGTTGAAGCGCTTTTTTGGGGAGTAGCACTCTACTCCGGATACCATAAAGGATTAGTGGTGAATTAGTATAGTGAAATAAAAAAGTAATTTCAGTGGTGGATATGTTATTCAGTTATTTGGATAGAGAAGGGTAGCGGAGGGATAGAAGAGGGAAAAAAGGTTTGCATTTATATAGTGCTTGCTACCCCTGATGAGGTGTTGAAGCGCTTTTTTCGGCGAGTAGCACGCTACTCTGGAACCCATAAAGAATTAGTGTTGAATGTGTATAATGAAATATGAAATTTGAGAAGTGGGCATGTTAGTCTGTTATTTTGATTGAAAAGAATAGTGGAGGGATAGAAGAGTGTAGGATATACACTTTTATTGATTTTTTGTTTTGGAGGTCATAGCAGTAGGAGGAGGCTTTAGATGAGTAAAAAGGGATGTGAAGGGGAAGAGACAGAGGAAAGAGTTCAGACAGGCTTGTTTTGGGGCATCTTTATAGTAAAAGAGGTGTCAGATGGTGCAAGGAGGGTAGAGTAGGGGAGAATCTAGAAAGGGCTATTTTGTGGCTCATAGTAGTGGTATGTGGTTTGGTATGAATGAGAGAGTGGACGTAGAGGATATATTGATAGAGGTATAGGGTGAGAAATAGGGTAGTGCATTGGCTATGCTGAATTAGAAGAAAGTATTAAATATATAGATCCATAAGTACATGGAACTTTTATAGATGCATAAAGGAAGTAAGTATATGTAGATTAAAGATATTGCTAGAGGTTTAGGGTAGAAATAGGTTAGTGCATTGAACATGCTTTTTTGGATCAAAGTAAATGAAAACATCACCCTCTCCTCTTGTCCATTAAAGGTAGGTGGGTCGCAAATTTATTTAAACCATAGATCTTAAATGTTTGGGCAGCACTGCTTTAGGACCTTGACGAAGTTGTTGGTGTGCATTTACATGTGGTTTATAATGAGGCAACTGAGTCTGAAAAATCGCAGGGTCATGGTAATGCCAAATAGTCTCTGAATATTAGCAGGGATCCACCACATTGATTACTTATATTATTACACATTTCCACCATTTAGCTTCAAGTGAAAGCTGGTGTTTTTAGGTCGAGCCTGGCAGCACATGCACTGCTATGCGAGGCATGCTGCACTTGAGTATGGAGTTGAAGCTCTGCACACTCTCAGCCCATACTTTTCATTGGCTTCTGTCATTGTCCTTTGTAAATGCTGGCTTCTGATTCGTTAATAGACTTGTTAGTCCCTCCTTAGTACTGCCTTGTCTTCATTTGTAACCTTCCATGAGGACTGGCCCTTTTACTTCTGTTGTTACAGGGTATGTCTTATTTAGTCTGTAAGCACTATTTTCTTTAATGAGTTTCTCCTACTGCAGGCATGACATACTTTCCTGGAACATTCAGGCGCCATGCACTCTTTCACGTTCCAAGCAGCCCGGGACAATGGCAGCTGCTTCTTTGAAGTGAAATAGGTCTCACATTTACAAGAATTTGAGCTATTGGCATTGTAAATGACAATGCCTTTTATTTATGTGTTAATTATCAAAACAGATAAATAAAAGGCAGTGTTCTTTACAATGCCATTAGCTTAAACTCTCGCAAATGTGAGACCTATTGCACTGCAAATGCTTGTTCAATATGTTAGATGACAACACAAATTACATCAGCCTTAGTGCTGTTATTACCACCAAGGCTACTTGAAATATGCCAGACCTATTTTCTGGTGTTTGGCTGCATCTATTATATCAGACACTGAGTTATTAACAGTCAGCTAAAAGTTGGAGAGATGTGGAAAGAAGGTTCAATTGTAGGCTGTGTCACTATAAATCCCTGCAGACAGAATGTGATCTCTGTATTCCATTTCAAACTCTTGGTCATGAATGCATTAATGCGGTGTTAGTGAGTCGCTTAAGAGCCACAGCCATTGACTTTATGTAACATTAGCTGAGAAACCAGTGGGAAAATGGCATTCAGGATAATCGGTTTTCTACCATTATTTGTCCTTTCCCCAGCTAAGAAAGTGAAGTAAATGGCACTGGGTGTGGATTGAGAATGAACGTGCACTTAACAGAAGAAAAGCTTAAAACGGTTAATGGCACATCCAAAAGCAGGAAGCTTCAAGTCCACCGGCTAATGATTGGGATGCTGGAATTATTCAGGCAGGGGAGGACCAAATTATGTGGCAGAGTTGAATAAATTATGTGTCATGAAAAGGCAAAAATATGCAGACTCATACGGCATATTTTGTGTGACGATTAACCTATAATTTCGGCATGTTTACACATGTTAACATGATTTGGCCAAAGGTTTAACCTCATTAGTACCACTTTGATGCCCAAATACAAAATAAGCAAGAGAAAGGTGCCCAGTCACTCATCCTTTACAAATGGCCTCCCACTGCGTGGCAACACGTTACAGCCTTAGTAACGTTTGATCTGTTTCAGCTAGAATTTTTTCCCCCTAAAATCTGCACATTATGCTCCAAATTAAGTGGTATGTGGCAAATGCATAATTATGCTCGAAATTCTGCAGATGCAAAAACGCATAATTCCTGTGCACCAGGTTATACAGTAGTGTTAAAAGCATTAACCACAGTAGAAGAGTTAGTGCCTGCACTACAAGAAGGGTTAGGAGAGGCGCACCTAGAATAATAGAAAGGCTAAAATGAAGTTATGTATTAGTGGAGTTAAAATTACCTTGGATAGCCACAGAGTGGAAAGAACTTTGTACTGCCAGGCAGTTAAAAGCAGATTGTTTAATAGGAGGGTGGAAAGAACCTGGTATAGTAGTAGGGTAAACATCAATCTATGTAACATGGGGGTGTAAAGCACCTGGTATAGTAGTAGGGTAAAAAGCACTCTATATAACTAACATGACAGTGGAAAGCTCCTGGTATAGTAGTATGGTAAAAATCACTCTGTATAACATGAGGGTGAAAAGCACCTGGAAAAGGTGAGAAGTAAAAGTGTCTGGGCTACAAGACGATGCAAATATGCCAGGACTAGAACAGGGGCTAAGAAACACCACTTCTAGTTAGGAAGTGAAACGTGCCTGAACTAGTAGGAAGGTTAACAGCACCTAGACTCGCAAGACAGTAACACCACCCAGGACTAGTAAGATTGTTTAATAGTACCTGGAATTAACAGACAAAAAATAAATTGGGTCTAGTAGTGTGTTTAAAAGCAGCTGGGCCAGTAGAAGGGTTCAAATCTCCATTGATGTTATACGAGCTAACAGAGATGTATGGCAGGAGGATTAAAATCTGCTTGCATGGCCTGAAAGTTAAAAGTACCTGATTCAGTAAGAAGAATGATGAAACCCCCTGCATGGCACCTGCGTTAAACGCGCCTGGAGCAGTAGGAAGAGAAAAATCCCCTTGTAGTGAATGAGTTAAAAGAACCTGGAGTAGTTAGAGTCTAAACTTTATAAGCAGGGGGCTTGCGGTAGAATTAAATATTATTGATTGGTGTAATATGGTATCAACACATTGATCATCAATAGCATTGTATTTCAGCTCACAGATTCATATAAATATTGAGTTTTATTACAGAAAACCGTTCCAAACCCCTTGCACTATCCAAAAGAATCCCTTTTTTGTTTTAAAGCTTTTATTTGAATAATAACAAAAATACAGAAGACCAGCAGTACAAAGTAAAGCATACTCAAAAAATAAACATAACAAGAAAATGGCTAGTACAAAAACAGAAGAGAAAGCTGTTTAACATTTGTGGGAAATACTTGAAGGTGGGGGGTGGGGAGAGAAGGAAGGGGAAATTAAAATTCTTATAATTGACAAGAATAAAAATGAAAAAGATAGGTAAATGTATCTTTACAAAGGAATGTGAGAGATAATCCTGATCAAATTAATATATATAATAAGCCAAGAAAGATAAAAAGCAAGGAGCAGAGAAGATAAACATTTAAGGAGGTTTAACATTTTCAGCATTTAAACTAGGATTTTCTGTAAACGCAAGATTGTCTAAATAAGTAGTAAGAGGCAACCAAAAGATATCCCTGTTAACCATTGACCTGCAGGAATGGAAATATTAAACAGGCAAGAAATATAGGACCACATTTCCCCACAGGAATTAGAAACCGAGGGGCAAAGGAAGGGAAGGTGCATAAGATCAGCATCAGAAGAGCCACAGGTTCAACATTTTGTATCGGTAGAATGGGAAAATCGAGCTATAGAAGTAGGAGTAAGATAAAGTCTATGGTATAGGAAGAACATTGATTGAGTGAGAGAGGCAGAACTCGAATTTTTGAGCGAGCAGAACCACAGTTTGTCGCAAAAGGAGAAGGTCCATTCACATGCCAGGTCAGATTCCCATGAAAGCTACCAACTTTGACTTTGTACGTTCTGGATTAGGAGCTGAGAAGTGTATATAGATAAGAGAAGCTTTGGGTATCAAGAGAAAAATCTTGAGAAGAGAATTTTAAACAGAGAAAAGAGGGGGAGATGGAAGAGAGTAAAATGTATCAAGAATGACCGCCAGTAGAATAGTGAATTTCTGCCGGAAGGAACGAGGACAATGAAATGTAGCTTGAAATTGAGGAAAGGAGCATGGAGACAGGCCATCAAAAAGGTTTTTAACCCAAATGATACCCTTTAATCTCCAGGATTTCCAGAAGATGGTTCTGTTATTGATAGTAATATGGGAATTATGCCAAATAGGGGAATCTAAAAAGGATTCTCTAGACATAGACTTTAGATGGATAAGAGGCCTCAATAAAGTACAAGTGTGCTTAAACAAGGGAGGAGAGGTATGAAGGGTTTTGGCAGAAAAGGCAAGAACTTCCTTGAAAGAAAAGGGTAATAATAAGGCACATTCAATAGAAAGCCAAAGGGGAGTGAAAGGGGAAGGTTTGTAAAGGAGCCATTTCGAGGACTGGCGAAGGCATAATGATTTATGATAAAGGCAAAAATCAGGAAAATTCACACCTCCGTTAGGTCTTGTCATGCGAAGAAAATATAAAGAAATCCTGGCTCTTTTGTTCTTCCAGCGAAAGGTGGAGAAGTGAGAGTCTATTTGTTTAAAATGACAGGCAGGAATATGGACGGGAAGCATGAAAAGAGCATAAATCAAAATAGGGGTAATCATCATCTTGATTAAGTCTAATTGACCCCACCACGAAAGGAAGAGAGGGTTCCAGGAGGAAAGTAATTTGTCAGTCCAAGAGAGGACCGCAGTCCTATTTAATTTAGCGGAAGAGGAGATGGAGTTGGAGAACCACATACCTAAGTATTTGATTTTAGAACCACTCCAGGCAAAACCAGTGGAATAAAAGGAATGTGGAAGACAAAATTTAGTGAGAGTGAGAATTTATGTTTTATCGGAAATAATTTTATATCCAGAGACATGGGAAAAGGAAGTAAATTCATGTAATAGAAGGGGGATAGGGATTTCAGGAGCAGAAATGGAAAGAAGAATGTCATCCGCGTAAGCGGAAAGTTTTAAGTGTTGATCTCCATAAGAAAAAACAGATATAGAATCATTATTACGGATTGAGGATAAGAAGGGTTCAAGAGTTAGGACAAAAAGAAGGGGGGAGAGGGGGAATGGGAGTTGTGAGGAGGAGAAAAGAAGGAAAAGTCAAGAGTATCGGGGTGAGAGAGACTCCAAGAGTCAACGAGGTGTGATTGGGAGATAGTGTCAAGAAACTGTTTATGCGATTTATGAGGAGTGGAGCAAACCTGAGATTGGTGGTCGAGAAAGGGGTCAACAACTTGATTGCAATCACCTCCTAGCATTAAATTACCATCCCTAAATTGAATACATTTCCATGTAATCAGAGGCCAAAAGGTACAATCAGGATGAGTAGGGCCGTAGACATTAAAAACAGTCAAAAAATGTTATTAATTAACAATTTAGCTAACAACCATCTTACTTCTGTATCAGTCTCTTGCGATATAATTTTACAGTTCAATTTCTTATGACATAAGATTATAACACTGTTTTTCTTATTAGAAGTAGGAGAGAATAAGACTGAACCCACCCAACCTCTCTTTCATTTTAATGCATCAGCTTCTGTAAGGTGGGTCTCTTGTAAAAGAACCAAGTCAGGGTTATAAGAGGCAAGATGTGATAATATTCTCTGTCTCTTAATAGGGTTAATAAAACCTTTCACATTCCAGGAAATAACTCTGAATGTAAAGCCATCAAAAATACATAAGAAACAAAATATGTAGTACTAGAAAAATAAGGTAAAAGATAAAGGGGTAAAGGGATAAAAAGGGAAGACAATAGAGAAACCAGCAAGAAGAAGGAGAATGCAAGTCAATTAAGGGATAAAATAGATATGACAAGGAGGGAAGAAAAGAAGGGAGGAAGGAGTAAGGGCAAAAGAAGACAGTACATGTCAAAACAACGACTTTAATTCGTACCTTACAGGGAACAAGAGAGAGGGTGAGAGGCGGCAAGGGAAAACGGAGACAACACACCCAACAAAGGGCTACACACCACACCAGGACATCTATAAAATAAACACGATCAGGAGCGGGAGCATGGAACATGGTAAGAAGCATAATGAATTTCAATTAAGATAAAAGGAAACAAAGAACTATGTAAACAAAACCGAACAATGAAGTGCAATAACATAAACTATACCAACAAATACAATGCAATAATATAACAAGAGAAAACACTACATTCAAGATCCAGAAGAGGGAGGAGCAATTTCCGTCAAGGTAGTGGAACAAGAAACAGCACGAGGCGGCAACGGACAGCGGAAACAGCACACTTAACAAGGGGCAACACACTATATCAGGACGTCAAATAAACAAGAGCAGGAACGGGAAGAGGAGTAATAAGGAGTAAGGAAAACTATCAATGAACCTGTAAAAGGAAACAAAGGATTAAGCAAAAAAGAGCTAGGAGAACGATGGAGTCCAAAGGGTAGAAACTATAACAGTAACTTCAATGCAGTAGTATACCAGAAGAAGTAAAACAGTCAGGATCCAGAGGAAGAAGGAGCAGTCTCCATTGAAGTAGTAGAGTGAGATTGGATAAATCTGCGGAGGTCAGCTGGGTCCTCAAAAGTGGAAGTCTTGTTAAGAAAGGTGACCTTGAAGAGGCAGGGATGGAACAAGCCATATCTTGCACCCAAGGATCGAAGAGCCGGACGAAGATCCAGAAACTCGTTGAAGAAACATCCTGGGAGATAAATACTTTGGTGCCATGCCAGGAAAGATTCTTTTTAAAAAAATGTTTTTTATTTTATTTATATTTTCACAGCGAAAACAGATACATAAGGAATACGTTGCAGTTTATAGACATAAAAATTGGCACAATAAAATATACAGCAAGATAATTAAATAAATCAATCAGCAAAGATCATCAGTAATTATAAATAGCCATACATAAGCAGGGAAGAGAAAAAATAAAATAAAGTACAAATACAGAAGGATAAAGCGTTTCAATCATATTCTACACAATTCATTTATATCAACCAATATGATTCCTCAAAATAATTACGGAATGCACCCCAAATTTTTAGACCCAGGTGTCCCCTCCTAGATCCCTTAACTGAGAACAAACCCCATTCCAATTTATATAAACTATACATTTTGGCTCGCCATTGTTGAAAAGCAGGTGGATTTTCCTGCAGCCACTCAGTTGCTATACACAACCGGGCTACCGTCATAGAAAAAAACCCAAAATAGCGATGTTGATATAAAATATCCACCGCCCTATTCATAGGAATTTTCCCCAATAACATCATAGCCGGTTTAATAACTACTGGGGTTTTAATAACCAATGACAAAAACTTTTCAATATCCAAAATAAAGCTTTGGAGTTTAGAACAACCAAAATAAATATGTAAACTATCGGCGTCATCCTCCCTACAGCGAAAACATTTACCCTCATATCCACCCCCCCATTTTGCCATTCGTGCCGGGGTATAGTATAAATCAAATAAAGTTTTTAAAAATTGGACTTTAAGTTTTGCAGACATTAATGAGTCTTTCGCCAACATAAGCATATCTTCCACTTCAATTTCAGAGTCCCCTAAAGCAATAACCCACTTAAGTCTAACTTTATCAAGGTCATCTGATCTTCTCAATAATAACATTTGATATAAAACTCCGATTTTAGCCTGCCTTCTAACCCCTTCTACCACCCTATTTGTTTGCATAACCACATTCAGGCGAGCTAAAAAGTCTCGAATTTGAAGAAATTTGAAATAATAGGTTCTGGGAAAAGCAAACTGGGCCATTATTTCCTCAACTGATTTACAATTCCCAATATCCAGGTACAAGTCCCCCAAAAATCTAACCCCTTTCCTCTGCCACATTATTGACATCTCATCTAAGAATATACCTGGTAAGTGCCTATAGGCCTTAAAGGGTGTATAGTAAGACATTTTCCCCATTGCCGTTGTTTTGAATATCCATTTCCAAACTTTAAATGCGCTAATCAATACTTTAAAACGGGTGCGTTTATAATAACTACCATCCAGCTCGACAAACAAGCATTGCTTCGCGATAGGGCCTAATAAGATTTCAAAAATGGTTGGGGCAATAGCCATATTATAACCATCTCCCCCGTAATCAATACCCTCATTTTTAATAAAAAACTGGTGACGTAATAAAGAAAAAAATCAGGCACCGACATACCCACTCTATCCAGGGGCAAAGTCATACATTTCATTGCCCGTCTAGGTCTCCCTGGGCTCCAAATAAATTTGCCACACATTGATTGTAAATGCTGTAAACTTTTTTTAGATATTTCCAGAGGTATTGACCGGAATAAGTAAAGGACCTTTGGTAGTACATTCATTTTAATAATGTTACACCGGCCAATAATAGAGAAATATAATCGTTCCCACCTTTCTAATAAAATCTTAACTTTCAACATCAGCGCATTCCAATTAACGTCCACCAATTCAATCATATTTGCTCTAATCTGCATCCCTAAATACGTGACTTCTTTTACAACCCTATCGTCATGCCATACTAAAGTATCCGAGCACAAAATCTGCGTCTTTGATTCATTAATTTATAGCCCGTTACACTACCGAACTCTTTAGCCAATCTCTCAATTTCTTCAATGGCAAGTGCAGGATTAACTGTAGCTACAGCGATGTCATTCGCATATGCGAACACAGAAAAACAATAATCAAAAACTCGATACGGGGGAATAAATACACTACGAGACAATTGTTCAATAAAAGGGTTAATATAGAGGGCGAACAAAAGAGGGGAACAGGGGCAACCCTGTCTAGTTCCCCGAGCTATACTCAGCGCATCAGAAAGCATTCCCATGGCAGATATTTTAGCCGTAGGGGCTACATAAAGAGACTGTAGAGCAACAATAAATTTCTGGCCAAAACGCATTTTATCCATAAGTCTCCACATATAGCCCCAATGAACGCGATCGAACGCTTTCTCCGCGTCAAGTAAAATGAGCGCTAACTCACGCTTCTCCACAGCTGCATTATCAAATAAAGTTATCACTTTGTTTATATGGTCAACCGTGCCTCTTTTCAGTATAAAACCGTGTTGGTATTGGAACACTAAGGGTGATATAACTTTAGACAGTCGGTTAGCCAGAATCTTGGAGTACATTTTATTATCCACATTTAGTAATGATATTGGGCGGTAAGAGCCAACCAAGTCCGGATCCTTGCCTTTCTTACAAAATACCACAATTATGGCATCCGACCAAGATCTAGGAGGGTACCCCAGCTGCGCCCTCTGCATAACCTTAAGCAGCTCATCCTTGATAATATAAAAAAACTGCCTATAGACCTCCCCAGGGATTCTATCGGGGCCTGCTGCTTTACCTAAAGCCAAACTTTTCACTGCGCCTTCCAATTCCAGTATAGTAATCGGGGATTCCATTTCTTCTAAATGTGAGGGATCTAATAATTTCAGCCCCTTTTCCAGCGTTTCTATCCAGTCCACTTCTGCCTCTGCACCACTCATGCTGCGTATATAACTCAGAGTAAAACTGCTGAAAGATCTTCAGTATCTGGTGAGGTTCGGAGTGCAATACCCCATTCACATCTCTCAGTGCCCGAATATTTCTAGCTGACTCCTTTATCCGTAATCGTACCGCAAACTGCTTCCCTATTGATTCACCAAACTCATGGCTTTGCATTCTAAATATTAAATACCTCCTGGCATTCGCTGTACTCCAGAACCCCACAACATTAGCCCTCTCCTTTGCCACCTCGTTCTCTAATTCAGAAAAATCGTTCTGAGAAGTGGCAATCCCCTTAGTAAGTCACGTTTCAGCCTCAATCAAGCGATCATAAACCGTTGCCAATTCTTTTTTAAGCTTCTTTTGCTGCCATGAGCTAAAGCTAATACATTCCCCTCGGAAACACGCTTTAAAAGTGTCCCAGACTATCCCAGAATTGGCAGATCCAACATTATTCTGAAAAAACGTCTGGATCCACTTATCCATATGCTCCCTGAATTCCATATTTAGACCTAATTTCCGATCGTATGTAAAGTTTAAACATTTAGGTCTCCTAAAACTGACCAATAATTCAAGCACAATCGGGGCGTGGTCCGATGTAATCCTTGGATAAACACGTATTGTGGCCCCGCCCAATAAGGAAACAGATGCAAAGAAATAATCAAGTGTCACCAACTTTTTGTGGGGGTAGGAATAAAAAGTACAACCACTATCTTGCCCCCTCAAACTACCCCATACATCCACTAATCCTTGGTCCCTAACTAAATTATAAAGTGCCTTAAAAACTTTAGGTTTCCGCCCCCTATATTTATCAAAGTCATCCAGTAAAGCATCATTCGTCAAATTTATATTAATATCTCCACATATTATTATTATTATTATTATTATTATTATTATTATGGAATTTGGTTAAGCGCGCGGCTACCCCCACCGGAGGTGTCCCGGCGCTGTGGACAGAAACGGTAGTGATCGAGGCGGCTAGTAGCAGGAGAACAGGTATGTTTTCAATTTGGACCTGAAGAGGGGTTCTAATTCAATGAGTCTGAGGTTAAGCGGTAGGGAGTTCCACAGCTTAGCAGTGACCACTGCGAAAGCTCTCCCTCCTCTTCTAGAGCGATGAAAGCGGGGCGGTAGTAGGAGACGGAGGTGGTTGGATCTAAGGGAGCGGACTGATTGGACCTGCTTCAATCTGTCTCTGAGATAACCTGGCCCAAACACATTGAGTGCTCTGAAGGCCAGGATCAGGGCTTTGAACTGGATGCGCTGTGAGATCTGAAGCCAATGCAAATTCTTTAGGTACGGGGAGATGGAGTGACGATAGGGGACATGACAGATCAGTCTTGCCGCCGCGTTCTGGACAATCTGTAGTCGATGACGTAAGTATGCAGATGCCCCTGCATAAAGACTATTGGAGTAGTCCAAGTGTGAAGTGATGAGGGCGTGCACGGCAGTCCTCATCGAGTCCCTGGACAGATAGGGGGAGATTATTTTAATCATTTTTAATTTGCCAAAACAGGCAGATGTGACCTTTTGGATTTGTATTTTGCATGAGAGTTCATTGTCAAAATGAAACCCAAGGTTCCGGGCAGAGTTGGCAGGGATGGGGGGTGGGTTCAGCTCAGTCGGCCACCATGCGGAAGGCAGCAGAGGGGTTTTCAGATTAAAAAATAGCACCTCAGTTTTCTCGGTGTTCAATTTTAATGTATTAGATGTCATCCATTGAACAATGTTGGTGAGGCAAGATTTTAAATTATCGAGTCCTTTGTCAGAGTGGTCTCTAAAGGAAAAAATAAGCTGAGTATCATCAGCGTAAGAGACCACTCTGACACCACAGTCCTGAACCACTTTTGCCAATGGCGACATGTAAACATTAAAAAATAGAGGGCTGAGGGCCGACCCCTGGGAGACTCCACAGTCCAGGGGCTTCTTATCTTTTGACAAGTAGGGGTGACACCATACCTGTTGCGTTCTACCTGACAGGAATGATTTTATCCAAGCCAGTGGAGTGCCCTGTATTCCTAGGTCACGCAACCTTTTCAGTAGTATGGAGTGGGTCACGGTGTCGAAAGCCGCGGACAGATCGAAGAGCACCAACATTGCCACCTCATCTCTGTCCACGCTCTCTTATGGTCTCTGATACTTCCAGAAGGGCTGTCTCTGTGCTATATCCGGATCTAAATACGGATTGAGAGTATTGCAAGAGGGCGTTGGATTCCAGGTAATCAGCCAATTGCTCCTGTACTACTTTTCCCAGAATATTGGCAGGTCTAGGGACGAGGGAGATGGTTCGGTAGTTGCTAAATACCGACGGGTCAGAATCCGCTTTCTTCAGAATGGGGATTAGCATTGCCTGTTTCCATTCCGACGGGAATTGGCCAGAGGAGAGTGATGTATTCCAAATGGAAATTAAGGGGGTGGTGATAAGTGGGCTCAGCTGCGTAAATATTTGAGCTGGGACAGGATCTAGGGGAGAGCCAGATTTACATTTTTGCATTCTGTGTTGGACAGAGTCTCTTACGATAGAATCGAATGCTTCAAATGTGGAGGTGCAGGCCGGTGGTGGAGGTAGGACTGATATCGCCTCACCAAGTCCTTTGGATGGAGTAAAAGAGGAAAAAATATCCACTATTTCGTGATGAAAAAAGTGTGATAGATCATCACAGAGTTCTTGACTCGGTGAGGAGAGACGGGTAAGTGCTGAAGGCTTTGTAAAGTCTTTCACGATTTGAAAGAGGGTTTTGGCCGAGTTGTCAGTGGAGAAGTATTCCTTCATAGTGACTTGTTTTAGCTTGTGAAACCTTTTTAGCGCAGCTCTATATATTTTTTTTCGATAGAGTCGTAAGTGCGTCGCCATTGGCGCTCGAGTTTTTTGCATTTGCTTTTTTCCATACGAGCTCCGGGGAAAACCATGGGGCGGAGGGCTTTGCTCTGGCAGAGGAGAGGGCGATCGTATTAATCGCTGTGATAAGAGTGGAATTAAGTTTTTCCACATCTGCGTCTATATCCTTAGTCGGGTGCCACTCCATGTTAGAGAGTACTGGTTCAAGGGCGTCATAGGTGACTTTGTGCCATTTCCTGCCCAGGTTAGGTTTTACACTATTCATGATTACTGGGGGGGATAGATAGGGTGAAAGGGATGAGTGAGTGATCGGACCAGGCCAGTGGGCACGGAGTCAGAGTAGAGAGGGCTTATAGGCTCGAGAAGATCAAGTCTAGGGTGTGGCCTGCCGTATAGGTGGGACTAAGAACTCTCAGGTCCAAGTTTATTCCTGCTAGTGTTTCTACAAGGGACCTCGCTTTTGGACAGGACGGATCATCCACATGTAGGTTGAAGTCACCTAGGATGGTAAAATGCGGGTGTTTAAGGGAGAGGTCTGCCAGGGTGGCCAATAACTCAGTAAGGTGAGAGGGCTGTGTTCCAGGGGAGTTGTAGATTAAGGCGCCCGCCAGGACCAGACGAGTGGGGTCCGTGATGCTGAAATACATAGTGAGTTAGGCAATTTCCTGGAAGTTACTTCCAATGGGACCGGAGAATAATGGCAACCCCCCTCCCATTTTAATCCCTGGTCGATTAATTCCTACAAAGTGGTAGTCGGGGGGGATTGCTAACGAAATATCAGGGTTAGAGGAGTCTTTGACCCATGTTTCGGTAAGGAACATCAGGTCCCATGCGTGGGTGGTAATCGAAAGCCAGATATCGCCTGCATGATGTGGGAGGGAGCGGCAGTTGACGAGACACGCCTTGACCTCACTGGGCAACACACGGTCTGTTGTATTGTATCTTTCTTTACTGGGGCAAATGGTAAGTGCTTCTAGAGGGAAGCCGCAGTTTTGCATACAAAGTGGTCAACAAGTAGCTGAGAGGGGTTGCACTTAGGGCTGCAACTACCGGTCTGAGGCTTCATGGCCATCAGTTGTGCCTTGGACCAGCGTGTTTGCCCTATTGTGTGTGCACTGGCAGCCTGCCTGGCGCTGGACGCGGCACAGGCGCGGACGGGCGCAGACGGTCTTGCCTTAGGCGCGCGCGTCCTGGAGTGCATTGCTTTAAATGGCTGGTGTGCTGACCCCAGACTCCGCCCTCCCAGCGTCCAGAGATTGCGATTGGCCGCCCCGCCTACCCTCCTCAACAATCGGGCAAGCCCGGACATACCACCACTGGTTGCGGCCAAGAAGCCAGTTCCAAGTTTATTTAATTTAAAACCCCCTCATCATCCACATTGGCTCCATATACCGTACAAATATATACCGTACACAACGTTATCTTTCGCCCCTCAAAATTACACCCTGCTATAGCCCACCGCCCGTTCTTATCCATTAATTTCTGATCAATACTAACATAGGCAAGATGGCGCCCGTGCAGGACACTTGAGCTTTACCTCTCCTGCGGGACCCTGTTGAGCCGTATGGTGGAGAGAGAGCGTGGGGGCAGGTGAGCCTTAAGTGTCGGAGGGAAAAGGAAACGGGATACGCTGACTTGAGAGCGGATTGATTTCGGACGGAAACCGTGTTTTTCCATAGCCGGGAGATTGTGTGGTAACAACCCGCGGACCCGTGGAACAAAGTGTAGTAGAGCGCTTACCTGGAGAGGACGCTGATATTTTGCAGCGCGGCGTTTCTTCTGCAGCTGCACCGTAGGGAAAAGGAAACAGGAGATTTGTGTGGCAACGGAGCGGAGCTGACCCACGGACCCGTGGAACAAAGTGTAGTAGAGCGTTTACTTGGAGAGGACGCTGATACTTTGTAGCATGGCGTTTCTGCTGCAGCTGAGAACGTATGTGAAGTGGAGCAGCAAGCCGGTAAATTGCCTGGAGTGGAGCGGTGTAAAAAGTGCTCGACGCTGATACATCTAATGGCGTGGTGATTCAGCTGCAACAACCTGTGGTAAAGAGTGTCTTGGAGGGTTTTGGAGTTCGTGCTCGCCAAGGTGGGAGGAGTAGCGTTTGAGGACGCCGCTACATTGTATCTGAGGATCGGCGCGGTGATTCTGGACGGCAGTGTATTGAGTGAATGCTCAGTGTAGAGCTGTGTTGTGAAGAGAGAGGAGAGAGGAGCCAGAAGTAAGGGAATAAGGAGGACACCAGCAGGGGCGGTTAGTGCTGATTAGCTTGCCAGCTTGCAAGACTGTAAGACTGCAAGATCCCGCCAAAGGGCTCACGGAGTAAGAAGGGAATGGAAGACGGTGCGGCGGATACCTCGGCGGATGCTGCTGAAAAGGGAAAAGGGAAGAAGGCGGCCGAAGAGAATGTTGCCATTAACACAGCAAATAAGGTACAAAAAAAGGGTGATGGCACTCAAACTTTGGGGGCTGGTCAAGCTGACAGTTTGAAAGGTAGCCAAACTGTAGGCGGTAAGAAAATCCCAGCACTGTTTACTGCTACAGCTGAAAGGCAGAAAGAAAGGGAGAAAAGGAGGAATAAAGAGGGTGAAGTTTCAGTGATACAAGAGGGGTTTGAAATTTCTGCACCAGGTACTGCCAGCTTAGGACCGCAGAGTGAGGCAAGCATGACAAGTGCGGCAAGTGCTGGCGATACTGGCAGTTTTGAGGCTGGTATTGAGGAGGGCGGTGATTTTTACTCACTGTCGGAACATTCTGGTGCCTCCTGTGACGATTTGGCTGAGCAGTACTCTGTGCAGCTTTCAATGGTGAAGTGTAGCGATGGTAGTTCATTGACTGAGAATCCTGAAGTATTGGTGGAAGGCCACCCACAAACAGTCAGGAAACTGGACTTAGGTATGAAGACGGGGATCCAGGTCAATGAGAACGTCACTGAGATAAACCCACTGGATGACTCTGAGGGAGTGGAGGTGTCTCTATCCTTAATATATAAAACTATTTTGCAACACCGAGAGGAAACTAAGGAAGAGAGTGTGAGGGTACAGAATATATGTCGCAAGTTACAAAACTCCGTCAGACGGTTGGTGAAATCTCATGGAGACATTGTGGTTAGAGTCAATGAAGTTGAAACCAGGGTCTCAAACTTGGAAGATGACTTTGCACAGCAGAAGGCAGCAGTGGAACAGAGTTTGTCGATAAAAGAGGATATGATTTGGAAACTTGCTGACATTGAGAATCGTGCGAGATGCAATAATTTGAGGCTGCTTCAAATTCCAGAAGGACAAGAGGGGCAAGATCCAAGGGGGTTTGTGGTTGGCTTGTTTAAAGCGGCTTTTCCTGGTTTAACTCAGTGGGACTGGGAACGTGATATCGAAAGGGCACATAGATTCCCCTTCAGCATACGGTTAAAACCAGGACAGGTCCAGGAAAGTAGACCCAGGGCAATATTAATTGCATTTAATAGTTTCCCGGCTCGTGATGAGGTTTTTAAATTAGCCAGACCAGACAAGAAGGCTAAGGCTGGGGAGGTTGAATTTTTTGTTCGCCCGGACCTGTGCCAGAGGTCTGTAGAGTTGAGATGGCAATTTCGGCAATTAATACCTGAGTGTCAGTCGAAGGGGGCATCAGCGTTTTTATTGTTCCCGGCCAAACTGAAAATAGTTACTAAGGATCAAAACAGGTTTTTTACAAATATTGCCTCTGCCACTGAATTTGTTCGATTGATTTAGCTTATGGAGGTTGAGAGGCAGTGACTGGCTAATGATGAAACCATGAAACCTATTCAGGTCAATGCAAGTTAGCTTTCCTTTTCTATATGTTTTCTTCTGGGTTATAAGTAAGACTCACTCCCGCTCAGAGGGCTTTTTTCTCTTTATGTTACTCTAAAGTATTTTTTCTAGGTTGGTTAAGTGCGGTTCGACAGGTGAACGCAAAAGGCTTAGGTAAAGCTTGCATCTAAAGGACCAGTGGTCCTAAAGCCTCAGTGATGGGAGGGTGGGGATTTGTGGAGGGAAAGTGGGAGGGGTCAAGGGCGGCCAGGGGTTGGGGTAGTAGGATTTGGGGGTGGTAGGTAGCACTTGGGGGGTGTAAAAAAAGGGGGAAAAGTATTTCACAGCGACTAACACTCGACATATGTCATTATTGTAAGGGGCAGTTCAGCTGTTGGTGGATAATAATCAGCAGATCTGATTTTGGAAGGATAAGCTTTTTTGAGATTTGGTTTGTTGTTTTAAAATGACTACAACAGGAGTAAGAATCTGTTCAATGAATGTATCTGGGCTGAACAATGTTCTTAAGCGACAAAAGGTAGCAGCTGAATTAAGACATATTCGCCCAGATTTAGTCTGTATTCAGGAAACCCATATACCGTGGGTTAAGAGGGGGGTTTTAAAGGAATTGGAGTACTCATTAATTATCGCAACAGGCCAATCAAGTATGATAAGGGGTGTAGCTATCCTTGCTAGACGCCAGGAAAGATTCTTTTGGGATTTGGCGGCATTTAGTACCAGCAGAAGGTAAGTAAATTGTAAAAATAAAATAATTATTCCACAAGAATTAGAAGGCACAGATGAGGAGGAAAGACGAGGACCCAGTCTATGAGCTTGTTGCAGATTTAGTTTAGTTGTAGGAGGGAGACCCAGAAAGTGCGATTAAAAAAAGAGGTTAAGTACGTGACAGGGTCATCACCTTCGAGACCTTCAGGAAGCCCATAAATGCGTACATTATTACGACGATTCCTATTTTCCAAATCTTCAGTCGCTTTTTTCAGCTGTGAAATTTCCTTCTCCAACGAGGATAATTTAGCAGATGAATCCTGTACTTCAGTAAGTTGGTGTTCCACCACAGTGATGCGGGACTCCTTGGAAGACCATTTACTATCTAACGTTTGTAGGCGACAGTTGGTTTCCTCAATAAAGGGTTGGAGAGCACGTAGTTCCTCCCAAATCATGTCTAAGGAAATCGGAGAAGAAGACTTACGGGGAGATGGAGGATCCTGTTTAAGTCTCCTACCAGTGGTTGAAGGTAACAGCACTTTAGACGCCATGGTGATGGGACTCTCTGCAAGAATAGGACAGTCCCTGTGTGGCGATAGCCCAGACATACAGGAAAATTTGTTGAAAGTAGTGATGTTGGTCCCAGAAGTAGCAGGAGCAATCAGTTCCAATTGTGTGGCGTGGTGAAGTAGGCGTTGGCTCCTACCCATGGAGTGTGGTGAGGAAAGTGCAGAAAAATAAATTACTCCACACAGGAGAGAGGGCAAAGTACCTCAGAATATATAGCAACATCGACAAAAACGATAGTCATGGAGAAAAAATGCACAAAACCTGCATGAAGTGGTGAAAAAATGCAATGAGGGACGTTGTGTGAAGAAATATAAGGAGAGAATCGGCAGGAAAAGAAACAAAATGGCAGCCGTCAGGCAGCATAGAAAAAATCACCTGTACAAAATAAATCCTTTCTCCACAGAGATAAATTCTGGAAATGGTACCCTCTGAAAGCGCCAGCAGTCCGATTTATTAAGATGCCAGCTTATTTAGGAAACGAGCAGCAGAACCGCTCCGAGAAGCACACGAAGTCCAGTGCGAAGCGGTGCTCCGTCACTAGGGGGCCATCTTAGGTCGCGGAATCCTGAACTAGGGATCTGAATTTACAAAAGATGGTTACTAGTTTAAGGGCTTCTGCCATGGAAATGCTTTTAAAATTGACCAATGCAGCACAATTTATTTATGCCTGCATAAGTCAGAGTCTTCTTTGCTGGCGTAAGACACTCTATGTTCCTTTGCCCCAGAAGAAAATGCACTAGGGGTCTGTATACTTACAAACCCGGCTGGAAAGCTTTGTGAAGGTCATCAACTTTTCAGAATTGTACATCAAACTTTGCAAAACTTTACCTGCGCGTAAAGCTTGTCAGCAGAAACAATTTTTGGGAGATTTTGCCAGCAAACATTTTTGGGGTATAATTTTCATGCAAAAAGATATTTATATAGTGTCTGTCTTGAAAAAGCTGGTTTTTGTGGTGTTTTTCATGTTTGGTGTTTTTAACCGCACACACGAGTGAGCTTTACTCTAGCTCGAGTCAAGGAACAGAGGGAAATTCGAGCACATCCCAAATTGTCTTAGTTATTAGAAGAATGTCAAAACAGCCACCATCCACCACAATTCTGATCCTGCATGCAGAAAGAACGTGAAGAAGGTTAGGTTGACTATGGAATGAATGGATAGATCCAATGAAAATAGATCGATGGCTCAGTTTAAGGATGGGTCACTCCGGGGTTGACTGATGGGTGAATAAAAGAATGTATGAGTGCGTGGGGCATGGATGGGCGAGTTGTTGGATCAATAGTGTATGTAAAAGAATGTGTAAATGGATCAGTAAATGCATGTGTGAATGGGTGGCTGAGTAGTTGGATGGATGTGGGAATTTGGATGAATGATTAGATGATGGGTAAGTTTGTAGGTGGTTGTGTAGGTGAATGGATTAGTTAGTAAGTAGATGAGTTGGTTGAAGATGGTTAAATGATGGACAATGGGTTGGTGGGTAAGTGAGTCAAAGAATGGATGGATGGGTTAGTGAATGAATATGTGTGTGATTGGGGAGGGAATGAACAAATGGGTACATCACTTGAGGAATGTATTGATATTTGAGTGGATGGATGAATGTATAGGTCAATGATACTCAAAGTGCGGCCCTCCTGACCTTTAATTGCGGCTCCCTCATGAACATCAGAACTGGGCTGTGAACAATTTGACAGAGCAGGAACATTCAGAAAGTTGTGAAATAGGAATAAATTATTTACACATAAAGTAACGGTAAAGAAGCAACGCAGGTGTCCTAGACAACTTATCTTTAGGAACACCTTTAGTTTTAAAGACAATTCCCACTAAACATGTAAACACACGATAAACTCCCTACAAACTTCAAAAATGTTAATTTTATTAGCATGTAGGAGCGTTTTACCTTAGTAGGTCAGATTATATCACTGCATTGAGAGGCCTTTATTAGCAGTGATAGTTTTCAAATATGATCTTGGAACCATTTATGCCACCACCATACTAAAAACAATGCCATTAGTGAACCAAGAGGCAAGTCATTTGTCAGATGCACCTTGAATGTATCCTTGGTTCTTATATAATTGGAACACTATAGTTTATTAAAACACGAGAGAAGGTTTGGTGCAGCACACCTCCTGAACCTGTATATTTCAAGGGGCTCTCAAATGTGGTAATGAAGAAAAAGGAGAAAATTGAAATTAACCAATTGCCTAGGATCACACAATTTGGTCAAGTGGGAAAGCCAGGACTGATACCAGATTTTCTGCTTTCACATTTTGCAATTTAGCCACCAGATAAGTATCTCTGGCTCTCTCACATTTTACACTACAAGTTAATGCTTTGACTTTATTTCTTGGTGCATGAGAATAGAGCTTTGGTAAGTCATGTGAATGCTCGGTTTGTTGTCCACACCACGCATCTGCTTCACATCCCCCTACGTCTATCTTTCATCACTATGGCCCTCACCCTGCTGGCATAGATGCGGCCATCGGGCATGCCACAGACATTACTTTGTGGCCCCCCGGGGAAATGTTTGCGAGTACCTTGGGTATAGGTGTATCGACATTGAGTAGCTGTAGGGGCGTATCTTCCATTAGTACGGCTGGTCCACTGATACCTGGGCCCACAGGCCAGAGGGACCACTGAACACTGAATATTGTTGTTTTTTATATTTCAAAGAACAGCTGGGGGGTATTTCTTTTCTTTTACATGGTCTGTGACATTTCTTTTCTTTTACATGGTCTGTGACACACTGGCTTTGCTACTGAGTAGTTGGATGAGTGAATAAGTGAATGGATGTACAAGTGCTTGAAAGGGTGAGTGCGTGGGATGGGAGCAGTAAAATCATTTTGAAACTGAATACTTCACAGAACGCTTTCCGGCAGAGTGTAAACACATTACATAAATACGGAGAAAAACATCGCGATGGCCTTGTTAGCATTCTTGCACAGCATTTATAGGAACTGCTCTGAGATAAACAAGAGAGGGCTTAGGATTCAATAGTTACACAGGATGTGTCTCTTGGATATGATGATGTGTTATCAACAGGAAACAACAAGATATCGTGTGTTTAAACACCTTGAAATATTCACGAAAAACAGAGACTGCCTTAACGAAGTGTGTGCCTTTTAATGGATGCTGTCTCCCCCTCAAAGGATGGCCACATTCTAATGAGTTATACCCTGAATCCAACCTTGGTTTGCAGGGGTTGGCATCATGAACGGCAGTCACTAGACACTACATGTGTTCAGGAATCAGCACTAACTGCAGAGCAGCAATACTCCCTCTCCCTGCCCCCATGGGGGCCTGAAGGGCCGTAGTTATCAGTGACCAGTGCACTGACTCCTGGGTCCAGGAGACTTACCTGCCCAATATACACCACCAATTGTACCTTTATTTTCTACCCAACTAGCTGATGGTGGGGCTCAATTTCCTTGCTAGCACCAGGCCCCGGGCTCCTTTACTTCCCATTGGATACCGACCCTCGGTCACTTACAGACCCTTGAAGACCAGGGGGCGATGGTTATCCTGGACAGACGCCTAAAGGCGTCCCCTCTTTTTTAGGTCGAGGGACCTATAAGCTGCGAAGCAGCTTCCGGTCCGGAGATCTTATGTTGTATAGTAGGGCTATAGAACCCGCCTCCCTGCCCTGTCTCTCCTCCATTGGCTGGCTTCCTAAACGGAGGCCAGCCATTGGAGGAGAGAGCCGTCCCTACAAAGAAGCTCCGTCTTTTTCGGATTTGGGGGCATAAGTTTTGCTGTTCTTTAGACAGTGACGTTGTCCGTCACTCAGGACAGCAAAACACGCCCCCGAATCTGAAAATTTCTGAGCTTTGCAGGCAGCCATTTCGGCCTGACCGCATCGGCCGTTGCATCCATCTGCTTGCTTCCACGAGCCTCCTTCTCACGAGCCTCCTTCTAATCGTTATTCATCTCTCTCCCTATGATATTTAGTGGTAGCCCTCCGCCTCCGCTCCTATCTTGCAACTAAACTACAGCTAAAGCCCCATTTGTCCGCTCCTGTTAACACACTTCAGGAAAGACAGTAACTGCTTTTGGTCGTGAGGGGGTCGCCATTTTCAACTGCGAAGGAGACAAAGCGCCGACTAGTGAGTGGAGCGGGACCTAGGCGAGCTGACATCCCCAGGCAGAGCGAGGAGGCAGCGGCTTTCTTGCTGCTCGTGTTGGTGACCCCCTCCTGTCTTCCCCCTCCCCTTGGCGCCGTTTTCTCTACCTCCCCCTTGCTCTCATCACGCAGTGCCATTTATTTATCTATTTATTTATTTATGCCATGTTATATAGCGCGAACTTTACCCGAAGGTGTCAGAGCGCTTCACAATAGGGACAGGGCTGATACATGAGACCAATCAAGTGAGCAAAGTCCAAAACAAACGTTACATTAAAGAAGCAAAATTACAATCGTGAGCCAACAAACTACAAGAGGCAGCAAGGGGGGAATTACAAAATGACAATCGTGAGCCAACAAATACAAGAGGTAGGAAACGGTCCATTACAAAAGTGACAATCGAAAGACCCGACCACCGCATAGTGTGCTGGAGTGCGGCCCACGTCCTGCCTAGCTGCCGCACGCCCCGCGTGGTCCCTGTGCCCACCCCACACGCACGGGCTCCCACTCCGCACCCCGAGCATCCCCACGCCCCTAACCCAGGACTCAGTTGGCACCTCCGTGCCAAGTGGTGCTAACACGCGACCATCGCCCGCCTTTCCCGTACTTCGGAAACAAAATGCTCTCCCCCGACAGCCTCTCACATCCCCTGCCATCTTCCGAGCCTCGCTTTCCCCGCAACAGTTCTTTTAGGCCGCCAATGATGCCCTGCACCCCCCAAGACCACCACCAGTCCCCATCCACCAGACCGGCAACCTTCCATCAATGCATCGTGTACGTGTGTTTTGTCCTAAGCCAATTTAAACTGCTGGCCCTGCATAACGAAAGTCATTTTGAAATATGGAGCCACAAATAGCGTATTTAGAAAAATCATGGTTTTAACCCCAGTGGAGCGAAAACTTTCATTGGCTCGGCGCACCATATGCGGACTTCCTATTCTATTTGCGATACCAGCCATCCCAAGCCTCGCTTTCCCTGCAGCATTTCTTTTAGGCCGCCAAAGATGCCCCGTGCCCCCCCACGCCACGACCACAAACCCGTCCCTGTCCATCAGACCGGCAATCTCCTCCCGCTACCCGCCGTAGCTCCCTGCCTCCCCCACATCCCCCCCCCCTCCGCCCCAAATTGGTGCCCGCCTCACTCGGTCACTCTTTAGGAAACATGTGTCACGCTCTCTTGCGAGCCCCCCCCCCCCTCCCTCCACCCCGCCTCCGGCCGAAGCCAGCGTTGAAGCACCATTGTGCAGCTCCGCGATGACACGAGCGCTTAACCCCCTCCCACCGTCCTGGGCAAGCAATCCAAGGATACCATCTCCCCCCTCCCATCTTTGAAGCCCCTTTCTGACGTGCAACGATTGTCCTGATGTAGTCCATGCAGACCTACAAGAGCTGTATAGAGGGACAGTGTTTCCGGATAGGATTCAAGGAGTGCCTGAAAGTTTTAGTGCCGCTTTGTTGAGCTGTCATGTAGAGGCCGGACTTGTATTTATTTTGTGTCTGTAGACATCACGGGATTGAGCTCTGATCTCATTTGTCTAATTATGAGATTTATACTGTTGTGAGTGCGCCAGACTGAAATGCACTGCTATCGTGAATTATCGACTGCTAAATGGTCGAAAGAAGAATTCGGACAGCAATGGATTTTAACCACTTTTTAAAAGGCATGGCTTTGGTGGAGCTCTAAAAATAGATTTCAGTGAAATAAGAAATAGGATGTTTCTGATTCTTACTGTCTGAGTCTAGTGAGCCGATGGTAATGCAGTGTAGATCAGTTACCTAACACACTTTGAGTTTGTGAATATATGAGTGAAGAACTACTGCTTATCTTGTATTTCTTGTTTATCGCAGAAACAACCCAGATGCAGTGCTTCAGACATGCATGAAAGCCTGCTGCTTCCTGCTGCTAGTGCTTTTTAGGCCGAGGGGGTGTTAATGCAGAGGTCAGTCAGTTAATGAACTGGGAATAGTCACCGGCTCCCAAACCTGTTGGGGCTGAGGAAATGGAAAGCTATGGGCAGGCAAGGCGATTATAAGATTAAATGATTAATTAATTAAACTCAACAACTTTCGCAGTAGGTTCTGCAAGCAATAATTGACACGAAGTGTGCGTAATCCGGGATGCTCTTTCAGTAACCTACACCAGAATCATCCTAAACGGAAACAATTTGAGAGTTTAGTGTGATATTCAACGTCGACATTTTATAAACACGATGCTGAAAGTTGTTGCCCTGTAGCCCAGTGCTTGCAAAAGTGAACGGGCAAAGCCTGCCTGCAGGAGTACAGATGGATAACAGCCCTTCTGCATACAGGTAAACTTGACATTGTACCAGTAAATGTCCTAAAGTTGTGACAGCATGAAGCAGATAGAACAGATTTGCGACAAGAAAGGAAAATAAGGCAATGGGTCTCGCGGCTCGCCTCTTTGACTTTGCCAATGGGGATCTCTTTCCTTTGCCAATTGTTTTTGCTGATGCCATCAAGACAGAGCCTCTGTTCCCTGCTTGTCATCCCGTTTTTTCTGTGTCTATGTGTGCGTGGCTCTGTCTGTCTGTGTGTACGTGGCTCTGTTCAGATTCAGAGTGCAGAGTGCAGAGTGCAGAGTGCAGATTCAGAGTGCAGATTCAGATTCAGGGTGCAGATTCAGAGTCAGAGTGCAGATTCAGAGTCAGAGTACAGATTCAGAGTGCAGAGTGCAGATTCAGAGTGCAGAGTGCAGATTCAGAGTGCAGAGTGCAGATTCAGAGTCAGAGTGCAGATTCAGAGTCAGAGTGCAGATTCAGAGTGCAGAGTGCAGATTCAGAGTGCAGATTCAGAGTGCAGAGTGCAGATTCAGAGTCAGAGTGCAGATTCAGAGTGCAGATTCAGAGTGCAGATTCAGATTCAGAGTGCAGATTCAGAGTGCAGATTCACAGTGCCGATTCAGAGTGCCGATTCAGAGTGCAGATTCAGAGTGCAGATTCAGAGTGCAAATTCAGAGTGCAGATTCAGAGTGCAGAGTGCAGATTCAGAGTTCAGATTCAGAGTGCAGATTCAGAGTGCAGATTCAGAGTGCAGAGTGCAGATTCAGAGTGCAGATTCAGAGTGCAGAGTGCAGATTCAGAGTGCAGAGTGCAGATTCAGAGTGCAGAGTGCAGATTCAGAGTGCAGATTCAGAGTGCGATGCCATTTATTTAACAATTAAGCTATTGACAATGTAAATGACCATGCTATTTATTTATGATTTAAAAAAAAAAAAGTCATGAGCAATGCCAATAGCTCTACCTTTAATAATGCCGAGACCATTGCATTGTAAATGCTTTTTTTTGTTTTTATATAGCGCAAACTCAACCTGACTGTATTGGAGTGCTTTACATGAGCACAAGTTTCATTACACATTCGTATTTTGGAAGGCAAAGGGGAGATTAAGTGATTTGCCCAGAATTACCGGTTGTTGAGCCGACGCCAAGACTCGAACCTGGTTCCCCAGCTACAAAGATGGCAGCTCTGGCTGTTAGGCCACATCTCCCATGATGCCAGGAATGCATGACTACTTACATATTACCCGTACATTTTAGAATCCCTTTCTGCCTAAGACAATATAGTACAGAGTGTGAAGTATACCCTCTTTTCCAGGGAAAAACCCCATTAAAGAAAAAATAAAAAGGAGGAGACCTAATGAACATCGGCAATGCAAAATGACATCTCAAGGAGCAGCATCACGTCGCAGTCCTATTGTTGCCCTGAATTTCATGGGAATGGTTCTCTTGGGGAGTACCCTCTAATGAACTAGTCCTTTACATCTGGTTTTGATTCCCACTCTCTTCAGTAAATGAAGAGGGCCTCCCTCAGCTCTTCAGTGAGAGTTGTGAGAGAGGCTTGCACTAAAGCAAGCCTCTCTCCCTCTAAAGCAGGTGCAGGCTGTCTGCAGCCTGCTCTGAGCCCCTCCCGCTGACTGAATAGAAACAATGTAACAACTTACATTGTTTCTCTTCAGTCAGAGCCCTGCCGGAAAAAAGATGGGGGTGGGAGCCCAGAAACAGCATTCCCCACAGGGCTCTGCTCCTCTGAGAAGAGACAAGGACAAGGATGGGGTGGGGTGGGGGCCCTGAGACTTTATTCTCCAGGGAAATGCTCACATGAGAAGGGATGAGGCAGCAAAATGGTGCCCTCAGGTAAGCACTCTTGTTAGAACGCAGTGGCGTCCACAGGGGGGGCCGGATCGCCAGTGCATCTGGTGTGGGCCCAGTCAGGGCCAGCCCTAGTCCATCATGCTTTTGAAATGGTGCCATTGTTCCAGGTGGCAGCCCCCTCCATTGGGTGGGAAGGGTGCAAGGGGGTGGCCGAGAAGGGTGCAAGGCAGAGAGGAGAAGAGTGCAAGGCAGAGAGGAGAAGGGTGCAAGGCGGAGGGGTGAAGGGTGCAAGGCAGAGGGGAGAAGGGTGCAAGGTAGAGAGGAGAAGGGTGCAAGGCAGAGAGGAGAAGGGTGCAAGGTGGAGGGGAGAAGGGTGCAAGGCGGAGGGGAGAGGGGTGCAAGGTAGAGAAGGGTGCAAGGTGGAGGGGGAGAAGGGTGCAAGGCAGAGGGGAGAAGGGTGCAAGGCAGAGGGGAGAAGGGTGCAAGGCAGCGGGAAGAAGGGTGCAAGGTAGAGAGAAGGGTGCAAGGCAGAGAGGAGAAGGGTGCAAGGCGGAGGGGAGAAGGGCGGAGGGGAGAAGGGTGCAGGGGAGAAGGGTGCAAGGCAGAGGGGAGAAGGGTGCAAGGTAGAGAGGAGGAGGGTGCAAGGTGGAGGGGAGAAGGGTCAAAGGCAGAGGGGAGAAGGGTGCAAGGTAGAGAAGGGTGCAAGAAGGAGGGGGAGAAGGGTGCAAGGCAGAGGGGAGAAGGGTGCAAGGCAGAGGGGAGAAGGTTGCAAGGCAGAGGGGAGAAGGGTGCAAGGCAGAGGTGAGAAGGGTGCAAGGCAGAGGGGAGAAGGGTGCAAGGCAGAGAGGAGAAGGGTGCAAGGTAGAGAAGGGTACAAGGCGGAGGGGAGAAGGGTGCAAGGCAGAGGGGAGAAGGGTGCAACGGGGAGGGGGAGAAGGGTGCAAGGCAGGGGGGAGAAGGGTGCAAGGCAGAGGGGAGAAGGGTGCAAGTCAGAGAGGAGAAGGGCGCAAGGCAGAGAGGAGAAGGGTGCAAGGTAGAGAAGGGTGCAAGGCGGATGGGAGAAGGGTGCAAGGCAGAGGGGAGAAGGGTGCAACGAGGAGGGGGAGAAGGGTGCAAGGCAGAGGGGAAAAGGGTGCAAGGCAGAGGGGAGAATGGTGCAAGGTAGAAAAGGGTGCAAGGCAGAGGTGGAGAAGGGTGCAAGTCAGAGGAGAAAGGCGCAAGGAAGAGAGGAGAATGGTGCAAGGTAGGAAAGTGTGCAAGGCAGAGGTGGAGTAGGGTGCAAGGCAGAGAGGAGAAGGGTGCAACGAGGAGGGGGAGAAGGGTGCAAGGCAGAGGGGAGAAGGGTGCAAGGCAGAGGGGAGAATGGTGCAAGGCAAAGGGGAGAATGGTGCAAGGTAGAAAAGGGTGCAAGGCAGAGGTGGAGTAGGGTGCAAGGCAGAGAGGAGAAGGGTGCAAGACAGAGGGGAGATGGGTGCAAGGCAGAGGGGAGAAGGGTGCAAGGCAGAGGGGAGAATGGTACAAGGCAGAGGGGAGAATGGTGCAATGTAGAAAAGGGTGCAAGGCGGAGGTGGAGTAGGGTGCAAGGGGGAGGGGCAGAAGGGTGCAAGGGGAAGAGAGAGAAGGGTGCAAGGCAGATGGGAGAAGGGTGCAAGGGATGAAGTTAAAAATGTCCCCCCCCCCTTGGAAACATTTCTGCGGATGCCCATGGTACGCACACTACTTTGTGGGAGAGAGTGGGAGAGAGAGAGAGAGAGAGAGTGGAGAGAGAGAGAGACTGGAGAGAGAGAGTGTGGAGAGAGAGTAGAGAGAGAGAGAGAGTGGAGAGAGACAGTGGGGAGAGAGAGAGTGGAGAGAGAGAGAGTGGAGAGAGAGAGTGGATAGAGACAGTGGAGAGAGAGTAGAGCGAGAGAGTGGAGAGAGCGTGGAGAGACAATGGAGAGAGTGAGCGAGAGAGAGTAGAGACAGTGGAGAGAGAGTGGAGAGAGAGAGTGGAGAGAGAGTGGAGAGAGAGTGGAGAGAGCGTGTGGAGAGAGAGAGTGGGGAGAGAGGATAGAGAGTGGAGAGAGAGAGTGGAGAGATTGGAGCAAGAGAGAGTGGAGAGAGAGTAGGGAGACAGTGGAGAGAGAGAGTGGAGAGAGTGTAGAGAGAGTGGAGAGAGAGTAGAGAGAGGGTGGAGAGAGAGTGGATAGAGAGTGAGAGAGTGGAGAGAGAGTTGGGAGAGACAGTGGAGAGAGAGAGTAGAGAGAGAGAGAGAAGGGAGAGAGGGTGGAGAGAGAGCCTGTGGAGAGAGAGTAGAGAGAGAGTGGAGGGAGACAGTGGAGAGAGAGAGAGAGATAGAGAGAGAGAGAGAGAGAGAGAGAGAGTGAGAGAGAGTGAGAGAGTGGAGAGAGAGTAGAGCGAGAGAAAGTGGAGAGAGAGACAGTGGAGATAGAGTGGACAAAGTTGAGAGAGAATGGAGAGAGTGGAGAGAGAGTAGATACTGACTGACTGATTCAGAGACTGAATACTGACTGACTGAGAGACTGACTGACTGAGAAAGTGACTTAGAGAGAGAGAGAGAGAGACTGGCTGACTGAGAGAGTGACTGACTGACTGACAGAGAGAGAGAGACGGATTGAGAGTGAGACTGACTGACAGAGAAAGAGAGAGAGACTGACTGACAGAGACTGACTGACTGAGGTAGAGAGATACTGACTGACAGAGAGAGACTGACTGACTGACTGAGAAAGCGACTGACCGAGAGAGAGAGAGACTGATTGACTGACTGAGACTGACTGACTGACTGACTGAGACTGGCTGACAGACAGACTGACTGACTAAGGTAGAGAGAGAATGACTGACTGAGAGAGACTGACTGACTGAGAGAGAGAGAGACTGACTGGGAGAGAGAGAGAGACTGACTGACAGAGAGAGAGACTGACTGAGAGAGAGACTGACTGACAGAGACTGACAGAGAGTGAGAGACTGACAGAGAAAGAGAGACTGACTGACAGAGAGAGAGACTGGCTGACAGAGAGAGACAGAGAGAGAGAGACTGACTGACAGAGAGAGAGAGACTGACTGACAGAGAGAGTCACTGACTGAGAGAGACTGGCTGACTGCGAGAGAGAGAGAATGACTGACTGAGAGAGACTGACAGAGGGAGAGAGAGACTGTTTGGAAGACTGACTGACTGAAAGAGAGAGACTGGGAGAGAGAGGCTGAGAGAGAAATTCTGATAGAGAGACTGACTGAGAGAGGGACTGACAGGGAGATGGACTGACTGAGAGAGATATAGAGAGAGAGACTGAGAGAGAGACTGACAGAGGGCCTGACAGAGAGAGAGACTGACTAGGAGAGAGAGACTGACTGACTAAGAGAGAGAGACTGACTGACTGAGAGAGACTGATTGAGAGACTTACTGAGAGAGAGACTGACTGAGAGAGACTGACTGAGAGAGAGACTGACTGAGAGAGAGAGAATAAGAGAGAGAGAGACTGACAGAGAGAGACTGACTGACAGAGAGGGAGAGAGAGAGAGACTGACTGACTGAGAGAGACTGATTGAGAGAGAGACTTACTGAGAGAGAGACTGACAGAGAGACTGAGACTCTGACAGAGAGAGAGACTGACTGCCAGAGAGAGACTGACTGACTGAGAGAAACTGACAGAGAGCGACTGTGAGAGACTGACTGACAGAAAGGGAGAGACTGACTGACAGAAAGAGAGAGACTAATAGAGAGAGGCTGACTGACTGAGAGAGACTGACAGAAAGAGAGAGATAGAGAGACTGACAGAGAGAGAGAGAGAGAGAGAGAGACTGACAGACAGAGGGACTGACAGACAGAGGGACTGACAGGGAAGGAGACTGACTGAGAGAGAGAGACTGAGAGAGAGAGACTGACAGAGAGAGAGACAGAGAGGGACTGACTGAGAGAGACTGACGGAGAAAGAGAGACCGACTGACTGAGAGAGACAGAGAGAGAGAGAGAGACTCACAGAGAGAGACTGACAGAGAGGGAGAGAGAGACTGACTTAGAGAGAGAGAGACTGACTGACTGAGAGAGACTGATTGAGAGATAGACTTACTGAGAGAGAGACTGACAGAGAGAGAGAGAGAGAGAGACTGAGACTGACAGAGAGAGACTTACTGAGAGAGAGACTAAGAGAGAGAGAGAGAGACTGATAGAGAGAGACTGACTGACAGAGAGGGAGAGAGAGACTGACTGAGAGAGAGAGACTGGCTGACTGAGAGAGAGAGACTGACTGACTGAGAGAAACCGACAGAGAGAGACTGTGAGAGACTGACTGACAGAAAGGGAGAGACTGACTGATAGAAAGAGAGAGACTAACAGAGAGACACTGACTGACTGAGAGAGACTGACAGAAAGAGAGAGATAGAGAGACTGACAGAGAGAGAGACTGAGGGAGAGAGACTGACAGACAGAGGGACTGACAGACAGAGGGACTGACAGGGAGAGAGACTGACTGAGAGAGAGACTAAGAGAATGACTGACAGAGAGAGGGACTGAGAGAGGGACTGACTGAGAGAGACTGACAGAGAGAGAGACTGATCGACTGACTGAGAGAGACTGACTGACTGAGAGAGATAGACTGACTGACTGAGAGAGAGAGAGTCTGACTGACTGAGAGAGATAGACTGACTGACTGAGAGAGATAGACCGACTGACTGAGAGAGAGAGAGACTGACAGCGAGAGAGAGAGACCGACTGACTGACCGACAGACAGAGAGAGAGACTGATTGACTGACTGAGAGAGACTGACTGACTGAGAGAGATAGACTGACTGAGAGAGAGAGAGACTGACTGACTGAGAGAGATAGACTGACTGACTGAGAGAGATAGACTGACTGACAGAGAGAGAGAGACTGACTGACAGCGAGAGAGAGAGACCGACTGACTGACCGACTGACAGAGAGAGACTGACTGGCAGACTGACTGAAGAGACTGAGGAAGGCCCTGTCTCTCATTTTAGCCCCAAATATGCCCCTTAAATGTGCGGGGTTGTCTATGCATTTTGGGACCAGGGCCATCAGAATCCAGTTTTGATCTGCAGAGATATTATTTGGACATTGGTAGAGGTGGCCGAGACACTGAAAGCTCTAGCCAGGCTTGAGCCTGAAGCCTGACTATGGCTCAGCTTGAGGTACTGTTGGAACCTCGAGCCCATAACGAGTCGAGCTTTCATGTAGCTCCTTTCTGCCTACCTGCCTCTCTTCCTCCCTCAACCCAGGATATGGCATTACTGTCTGAGCTGGAATCAGGTTGACATCTCGAAGTGGGCTCAACGTGGGCTCAACATCCTGTGATTCTGGGCACATCACTTAATTTTCCGCTGCCTATAAACAATGCATGTGAACTTGTGTACGTAACTGATGCACATGTAACTGGTGATCATGCAAAGTGCTCAGCCTTTGGGTCGAGTTCACGCTGTATTTAAAAATTGCAGAACATTATCTAAAAGGTCAAACGAAAGCCTTAATATAAGGAAGGACAAATAGAGACCCATTTCCTGGTTTGTACAAAGTGAAACCAGAAATCCAGGATGAATTACGTCTTCCTCACTTAAATTGCATGATCTTGATCAGACACTTAATTTTTCCAAAACTCTTTTTTTCTTCATTTTCGCATATGAAAGCACTTACAAATATGTCAATTCAGACTACAAGTTGTACAAAACTATCACTCTTAATAAGTACTTCTCAGTGCAGTAGCGTGCATTCTTAATGCTAAAGCTTCCACATGTTAAAGAAAACACTTTTTTGAATTTTGATAAGACTTTACCATATTTTAGGTGTAGTATGATTTACATAGCAAATATTTTCAGGGCTCAGCTCTTGCACGGTCTCTAAAATCTAAGCTAGACTCTTGGCTTGTCTCTGGCTCTCCCTGTTCATTTATTGGCTAGCCCACCTCTAGACATTGGCCAGAACATGCTAGTTTCATGTGCAGCATGGTCATGGCCCAAGTGCGAATCATATCTTGCAGAAGACAAGTGAGATTAGCATGAGCTGGATGCCAACACATGTTACTGAAGACGAATGCCAGCACTTATATAAAGGGCAGAACAATATTTTGAGGTAGTGGTGAATCATAGCAGAGACTGACATTAATAGGGCCGTAGCAGAAAATGTCCTTTTTGCATTCTCGAAATTAATTTCCTCATCTTTCGAAAAGCCCTGCAATGCAATAATGATAGCCGATTGGGCACTATACCATTGCTAATTAACAATAACCAGAAGTACATCACTAAGCAAAGTTTTCTTAAAATTACTCTCCCCCACCCTATCATCTATTCTCTGGTTATGTGTAAATCTATATGAAGGAACTGTTCTGTGAGTTGATTTGCGACAATATACGCAAACTTTCGCAGTAAGCATAGAAATACTAACAAGTATTAGGCTCAGGGCCTCTAAAGGATTTAGACTGATTATGCACTAGCGACATCACATGACTCACACAGTGCTTTACCTGCAGAAGATGAATGGTGAAGCTACCTTCTCAGGTGGTCTCTGATAACAAAACGTGTTTTACAAGCATCTGTGAAGATCTGACACACCCCAGCAGCTTCAATTTGAATCTCACCTCCTATGTGGATGATACCCAAGTAGTAGTGGCAGCCGTTGACAAAGATTCCTCAGGTCCATTAACACTGCATGACTGCATGAGAGCCATCATTTTATGGAGGAGTAAGCATTGTTTAAAACTCAATTCGGGTAAAACCGAAGTAATCTTGTTTGGAAATCCCCTCCCTGCATGGCCTCCAGCTTGGTGGCTTGACACTCTTGACCCTCCGCCTCTACCTGCGACCAAAGCCAAAAACTTGTGCTTTATTATTGATGATAAGCTCAAATATGGAGCACAAGTATCTAAGATGGTTTCATCTTCCTTTCATACCCTAAGGATGATATGGAAAATCCTTCCCTACGTTCCTGCAAGACCAGGAAAAACATGATTACAGCATTAGTCCTCTCAAAATTAGACTATTGCAATGGACTGTATATCAACCTACAAGAAAATTTGATTAGAAGGCTCCAACTGGTCGAAAATGCAGCAGCCAGAATGATTTTGAACATCCCACAATTTCACTTGATCGTCCTTGGAATCCGAGAGCTGCACTGGCTTCCGGTTTATAAGCGGGTTAAATTCAAGGCCCTCTGTGAGGCTCATAGAGCCCCTTATAATGCAGGACCTAAATTGTTACTTGACCACTTTAGGTGGTACGGGAAACATCCTTTACAACGAAACTTTTACAACGCAGTGCCTTTACGACGCAACTTTTACAACGCAAACCATTACAACGCATTGCGCTGGGGGGCGCTCTAGGATAGGGAATAGGTTTAATGTACTATCCAACACCTTCCCTACTATCCACGGGGACTGGAGTTGGAATAGTAAATTAAACTATTCACTATCCAGCGCCCCAAAGCACTATGCGTTGTAATGGTATGCGTTGTAAAACTTGCGATGTAAAGGTAGGCGTTGTAAAAGTATGCGTTGTAACGTCATACATCCGGTGGTACATCCTCAATAGATCCCTGCGTTTGGCTACGGCTAGAACAATCACCACCACCAGATTCAAGAAAGTGAACTGGGGAGGAAGGAATTTTGTCATCAGTACGGCCAGGCGCTGGAACAGTTACCCTCCATATCTTGGAGCCATTTCACCTGTGCTCACATTTAGGAAGGAGCTCAAAAAGTGTCTCTTTAGCAACTAATTGGTCCTAACTCAGCATGCTCGGTTTCAGCAAGCGCCATGACACCTACGGGTATATGCACGTTCTATAAATTTTACTAACAAAACATAACATATGAGTGATAGTAACAAAGTCCATCTGAGCAGATCTTACCGACCACTTCTCTCACCAAGCATGCCTGCTCAGGACCATGAACTGTAAACAAAATAGCAGACTGGATAACGCAGTGCTGTATCCATTTAAATAGATTTTGATAATTTGAAATACCAAAAAAAGACCTGCACAGTTGCTCAAAGCTGCACGCACACTGACAAAAGGTGAAGTACACAATTGCTTCAACGTAATATAAACATTTTTTGACTTGTGCTTATGTTGTTTGTCTATTGACTTACTTATATAGTATTGTGCAACATCATTTGATGTGTCTGTAAAACGTACCTTCAGTCCTCAATTTATGTCCTGAATTTTGACCCTTTGTCCTGAATTTTTACACTCACTGTCCTGAATTTGCACTCATGCCAGTTGGTCACCCTAAGCTGAGAGAGTCTTGTGCCCTTCTCAGGAAGAGTGGATTTAATACACAATATTACACAACTACCTGGCTCAAACTAAAGGAGACACTGTCTCCTCCTCTCTTGACCTGTGGCTTTATAAATAGCAAGGAGACAGTGCCCATTGGAGTCCACTCTCTGCCCCGTGCTTGATTTGTAAAAAAAAAAGAAAAAAGAAAAAAGGGCTGGGCCCTTGTCAGGAGGCCACCACAGTTTGCACCACAGGTTGCCACTGTACTTACACAACTGCTAACCATCACAGTGCTACAAGTGTGACAATTCAGACTGTTCGAGGCTGCCAAAGTATTAAGGATGGCTTATGTATATCCTTGGCCCCTAAATTGTGGAACTCCTTTCCATTGGAGATCAAGTCCTTTAGCAACCTCCTGAGCTTTAGGAAGAAGCTCAAAACGTGGCTGTTTGGGTAGGCACTTGAGTAAAACGACCCCTTGTTCGACACGTTATAGAGTTAGCGCCATGAAACCATTTGGTGTACGTGCGCTTTAGAAATACTTCCTATCATAACATAACATAACATTAAATTAAAAAACATCAGTTTTTCTGCTCATTTTTAAATTACACAAACAGTGCCACCATGTGGCATCTGTCATAAATGCAGGTTCAGGCAATTAATTGCCGGTGCTGAGCACGAGAAACCACTGGCTCAAATTAAGCACTGCTCCGCCCATGCTCTGCTCTCTTCAACAATCAATGATATAGAAACTATATTCAGTACATGAATGTTGTGACGCTGACATACACCTTCTCTATTGCTTTGCATTAAATGAGTCAGAGTTGACCTTCTTATAACGTCTCGCCTACAGATAGCTTTCTCTGTTTGTTGTCCAATACCTATTGTCTATTGTGTAATATACAGAATGGGATTTGGGTCAGCCCCTCGCTCATGATTGGATGGCAGCCTTAGCTATTTCAGTGCTCCTGAAGGGATGACTTTCTTCCTAATTCTTTGTGTTTATCCCACCCCGTACGCATAGCTTCTTTACCATAATTTCGAATGGCTGACGTCTACCCTTCCACTGTGGTTGTGAGGAGGCTAGTCTTTTTTATCTCTGATTCAGTGCTCCCTGGGGGTGTATTGCCTTCCTCCCTCCCTCCCGTCAGCTCCCTACCACCCCCAAATTACTCTGCTAACCCTCCCCAGTGCCTGCTTTATTTATTTATTTATACCTATTTATATAGCGCAGACATTACTCAGAGGTCCCAGAGTGCTTTACAGGAGAAATATTTGGTTACGTGGAAATTTCAGATGGTTCAAGATAGACAATACAACTATAAGCAGTTAAAATGTTGAAAATATAACAAGGAAACATTTAATGTACAAAAGCCTTAAAAAGGTTGAGTTAGTATACAGAGTCTACAAAGATGCACAGGGCCGTAAAACGTTGAGGTAGTATACAGCTGTAAAAAGGTTGAATTAGTATAGGAGTCTGTGCCAAGTTTTAGCTAAAGTACTGTTGGAAGAGAATGGCTTTCAGGTCTGTTTTGAAAGTTGTCAGCTAGGTAGTTGTGTGCAGATTTAGAGGTAGTGAATGGTTGCGCTTCTCAAGAAGCATTGCGCCATCAGTCATTCCCTTTTAACGGACAAAGGTTCAAGGAGCATTGCTGTGGCATTTCACGATGGTCTCGAGCTGCCTGATAGTTTTAGTTTGTCCACAAGGTAATGGGGAGTGGGTGTGTGCAGGCTTAATGAGTAAAGAAGGCAGTCTTGAAAATAGCCCTTGCGCCAATTGGCAAGAGTTGGAGGGTGATCAGCATTGGGGTAATCTGGTCATTTCATTTGGCCTCCGACACAAACCGTGCTGCCTAGGGTGGAATGGTTTGCATTGGGGTGAGATGGGTTTTGGGGAGACTGGTCAGAAGAGAGTTATGATAGTCTACTCTGAGAGCACCAGTGTATGAGCAAGATATGTAAGGTTTTGTTCTGGGATGTAACAGTGGATTCCCCACAAGAGACGTAGTTTATAGCAAGCATTTTGGCCATGGTGCTGATTGCGAATGTAGATAAAGTTTTTTGTTCAGTGTGACTCCGAGAGACATGGCACTGTCAACAATGGTGGGTTTACTGTTGAGGGTGTTGTATGTGTTCATCCAGGATTGTGGCAAGGTGTTGCTTTAGAAGGGTATATAAGGAGAAATTCAGTTTTAATAGGGTTTAGCTGTAGATTATGAGAGGTCATCCAGTCCTGAACAGAGTTTAGGGTGGTGGCGAGCAGCGAGATGTTGTTTTATGAGGAGACATTTAGATACAGGTGTGTGTCATCTGCATATTAATGATAGAAGATCCCTGACTTTTCTTTTTTTCTTAATTGCATGTGCAAGGGCCTGGAAGCTGCACACTGTTGCTGAGCTACTCGCTTTCCTATTTAGTGCTTCCTGGCACATGCCCCCTCTTCTGGCATTATACTTTTTAAAAACCTTTTTTCTCTTCGAGGGAATGGCAGCTGTACGCTGCTGCTGGGCCACTCATTCACTGTACATTAGTTTTTAAAGCATTTTTATTCCATGGCCTAGTGGCTTGACAATGCTACCAGGCCACTCGCATCTTTATTTTAGAGTTTGCACACATATCATTTTTTAAGAATTACCATTCAAAAATTGCTTTCTGCCATGCTGGAACAGTAAATTAAAAGTGTTAAAAAGGCACACTGTGTGTCATGACATAGAGGCATGAACGCATATGCAGTGGGGCAACCGTAGAATGCATTAAAAACATTTGTTTATGCGGCCATCGCTTGCATGCATGTGTCTATGCCGTGATGCATCAGCAGTCATTATGCCATTTTAAATGTACTGTTCCAATATGGTCAAAGACCAATTTAGAACAGCAACTTAAGCAAGACTTGGAAACGCCTAAAGGGATTTTCTTTGCTACTGGGTCTCGACTATTGGTTTTACCAATGCCTTATTTTGTTTTCCTCTTGTGGCTGCTGTGAGAAATTGGGTTACTCATTGAGCAGTAACCACAATACATTTCAGGGTGAGGCACAAACCCAAATGAACCATGTGCTCAACCCTTTGGTAGATTGGCACAAACCAGTCAGGCTAATGTGTAAAGTTTTTATGCAGCATTTCAAACACTAAGAAAGTGAAAACACAACACAAGAAAAATTCCACACCAACTCATAAAAAAGAGTGGCATTTTATAAATAAATAAATAAACGCCAAAATGCCAAAAATCCAGTCAGTAGAACCGGAGATATACAACTTTAAAGATTTAAGTGAAAATAGCAGCAAAATGCTAAAAGTGCCAATCGCGGCTATCTTCGTCAAGCAAGTCTGGAAAAAGTCACAATTTCAGGCTGACTGTGATGGAGGGTGGGTTGGATCAAGCACCAGGTTAGTCCTGCTAAACATTTACCTTCTCAGTCCAGTGCAAAGGGAGGGCTGCGAGGAGCAGAGCAGCATTGTGGACAGTCGTCTTTGTAGCGAGAAGACCAAGCTGGGTGTCACAGATGGGTGTCACGGAAATACAAAAATCTATTTTTCGTCGCAGATGGTTGGGCTGGAGCTTCGGGTGGTGCATCCCCGCAAATTGTCGATGCTGTAGTGTGAAGGGTCGGGTTGACAGACCTTTATGTTGGCGGGCTTTGCATATGAAAAGGATTTGGCACCAATGGGTCCATTCCCCGGTATCAAAGAGTCCAAAACAAATCAGTTCAGGTCCATTGAGGCCACACCAAGTGTCCAGAATCAGAGGGGCACCACTTTGGGGTCAGGAGCTAACTCCTCTTGGATCTCGGAGCTGGTTCAGGTGGTTGAAATCCTGTTATGCCACAATGGCTCTAAGTAGGAGGCCAGCAGACTAGCCCTTGGAGTCCTGGGTTCAGGTGCAGGTCCAATCCCTCTGACTCAGGCAGAAAGGCAGCAGGGCAGCAGTGCATCAAGGCTGTAGTCAAGCAAGGCAGCAGTTCAGAAGAGTGGCAGTCCTTTCAGAAGCACGTTAGTCGTTCTTCCTGGCAAAGTCTCCATAGGTCCAGAAGTGTACTTAAGAATTGGTGTCTGGGGTCCAATATTTATACCAGGTGCCTCCTTTGAAGGTCTAACATGTGCCCCCCCGCCCCCAGCTGAAGTGGGGAAAACTACCCAATCACCTGGGAGTTCTCATCAGTGAGGTGGAAATACCTGGACAGACCATCAGCATTGGAGCAGACTGTTCCAGGACAGTGTTCCACAGTATAGTCCAATTTCTGTAGGGAGATGGACCACCTCAACAGTTTGGGATTCTCACCCCTCATCTGCATTAGCGATTTGAGGATTATGTAGCATGTCTGAATCTGGAAGTGAGCAACCAACAGGTATGGTCTCAACTTCTTCAGTGCCCCCATCACTGCAAAGGCGTCCCTTTCTATTGCACTCCACCTCATTTCACGGGAAAATAACTTCCTACTGATGGAGGCTATAGGTTGATCCTGGCCCTTTTCATTCAGCTGTGAGAGCACAGCCTTTATGCCATGGTGTGAGGCGTCCATCTGCCCACTGAACTCCCTAGAGAAGCCAGGAGCCTTGAGGATCAATGCTGTGCACATGGCCCTCTTCAGTTTGTCAAAAGCATTCTGGAACACCTGCGTCCAGATAACCTGTCTGGGCTGCTTCTTAGAATTCAACCCTGTCAAGGGAGCAACAATGGTGCCATACCCCTCGACGAAGCTCCTGTAGTATCCGGTGAGGCCTAGGAAGGCTCTCACCTCCTCTGGGTCTTGGAGGGGTCCCAAGCCAGAATGGTTTGGATCAGGGCCTGGAGGGACTGCACCTTGCCTTGTCCCATTTGGTGGCCCAAGTGGACTGCTGCACCCAGCCCTATCTGGCACTTACTGGCCTTGTCAGTCAGGCCTGACCTCTGCAGGGCCTGAAGAACTTGCCTGAGGTGGTACAAATGGTCCAGCTGGACCTGAAGACAGAAATCTCGTCTAAGTGGGTCGCAGTGAAGTACTCCAACCCAGCCAGGGTCTGTTTGACAAACGTCTGGAAGGTAGGAGGGGCATTCTTCAAACTTAAGGGCATTACCCAGAACTGGAAGTGCCCTTTTTGGGTAGAGCACGTGAAACTCTCTTTGGCCCCCTCAGTCAAGGAAATCTGCCAGTACCCAGACGTTAAGTTACAGCTGCCAGCCGATCTATGCGCTCATCAGCTAGGGCGATGGTGTGGCTGTCCGTCTTATGAAGGCATTGAGTCCCCAGTAATCCATGCAGAACCTAAGTTCTGGTGTGGTACCTGGAAGAGCAGCCTTGGGGTCCAAGACCACGGGGCTGGACCAAAGAATGTTTGACTGCTCAATGACCCTTAGCTCCAGCCTTTTGGAGACTTACTCCCATTTGCTGCCTCTCATCTTGTCAGATAGTCTGTTGATTTTACTCTTTGCAGACATACTGTCACCAGTATCAATATCACGGGTGCATTATGTAGTGAGTTCTAGTGTAAGGGAGAAAAGTGAGGCAAATTGCCCCAGCAACTGGCAGCAGTCCCTCTGTTGCTCAAGGGTCAAGGTACAGGGGAGGCTGACACCCTCCACTGGCCTATTTGTTACTCAAAAGAAAGGGGGTTGGTGAGAGGTTCAATCTCCTCCTCCTCCTCTTCTCCATCATCTGTGGCCAGGATCATGGTTACCTCAGACCTCTTTAAGTGTGACTTGAGGCGATTGACATGCAAAACCCTTAAAGTGTTCCTGGGAGTCTTCTTGAGGTCCACCAGGTAAGTGACCTCACTTTTGCATCTGTCACCTCATAGGGCCCAGACCAGCGGTTTTGTGGGGCGCTAGTCTCCACAGGCTCCATAACCCACACTTTTTGGCCAGGTTGAATCCCAACCAAAGTGTCCTTCTGGTCCTACCACCGTTTCCTGACCCCCTGGCTGGTTTCTAGATTCTCTTTGGCGTTCCTACAGCACGCTTTATTTGCCGACATCCTAGGGGTTTTCCTGGGAGCTTGCTCTCAACCTTCCTTCACCAGACGGAGAGGCCCTCGCACAGAATGCCCTTAAAGAAGTTGAAAGGGGCTGAATATAATAACCCCCTTCTGTAATTCTTGTCTGTACTCAAACAACAGGCAAGACAAGAGGACGTCCCACTTCTGCCTCAAGGGCCACAATACATTTTTACTGGTGCATTTCATTGGTGTTAAATACAGCGGTGCTTAGTACAAACACTCCTTACTAGCGTTTGTATGTCAGAATGGTTAGTACAAATATTGTCTGAAAGAAAACTTGTTTCCTGAATGTTGTTTACAAAACTATTGACCATTAGTATAAATTTTCCATTATTAACTCAAATGGACGATATTTTTTGAAACAATACTTAGGACGCAGTTCTTCTCTCAGACAATATTTTGGGTACGATACTCCACTATCAAACCTTATTATGTAGGCAAGTCTGAGACAGTTTTAAAAGGAACTAGGATATATGTGTGTATTTTTTTGTTCAGTTATGTTGTGGTGGTGATGTAATGTGTTGGTTTTAGTGTGGTTGTTGTTTTGCATTCTGTTTTGATTAATGTGCCCTGTTACGTTATTGTTGTGTTGTTGAATTGCTTTGTGTTATGTCATTGTGGTGTCTTCTAATTTGCTCTGTAATCACTTTAGAGATTTCAACAAATGCTACTATATTTCCAGACCAGAGCAACACATTTCTCTACAGTTCACGTAACTCACAACCATTTGTCATAAAGAGAACAGCGGGAAGAGAGGAAAAGGGGAACTAACTGGAGACTACCTGAGTCGTCCTCCCTAGATGCACCTTATATAACAAATGTATCAAGGTGCCCCAAAGAAATCGTGTGGAGAAAAGGAGTTTTGTTTTTAATAAACAGATCCAGTAATCGCGTGCACTAATGATGACATCACCAGTCAGTGCGCGAAGCTGCATACCTGGCCTGTCTTCCTTCACCTAAGTGGGCCAGCTCAGATAGGTAACGCAACTGCTGAGGATTTTTTCTTTTTGATTAGGACCATGGCTCACGGGAGAAGGAAGAGCCCACATGACCCAAAATAAGTACTATCGGCGCCCACTGCCAACCAGAAGTACAAATTCAGCAGTCATATCTTTCCACATGGCCAGCATTGCCTCATATTTTATTTTGTATGCAAATGCAGGCCTCACTAAACCTATGAAGATGGTACAATGACAAATACAAATGCAAATTTACTATAAAACAAACATGTAGTTAGAAACTTAAAGAGAGGGTGATGTCGTTTTCCAGGGAAGAGGTTTTTTTAATTTCATCTACGGGTTTATTGCATCATTTCTGGCCTTATTTCTTCTCTGCGTGTTTTGTTTTGCTGGGACATTCGTTGACCTCAGTTGTTGTAACTGCTGATGCTAATGTGCAGTTGTGTTTAGTTAAGGCCGCAGTTCGAATAAATTAACCGAATGGGCCCGTCAGCTGCACCAGTGTTTGCAATAACAGTAACCCTGGGCGAAGAACTACGCTCCGTTCGCGGAGCTTGCGGAGTTTTGGCAACTCCGCGTTCCACGGAGAACGCGAAGCTGTCGATTACTCCGCGATCCGGTGCGTAGCGTAGTTCTCGCGCGCTGAATAACATTATCGCGTGCGCGGCAATGGCTTACCTTGGCCCGTCGCGACCGCCTGGGTAGGTTCGCGCGATATTTGACGCGATCACGCACTTTGGCAGTGCGAACGAGAAGATGAGTTCCCGAACATGTCTAACACAACGCGAACACGTTACTTGTGACCCAGAACAGGAAATAAGGGAACGCAAGCGGGCGGGACAAACCTCTTGAGTAACTTAGCGCGCTAGCTATCTCGAGCATGCAGGCAGCGCCCCGAACACGCGCACCGCGCTCCCGAAGACGAAAAACGGCGCGCGAACGGGTCTAGCAAGCAACTACGCATGTCCACGGAGCTACGCGTAGCTCGCGGAGTGCAAGTGCGTCTTCGCGTAGCTTCGCGGAGTGCGGCTACGCGAACTACGCCCAGGGTTAAATAACAGGTGTCACAAACTATCCAAACAATATGTATCAAAGTCCCTGGACAGGAGATACCAGACACAACATTCGACATTCATGCATGAATCACACTAATGTTACCTCCACTACTTCACTAACCGTGGACATCTAGTCACCAAAATGCCATGGGTAGTGAAAGTGACATCTCACACCATTTGACTCCATCGATTTTAGCACTTGTGCGGCCCAGTGTGACAATCTTTGTTGGTGCCCCCCAATAACCTCCTACTCCACGGAATCCCTCACTACCACCTTCCAACAGTGCCCCACATCTCTCCATAGCTCCTTATACGTCTACTCATACCAGTGTATGGTGGCAGAGCACTTTACATCACACACGCATTATACAGAGAGAATGAATCCAACTAGTGTAAATCAGCATATAGGAAATGTTAAGAGAGACAATACAAGAACCACATCATCCATACTGGTAGGCAGTATATTTGAAGAGTGCTTGGAGAGGAGATGCACAAACTCAGAATGTAAAACTTCACACAGTGGTTTGGGATGGCTTTATTTAAAATAATTTATTTTTACCCAAGCAAGCCCTTTTTAGCAATACTATGATAATGAAAAATGGAGAAAAAACATAATGTTCTAACTGAGAGGCTCGGGTCTCCTCCCTAGCCCTAAAGGGAAAAAGCTCACAAGGAAATGTTTTGAAGCTGGGGATGGTGCTAGCCAAACGGAGGGTTGCAATTAGATAGATGAGTCTGACACCCCCCACGGTGGTGAACTGAGCCAAAGATCTGCAGGAGTGGGCAGTGGCAGAGTTGATCTGGACGAAAAAGGTCGGGAGGTGACAAATTGGAAGATGATGCGATGACTTGGAAATTTAGGATATCAAGATTCCCATGGGTGGGGGGATCCCCTCGCAAGGATTTGAAAGGGCACAGACTGGACACACTAATTCAGGGAAAGTACCAATACATGGGAGTCGCCCGGAACTGTGGGAAAAACATAGTATCTGTGAGCCATGGTCTGACCTGGGGGATCTGATATAGTAGGGAAATGTTCTGCGACCAGTTAGGCGGAGCGCTGGGAGGGTAGTTTAAGTGTTATGGTTTGTTTTTTGTAAGAATATCGTTGATCGGTCCAGATCCAGTAATGTACCTCTTCATATGTGATACAGATGAAAATATGTTCTTCTTGAACGGAATGTGTAAATATCAATGTCATGGCTCCTGTGAAGTATACTGTTACCATACTTTGGTTGTGATTCTGGAGGTCACTAAATACAATAACAAATATTTAAAGTAAATAAAACCTGAGAGGCTCACCTCTATTTACTGCAGGGATGAAATGAATGGAATCGATGCTGGTTCCCAACTTCCCTCACCCACCTCTTTCGCCCAACCAGGTCAAAGCAAAAGAGGGAAGGTGGGGAAGGAGGGAAAACAAAAAAGGAAAGGAAGAAGGCGTAGACTCCACTGGATCGTCCGTTGGGGTGTCACTAAAGTTCCTAATGGGAAAGACACAAGGTAAGTACTTTTCTAGTGTACAAGTAACTGGCTGCATATATAAATACCTACTACTCTGTTAAAATACCTGTTGAATGATGCGATAATTGAGTGTAGGGAACAGGCTCAAGGAGAACGTAGGACACACTCAAATTTCTAGAAAAGAAATACAACCTTGGTATTTATAAGGACTACAAGAGTGTAACCTCAAACAAGAGTAGAACATAAACGTACCAACCTATGTCATAATCTCCTTAGGAGGTAATGAGACCCTTAGGAAAAAATCATCCGTAATGCCTGAGTTTGGGAAATACCAAAAAACTCATTTCCCAGGTCAGGAGATATCACAGATAAAAGAAATAGAGCAAAAACTGCAGGGTCAAACTAGGAAGGTTTGTGGACTACCTGTGAGCACTAATACAGTCTCTTTATCATAGCAAGAAGAGACGTAAGTAAATCAGAAGAAAACCAGAACCACACTTCCAATCAACTAACAAAGGACAGCTATCAGATAAGTGTGAAAATGCTGCAAGATAAGGAAAAGGAATATTATAACTTAAAGACACTGCTATTCTTTAAACACTTTCCTTTCCTTTTCCTTTCAGAAGCAGACTGCCAGGACATATAGGGTTAACCAAGCAGCAAAACCTGGAGGAAACTGTGTTTTCAGCCGGCAAGGGAGTTTGGAGATTTCTGCGGCTCCAGAAGAGCACCGTACCATCCAGAACTAAAGGGTTACTCCAATAGGCCACAAACGAAGACAAGAACGTCAAACCACTGCAGCTACAAACAAAAGAAGTCAGGTAAGGCATAAATCCAAGGCAGGTCTGGCCGGGTCCGTGCTGGAACGCAAAGAGCCTTTCTATTGCAGACCCCTCCCTTAAATACTCTCAGGCGCCGCCTTCACTAGCTGACAGGAATCAATGGGCGGGGTTCTCACCCGCGATCTCAGGCCGGTGAAGGAGTGCTGCCGCAGGCAGCATGACTCGCGGAGCACGACACTAACCAGGGGTCGCCAGCCTTTTCTGTTATAAGAGCTACTTATGTTTTTTTTTTTAAAACATAATTTATTGAAGGTTTTTCATCATACAGCAGCATTACGAATCTCAACACCCTCAGTCACCAAATATATCTTCAGTTATACTCCAACATAGTCAAGTACTTACCCCCCTCCCTCCCCCAAATGGTGCGGGCGTGTAATTTCAAGAGGATGCATCATGTGCTGTGCAGCTGTCAGTGAAGGGTACTCAGCCTAATGGAAACTCTAGTTGTTATTCTTGCATTCCTAGTGCTCTAGCTTCCTCGTCTATCTGTAGGTCTGATAAGGCCTATACTAATGCTTCCCTTGCTCTTGCGTGCTCCAAGGCCTTTTCCTGTCTGGAGCGCTGGGCCTGCCTCAGCCGAACAGTGCTCTCGCTCTTCGCCCATTTACAAAACTCCGCCCTCCAACGCTTATAGGATGGCCCTTCCTTTGATTATCCGTGCAGGGTGATTTCTCTCTTCGCTAATATGAGCCCCAAGTCTATAAATGTACTCGTTATTTTTGTCTTAGGTGTGTGGGGGAACCAAAGTAACACACATGTAGCTATGTCATAGGTCAGATCTCTGCTCGTGACTTCATTTAAAAGTGCTCCCACTTATATCCAGTAGTTCCCTATTCTCGGGCAGTCCCAGAGCATGTGTTCCAAGTCGGCTCCCCCCTTCAAACAACTGGGGCATGCTGCGTCTTGCGCCTGGAAGTACTTCTGAATCTTCCCCGGTGTCAGATAAGCCCGGTGTACTATGAAGAACTGTATCAGTTGAAGTCTCACATTTCGTGTACCCTTCCACGCTCTTCTGATGATATGCCCCCATGTCGTGTCCGGTATTGGTCTACCTATCCCTGTCTCCCATTTGGATTTCAAATCAGCCAATGGTTGCAACCCTTCGTGTAACATTCTGGAGTGGAGGCACGTAACCGCCTTAAAGGTCCCTGATGCCATTACCACATATTGGCATGCCATTGTAGTCTTAGGCTCTGCTTGCCCCTCTCTCCAATGCCTCCGAATCGATGCTACTACCACGGCATGGATCAGGAAGTCACCTGTCGGGAGGTCATATCTCTCTTGTAATGCTTGAAAAGACAGCAACTCTCCCTCCTCATATAAGTCACCTACCATCTGAATTCCCAATTGCTCCCAGTCCTCGAGAGCAGACCAGTCACTACCATCAGGAAGTGCCGTCAGCATCCCCAACGGGATCTCCGGAGCATATGGATGGAGGACTCTCGCCTTACGCTGGCTACAATTCCAACATGACCGCAGAGTACTCTCCTCCAGTGACAAGTCCCTGGGTAGAAGCACCTGTTGACCTGTTGTAGGACTATATATGAGAGGATATGCCTTTGCATCCCTGTACCTCTCATATGATCAGGGTCCCTGAACTCCATTGCAATCGCTTGTGTGAGAACCTGTAACTGTGCCGCTAAATAATAAAGTTCAAAGTCCGGAACTGCTAGTCCCCCCTCCAGCTTCGGGCGCATCAGTTTGTCCAGTGCTATCCGCTGCCTACCAGTTTCCCATAGAAAGCCTATAACCATTGTTCTCAGATCCCTGAACACCACCGGTGGGACCTATACGGGGAGCGTCCGTAAGTAATAAAGTAGCCGCGGCAATGCCACCATTTTAAGTAAGGCTATCCTCCCCAGTACTGATAATGGGAGCGTGGACCAGAATGCCAGGTTCCCTTTTAAGGCCCTTATACAACACCCTATGTTCCCTTCCAGGACATCCGTGGCGTCGTGATAGATCCGGACCCCAAGATAAGTAAAGCATCTCGGTTCCCATTTTATGTTTTGGGGAAGGGCTGGAGCCACCGTACATGGCCGTATCGGAAGCAGGCTTGTCTTACTCCAGTTTACTTTAAGCCCGGAGAAGTCTCCAAACCTAGTCATTAGAGTAATCGCCCCCCGCAGTGCCCCCGTGTCTTCCAGGTATAAGAGTAGGTCATCAGCATACAACGAGATACGATGCGGTATCTTATTCCGCTACAGTCCGTCAAAGCTCAACCCTAGTCTCGCCTGCACCGCTAGGGGCTCTATTGCCAGTGCAAACAACAGCAGGGATAGGGAACATCCCTGTCGTGTTCCCCTTAGGACCGGATACTGGCCAGATATCAGTTTACCCAGGCTCACCCTCGCCACCGCCGAAGAATACAAAACTTTAACCCAAGACCCAAACAGCGCACCCAGATAGAACCGTTCCAGTACTTTATAGAGGTATGTCCATTCTAGGCTATCAAAAGCTTTTTCTATGTCCACTGAAAGCCCCGCCGGTGTGTCGAGATCACGATAATCAGTGCCCATTATCCTCATGAGCCGTCATATATTCGTGGAAGTGTTCCTAGTCGGAATAAAGCCAGCCTGGTCTGGGTGGACGCGTGCGGTAATAGTCTAGTTGCTAGTATCCTACTCAGTATCTTATAATCCGTTGTCAACATGGACAACGGTCTATATGATGTTACATCCTCTCCATTCCTGCCTGGTTTTAAGAGGGGAATAATCAACGCCTTGCGCATGGTGGACGGCAGCCGACCCAACTCCCTAGCCTCCTTATATACGTCAAGGAGACGAGGAGCGAGCAGATCTATATACAGTGCATAGAATTCAACCGGCAATCCGTCTACTCCCGGTGTTTTGTTCCGAGCCATGTGCTTGATTGCACTGCGGATCTCATCTAATGTAACATCTCGTCCCAATAGTTCAGCCTGTTCCTCTTCCAAGTGTGGAAGCTGGAATTCCTCCAAATAGTCATCTATTGCTTCTCCCTCCACTCGTACGCTACTCTTATAAAGTAATTCATAGTAGCTCAAGAACCGTGCCATAATCTCGTGTTGGGTATAAACTATAGTGCCTGTTTCTGTTTCCATAGTCAGCACTGGGCAACCTCTAGGCGTCTGATCAGCCAGCCATGCTAACAATGATTCGGCTTTATCTCCTTCCGCGTGCACCCTTTCTGTATAATTCTTATAGTCGAAACTGCGCAATCTCTCTACCTCTGTCGCTGCTTGTTCCTTTGCTTCTAGTAGTTGTGTGTGCAATGTTGGTTGCTCTGGTCATTGTTGTTCCAGCTCCCTCAGTTTCCCCTCAGCTTTATCTACATCATTTAACAGCACTTTCCTCATCCCTGCATATTTGCTGATACATAGCCCTCTAACCATCACCTTGAAGGCGTCCCACTCTACTGCTCTAGAAGAAGCCGTTCCCTCATTTTCTGCAAAATAGTGTTCTATACCTTCCTTTATCGCCGTCCGGTATGCCTGATCGTCTAGTGTTTCTGGACGTAAGCGCCACGTAGGGATGGATTACCTAGTCATCTCCCAATTAAGAGATATCAATAAAGGGTTGTGATCGGATATGGTCCTGGCCAGATATTCGGACCGTCTCACCATTGAGGACAGCGATCGCGAGCACAGGATCACATCTATTCGAACATGGAGCTCATGTAGGGCCGAAAAAAAAGAGTAGTCCCTATCCCTTGGGTGCTGATTACGCCAGATATCCACCAAACCCCACGTTATAAGAGCTACTTATGTTCAACGAAAATCATCATGAGCTAGTAATATTATTAGTGTTGTAATAGTGACCTCATCAGACAAGATTATGTTAGCGGTCAGCATATGCAAAATTACCAGCAGTCAGGCGCAGCCGGCACAGGCAACAGCGGTGATGCGGGAAAGTCGACAGACCGGATAGGGAAAGTAAAATAAATAAAAGCACTTACCTTGTGCTCGAATGGTTCGCCCATTCATCAACAACGGGCATACAGAAAAAGATTTGAAGTGTATAGTCTTGAGTGTAATGAAACCAAAGTCACGAGGGGGTGACCTTGAAGTGACCCTCACTAAAAGAGAAGCATACTTGATCCTCAAATTTAATACAGCAACGCGAGGTTTAAATGAAATGTCTGAGATCAGCAGATTATATGTCCAGCTTGTCTCCTCATTCAAAATTCCGATTCCGCCTTTGGAGACAATGCAAGCCAACATAACATGATTACGAATAAAGGATTAACGAAACACATAATTTCCATGAACTAGGAATTTTCATGCTAAAAAGCTACATATACCAGCATGCAATAAAAATGCAAAGCAATAACGAGGCTTGGAGATGCCTTGTTATATAAAATTGAATGTGTGCCTGTGTTACACATGCTCACTAGCAACGATCAAGGCATCACTGAGAATCAAACACAAATACAGATCAAGAAGTACATATACCAGCATGCAACTTGGCTAAAAACGGAGCCCCACTCATTAAGTCTGACTCATTGACACTAGAGTGCTTAGAACGGATTTTCCTGCCAGAGGAGCCAGCAGCCAGCAGACAAGTGCAACAGTGGATGGAACGACGAATTCAAAAGAAAGTAAGAACAGCGTTTTTATATTTCTTCCTCTCCAATGCCCACAAATATTGTCATGGAAACAGCAACTCTTTTTTTTTTTTTTTGCAGAGTTTTATATAGCGCGAACTAGACCCGAACCGAATCAGGTATCTGAGCGCTTTACATAGCACCAGTTACGCTACATGAGGACACACTTTCATTTTAGGCACGGGGAGATTAAGTGATTTGCCCAGAATCACAGGAGTTTTTGGCGTCGTTACCGAGACTCGAACTCAGATCCCCAGGTCCGAGGTTGAGCGCCTTAGCCGTTAGGCCAACTCCTCTCCCCAACTCTTATTGTTTATGTTCAAACCGCTGGTCCAGCACAGACATATAATATAAGTCGTTTTTGCTCCCCCACGGCGATTTGAAAAACAATGTTGGAACAATGATGTTACACACTGAGTCACTTGCAGCCATCAAAGGGCAGCACCCTGGTAACACACAATTAGGAATGCAAACGCTCATTTCTAAAAAGCCTGCTAAAACAATGTACTGTGTTTGATCGACCACCATTCCACGCGGCTTAATAAATACTAACACAGGCTTCCTACTCAAATTTACAGACAGAAATTTGCACAACTGTCCATTCTGGCATCATGAAGCGGTTATGTAAATAAGCAATGAGTAAATGAACAACAAGCAAGCCAAGGTATTTACGATACACAATTTAATATTCTACATAATGTGGAGCAAGGGCATTCAGGAGAAAGGGTTTTAATTAGCACTAATGTATTATTATTTACCGAACGGTCTCAGTCTAGGGCCAGAGGAGAACCCCATTGCTGATAAACGGGTATGGAAATTGCTGACAATACAAGATCTCTTGAGAAGTAAACCTTGAAGAAAAGGACTAGAGAGTGCGAATACTGGTAGATGATGATTATTCCACGATACATCTAAGTCAAATTTGCAATCCCCAGGAGCTACCACTAGCAAACGGCACCTTTCAGTATCAGTGATTTAAAACCTCTGCTTGTTTTGTTCTAGAACAAATGACAGGCAAGATGATTTTTCTCCTTGGTTAAGTCTTTTAACATATTATCAATGTCTTTTGTTAATATTCTCAGTTTCTTTAAATATATGTGACAGTATAATACGCCATCTGTTTGTAACATATCTGTATGTACATAAATGAAAAAAGTGGTTCTTTTATGAGATGTTATAAGCTACAATATGTGTTGAAATGAATGCAAATATTGTGAATAAATGTAAGGGCCAAGGAGATTAAATTATTGGACCATGTCTAGGAGTTATTTACCATTGCAATCAGGCAGCTAGGTTTTTCTTTTTGGTTTACACATAAAGGAGGCTTAATCTAGCTGTTCATAAGGGCCCAACCCCCTCAAATATGTTACATTTCTGAAAATTTATTTTCTGAAGCTGTAATCATAAATTCCATTTTGTCATTAAAGAAGATTTAATATTACAAGTCCATAGGTACCACACATGACAGATCTACTCCCTCTCAATCAGGAATATTAACTTATTAGATGTAATAAGAAATCTCAAATGTTAACCCATGCAAGCGGTAGCTCTCACAGTAGTGAAAAACGGCTTTAGGAGTTTTTCACTACCAGGACATGTGAAACTTTGAAGTACATGTCCTACCTTTTAGTTACACAGCACCCTGTCCTATGGGCTTAAGGGTGACCTATATCCAATAAAAAGGGAGTTTAAGGCTTGGCAAGCGGTTTAAATGTCAAGATGACATGGCAGTAAACCTGCACCCAAAGGCCCTGCAGTGACAGGCCTGAGACATGTTTAAAGGGCTACTTAGGTGGCTGACCCAATCAGTGCTGCATGCCCACTAGTAGCGTTTAATTTACAGGCCATGGTCACAGATAGTGTCACTTTACTAGGGACTTATAAGCAAAGTAAATACGACAATTGTGGATTAACCAATGTTACCATGTTTAGGGGAGTGAGCATGTGCACTTCAGCACTGGTTAGAAGTAGTAAAGCGCCCAGAGTCCTAGAACAAACAAAAATTGTTCAGCAAAAAGTGAGGCAAACAGGCAAAACGTTTGGGGGCAGATCACCCTAAAGCTAACTGGACTAACATTCCAAGAATGTTATTTGCCAATCAATCTATAAACACATAAAACCAAATACAGAAACACAGTATCTTGAAAAAGCAATTATACAAGATGAAGTAAATCATATGAAATATAAGCAGTGACTGCGTCATTGACATGGATCACTGTAAGTGTTTTTAAAGGCAGTGTTGAGAAATCGATCAGTGTTTTTTGCAGTAAAGTTAAGGACAAGAATATAAGGCAAGGTGTGGACCCTTTGCAAAGACATGTTGAATTACTGCATGGGCTAGCACTGACAAGACCTGGCCTATGTAAAGCCATGGGTAAATGTGAACATTGTAAACGCTGGTGAGGCTCGGCATTTTAGGGACTAGCCTCATGGTAACAGCTATATGTCAGGAGAGGTAGAGAAGGGCTTACCCTAGCATCCTACCCAACCTACCCCAAAAGCAGCAAATGGACTACTGGAACTTGATGCAGATGCGCTTAGCCCTCTAACAGTGTGCAGGCGCTATTTGTGAATAAGAGGCCTATGAAACAATTCACACAGGCTGCCTTTGCATGAAGTGACTCCCAAGCACAACCAATAATATCTGAAGAAAAGTCGACATCAAACATTGGCAGTTCTACATTCTTCCAATAGGTGGTGTGCTACATGTCTGCCTACGTGCATTGGTGTCTTGGCACGGGAAGAAAAAGATATTGTATTCTATTTGCATTTATGCAGCATTCATGTAAATGATGAGAGAAGGAGCTCCCGAGCTAGGGCGCTACTTTGTGGGAGAGATATAGACGGAAGAGTATGTGCCCTACTGCAAGTTATATATGTAGTGTTTTGATGCTGTGTGGGTGGTCCAGAGTTGTGAACTTACCATGTTTTGTTTCTGCATCCACGTGTGAATCTGAAAAGAATGTCGTGAGAGGGAGGATGCTTAAATATCGGATGTTTCTGCAGGAATGGATAGAATGTGTGCTAATGCTGCTGGGTTAGAGAGGGGAGTGTTTTGGCGTGGTGTGTGTATGTCAGAGATAGCTAAACCCTTGTCACAGCAAGCATTTAGCTGCCCTTATACGCGGGGGCACAAGAGGAAATGCATGCTTATGCATGCAGAAGGATGCTACCTTTGCAAGGTGTAATCTTACATCAACTATAGTATATTCTCTTGCACACACAGAGGAGTGCAGAGAGTAAACCACAGGAATGACATTATGCAGCGAGCCAAAGTTAGCCCTCTGATGGGTCAACAGTGGAGTGGTGGAGGAGCAGTTCTGACCAGCTATTTTATGTCTGAGTATTGCAAAGAGGTGGATCGTACACAGCCCATCATAGTCTACTTCAATAGGTCCAATGCAGACCACAAAGTAGCAAAAACATTGTCGGATCATCCTTAATTAATGTCAGTGAGGGCACCTAGGTGACAGGAATCAACCATGTACAGCGACTGAGGAGAAAACTACTTTATGAGTGGCCATAGCATATTCCTGAGAAGACAGCCTAGAATGGAAGGATTCAGCCCATCTGAATTGGCATTATATAACTAACATGCTGGATAGGCTGCAAAGTGCACACAGTAGCGACAGAGCAGCAGCCAATGAGAATAGATTTACAACCAGTTATGCTACGCGGAATCCACAGAGGAGCACAGGAGGACCAGCCCAGATATCTAGGAACTATACAACCAGCCCGGCGATATCGGCTGCAGAGTCCAGCCAGGTGTAACAGGGCAGCAAACCTCATAAATTAGTATTATTCATAAACATACCTTATTGGCTCTGGAGTCCACCCAGGAGCCACAGTTGGGTAACCCATGGAAATTTTCGTTACAAAGTAGTTCCAAGAGCTAAACAAAAGCAAATCATAGGAATGAGAATTATACAACCAGAAATGCTATATGTGTAGAAGGCCTACCCAGGAGCGGAAGAGAAGAAACCCACTCAAATGATCATGATGCAGCCAGCCACAGTATATGGCCTGAAGGTTTCAACCAAGTGTCACAGAAGAGCAAACCAAGGAATCACGAGGCATCACACTTCCATGGGTTTGTAGGGTCCATCCAGAAGCAGTGATACTGTAGCCCATTGATGCAGTGACCTTAGAGAACCAAGAAGAAAGGGCATACAACATTGATTGTGTGTAAGTTATGGAACATGAGTGGGGAGGAAGCAATGAAGTTTCAGGATAAAAGTGAGCGGGGAAAGAAGGCAGGAGTTCCATGCCCATAGGCTCAAATAGGGAAGTCACATCAAAGACACTATTACAGGACAATAAAACACAATACTTAAGCCACTTGAGGAGTTTTCACCTGTACAGGCAGGCACTAGAAAGGTACCTCCAAGAATTAGTACATTGTCCCATTGCTCACCACTTGAACATGTTGTGGAGTGCAAGTTAGAGACCCCATATCTTGTTTTTCCTGGCAATTCTAGCAATTTTCCCGGCAGAGGAGATTCCTCTGATGTGGTGGAGGTTCAGTTGCTATAGATCAGATTTCACACCACCGATTTTGGCAGATATACCTCTGAACAGGAGCAAAAGGATAGCGCAGTCAGCAACGTTTTTGTGGCAGGATGTATACCTATAGGTCTCACTCTAAGTCAGTGGAATCCATGGTTGTGGCGCAAACGTTAAATCTGTGACTTTAATGGGCAGATTTTTTTTTTTAATGACACAGCTCTGAGGCCCTTTTTATAAGTTGACGGGTTATTTGTGGCTTGCACCCAGCATTTCCATTACCAGGAGGTTTGGCTGCTGAAAGCACCCGAAATCTTCCTGGTGGGAAGGTAACAGCTAGCTGTGTATAAGAGCTCTTTTTACACCACCAATTATAAATCACATCTAAAACCAACCACGTGCGCGCTCCCACTGTCAGGCAGTGGACTTTATAAGGGAGGGAGCAAACGTGCGCGGTCAAAAAAGTTCTGGTGCTTCTAGCGGATTCGTTAGTTTGTTTAATCGAGCGTCGTTCCTGAAAGCCTTTTCCACTGTCTCTTACAATTAATATCCCTTCCTGGGCTTTCCCTGGTTGTGGCGTTTTTTCCGCGAGCTGCCAAGGCCTGGACATTGCGCAGAACAGTTTTTGTCGGTGGGAGCAGAGGAGCTCGCGAGCAGCCGTAGCTTCCACGCGCACCAACTAGAACTCAGGGACCGGGCAGAAGCGCAGCCAACGCCTGGACCGGCGCGAGAGGCAGCGGGCAAGCGGTGTACCGATCCCGACCCGGGGTAACAGCTGCAACCACTGGTGGTCAATATTGTTCAGCTGCGCCGTGTGTACTGCTCTCTGGCAAGCGTCACAAAATCCTCTCACGTCGTCCCTTGTCGAGATGAATGCTGGAAAGAGGTGAGCGATGCCCCTAGGTGGAAATGTTACCGAACATGGCGAGAACCGTCCTTAATGCACTACAGAGGCATGTTGAGAGAGTGCTGTTGTTGTTTAAAGTTCAAGCTTGTTTTTGAATCGGTAACAGCATGAAGCGCTATATAAGTATGCTGAGTTATTTTTTTAACGTTAATTCATTCTTTTCAGTTATATTTAATTATATTCCTTTCCTTTCCGTCCTCTTCTACTATTATTCTTTACTTTATTATTATCGAGTGTTTAATTGTTTTATGTGAATTTATTAAGATACTGCACTGTGCCGATGTAATTATTTTACTGCATTTATGAAGCACTTTTATCCAAATCGGTAATTACAAGAAAAGGCAGAGCACAGCACAAAACAAGAGACTTTAGGACATGAACAAACAAGAAATGGTTCACTGTTTTCTGTAGAATGGAAAATACTAAATTCTTAATAATTTGCACTATATGTGTGAACTCTCAAAGCTTAGTTTATAGTTTATTCTGCCTTAAACACAAGGTTTCACAACATTTTCCAGTTAGTGATCGGTGGGTTAGTGATAAGACATTCAGGGGCATATTTACAAGCCACAGGAACATCACTTTTTCCGACGTTCCTGTGGCGACGGGCTTCGCCTTATTCACAAAGCAGCGTTAAACCACTTAACGAGGATTAACTACGCCTTGTGAATAAGGCCACCTTTTGACTTTACACTTAGTGCGATAGGGGTGGGCAATGGGTGTTGGGGTGGGCGTTCTGCCACAACACCCATTGATTTTGGCACTGCCCCATATGTAGACGGGTGGCATAAATCTGGGGCAGCGCCAAAATTAAGACCAGGGAACACCTGGTCTTAACCTGGCAAAACGAGGAGAAATGCTTTATTTCTCCTCGGTTTTGCTGTTTCTATGTGTGCTGCACAATGCAGCACACAAAGAAACAGCAAAATGCCATTGATTGTTTATGTGCAGGAAGGTGTCCCTTCCTGCACAAAAACAATCATTAATACAAATGACGAGTTGCAACTTCTTTTGTGCTGCATTCAGCAGCACACATAGAAATTACAAAATGCCATTACTGATTGTTTCTGTGCAGGAAGGGACACCTTCCTGCACATAAACAATCTTTCCCTTCAACACAGGCACCCTTGACCAATGGTGCAAGATTGCCTGCTTTGGCGCTAGGCAGCTATATTTGCAAAAACAACAAGTGATGGACTGAATGTGGATCAATGTCACACACTCCCCCAGTCAAAAGATCTGGGCCCAAATCCATCGTTTTTTTGCACTCCACACCACCCTGGGTTAGACAATGGCGATATGCAAATCAGCTCTGACCCTGTTGCCCCATGGGAACAGTCCAGTCCGAACTACAAAAGCCATGTCCTTCCCAGAACGGAATCAAGCATCCGAGGACCGGACCGGTTTCGAGGTAACACCTCTCTTCAGCCCGGCTAGCTTGACTCCAAGTGGTGTGGAGTGCCTGGGACCCACGTCTGGGCATCCCCAGCGCACTTAGGGCGGCAATTGCAAAAACAACAAGTGATGGACTGAATGTGGATCAATGTCACACACTCCCCCAGTCAAAAGATCTGGGCCCAAATCCATCGTTTTTTTGCACTCCACACCACCCTGGGTTAGACAATGGCGATATGCAAATCAGCTCTGACCCTGTTGCCCCATGGGAACAGTCCAGTCCGAACGACAAAAGCCATGTCCTTCCCAGAACGGAATCAAGCATCCGAGGACCGGACCGGTTTCGAGGTAACACCTCTCTTCAGCCCGGCTAGCTTGACTCCAAGTGGTGTGGAGTGCCTGGGACCCACGTCTGGGCATCCCCAGCGCACTTAGGGCGGCAATTGCAAAAACAACAAGTGATGGACTGAATGTGGATCAATGTCACACACTCCCCCAGTCAAAAGATCTGGGCCCAAATCCATCGTTTTTTTGCACTCCACACCACCCTGGGTTAGACAATGGCGATATGCAAATCAGCTCTGACCCTGTTGCCCCATGGGAACAGTCCAGTCCGAACTACAAAAGCCATGTCCTTCCCAGAACGGAATCAAGCATCCGAGGACCGGACCGGTTTCGAGGTAACACCTCTCTTCAGCCCGGCTAGCTTGACTCCAAGTGGTGTGGAGTGCCTGGGACCCACGTCTGGGCATCCCCAGCGCACTTAGGGCGGCAATTGCAAAAACAACAAGTGATGGACTGAATGTGGATCAATGTCACACACTCCCCCAGTCAAAAGATCTGGGCCCAAATCCATCGTTTTTTTGCACTCCACACCACCCTGGGTTAGACAATGGCGATATGCAAATCAGCTCTGACCCTGTTGCCCCATGGGAACAGTCCAGTCCGAACTACAAAAGCCATGTCCTTCCCAGAACGGAATCAAGCATCCGAGGACCGGACCGGTTTCGAGGTAACACCTCTCTTCAGCCCGGCTAGCTTGACTCCAAGTGGTGTGGAGTGCCTGGGACCCACGTCTGGGCATCCCCAGCGCACTTAGGGCGGCAATTGCAAAAACAACAAGTGATGGACTGAATGTGGATCAATGTCACACACTCCCCCAGTCAAAAGATCTGGGCCCAAATCCATCGTTTTTGGAGTCAAGCTAGCCGGGCTGAAGAGAGGTGTTACCTCGAAACCGGTCTGGTCCTCGGATGCTTGATTCCGGTCTGGGAAAGATATGGCTGTTGTAGTTCGGACTGGACTGTTCCCATGGGGCAACAGGGTCAGAGCTGATTTGCATAAAGCCATTATCTGACCCAGGGTGGTGTGGAGTGCAAAAAAACGATGGATTTGGGCCCAGATCTTTTGACTGGGGCAGTGTGTGACATTGATCCACATTCAGTCCATCACTTGTTGTTTTTTGCAATTGCCGCCCTAAGTGCGCTGGGGATGCCCAGACGTGGGTCCCAGGCACTCCACACCACTTGGAGTCAAGCTAGCCGGGCTGAAGAGAGGTGTTACCTCGAAACCGGTCCGGTCCTCGGATGCTTGATTCCGGTCTGGGAAAGATATGGCTGTTGTAGTTCGGACTGGACTGTTCCCATGGGGCAACAGGGTCAGAGCTGATTTGCATAAAGCCATTATCTGACCCAGGGTGGTGTGGAGTGCAAAAAAACGATGGATTTGGGCCCAGATCTTTTGACTGGGGGAGTGTGTGACATTGATCCACATTCAGTCCATCACTTGTTGTTTTTTGCAATTGCCGCCCTAAGTGCGCTGGGGATGCCCAGACGTGGGTCCCAGAGGCACTCCACACCACTTGGAGTCAAGCTAGCCGGGCTGAAGAGAGGTGTTACCTCGAAACCGGTCCGGTCCTCGGATGCTTGATTCCGGTCTGGGAAAGATATGGCTGTTGTAGTTCGGACTGGACTGTTCCCATGGGGCAACAGGGTCAGAGCTGATTTGCATAAAGCCATTATCTGACCCAGGGTGGTGTGGAGTGCAAAAAAACGATGGATTTGGGCCCAGATCTTTTGACTGGGGGAGTGTGTGACATTGATCCACATTCAGTCCATCACTTGTTGTTTTTTGCAATTGCCGCCCTAAGTGCGCTGGGGATGCCCAGACGTGGGTCCCAGGCACTCCACACCACTTGGAGTCAAGCTAGCCGGGCTGAAGAGAGGTGTTACCTCGAAACCGGTCCGGTCCTCGGATGCTTGATTCCGGTCTGGGAAAGATATGGCTGTTGTAGTTCGGACTGGACTGTTCCCATGGGGCAACAGGGTCAGAGCTGATTTGCATAAAGCCATTATCTGACCCAGGGTGGTGTGGAGTGCAAAAAAACGATGGATTTGGGCCCAGATCTTTTGACTGGGGGAGTGTGTGACATTGATCCACATTCAGTCCATCACTTGTTGTTTTTTGCAATTGCCGCCCTAAGTGCGCTGGGGATGCCCAGACGTGGGTCCCAGGCACTCCACACCACTTGGAGTCAAGCTAGTCGGGCTGAAGAGAGGTGTTACCTCGAAACCGGTCCGGTCTTTGGATGCTTGATTCCGGTCTGGGAAAGATATGGCTGTTGTAGTTCGGACTGGACTGTTCCCATGGGGCAACAGGGTCAGAGCTGATTTGCATAAAGCCATTATCTGACCCAGGGTGGTGTGGAGTGCAAAAAAACGATGGATTTGGGCCCAGATCTTTTGACTGGGGGAGTGTGTGACATTGATCCACATTCAGTCCATCACTTGTTGTTTTTTGCAATTGCCGCCCTAAGTGCGCTGGGGATGCCCAGACGTGGGTCCCAGGCACTCCACACCACTTGGAGTCAAGCTAGCCGGGCTGAAGAGAGGTGTTACCTCGAAACCGGTCCGGTCCTCGGATGCTTGATTCCGGTCTGGGAAAGATATGGCTGTTGTAGTTCGGACTGGACTGTTCCCATGGGGCAACAGGGTCAGAGCTGATTTGCATAAAGCCATTATCTGACCCAGGGTGGTGTGGAGTGCAAAAAAACGATGGATTTGGGCCCAGATCTTTTGACTGGGGGAGTGTGTGACATTGATCCACATTCAGTCCATCACTTGTTGTTTTTTGCAGGCAGCTATATTTAGCACCAGTGCTAAAGGAATGGCAGGGGTGCACCTTATTCTTGTGAATACAGTGCATCCCTGTGTTTGGAAACTGTCAGAGCACGGTGTTAGCCTTCTTGGTCGTGCTCCAACAGTTTCCTAGTAAATATGCCCCTCAGTCTTCTGACTTGCAGTGACTTTCTTATGGCATCAGTGCTTTGCTTTGCAGTGCTATCTACATTTCACAGCATTAATATAAACATGAATACTGATATTTTTCTGCATTTGTTGATGTTTAGTCCATATTAGAATTTTACAGTGAATTTTTTATGTTGGTTTTGTGTAATCGTATAGCTGCAACAAGTTAATATTCTAGAGGAGTGACTCAAGGTCAACTCCATCGTCACATCACTTTGCAACCTGGAAGACTGTCCAAGCTGCAATACTCTTTCCCCCACACTACATTGCGCAGTGCCTGTTAGCATGTGAATCATTTCAGCCCATTATGCACAGCTGCAAAGCACAAGCGCATGACATAGTGTAGACCAGTGATCTGTTGTTCTGCTGTTCAGCAGTTCTGCTATGCACCTCATGCATGGCTTGATGAACAGAAAGGTGTTTAATTGGGGCTGGTCGGTAAATTCAGGCCCTTTTATTTTGCGAGATCTAGATGCCCTAAGTCTGTGCCCCTGTGTCCCTGCTAAGAATGGCGACATGAGATTGAACAGTGTTTATTTTACTGCTTTCTGGACCACAGAAAATGTATAATTTGAAATTATTTTGAAATTGTGTTCTGTTGTCTGTGGCTTGAGCAAAATCCATTATTTATGCCAACAGGTGGACGAGCCAGTGACAGCTCGAGCCAGATGCCTAGCTCTGGTTCATCTAGAAGTTCTCTTGAAGCCCTGAGTGAGCTAAGCTCTCCATTGGATTCTGCTTGCCACCCACACTCTTAACTAGTGCAGCAAGAATTTAATAAAAGCAGTGGCCTTTCATTTATAATGGGCGAGAGAAGGAGATACTCATCTAGTGGTTGGGTTGTACAATCAGTCCCAACTTCCCTGCTTAACCAAAGTGGGTGATCCTAGAGAAATATTTTATTTCACCATGCTTTGTTTGTCTTCGTGAAAGTACCTTCAGATACCTGAGTTTAGGATGTGCGCTGTATGAAAACCTCCTGTGTTTGATTTAATAGACTATAATGTTGCTCTATGTATATGAAGAATCCATGAAATTTGATCAAAGCATTTGCAATATCCACTTTCACATTCTAATTTAAGATTGTGGCCAATGTTCAAAAATGGATGTTTTGGAGATTTCTCCAGTGGTGCAGTGGGGGCTCTGGGCCCAGGTTTGGAAAAGCTAGTCTTCTGGCCGTCTTTAATGCTACACTTTGGGAAGGTTCATCTGTCTTTCGGCTCACGTGAGTTATAGTAATTGGACATCATCTTTTGTCATAGGTTCAACAGAAACCATGTGTTAATTAATTCTATTTATCAATGGAAATTGTAGTAAGAGTTGGGGACCCTATAATTAGATGGCCATTGCTCTTGATTATCATAAAAGACAGAGTAATTTTTGTTTGAATCTGATGCAAAGGGCTGTTTTAAATGATCACATTTTAAGTAGAATGGAATTTCGATGTTCTCTTAATTCTGCATCTTACATCGATTTGAGCTCCATTTTCGTTTAAAATTTCAAGCATTTCCAAAATGCTTGCTTTAATTTGGCAGGCCAAAGGTGAGCATCATCTGTTCCAGTTCAAAAAATATCCCCATGTAATTTATCCGATCGGCAGCGGGGGAGTGCCTCCTTTCAGAAACATCTTACCTGCACGAGTAGTGCTTTTATCTCCATGAGCAGCATTTTCTGCAGTATAGGAGGGCTCCACTGCGAAAATAACACACTAATTTAAGTTTTGCTGCAACCAGGCATATCTTAAAAAGAACTACAGCCTTTCAGACTTTTTTGCCAGTTCTTATTCCATCCCTGGAAGTATGAAAAGTTGCATATAGAAATGTTATGAATAAAACACCTGAGGAGTCACCCTTAATCATTACGGTGTTGGAGTTCCTGTACGTAACTTAGATATCCCCTAAGGTGGCTGCACATACAAGCATGCACACACATACACACATCCTGATACCTCTTTTAATAACCGCCTTCTTAATGGTTGCCGACTTAAACTCCCATCCCTTGCCCTACACACCAGTGCGAGTACCAGGTAGCCTAAGTCTTTAGAAACTAAGGTCTGAGGTAGCATGGACATCCATCAGGGTATGGAGATCACTTATGATCAGACTTTAGCCAAGCTATTGATTAGGGTACCTAGATCATACATGGGCACAGCCTAGGGTGACATTTTGCTAGCAGGCCTTCGCTGATACCGCTCAGTGCGTTCGCTGAGTCTCATTCATCAATTTTTCACAATGGTCAAAAGGATGAGGTGGCCAGGCTATGGATCAATCTGCATGCTGCACAAAAGTCTCTACAGCAGCAGCCTCATAACTCAAACAGATAAATTATCAGTTCACCTCATTGTTCAATATTCTCATTTATAAATGTTAGTGGAGAAGCGTGGTTCAGTGGTTAGAGGCGGCAGACCCGGAAGCTGAGATCGACCGTGGACCAGGATTCGATTCCCCGCCTCGGCGGGTCTCGGGCTCAAAAATTCCACGGACTTGACAATTCTCGCTCTGGTGCCTACTCAACTCACTGGGTCACACTCTGCGACTCTGGGCAATAGCTTGTTTAATCTCCACTACGGCCCCTCGCGGCGGAGTGCCTGGCTTTCACCTTGTGGACACCCTGCCGGGGTTTCTCACAGGGGAATACCAGGACGGGTTCCCTAAGCAAGCGCCGGGACGCTCACGGGCAGCTGTGCGCTTTACAAGTCCAGCACATTTACATTTACATTTAGTGTTTTAGGGATTTAAAAATCCCCCCAGTGTTTATACTGATTCTTTACTGATGTCACCCACTTGATATGCTATTATTATTGGATGTAGAAATGTTCTTCGTGTTTATTAATGTTACTCACAGCACTGTAAGGTGTGTGAATAAATCTCAATGAACCATGTAGTGAAGGGCTCGGTACCTCACGTTATAACTGCATTTATGTCCCTCACATAACAGTTATACTAGTGGCTGCAGAAACACTACTCTAGCAGGCGCCCCAAACACGCGCACAAGAAAGTAATTTTGAGTGTGGGTAGTTTGTGGTAGTTTATAGATATACTCATATGGCATTGAGGCTTTGCACACTGAGTTGTTCTCAGTTGAGTGGTGCAGTATGGAAACCATATGCTTGCCAGTGTATATTGAGGCAGTGCAATTGGATCGTGATGAAGGTATGCCACATACTCAAATCTCCATTGAGCAAGGAGTGGAATAAGAATGGGGGGGAGGAGGACAAAATGGTTTGACTGCTTACTTGTATTCATCGCCTATTTAAACTATTCACAATACAGTATAGCACACAATAGACTACTATACGATAACTTGTTCCTGCCCAGCCGGGCAGGAAATTTATTTTTTCAATCAATGTCAATTTCAACACAATATTTTTCAGACAGATAGTATGACACAAGCCTGTGCCGTACTTAGAAGGGGAGAAGATAGAGAAAAGTGAAAGGGGTGTTTTCAGGCAAGGAAAAAAGAGCAAAACAGGGCACTTATAATTGAAAAGAAATAGTGACAGTGTCGCCTGGAGTGGAACAAACAATATCAAATTTTGAATTGCTACATGTATGTACACTCATAGGTGTCGACGTTTCGATCCCTTCGCTCAATTAGTTAATTGGGATCATCATCAGGACTTAAAATTTAGGGTTGCCTGAATATAACAAAGCCTGTTGAAAAGATAAGAAAACAAGCACAAAGAAAAATCTTTAGAGAAATTTAGGAGAGCAGTCAACGCATGCCTTAAAATTCCTTTATACATCTGAAATCACAGTTTGTGACATGTGCTGGGTGACAGTGCCATTTGTGAAGTACATAGTCATGTTTGCATTTACATTTTATTTTAACACTGATACTCGGAATCGCAGTGATTCAAGTGCAGAAATTGTTGGGAGTTTGTGCACAACGAGTGACTGAGGGGATTGTGCAGCAATGTGTTTAGTGAATGTGGGATGCCCAAAACTCAGTGAGCTGGTGTTAGAGCCGGCCCACATGCATGTCTGGTTTTATTATGGTTTTGGACCTTTCAGCTCTTACTGGTCAAAACAGCACGTACCTCTATGTTAGATGAGGTTTTGAGTAAGGCGTCAGACTTGCTATGGGCGCCTAGGGGAAGCGTCCAGGGATACAATACTGGTCCTGGTTGAGGGGTTAGATATTTCCCATCGTGGTTTTAAGCCGGGCTGTGGGAAAAATGCATTTTAGTATGCGTGGTCGGGGCGGGACAGCGAACGAGTGAATAAATCAAGTTACCTACCCATTGTGAGCTCGTTTTAAAACGTATATGTTTCCAATCGAATCTTGGGGCGAGATGGCTCGATTACTGAAAGCGCCGATTTTAGCGGGCTGAAATAAATTATGTTCAAGGTTATGTTTACCAAGAATACCGTCTGGAGGGTCTAAAAGGACAATTGTGAAGTGCGTTTTTACCTTGTTTAGCGTTCTTGAAAGTGCACTGAGGGCTCGATGGCCACTGGTAAAAGATGAGTAGTTGTGCACTCAATATTCGATCAATGTCGTCAATGTTGCACTGCAAGTTAAGAAGGGAGTTTACAAGGTGCCCAATTTGTGAGAGTAAGTTAGGGTCAGGCTGCAGCCACCGGGGAAGAGCCACTTACCGAGTAAGGATAGAACTCGCGTCTGGCCGGGATGCTTTGTGTCAATGCCGGTTACCGCTTGTGTTCCCGGGCTTGCTGGTCATAGTGTAGCGGTCCGGTCACGTGGAGGCGACTTCGGGCGCCATCTTGGAACGGTGTCCACGTCATGAATGGCTGCAAAAATGGAAGAGGTTCTTGGGCGCTAGCATGGGCGCCATCTTGAAATGTCCCTGAGTTAAGGGGTACTATGCTGTTGGGAAGTATGGGACCCATAGTTTGAAGTTACATGGGACCCAGTGAGGGGGATTAGGTTAGCGCAGATTACTTGTCATTGGAAATACTAGACAAGGAGCCACCTAGTCAGGCGAGTCCAAGGTCTGCTGCAGAGGTAGTCTAACGCAAGCTGTCACTTAGCAAGATACAAGGGTGGTGGGTGGAGTGGGGGGAGTGCATGCATACCAGTGAAACAATTGTGACACATATATGTTCATTAAAAACTAATAAAAACTAATGGATGAGATCCCTAAACAAGGTAAAAACGCACTTCACGATTGTCCTTTTAGACCCTCCAGACGGTATTCCTGGTAAACATAACCTTGAACATAATTTATTTCAGCCCGCTAAAAATCGGCGCTTTCAGTAATCGAGCCATCTCGCCCCCAAGATTCGATTGGAACATATACGTTTTAAAACGAGCTCACAATGGGTAGGTAACTTGATTAATTCACTTGTTCGCTGTCCCGCCCCGACCACGCATACTAAAATGCATTTTTCCCACAGCCCGGCTTAAAACCACGATGGGAAATATCTAACCCCTCAACCAGGACCAGTATTGTATCCCTGGACGCTTCCCCTAGGCGCCCATAGCAAGTCTGACGCCTTACTCAAAACCTCATCTAACATAGAGGTACGTGCTGTGTTGACCAGTAAGAGCTGAAAGGTCCAAAACCATAATAAAACCAGACATGCATGTGGGCCGGCTCTAACACCAGCTCACTGAGTTTTGGGCATCCCACATTCACTAAACACATTGCTGCACAATCCCCTCAGTCACTCGTTGTGCACAAACTCCCAACAATTTCTGCACTTGAATCACTGCGATTCCGAGTATCAGTGTTAAAATAAAATGTAAATGCAAACATGACTATGTACTTCACAAATGGCACTGTCACCCAGCACATGTCACAAACTGTGATTTCAGATGTATAAAGGAATTTTAAGGCATGCGTTGACTGCTCTCCTAAATTTCTCTAAAGATTTTTCTTTGTGCTTGTTTTCTTATCTTTTCAACAGGCTTTGTTATATTCAGGCAACCCTAATTTTTAAGTCCTGATGATGATCCCAATTAACTAATTGAGCAAAGGGATCGAAACGTCGACACCTATGAGTGTACATACATGTAGCAATTCAAAATTTGATATTGTTTGTTTCACTCCAGGCGACACTGTCACTATTTCTTTTCAATTATAAGTGCCCTGTTTTGCTCTTTTTTCCTTGCCTGAAAACACCCCTTTCACTTTTCTCTATCTTCTCCCCTTCTAAGTACGGCACAGGCTTGTGTCATACTATCTGTCTGAAAAATATTGTGTTGAAATTGACATTGATTGAAAAAATAAATTTCCTGCCCGGCTGGGCAGGAACAAGTTATCGTATAGTAGTCTATTGTGTGCTATACTGTATTGTGAATAATTTAAATAGGCTAGGAACCCTTGTTTCTATAACGCAGTTATACCCATGGTTCTTGGCTACCCGCTGGGTTTCCCTTGTCTTTCAAAAATACTTGTATTCATCAGCACTCTGATTCTAACCTCTTCGTTCCAGTATTTATGTTAACAACCTTCCTTCTGCAATACACCATTGCATGGGTATGAGCTGTAATACAAGATCTCCAATGTATTTTCCATATTTATCCACCATGGACCACAAACTGTTCTATAGAACTTGTTCTAATTTTCACTAAAGGGAATATGCTGCCTTCAACAACCAAAATCCCTTCAACTCTTTGAAATATTAATATTTGTGTGCCCCTGTTTGATGGATACCCATGGATTGCCTCAGAAGCTTTTTTAAGGAATGAATGATCGAGGCAGCATGATGCCACTCTTCCGTTAAATACCAAAATGCTTGCAATGTTTTAACATATGTAGCTATTTTATGAGGCACAGATTACAGACATTCTTTCCGGAGCCACCCTGTACAACAGTGCCCCCTGCGTTACATGCACAGCCGAAGGCTACATTACCTTTTTCTACTCACACCTGTTATGGTCCATCCTTGAACACATTGAGTCCCATGCACATCCAGGAGATAATGCAGCTTGCCAGAAGGACATTCAGCCAGCTCCTGCAAGACAGGACACCTTGCATTCACTCCCTAGCCTGGAGGTGCATCCGTGATAGCCAAGAGAAGTAAAAACACTGGGATTCCCTGCCAGAAAACCTTTGGTCCATTTATAATCACAAACCCTCCTAATTTAACGTTCTTGCAATACCTGAAAGCCTAAATGAGCAATGTCATAGGGTAATTTTGTAGACAATTACATGACATTAGAGGGAAATTCTATTTTTTAAAGGACAGAATCGCTCTAAATCAAAAAGTTGTTCTAATTGCAAACTCAGTCATTTTGAAAATATTTTTGTCAAACAATGTACATTCTTTTCTACTCACCAACCAACAGTGAATGTGTATTTAGTAGCGAGAAAAGCAATGAAATACAGCTGACCCCAGACCTTCTGATTTCTTTAGAAAGATGCAAACGCAAATCTAGCATCATGTATTTCTTTGTAAATGACAATAAGAAGTTCAATGTGGAAAGCAGCCTACTACAACCGCGTTTGTCCTTGCAAAATGTACCTGCACCAGATTTAGAAGGGAAGATGTCAAGCCAAGAATCGATCTAACCTTCACCCTTGGAAGATGCTACAGCCAAGGACAAAGATAAGGGTGCCAGTTCTGAAAGGTAAACCAGCTTGCCAGAGTGTTGGGACCCTAATCAGTGGACTCAATTTAATGAAAAGAATTCATGACAGAGCACTGAAATTGGCTTTCTTGGGTGCAAAATATGCAGTGAGGTTAGGCTGCTTAGAGTCTCAGCATTGCAGGGTGTGAGTATATCTGACAAATGGACCACTGGGCGCATTTCTGCACCTGGCCCAATAAAAGCCATCCAGTTAACCTCACTGCGGAAAAGAAATCATAAGCACAAACGTTCCAAAGCGCATACTTAAGTATGTGATATCCAAGATGCATCCAAGGAGGGACTGTGGTGAACTATCCCAGAGCAGCAGAGGTATTACAGTGCCTCAGTATAACTACTGCTACTTCCACTCTTTAAATTCAGTGCCCAAAATAATCACCCCTTTTCAGACTTTCCAAGTGTAGTTGGCTTGCAGGTTGCTGACAAGGCATATGTGAGCTTGATTTTACTCAGTGACAATACAGCAGCACAAATAACAGATTGCATCACCAATGAAATGTAGAGAAAGTTTCTTCAAAGATCGGCGTCCGCCTATGCCCCCAATCGGGGGGGGGGGGTCTTTGAAGAAAGTTTTACAATAAGACAGCATTCCCCCGGTGGTCCTGGGTTTAGAGACGTTCTTGTAAACTCGGAAAATGTTTCCCTATATATATATTGTACAAGGTTCATCGGAAAATAAGAAATATTAGACCAGAGTGCCACAGGACGCAGTGACCCAAGGGGGCTAATTGGAGAGGCCGAAACATGTTGGTACTTGCAGTAGGGATTAAGGGGCAGTTACCCCTCCTGTATATCCCTGGTTTGCTTGACTTTTAATCCAGTCAAGGGGAACCAAGAATAAAGGTAATCAGTAGGGGACCCATTAGTATGTCGGGCGGATCGCCACCACCCGCATGGCGGTGGCGATCTGCCAGACATATTCCCCCGCCCGCATGCAAATTTCCTCCCGCCACATTACCATGGCTTGGGGGGCGCTGCGGACGGAAAGACCGTCTGGTGTTTTTCTGCCCGGTCAATGAGTCGACCGGGCGGAAAAGCTGTTAATATGGTGGCGGTGTCTGGTAGACACTGTCATCCAAATTAGTATGCAGGCGGGGACATGCCTTTCTGTGGCGGCGTTGCCGCCAGGGAAAGGCATGCGGTTCTCAACATGCGGTTGAACATGCGGTTCTCAACATTTTGATTCTGGGGGTGCACATGAGGGGTACCTATGGTACCCCCCTGCATTTGACAGTACAACCTGGAAGGAACTGCGCAGTGCCTGTCACGTTGTACTGTCAAATGCACAACTTGCATTTCTGGCATTGCGGCAGGCGGTGCTCGCAGCACCGTCCGCCTCAATATTAGAAATGCGGGATGCGCCCGCAAGTGTGGCAGACGCATCCTCATGGGATGTGCGGGACCGCCGCATACATGGCGGGTGTTCCCATTTTTGGCCGCCCGCCATGCTAATGTTCCCCTAGGTATCTTCTTCGACAGTTTTCTTTTCTGCACCTGAGATCCCTTCTCAAGGGAAAAGCTTTCCCTATCAATTATACTTTTCTGTTATCTTTTCAACCTTCTCCCTCACCCCTAAATAAATAGCGCTCCGTCCAGTGTGTTGGTCTGCACCTGGACATCTGCAGCGGCCCTATGATGAAGCATGCCACTACATCGTGGGTGAGGGCAGTATTAGGAAATTCTTTAATTTTCCTTCTCTCGTCAATTTTTCTCGTCTTAGATATACCTTTGAAATATATTAGGGGACAGGAACCTTTCATTACAATCTCAGTTAGTATCCCTGACCCTGTTTTTTATAGTCCTTCTCTCTTTTGTGAGTCTTAATACCTTGGTAGGGGAGTCAGAGAAGGGTCAATCCCTGGTCTCTATTTTGTCATTTTGAAGTGCACCCACTTGCCAGATCCAAATCTTCTCTTTTACTACTTGTAAGCCACCCCTAAGGTAGGCCCCAGGCAGCTCCATGGGCAGCGTGCAGTGTATTTAAAAGGTAGGCCATGTACTGTTGTGTTTTACATGTTCTAGTAGTGAAAAACAACTACATTTGTTTTTCACTACAGCAAGGCCTAGAGGTTAGGATTGGAACTGATTTGTAACATTTTGTAAGTGTATCTTCCAATTGGGAGCCTTTCCTCAAAGGGTACTTTCTTAGCTATTTTAACTTCTGCTGAATAGTATTTTTTCAGAGCTGCCTTATATATGACCTTGTCATTAGCATTGTAGCATTGTAGTTTGTTCGCCATTGTCTCTCCAAGATTTTACAATGTTTCTTCTCATCCCTGAGACTGTCTGTGAACCAGAGGCCGGATGGCTTATTTCTACAGGATGTACATTGAGGGACTGGTGCAAGGCTATTAGATTTGTTACAGATCAAGTTCTCAAGCATGCTGACGTCTTCCTCAACTGAGACATAGATAAAGGTGCACTCTCTTCCAGAAAGTAAATAAACTTCAATGGCTGAACTTTATGAAATGCTCTTTAGGCACATGAGGTTCTGACTGTCGTGGGTTGCGTTTTTACTAAGACAGGACAGCAACATTTAATCATATAGTGATCCATCCAGACCTGCGGTATATGCTGATCTATTTGTAGTGTGATAGTAGAGAACATTTGATCCAGCCCATGACCTGCTTGATGTGTAGGGCTGAACACGTATCTAAATATGACATGGATTCACCTCACTAGCTTTTACTGTACCCATGTGTAGGTTGAGATCCCCCAGTATTCTGAAATGTGCGTATCTTAAGCCCAGAGGTTTAAGAAAGGGGCCTGCAGGGTCCCGGGTCTGTAAATTAATAGCCCGGCTATCGATTGAAGAGGAGACAGGGTGAGGCATAAGCCCAACACCTCTGCTCCTTCAAGGTTATTAATAGGGACTGTCAGGCAGTCATAGTCTTCCTTGTATAGCATGGCTACCCCGCCTCAACTTCCACTCAGGTGGTCCTTCTTGTGTATTTTATGGGCTTTAGGAATGGCTGTGGCAATTGATGGGTTGAACGTCTCAGATAGCCATGTTTCTGTCATGAACAACATGTCTGGGTTTTCTAAACTCAGAAAGTTAAAAATGTTGACAGCATGAGTCTACATTGAGCGGGCATTGATCAAGACTGCAGAGAACTGCATATTACTTTTCTTAACATCTGTGGTGGAGGTAGTGACATTGTCCCGTAGGGGTGCTTGTACTTGAAAATCACATTGAGGACAGCAATGGCCATCCTTTTAGTAAAAGTGGTGGGATTTGAACAGTGTATTTTTGCACAGGGGATAGGCTAAACAGAAAGTCCCTATTAGGGCAGATGTGCAATATACCTCCTGCGGGCTGCAGACAGAGTGGCTGGCACTGGCCGTTTCTGAGATGCTGACGAGCGCAAACGGGCTAGTAGCGCATCCCTCATTATATGCCTGTGGCCTTGTAAGAACTAGAGTGCGCCATGCCCAAAATGGCACCTCCCAGCTGTGCAAAATAGCGCGAGTTCATCAGATTCGAATTCAACACAGATTATTAATAATACGTTTTTAAAACACATAATGATCCTGTGTAAATTGAAATTGAGCAAGTGACCTTAAACGCTGCCACGTCCATGCAGCATCCCTCATTATATGCATGTGACCTTGTAAGAGCTAGAACATGCACAGCCAATAAAGGTGCCTCTAGCTATCCCAAAGTGGGGAAAATGTCTTACTTTCAAGCAAAAGTTTTTTTAGCTGTTCTCAACCTCCCTCGCCTATGTAAACACAACCCTCCAAATGTGCAAAATAGCGCAAATGCAACAGATTCAAATTCGACACAGATTATAAAAAATTTGGTTTAACAACACATAAACGGGGGGAGTGTCCAAGATGGTACCCGAGTAGCTAAGTCTCCACCGAGCTCCACCACCCACATTTTTAAAGGTAGCGGGTTTGGCGTTTCCTGGGGTGCCACGAGGCACCAGCATCATAAAGGAAGCCCCGTGATCACATTGGGTGACGACCCTACTGACATGAAGCCTCATCAGCCTCTATTGGAGGGATCTCTGGGCCACGGGGAGGAACGCCGACACAATCAAGATGGCGGACGCCGCGGAGCCTTGACTCTGATGCCCCTAGTTGACTGCATTGAACTGCTTCCAATCTACCTACCCCCTAAAATACTCTGCATGTGTGGGCAGTGAGGCCCACAGCTCTGGGAGTGTGTGATTCATGGGTATTGCCCTACAAAGGGGGCAAACATAGCGTGAAGGCCGGCGCCGGGCCGTGGCGGAGATGGCGACACCGAGAACTAGTGTAGACCTCCTACGCACGCTGTGGGACAAAGTTTAGCTTTCCAACGATGTAGCGGGTGGTCCTGAGGTGGCGACCAGACACTGGATGGCGAACGTTGAAGTTGGCAGGTGTAGGGCAGGTGCCCAGTGCCCCGGGAGAAGACTTTCAGCGATCCTGATACACTGGCATAATAAGCGGCTCAGACAGTCTCCGGAGGGAGGCATGGAGTCACAGCCAGGAGGAACACCCATTTCCTCAGATACAGCATTGGTGGTTGGTGGGGGCATTTATGCTACTGGAGACTCAAAGGGGGAATAATATTGCGACTGTAGAGGCTCTGGGACTCAAAGCACACACTCTGGAAGCAGTCACGGCCAGTGCAGGTAAGCACAGTGGGGTGGGAGTCGACAAACAGAATAGGTTTTATTTCTTTAATTTTACCTATTCCATCGTCTGTCGACTCCCACCCCCCCCCGCCGCGCCCCACCGCGGTCACTCAGTTTCATTAACAGGGGGGCCTTTACCTAACTGTGCCAGCAGACACTTCTCGTGAGCGCTGCTGCATGAGAGCCTACTACACATACAGAGACCTGGGAATCTGACTATGGGGGAGGTTGCTCAAGGGTCGATTCTTCATCCCCCCATTCCTCCCACACCCATCTGGCAGGACTCTGCACACAACTCCTTGACCAAAGGTATTCCCTAACTGGGGGGAGCACAACTGCCCATTTAAGGCAGCTGAGGCAGGTGAACTTTGACTTTCAGTAATTATACTGCTACCATTGGTGGGGCAGACCGGTGTCAAAATGTCCACTTACTGCAACAAAAAAGACAACACCTTGAAGTACATGCTCAGTAAGCCTCACCACCAAAACAGCGGATCAGCATTCGGATGCATCACCTACACTATAGTAGACCCCCAGAAGAGGGAGCACCTGTCACTCATGCCTTTTTGGAGACCCTCTTCACCACTTTGAGAGATGACATTGCAGCCCTCAAGCAAGATATGGCAGAAGCCATCAAGGACATTAAGAGAGACCTGGGGGAGCTAGGTCAAGGAGTAGTCATCATGGAACAAGCTAGTGACAAAGTGAGAAACTGCATTAGCACTTGTAAGATCTTGAAAACAGGTTGCTCATTCTACCATCACAACTAAAGGAATACACGTGGCACCAGATCTTGCAGATAACAGCATTGTTTTGGATCGCACCCATAGAGTGGGCCAACCAGCTAAATCCTCTGGTATGCCTCAGGACATCCTGACCTGCTTACATCACCACTGTCAGAAAGAAGCCATCAAGTCTGAAGAGCAAGACCAAAATGCTGTTACTATTGAGGAATTGAAGCCATGGCTATACCAAGATTTATCACCTATAACACTCCAGCGCCGCTGGGTGCTTCTAACTGCTACTGCCTTCCTGCGGGAGAAGGGTGTCTGAAAGAAGTGGGCCGGTACAAGTGGGGTCAACCCTTTTAGCTTATCTTCATCTGGAATAATGAGATAGGGGCAATCCGTACTCTGTAGGAGGCACAACCAGTGCTGGGTGTAGATGCACTACAGAAGGACGAAAACAATTACCTAAGCTATGGAGCCTGCCTCAATCATCTGCTACGTTGCATTGCCCCTTCTGCAAGCAAAAAAGTACCTAGGTATACCCACCAAAACAGAGAGCCACAAAGAGAGCTACACCAGCCCCAGGCCAGGACAGTGAGTCAGGCCCTGACAATGACCAATAAGACATTGCATCACCTGCATCTTATCTGCTGGACATCTGGCTTGATCACCAAGGCACCAGGGGCCACCCCGGCATGGAACAAAGAAGCCCCATCTTTGTCATTCTATTTGTAAAGTGGCGGATATCCATTTACATTCTAACTCTGACCCAGAGACAACCATTTGATGGCGAAGCAAGCCTTTTACACTTTGTTAATTATGTTCCCATTAGAGAAATGATCCATTTGTTTTGTTTTGTGTTTTTCCTCCTTTCCTCCCACTCGATGACACATGCAAGGATACTCCCGCCTCAAGAGGTGATAGCTAAGCTGGTCCGATAGAAATCCACCTCCTTCGAGCAGACTGGAAATGCCTATAATAACGTTGGTTTGATTGCCAATACCTTTCATCTAGCCCAGAGAAACAGGGAGGGGTGGCGGTCCTCTTGGCCATGAACTTCCCGGGTTGGGTCATCCAGATACAGGCGGAGCTGCTGGGCAGACTACTTTACTCAAGCATCTCGATAAATGCATGCACATTCACACTTCCTAACATCTAAGCCCCAAACGACCATCAGGGGACTTTCCCCCTGGATGCTATAGGCCAGGTGAGGGTCAGCCCCAATGCAAACACATTAATAGGAAGCAACTTTAACCTGGTCTCTGATACACTTCTGGAAAGATCTGCTCAGAGGATGGGGCAAATGGGCATTTACACAGGCAGGCTTCAAATGGCTAGGAGACATGGGATTGGTAGATGTGTGGCGATTACATCACCCTGCGGTAAACGAGTACACCTACTTCTCAGCAGCCCACCAATAGTGTGCCAGAATGGATTATGATCTGACCTCATCGTGCTTTACAGCAGCTACCACACTGGTGGGAATTGGCGTGGCTGCCCTTTCAGACCACTCACCCATCTCTATCACACTGCGCATCACAGATTCCACATCACAACTCCCCATTTGGTGCCTCAATCATAAACTACTAACACATGACTCCACTATTTCTGAAATCAGCGAGTCAATCCGCACCTTTCTTTGCACCAGTGATACACCTGATACACCAGTCGCTTTACGATGGGACTCCCTGAAGGCAGTGCGAGGAGGCTGATTGATAGCTATTGTTGCCCGACTTCATAGGCACTGGAAAGACAAGCAACTTCGCCTAGAGGGACAGGTGAGGGAATTAGAGGAGACCCATTAGCAATCTGGTTCCTATAAAGTACGGCGCCAATTAACAATAGCCCACAAACATCTTAAGGCCCTAGATATGGACTAGGCGGAATACGCCCTCCTTCGTACTGAACAAAAATATTACGCAGGGGGCAATAAAGCAGGCTATCTCTTGCCACACCGGCTACATGCTCAGGCACTCAAACAATCAATCAATCAATCAATCAATCAAAGCATTTGTATAGCGCACTACTCACCCGGAGGGTCTCAAGGTGCTAGGGGAGGGGGGGTCCGCTACTGCTCGAACAGCCAGGTCTTGAGCTGCTTCCTGAAGGCGAGGTGGTCCTGGGTCAGGCGGAGGTGAGTCGGGACGGAGTTCCAAGTCTTGGCGGCGAGGTAGGAGAAGGACCTTCCCCCTGTGTTGGCTCTTCGGATGCGGGGGACGGCGGCGAGGGCGTGGCCGGTCGATCGAAGCTGGCGTTTGGGAGCGTAGAAGTTGAGGCGGCTGTTGAGGTATCCTGGGCCTTGGTTGTGCAGGGCTTTGTGTGCGTGGGTGAGGAGACGGAAGGTGATTCTCTTGTTGACCGGGAGCCAGTGCAGGTCTCTCAGGTGTTAGGAGATGTGGTTGCGACGGGGGATGTCCAGGATGAGTCGTGCCGAGGCGTTCTGGATCCGCTGGAGTCTCTTCTGGAGTTTGGTGGTGGTTCCGGCGTAGAGGGCGTTGCCGTAGTCCAGTCGGCTGGTGATGAGGGCCTGGGTGACCGTCTTCCTGGTCTCGGTGGGGATCCACCGGAAGATCTTGCGTAGCATGCATAGGATGTTGAAGCACGACGAGGAAACGGCGTTGACTTGTCTGGTCATGGAGAGGGAGGAGTCTAGTATGAAGCCCAGGTTGCGTGCGTGGTCTGTTGGTTTGGGCGCGCTGCCCAGGGCGGGGGGCCACCAGGAGTCGTCCCAGGCGGAGGGTGAGGATCCCAGGATGAGGACTTCCGTCTTGTCTGAGTTCAGTTTCAGGCGGCTGTTCAACATCCATTTGGCTACGTCTGTCATCCCTTCGTGCAGGTTGGCTCTGGCGGCGGTGGGGTCGTTGGTGAGGGAGAGGATCAGCTGGGTGTCGTCAGCGTAGGAGATGATGTTGAGGTTGTGCTGGCTTGCGATGGCTGCGAGGGGGCTCATGTAGACGTTGAAGAGGGTTGGGCTGAGCGAAGAGCCTTGAGGAACGCCGCAGATGACTTCGGTGGCTTCTGATCTGAATGGGGGGAGGCAGACTCTCTGTGTCCTTCCGGCAAGGAAGGAGGTGATCCACTCCAGTGCCTTCTCCTGGATTCCGTCGTTGCTGAGGCGCTGTACTAGGGTACGGTGGCAGACAGTGTCGAAGGCCGCGGAGAGGTCTAGGAGGATGAGAGCCGCTGTTTCTCCGTTGTTGAGCAGGGCTCGGATGTCATCGGTTGCTGCGATCAGGGCGGTTTCGGTGCTGTGGTTGGCCCGGAAGCCGGATTGCGAGAGGTCGAGGGATCCGTTCGTCTCGAGGAAGGCGGCCAGCTGCTTGTTGACGGTCTTCTCGATGACTTTTGCGGGAAACGGGAGCAGTGAGATGGGTCGTAGTTCTTGAGGTCGGTGGGGTCGGCTGATGGCTTCTTTAGTAGGGCGCTGAGTTTGGCGTGTTTCCAGCTCTCCGGGAAGGTAGCGGCGTTGAAGGAGGTGTTGATGGTGTCCCGCAGGTGGGGTGCGATGACAGCGTCGGCCTTGTTGAAAACGTGGTGAGGGCAAGGGTCGGTCGGAGATCCGGAGTGGATGGAGTTCATCGTGCGGATGGTGTCTTCGGTGCTGATCGGGGTCCAGGCGCGGAGGGTGGTGGTGGGGGGCGGTGGTTCGGTCGTGGCGTGCGTCGGTTGAGTGCTGAAGCTGTTGTGTATGTCCACGATCTTGTTGTGGAAGTAGGAGGCGAGGGAGTTGCAGAGGTCTTGCGAAGGGGTGATGTCGTTGTTTCCGGCGTTGGGGTTGGAGAGCTCTTTAACGATGTTGAAGAGTTCCTTGCTGTTGTGTGCGTTGTTGTCCAGTCGTTCCTTGAATGCAGTTTTCTTGGTGGTGTGGATCAGTTGGTGGGGTTTTCGGGTGGCGAGCTTGAGGGCAGTCATGTTGTCCGGTGTTGGGTCTCTGCGCCAGGCTTTCTCAAGGGCTCCTCAGTCCTTCTTGGAGCTCTTGAGTTCGTCGGTGAACCAAGGGGCTTTCTTGCTGCCGGGTTTGCTAGGCGGGGTCCTCAGAGGGGCGAGGTCGTCTGCGCAGTCGCTGATCCACTTCATGAGGTTGGTGGCCGCTTGGCTGGGGTTCGTTGCGCTGGTGGGTGGGTTCTTGCTCAGGGAAGTCGCGAGCTGGTCGGCTGTGATCTTGTGAAACAGTGAATAACAGAGACAGAATGGACACAGGGTTTAAGGGTGTTTCAAGACACACCAATCGTGCAAGAATTTAAGCACTTCTACTCTACACTATGCATGGCGGAGGCCTTTGATCAGGGGGACGTTGAGCTCTACCTAACCGAGGTTCCTACAGACCGCATCCCTGAAGATGATCCTTAACAGTTAGATAGGGATATTCATCCCAATTTAGTTCTCATGGCCATAATTCGCCTGCAGTTGGGTAAAGCACCTCTCCAAGATGACTACACTTCTTTTTTTTATAACTAGTTGCCATTCCCCCTGAACCCTGTCCTTGCCTGCCTTTATAACTCCTTCAGCACTCCTGGCTCCCTCACAGATACCATGAGAGAGGCTACAAATATAGCACTCCTCAAAACGGTTTAGAACCCCACATTTTGTACCTTATATTGCCCTATCTTATTCAAGTCAAGTCAAGAATATGTTTATTTAGACCAGTGGTCTTTAAACAATACAGCAATAAAAAGGTGATAAAATACATATGTAGCAATAAAATACATATATAAATTATTTACGCTGCAGCCGTACCCTCCAAACGTGGGAGGAATAAGGGTGGAATATGCATTTACATCTCAAACATGTTGGACGTTGTGAATATCAAAGTAGTCAAGTTAGGACCATGTTACCAAATTTTATTAATTCGGTTGGTTTCTAAGGTCGATATTGTCCTGGTTAATATTTATAACAACTTGCTTGAACGATTAGTCCCTGAATTGGTATCCTCTGTGACCAAAGGCATAAATGGTATTGTTACCCCGATAGGGAGGGACTGTATTATTGTTTGCGGGGGAGATTTTAATTATAATTTGTGTGTTCATGAGAGGGGGGGTTGTGGATTCACCGGGGCAGATGAGGAGGATATTTCCCCACACTTTTCCCACCAGGAAGGCGGTGATTCCCTGAATGAAATGATGGCATCTTTTAATTTAGACTTTGTCAACAGGCTGTGCTCCCCTAGTGTAGAATTTGGCGCAACCTTTGTGGGTAGAGGGCACGGCACCACTATAGATTTTATCGTTGCCTCAGAAAGTCACGCTACTTGGTATGCAGATTACTCCACCTATCCCGTAGGATTTAGTGACCATCTCCCTCTTTCTTTTGCCATTAATATACCTCAGGCTAAGTCTAGTTCATTGATAGAGAGATTGTCTTGGCTGAAATCCTGTGATATGCCCAGACAAAATGGCTACGCCATCAAATGGAGCCAGATTGATTCAGAAGCTATGTCTGTTAAGGTAGTCAGGGGATCCTTGGAATCCATTGATAGGTGTCTTGATGTAGAATCTTCTCACAAGGAGACGCTGGCAGCCTTTGATGCTATCACACGGACCATACGAGATAGTCTGTCTCGTAAGGGGAAAGGCCCTACCACTAGGTTGACGACCAATTAATGGTTTGACGCCCCATGTTCTAGGGCACATTCACATCTCATGGTTGCATTACATAAAAAGATTAGGGATCCGGGTGAGGTGGCCAACTGCAGGAAAGACTATTGTTTTTCCCGGAAGAACTGTAAGTACAACATAAAGCAGGAGGCATGGAATAATCTGGTTACTGCCGCACAATCTAAGGATAGTGCCCTATTTTGGCGAGCAGTCAATGCACCCTTTTTTAACGCACCAAATAATGCTAGGGTGGAGGTGGCCATTAATGAAGCTTCCTGGATCTACTTCTTTTCGGAAGTTTATAACCCGGAGGGGTCCCCAAAACTTGTTGATATGGGGGGTCCGGATAGGGACATGGCCCGGAACTTTCAACCTGTTAACTTGGACATCTCAATTGGCGAAATGTCCGCTGCCATCGAGCAGAGTAGGGGAGGTAAAGCTCCAGGAATAGATGGGGTTCGCATTGATTTATTTAAACACTTAGTCGACCTATGGTCTCCCATACTGCAGAGAGTCCTGGACGCTAGTTGTGAGCTGGGGTTTCTTGGGACCTGGTCTGATTACATCATTATTCCCATCTTCAAGAAGGGAGATAGGGAGAGCCCTTCCTGTTATCGCCCTATCTCCCTTCTTGATTCCTTTATGAAAATTACGGGAAGGGCCGTCATGAACCGGTTATCTTCCTGGGTGGAGGTAGCAGCAGTACTATCTCCGGTTCAGTACGGTTTCCGCAAGGGGATGGGAACTGTGGAACAGGTCTTGAATTTCACACTCCTTCGAGGAAAATACGTCCAGGCCAAGGCAGGCAAACTCTATGCGGCATTCGTCGACTTGAGTGCCGCATTCGACTGCGTGAAGCATGATCGATTGTGGAAGGTGTTGGAGGATCTTAAAGTAGAAGAGGCCATTATTTCTTTTTTAAGACAACTTTATGCTGGGGCAAGGGCAAGGGTGAGATATGGAACCAATGGAGAATGCACCAAGCCGTTTCACGTAAAGCGTGGAGTAAGGCAAGGGTGCGTACTTGCGCCCCTCCTTTTTAATCTATATACAAATGATTTAGAGGATGTTCTGGTGTCCAAAGTTATTGATTCGCCCAGAATTAATTCCAAACAAGTGGTGTCATTATTATATGCTCACGACACCGTCATTATGGCGAGGACAGAGAGAGGTCTGCAGTTAGCCCTGGACGCTTATATGAACTTTATGGATTCCAGGGGATTGTCATTAAATGTGAAAAAAACCTTTGCAATGACGTGCGCCAGGGGCAAGTTCAAAACCTGCAAACTGTTTGCACGCAAGGAAAGAGTGCAGACTACTAAATCTTTCTCTTATCTAGGAGTAGTCCTTGAGGGTGGGGGACTCTGGGGCTCAGCCATAAGGAGTAGGACCCTGTCGTTCTAAAAAGCAACCGCAGCACTCATGGCCTTTTCACGTACAATGGGTAAAAGACCCCCTGAAATTTTACTCAAAATTTACAAGGCCAAATGTGTTAGTACAGCCACTTATGGGGCTGGCGTTTGGGGCATCCAAGATACTAGGGAATTACAAGCTGTAGAAAATGCTTTTTTAAGGTATATTTTAGCCGTTCCATCCAGTTTATCTGTGTTTAATTGTCATGCTGAGCTGGGGGTTAGATACATCAGTGACCTGATTGCGATGCAACCTTTGTTACTTTGGCACAGGGTTTGGACTGGAGCAGACTTGGAACTCAACAGAGAGATTCTTCGCGATGTCATGGCTCTTGATAAATCCAATAACATAGTGTGGCTGTCTTACATTCAAAAGTTCTGCCAGGACCTGGGGAAGCCTGAGTTTTATACCTCACCAGAGGAGCTATCCAGGATCTCGAGGAGAGATCTAAAGAACAGTTGTTGGCTTCATTTAGAATTCTTGCGCCTAGGTTCTGAGTTGAATAAGGAAACGGTAGCGCGGCACCAATTGTTGCTCACCTCGGCTAACATGGAACCCTACCTGAACTGGTGCACCAAAGGTTTTGACAGATTTTTACTCACAAGGCACAGATTTAACATCTTTTTTCGCCTAGTGTCATTCCCACAAACTAACGATTGGTCTAAAATGCTCACCAAATGTCCATGTGATGGGAGGGCAGAACAATCAACCCTCCATGTGATTTTCTTTTGTAAATTCTATCATAATGAGAGAGTTCGATGGATCAAACCACTCTTGAAAAGCCATGGAACTTGGTACCAGTGCCGCCCAACCTTATTGTATCTTACTTAATGATGAACTGTGTGTGGCCACTGTGGTTGGCTTTTTAAAAAGTGTTTTTAGAAAAAGGAAAAGTTTAATATATTTATAATATTTGTATCCTTATTTTCGTAGCCTGTTCTAAATGCAATGTTATTTCTTTGTACATTATGTATTGATTTTTCCTCTGATGTAGCTTTTATGATTTTTTAATTTACAAAAATCGAATAAAGCTTTTCTACTACTATAAATTATTCAGGTAAAATGTACCCTTCAATAAAATCTACTAATAATTTTATAAAACATATCCATACCCCTACTAGTTCTCAATAAGCATTACAATAGCAGCCCTCATAAATCTTCCAAAAGCACATGCTATATCTAAAAAATGCATCTCAGCTAAAAATTCTACGGCATGTACCTTGGGTCCTAATTTCATATTTCAAAAATATTGGGCGTACCCATTGTTTGCACTGTTGTTTGAGTTTTAAGCAGTCCTTCAAAATATGCAGCATGTCACATTCGGTGTCTTATTGTTAAATGTTGATACTAAGATCTTCACCTCTATATTGGCGACCCGCCTCGCCCTTATTAGTGGTCCCTGATCAGGCAGTGTCCATTCCTGAGAGGGGCTGTGGTGACAACACCAAGCACTTCTTCCACCTTATAGATAAGACTTGTTGTTCGCGCACCGCAGCACTCCTACTCTCCTACTCTCCATCGAAGTTGAAAAGGTATTTGACCGGGTGCACTGGCCATATCTTTAGATAGTACTGGCCAAGGCGGGTAATTAGAGGCAAATTTCGGGGCTGAATATGGTGTAGTTACACCAGCCTTCTAGCCACGGTCAGGATCAACGGGCTGATGTCGCAACCCTTCAATGTAGCACGCTGCACTCGTCAAGGATGCCCCTTGTCACCACTCCTTTTTGCCCTTATCTAGTTTAAACTGTATTTCTTTTTATAGGGAATACTGTTTGCCATGCTCCGAATACCAAATGTAATTTGCAAGTCAATTGTTTTTATTATTTGTCAAAGTGTGCTAAGATTGTCAGTGTAAATTAAGCTGGTATGTTAAGTAGCATAATATATTTTATAGTTTTGATATTCACAATTCCACTTTCTGGCATTTTTATTGCAATGCATAAACTGTACTTTGATTTTGGTGTCAAGGTTAGTATGCCTATCTTTGTGACTTGCCTACTGTAGTTAGTCAGACACCAAATTTCATCCACATTTGGGCTGTTAATTCCTTCAAACAGGTAACTAAAGTCACAGGCTTAAGTGCTGATCAGCTTTCATTTGTTGAATCTCGTAATGCACTCTGCACTAGTGACAGACCTGCTAAACATATGTTTGTGACGGTTTAAGATCTGATGTCACTTCCTGTGATGTCACTTCCTACGATGTTAGGACGTGATTTCAATTCATTTGATGTTAATTTCTGGGATGTCAATTCCTGTGATGTCATGGGCCGTGATGCCACTAGCCCTTCCACCACCGGCCGTGATGTCACTAACATACTTGGTGAGTCCCCCCAATACTTTTTTCCGACCTGTGCTCTGAATGAACTCCAGCAATGTGCTTTATGAACATTACAGCTAACGACTGTGGAGTTTAAGAAAAAAACAGTTCAGAGAAAGGAGAGCAAAAGCTGGTCATCTCTTTAATTTTTAAACATTTTGTAAGCAATTGTAATTCTGCCAGCATTTAACACTGTTTGCTCGAACAAGTGGCCTTGTGGTGTCACCACTCAAAGGTGATAATTTCTTATTGTAGAATAGATATGACATTTTACTTCTGGTATTACAGATGACTAGAAATGCCACTAATAGATTGTAAAACAAATTAGTGACATATTTACCCTTTTGTTTATTACAATTATTTATTTATCAGTACAACACTACTGTCAGACAAGCAGTACATAGTAACGGTGGTGCATTGTGTCATAGACATTGGAAAGGTTACTTAAACTTGAAGGGGTGGTTGGTGGTGAGCATGAGTTTTTATAGTTTGAATGAGTTTAACCTACAAAGGAAGCAGAAATTTCTGTTACATATGCCACCGTGTCTTCATTTTTTAAATTTGGCCTACACACAGTTCTATTTTTCTTGCCCGCCAAATGTGAAAAATAAAAATCATAAATTAAAAGCACATACAGATACACATACATAGAGGGGGTATGGGTCAACCCTCTTAATTCATTGGTCTTTTCAAGTGTTATTTACATTTTGCTTCTAGCCACCATAACGTACAGCATGGAGAAATGGTTCCCTCAACTTTAGCCATAGGCTCTCTTGCACTGTGAGTGACATCAGTTTATCCACATCACTTTGCCATTGTTGGTCCATTTTTATTTGTTTAGCCATACTGGCATGTTCAAGCTATGTCTTTAGATTACAGCATTCAAAGCCAATTGTACCTTTTGTTTGTGCCAATAAGAATCATATTTTCCTGTGATGAACACTAAGGGCCTAATTACGATGTCCGTTCTGACCGCTGGTTGGAGGCTTACCGACCAACATAGTAGGTTTACATTCCGACCGCAGAATTATAATGTCGCCGGTTAGAGTGTAAGCCGGTTGGGCAATGCGACTGGGAGCACGTCGGCTGGTGGGCGTCTCCGTCGTCAGGATTATGATGTTGGTTCCCGATTACGTTCCCATGTCAGCCTTTCTGACATGGAAAGGCTTTTTGAGAGAGACTTTGGGGGACCCTAACAGGGCCCCATCTCCCCTGGCCCTCCTGTTGTGCCCCTGGGGAGCACCATATTCCTGCACCTTGTGGTGCCTGCCACAAGGTGCAGCGATGTGCCAAAAATTCCATTTTACAAAGCTTGGACGCTTGAGCTGCAGGCGGTATCGGACCGCCGCACAAACTCTCATTGTAAAATGAAGTGAACCATGTGCGGTCGCATCCTGATTCGGTATGCAGAACCACCGGTCAGACGGTTCCTTAACTGAAACGGTTTGCCTGACATCGTAATGAGGGCCTAAATGGCTTCTTTAGCAGTAATAAGTACACCTGCCCGCACATGTACATGCAAATTATACCCAAAGGTTTTTTTTATTTACAAAATATGGCCATTACATTTAGGCAGTTGTATGATTTCTGTTTTTAATTCTTTTCATTTTTGTCTCTTATGCTTGCAATAAATAATAAATATGACATTTACTATTGCATCTCTTACAAAGGCTAGACCTATTGGCTTTGTCAGTGCTTGCTAATGCTATGCTTCCTTGGGTGCATCAGGGTTCAGTTTGCGGAGTAAGTGGGCATTTGTCCATTCCTGTTACACAGCAGAATCAAATTGCTATACTCTGTTTAGATTGTGTAGAAAGTTACAGAGGAAAATTATTTATCAAAACATTTTTTTTCTTTCTTCCTACAGAATACAAGCTCTTCGCCCTCACAGACAGAAGGGGCAGATGAACTCAGGGGAAAGTCCACAGTGTGCTGAAAAGTGGAGTAATGATGAACTAGCGACCTATGTTGTGATTATTGTCATCATCTCATTAGCCCTTTGGGAGTCTTGGTCAAGGAAAGATCCCTACCGGTAGACAGCATTGAGGGAGAACATTGAATGTCTTGGTTGGAATATGCGCCTCTTGCTCACACCTACACCCGGGACTGCTTGGTAAGAGTGGATCAGTAGTTGATGCACAGGAGTGAAATTATGAGTCCTGGTAAGGACTTGAAACTGCAAGCTATACCTGAAGAGAATGGGACAATGAAGTTGTAATTCCGCCTTTCAGCTGCAACAACTCAACATTGACTCTTTACGATGCACATTGTATGGTATTGTATTAATTTACAATACAGACATATAAGAAGCATTTTGACAAACTCCGAGAGGGGAGGTCATACATCTGTTTACACATTCTCTGTTATGCCTTATGCACTCACTGCATCACAGCAGAGACTTGAAAATGCCTCGCTTTTGGGATTGATTCCAAAGCTTAGAGAAAACACTGAATATATACTTAAGCCATGTGAATTGAATGTTTAAATAATTTATTTTCTATTTATGCTCTAATTTATCAATTGTACCTGCTGTTTGGAACACTCATGTTGCCACTCTGCTTTTGGTTTTGCAAAACTTCATGTACTTCATGTAGAAAGACCAATCAGTGTGGAGTATGAACACAGGAGACCAGTAAAAAGTCATGTTTTCTTTCCAGATCGCTCACAATTGACAATGTGGAGCATGTAGGTCCAAGAGGACAGGCTTCATCATATACATTGTATCTAAATGAATCTAATATGGACATCTTGAAATTTAGACATGGATCTGACCTTCTTCAGAGTCACTGCTGACCTCACAATGAAGAAAGCTTTCATGCCCTATGAAGATGCAGCACTCCGGCATCAGTGCCAATTGTTTGCACTGGCACTGCTCAGCCATACCTCATTTGGGCTTTCGGTGATTTACAATGTTATGGACCTCCAAAGCCTAGGAACAAGCAGGGGAAAAGAGAAGGCTATTGAAAGGCACAGGGCTTCTTCAGACTTTGAAAAGAAGTTTGCTTGTCATATTCTTTGTGATTACTATTAAATAAATTAACAGAGAAGGAGGTGTGGCTTCTTGCTCTTTCGGTAGTAACAGAGGTAATGATGGTGGGAAAGAAGCATTTGTATGATGAGGGGTATATTCACAAATCTTGAGTAAGCATGATAACGTAGGGTTTTCTCTTGAGAGGCAAATGTTTCTTAGTTAGTAAGACATTAGGGACTTCCTTACCGATAACAGAATGTCACCTGCTGTAAGTGGTGGTTATAGCCGACACAGAGTTTTGCCTTTCATAGAAGGATGAAATAGTGGTTTAGTACCATCGGGGTAAACCCCCTGCTGCCGGAGGTAATTTCATTACCATTATCAGAGCCAACGATAAAAATACTGCCAACAACTTGTAGAATTTACAGCTCAAAATAGGATCAGTGCTTGGATGATTTTAAAATGGATAAAATGAATATGAAGCTGTTGCAGCATGGGTATTGGTTTATATGTGGTGATTAAACACTCAGGCAATGGTGCAGGTGTGTATGTCCTCGATGGCCACTATCTCCACCCCTGAACCTGCGGTTTATATTTTGGATAGTGATATGTTTACCACTGAATGATAACGTTTACCCCTGGAATTTGTTCAAAATATGTGTTCAGCTGACTGTATTCAAGCCAGGATAACTACAATCAGCAGTATTTCTTCAGTTTAATACCATTTGTATTAAAGGTAAATGAGAAAATAATGCAACCATATTAACCCTTTGTATGCTGATGACGGAACCGCTCCGTCATCAGGTGCGGTGGCGCTGTGCTGCGCGAGGCGGATCCTGCGCCTGCGCTGGACGTTCTATTGAGTGGGCGGGGCCATGACGGAACCGCTCCGTCATGAGCACAGCCCAACCGCGGCTGATGACGGAGCGGTTCCGTCTCCAGCATGCGGCCGCAGTGCGGCCGCCCCGCCCCCTTAGCACTGCGGCGGAATAGCCGCCGCAGTGAAGGGGTTAAAGAACAAAAAAGAATTACCATCATTAAAAAAGAAACATATAATGATTATACAATGGGTCATGTTATAATGACATGTAAAACTCATTCTAAGAAAAATAAGTGAAAGAGATAAAGAAAAAGAATAGACTAAAGAGAAGAAAGAAGAGAGAAAAATGAAGATATGGTATTTTATAAATATCTAGTTAACCACTTTGCTGCTTTTGACGGCCAACGGCTGTCGCGTGCACTACCTCCGTAGTGCTGCGCACGTCCGTTGGCCGTCGTGGCCCTTCCCACTGCGCTAAACCACCGCAGCGGAATTGCCGCCTCGGTTAAAGGAAACCATAATAAATCTGACTTAATTTTAGCTTCAACTAAACACAAAAAAGGTCCCAGGGGTATGTTTTCAGACCCTGACTGCTAAACCCCCTGATTAGAATTGACACCAACCTTAATTAACAGTGAGTCCACACAAATAATGTACCCGAATATAGAACAAAACAACAGGGAAAGGTTTAACAAAAACGAGTTCCCATCAGTCCACCATCGAGACCGCCCTTCATCATCTGGGATCTCTTGTATATATGTATATCTCACAATCAGGGGTAAAAAACCTGTCCTGGCAGGTGATATGCCATGCGCAGGAGTAATCCACAACAATTGTACAGATGTGAAGAAGTGGCGTGCCTAGTGGGGAACTGAATAGCAGTGCATGGAAAGATGTGTATTGTGAAAAAAGAAAAGAGAAGAAGGCTCTAAAATTAGGTCGTGATCGGGAAAAAAACTATTTTAATATACACCCTCACACTCCTAAATCAGTAAAAACAGTGCAAATTAGTAGTATAACAAATGACCACTAAAAAAAGATGTGGTGATATGGTTTATATTTATTTTTAATTGAGCAGTAGCATTAATGGTCCTGAAGAAGCAGCAGGAGATCTCGAGACTCCATCTGACTGCAGAAACATGTCGACCTTACATCTTTTTTTAGTGGTCATTTGTTATACTACTAATTTGCACTGTTTTTACTGATTTAGGAGTGTGAGGGTGTATATTAAAATTGTTTTTTTCTTAATTTTAGCTTCACCAGTTTGAGCCAAAATTTTATCTATTCTAAGGCTGTCATATATATGATTCCACCAATAAGAAATTAATAAAGTGGAACAATCTTTCCGTGAAGCTGTAATCTGCCTAAAAGATATAACAATAAAAAGAGCTAATAGTTTTAACATTTCTATAAAAATAAGATTCAGGGAGAGCAATTGAACCAAGAAAAACATTAATAAGTGTTAAAGGTAATGAAAAGGTAAATATTTATGAACATTTGGCACAAACAATTTCTCAATATTGGTAAACATGATACATTGGAAAAACATATGCATTAAAGTACCAGCTTCTTTTGTGCAAGACCAACCCAAATCAGAAGCATTAGGATAAAAATTTGAAACTCGGATAGGAGTCATCAACAGCCTATTATAAATAAAGAATAGTAATTCCAAAATAACTGCAGACCTGGCAGTGGGAAAGAATGTTTTGAAAATTGTTGTCTAAATACACATGCCAAAACATTGCTGCATATCACTGTTTCAAATAAGTTCAATAGTAGATTTGGATCTATTTAAGTTTAGTTTGTGTAAACGTTTATAAACAATAGAAGCTCTAGGAGTAGTATGACTGCAAATTAACCTATGAATGTTATGTAGCGGGATAACTACAGATTAACTGTTGCCATGGCATTGGATACAAAAGTAGAAATAAATTCAAACTAATTGTCATAATCCATTTCAAAGCCGTCAAATGAAGTATATTTTGTTTGAAGTGTCATAAAAGGTAAAACAGAAACACCATCACAAATCTGACCAATCCAGGGTATACATTTATCTTTCCACTGTTTACAAGATTTTTTTTCTTCTTATTTTTAAGTAATTCGCCACAGTAGAGGCGAAAAATACAATTAGGTTCAGTATAATCAGAAAGGGGAACGTTAGCAACAGTTTTATCTGTAAATTTCAGTAGTAAGCTGTTATTAAGGATATTAACATTTGAAATATGAAGAGCTTCATATAAAGAAAAGTTGACCAGAAAATACCTCTCCATTTGAACTGATAGTGGAGTAGAAAACATTGGGAAATTAAACATTAACTTGCATGCTTGTCTAATGTATGTCTAATATAAGAGGTGTGATATAGTTTGTGATTAGAGAATCTGGCACCATCTTCCAATTTCGTTCTCGTAAGTATAGACAATGCTATATGTGAAAGATAGTAAAAATACATTATGAGGAATAACCATCATTTCAATAGTATCCATGCAACCACACCATGATGGATGTAGAGGAAACCAAATAGCTAAGAGGTAATAAAATGTAGCTTTCTGGGAGGAAATGTTGAGTTCTATATTTTTCTTGGGATTTGTAGGAAACCATGTACCAAGGCATATCATTTTACAATGAGCCAATACAAAGTTGGTACCATGGAACATATTACTTTTACAGTAAATATTTAATAGTAATACTTTGGTTTTATTTAAATACGTATATAACCTGAATCTTTGAAATGATGTGTTAACTTCTAAAAAAGGGGTCAATGAGGAAGAGGGGTTAGACATATATATTAAAATAGCATCTGCATATGCAGGTAATTTGACTTCATGGCTTATGTTATGTTATGTTATGTTATGTTATGTGTTTTTATTAGGCGCACAGATGCTCCAGCCAAGGAGCGTCCTGGCGCCCGACAAGGCAGCTGCACAACACAACGAAACAATAATCAAACAAATTTAAACTAAGGGAATAAAAAAGTTTTCACCGCACGGCGAAAGGAGAGCAGATCCCCAAGGGCACGAATCGCCGGGGGAAGGGAGTTCCAGAGCACCGCCGCCCGAACTTGAAAGGAACGCCCACCCGCTCTGCTCCGCTGAAAACGCGGGACAACAGCCAGTTCTAAATCAGCAGATCTTAAAGCTCGGGCTGGAATGTAATGGGCCAAAAGTGTAGACAGAATCAAGGTTGGGGACCCCTTCAGAATCTTATAGGCGACACAGAGGACCTTAAACTGGATCCGCTGGGCCACCGGGAGCCAGTGCAATGAGCGCAGGGTACTGGAAGTGGGGCACGATCTAGGTAATCCTACCACCGCCCTTGCTGCGGCATTCTGGATCCGTTGCAGACGTCCGATCTCTGCCTGGTTCAGACCTACCAAAAGGGAGCTTGCGTAATCCAGCCTAGAGATGACAGTAGCTTGGATCATGAGCTGCCTAGTGGAGGCATCAAAGAACTTGAGCACTGGACGGAGCCCGTGCAGGATACCAAAGCAGCAGGCCGCCGTACGCTTGGTATGGCAGGCGAACGTAAGGGAAGGGTCCAGCCAGACCCCGAGGTTTTTAAGCTCGGCAACTGGGATGGGAGTAGGACCCAGATCCCCTGGCCACCATCTCTCTCCCCAAAGTTCCGGTTGTTTGCCAAAAATCATGACCTCGGTCTTGCTAGCGTTCAACTGGAGACAGTTGGACGTCATCCAGCCGGCGACCGCCCGCAGTCCTTGTTGGAATCTGGGGGCATCGACATCGGCATCCCCGCTGATCGTAACCGCTAGCTGGGTGTCATCGGCGTATGACACCATTGTCATACCCCATTGCCTGACAACCTCAGCTAGCGGCCTTACGTAAAGATTGAACAACGTAGGACTCAGCGAGGAGCCTTGGGGAACCCCCAGGTCCAAAGGATGGTATTTGGACTGGTACGGCGGGACGGTCACACTAAAGGCCCGATTGGCTAAAAAGGACCGGAACCACTGGAGAGCGATGCCGGTGACACCAACTTCCTCTAAGCGACGCAGAAGGATCGGGTGCGATACGGTATCAAAGGCGGCGCTCAGATCTAATTGCACAAGCGCCGCCGTTTGACCCGCGTCAAGCACGGAGCGAATATGCTCCACCATATACAGCAGAGCCGTCTCCGTGCTGTGACCGGCCCTGAATCCATTCTGCGTTACATCGAGGACGTCAGCATGAAGTAGATGTTCCGAGAGGACCGCGTTGACATGCGCCTCAGTCACCTTGGCGGGCCATGGTAAGAGTGAGATTGGCCAATAACTCTCGGGCTTGCTACCATCCAAATTAGGTTTCTTAAGGATAGGACGAACCATAGCTTGTTTCCACTTTAGTGGGACTACGCCGGAAGTGAGCGACGTATTGATCAAAGAACACATCGGTGAGGTGTCATATGCCGCTAAGTCTTTGAACACAGCTGGGCAAAGCGGATCCGCAGGGGACCCCGACTTCACTTGGTGAGCCAATTTATCGAGGCTTTCAGGTGTTAAAGTGGGAAAAGAATGCAACCCCTCTGATGTTAATGGCTTAAGAGGTGGATTAGCCGAGGGAGTCGCCAACGGAAATGCCCGATAAATGGCGTTGACCTTTTCCAAAAAGAAATCAGCTAGTTTTTCACAGTGCTCAACAGAGCTCTGGTGGCTCGTCGTTACCTTTTTGGCCGTGAGATCTTTCAGCACCTTGAAGATAGCCTTAGACGGGTTAGAACTCGTCCTGAATTGTGCGGCATAGAAGGCGGCGCGGGTTCTGCACACTGCCCGGTGATACAATTTCACCGTAGACAGGTACAAGATTTTCTTCCCGCTATTATAGGATTTGCGCCAGGCCCGCTCTGCACGCCTACAGGAAACCTTCAATGCCCGCAGCGAGTCATCGTACCAAGGGCTGGATTTACCAGTCCCCACTTTACAGCATACAATTGGGATGAGGGTGTCTAAAGCCCTGGTGACCCAGTTACAAAACCAATCATAGACCTGATCAGCTGACCCGATGATATCAAAGGGGTCGGTCGATAAAAGATGGAAAAACTCATCCAGCTTTAGTTTGTTCCAGCGTCGTCTCGGAATAGAACACACCACTGACTTAGGTTGTATAGCCGGTGTAGGGCAGTGGATCTGTATCAAATAATGATCAGTCCATGCCAATGGTGTATAGCTGGAGATGCAGGCTTCCGAAAGGTTGGTAAAAAACGGATCTGGCATTTAATACCAGTAATTTTTTTAATTTTATTTTTATTTTATATTGCGCACAGCTATCCAAAAAGGGTTTCCCGGCGCCGGAGCGGACATGAGTTAGAGCTAGCAGGTCCTGCAGGTGATCTTACTGATCAAACAACCAGGTTTTAAGGTTTCTGCGACAGCGGATATAGTCAGTTTCTTTACGTATACTGGATGGGAGTGTGTTCCAGATGGACGGGCCCAAAAAAGAGAAAGATCCTCCTCCCATTCTGGAAAGTTTGATCCTAGGCACAAAAAAGTTACCTAGTGTTTCAGATCTTAGACAGCGGGAAGGTTTGTAAGAGCGAACTAAGGCCTGAAGCTGTGCCTGCCTTTATTTTGAACATGTAGCTCAGGGCTTTGAACTTGATCCGGTTCTCCACCCTGAGCCAATGTAGTTCTCGGAGATACCCAGAGATGCTAAAGGTCTTAGGAATTTTACAAAGTAGCCTCGCAGCTGAGTTCTGAATTAGTTGCAGTCTACGAACTATGGCTTTGTTTGATCCCAGGTAGAGAATGTTGCCGTAGTCAAGTCTTGATGTGATAAGTGCGTGAACTACAGTCTTTTGAGTGCACACGGGCAACATCCATATGATTTTCTTTAGCCATTTCAGAATGGTAAAGCAGAGTGCCGTCACTTTGACTGTATGTTGGTGCATAGACAGTGTGTCGTCAATAATGACGCCCAGGTTCTGAATGTGACTAATAGGTTTTGGGAGGTTACCCATTTGAGTGGGCCAGTGAGAATGATTCCAAAGGTCTTTCTGTTTGCCCAAGACAAGGACCTCGATCTTCTCACCATTGTGTTTCAACTGGCTCTTTGTCCTCCAGTTGGAAATATTACTGAGCCCTAATTTTAGATCAGAGGGTGCCAAGGGATTGGAGTTAGTGAGGGAGAAAATAATTTGCGTGTCGTCTGCATAAGTAAAAAGAGTTAGTCCAGCTTGGTCTGCTATATCTGCTAGAGGTCTAACATAAAGGTTAAATAGTAGCGGACTAAGAATCGAGCCCTGGGGTACTCCGTGCGGTGCAGTGTAGGTTTGGGAGCGGGATGTAGTTGACATAATTTGAAAAGTGCGACTGTCCAAGAAGGAAATGATCCAATCAAGTGCCGAACCACCTATACCTGAGTTTTTTAATGTATGCACCAGCAGTTTGTGCGAGATGGTATCGAAAGCCGCACTAAGGTCTAACAGAATTAGTGCGACTGTCTGACCTTCATCTAAGAGTTGACGGAGTTTCTCTGTGACTCCCAGTAATGCTGTCTCAGTAGAGTAGCCGGCTTGAAAGCCGGACTGAGAAGGGTGAAGAGAGTTGTTATTTTCAGTGAGGTGTGAGAGTAGTGAGTGGACGTGTCTTTCCAGTATTTTGGAGAAGGTTGGTAAGAGAGAAATGGGTCTGTAATTAGCCAGGACCTTGGGGTCCGCCATAGGCTTTTTCAAAAGAGGGGTCACGATTGCATGTTTCCAATGGGCTGGTGCGATGGATTGTGAGAATGAGGCATTTAGCGTATTAAGAATTACCTGCAGGTGAGGGGTATCAATTTGTTTTACGATGGTAATAGGTAAGGGGTCATTAGGTGACCCTGATTTGATTTTATTAAGAATGGATTTCAATTCATCCATCTCTATAGGAGGCCAGCAGTCTAGATGGTCCATAAGAACAGAGGCAGTTACAATGTCCTCATGGTTGGTGGGGGAGCTGTTGTCGGGATTGGAAACAGTCATTTCAAAAATAATTTTTTCAATTTTCCCTCTGAAGAATTGTGCAAGATTATTGCATTGGTTGTCATTTGAAGGCAGGGGAGTAAACAATGTGAGTGGTGAGGTGAAGGTGAAAAAATAAAAAATACCTGGCACGTGAGTACTGAAAAATTTTATTAAGTCTCCGGCTGGTATTATTAAAAGAGTGCTGGGATGGTTGTGGTCTACTAATTAGGGTAACCCAACCATGTCAGTGCGTCGACATGTCTCACCACTCACATTGTTTACCCACACACACCAAACACATAGTTCACCTTAAAAGTGCTCCTGCGTAGTCGTGAAGTCGTAGCACGCCGCATCCCGTAGAGGTTTGCGAAGACCCCGATGATGAAGCATGACACCAAGGGGCCTGTTGGTGTGTGAGGGGTATTTTAACAACCCTGGTTGCTCCCCACCATTGTGGTAGCAACCACCTTCCACTTTGTGGATTCCTTTTGTTTAGGATCAAATGAAAGGGTAGCATTCAGAATTTTAAGTTTGGTTGCCAATGAGATCACATTTGCAAAAACTCTTGCATTTTCTGATGTGAGTCTCTTTTAGTATTAAATATTTTTTATTGAAAGAAAAGATAACAAAGGGGGGAAAAACAGCCATCTGCAAACAAGGTGGAGCGGACCCACCAATGATAATACATGTGTGCATGCAGTTCTGTAATCAGATCCACACGGGTGCGTTTATACACAGCAAGCCGCCTACAACCCAGCTGGGCCGGCCGCGTTATAAAGGATCAGGCGTTATCAATGGTTGCTTTATGTCACATAGCAGATGGAAAAAGTGGAAACCCCAACATGCACCCCCCATCCCACCCGCCCCACCCCCCTCCTTGTCCAATCGAGCAATAATCAGTAGGACGCCCGTAGCTCTGCTGGAGGGTCCCAAAGGGTGACTCACTTCCGGGCTCTCGACCCACGTGATTGCGTGTTAGTGTTTGCCAGTTGGGTATCTGCCAGTCGTAGCAGTCGCAGATAGCGGGGGCAGCTCAGCTCCCGGAACTCCTCAGTAAGGAGGGTCAAGAACGGCCGGCAGAGTTTCGCGAATTCCGCACTCTTCCCCGCCTTTGCTAGCGATAACTTCTCCATACCTAGTACCATCCATGGCCTATGCACCCACCCTAGCTGGGGGGGGGTGTTGCGTGTCCCTCCAGTGCGCTACGATGTTCTGTATAGCTGCCCCCGGAGCGATCGCTATAAGTCTCCCCCTCACTGACTTCAGGGGGTACATCAAGGGGTTAGGAAGGCCAAGCAGCACATAGGCGGGGAATCGGGGAAGCTGTGGATCTAGGTGCTGATCTATCAAATCCAAGATGGCAGTCCAGTAAGGTTGTATGCGTTCACAGCTCCATAAGAGGTGTTCTAGGGTGCCCAACCCCCCACACTCCCTCCAGCAGCGGTCACTGGTTCGTGGGTCCCAACGGTGAAGGCGTTCCGGAGTGTGATACCAGTAGGAGGCAACTTTGGTCAAAGTTTCGGTCAGGCCCATGTGGTAGGCCGAGTGTCTAGCTCTGTGATATATGCCCTCCCACTCTTTTCGCGTAAGCTCTCTCCCTAGGTCCTTCTCCCATCTGGCCCTCCCGGCATGGTATGCATGAGTGTTGGTGAGGAGCAAGTGTTGGTACAGGTCAGAGAGTAACTTTTTGTCTGAGGTGCGCGCCAGTAGCCACTTTTCGTACGGTGTGAGAGTTCTTTGCGCGCCCGGCGTAGTGGACGGATGCAGGACCGAGTGACGGACCTGCATATAGGGCAGGCGATCCGCTTCTGGTATGCCGTAGTCCTCTTTGACCTTCTGAAAAGGTAGGATGCCATTAAGGTCAAACATATGACCTACAACTCTGCAGGGCGTTGTCCTCCAAATCAGAAATGCCCGGGGTCGAGACCAGGGGAAAAGTCGGGATTACCGAAGATCGGTGTCATTGGGGAGGGAAAGGAGGTGAGGCCGCGTCGTGTTGCTGCATTGTCCCATGTGGTCAGGACCGTGCTCGTGATCTGTGAGGCATAGAGGTTGGGTGGCCTGTGGCGACGCGGCAGGAACGGGATGCCCTGAAGCGGTCGTCCCGCCACCGCCTGGTCCCGAAAGAGCCAGTGTTTGCTGGATTCCAGTTGGTGCCATTCGACCAGCGTGCGCAACTGGGCGGCCTGAAAATAAAGGGTGAGGTCGGGGATTCAGACTCCACCATGCGCAGGAAGAAGTGTGGCGATCATCCGATTCAGGCGTGGACGGCGACCGCTCCAAATATAACGCGTCAGGTCGGATTGCGTTTTCTGAAGCCATCTCGCCGGTGGGCGGAGGGGAAGAGTCTGAAAGATATAGAGAATTTGCGGCAGCAGGGTCATTTTAGTGGCCGCTATGCGTCCTAGCCATGAGAGCGAGAGGTGTTTCCACCTCCTGAGTTCTTCTTGGAGGCGCGAGCTGAGTCTCGCGTAATTGGCGATTGCCGTGCCTCGCACAGTCGGTGCCAGCAAGACCCCCAGGTACGGGATGGGAGAGTCCGACCATCGTATGTCAAATTCCGCTTTAGCTTCCGCCAGGACGTCCGGCGGTAAGGATATGTTCAGAGCCTCTGACTTCTCGACATTAACCTTGAAGCCAGAGGCCAGCGCAAAGGTGTGGAGCTCTACAAAAAGCGATCGAAGGGACTGCACCGGATTCATCAAAGAGAGGAGAACGTCGTCAGCGTAAAGGCTAACCTTATGGGTATCCCCGCCAAATGGGATGCCCTCAATGAGGCCCTGTTGCCATATACGTTGCGCCAGAGGCTCCATATAAAGCGCGAACAACAGGGGGGAGAGCGGGCAGCCTTGCCTGGTTCCGCGTCCAAACGGGAACCGTGGGGAGGTATGGCCGTTGACTCTGACCGTGGCGGTCGGTCGCCGATAACAATTAAAGATGCGGTTGCGGAGAGTCTCGCCCAAGCCGAATTTCTGCAGTACCCGATCCAGGAATGGCCAGTGCACGCGATCGAACGCTTTCTCAGTGTCGATGGTAAGCAGCATGCAGCCCGGCCGTTTCCGCGACCCGGCTTCTATTAAGTGGAGGACGCGTCTAGTATTATCACTGGGTTGGCGCTGTGGGATAAACCCGGCCTGGTCGGGTTCCATCAGTTGTTGCATATACGGGGCGAGTCGGCCTACGATGATCCCCGTATAGAGTTTGAGGTCGATGTTTAACAGGGATATCGGCCTATAGGAGCCGCATCGGGTGGGGTCCCGGCCGGCTTTAGGGATCACTGAAATCGTGGCCTCCAGGAGATCCGGTGGGATCGCCCCGGGTTGATCGAAGGTGTTAAAGAGGTCACGGAGTAGAGGGGCTATTTGTGGACAGAACGCCTTATAAAAGGCCGCAGAGTAGCCGTCCGGTCCCGGGGATTTACCGAGCTTGAGACGGGATATCGCTGATATTACTTCTTCCAAGCCTATCGGGCGGTCGAGGAATGTCGCCTGCGCTTCATTCAAGGAAGGAAGGGTCGCGCCCCGCAGGTAGTCGTCTCCCACCTGCGGATCCAGCCGATCTGCTGCGTAGAGGTCGGCGTAGAAATCTCCAAAGGCAGCGGCGATAGCCGCATCCTCCGTGATCGGGTCGCCTTGACCACGTTGGAGGGTCCGAGTGTGCTGCCGCTGCTGCTGAACCCGCAGCCTACTCGCCAGCAACTTCCCACATCGGTCTCCCCCTGTGTAGTATGCATGGCGCAGCCGCAGTGCGGCGTATTCAGCCACATCCTGATCTAATGCCGCGAGCATCTTACGTTCAGCACAAAGCTGACGCCATGCCCGCGCCGCCCCCGTGCGCTGATGCATTTGTTCCAGCTCAGCCACACGTTGTGTGATCTCAGCTCTCTTTTGGGCACATTCCTTGTTGTTGTCCGAAGCCAGCGAGATGAATTCTCCCCGCAGGACTGCCTTGAGAGCCACCCACTGGGTGGCTTTGGTGGTGTCTCCGTTGGCATTGTGGTGCAGAAACTGGTTGAGAGCGGCCGTGATCCGCTCAATCACAGCCGGGCTCTGCAGTAGACTGTCGCGCAGGCGCCAGTGCCGCTGCGGCCTAGGTGTATCGGGCATCAGGAAGGATGCCTCTACCGGGGAATGATCCGACAGGGAGGCGGGTTGTATTTCAACATCCCGAGCACGGGATGCCAGTTGGGAGGAGCACAAAAAGTAGTCGAGTCGCGCGTAGGTTTTGTGGGCTGCCGAGTAGTGGGTATACGCCGTGGTACGTGGATGTGTACGCCGCCATAGGTCAGTGAAGCCCAGGTCCGTAAGACGTGTGTGGCCCGCCGCTGATAGAGCCCCCACCTGACCAGAGCGCTGGCCCGACCTATCCTCTATGTTGTGAAATACTAGATTAAGGTCGCCCCCTAAGAGTAAATGTGAATGCGTGTTGGCTGTGACTGTCTCCAGTGCCCTGTGTAAGAACGCCTCCTGCCCTTCGTTAGGAGCGTATATGGAGACGATCAGCAGTGACTGCCCAGCAAGAGTGAAGCGGTGCGCCAGTAATCTGCCCTTGAGCTCCGCCTCTTTTTGTAGGACCCGGCCCCCAAGGATTTGGCCACTAGGATTGCCACCCCAGCTACCTTCTTGTGAGCAGAGGAGAAGAATTGCCATGGGAAGGCGCGTGATTTAAGTCTATGTTGGTCTTTAGGGAGTAAATGTGTTTCCTGCAGGAGGCAGATATCCGCCCCCGACTGTTCCAGTAGAGAGAGCACCGCTTTGCGTTTGACCGGGTTATTCAGTCCTCTCACATTGAGAGAGAGAACGGTCAAGGGGCGAGTCATGTCAAACCTTCAGGTGGAGCTGCGGTATGTAACCCTTGTGTCATGTAAGTGAGAAGCGTGGAACAAACCCACTCAAAACCCATGGACAAGGAGTCCCCCCCTGCTCCCCTCCCCCCTCCCTCTTCCCCCCCTCTGCCCACCATCTCCCCCAACGCCGCCCGTCCCTCCCGTGTCCCCCCCCTAACCCCAACAAGGAACCCAAAAGTGTCATCCAAAACCCGGCTCCCATACCCATCATTGTCCAAGTCCAGTCCCTCAAGGGAACATGTCTGTGGAAGGTCACCTAAGTGGACGTCCAGCCACCAGGCCTCACCTCGGGGCCCCCCATCCCCGGGGCCCAATACCTGCTCAAGATGAATGCTGAAGTGTTCTCCCCCTGAGGATGTCTCAGGCTGTGGGTGCGGTGTCGCGTGCTACTCCCCGCACCGTGTCTTCCATGTCTGCCCTGATGGTCTGCGTGTCTGGTCGCACACCGGATCCCGATGTCAGACGTCGGGAGACCTGTTGCCAGCCGTCTCTGGTAGGACGTCTCCGTCGTGGAGTGGACGTGCCCTCTTCCACGGCCGTGATCCCCAACACCCCGCAGGTGTCCTGGAGGGAGCGAAGCTGGTGTAGGGTCCCATTCCATCTGAAGATGATGCGGAAGGGTTGGCCCCAGGCATATGGAGTCTCATGTTCCCTCAGGAAGTCCGTCGCAATTTTAAAGGACTTACGCTTCTGCAGTGTAATGGCGGACAGGTCCTGGTAGAGAGCCACCGGGTGTCCTTGGAATTGCAGGGGTTGACGCTTCCTGGCTTCACTAAGGATACGTTCCTTGAGTGGATAGTCTGGGAGGAAGGCTAAAATGTCCGGTGGCGGGGCCGAAGTCCGTCGAGCAAGCCCCACCCGGTGGGCCCTGTCGATCCGGATTTGGAAGTCTTCTGCCACGCCCAGTATGTCGCGAAACAGGGTCTGTAGGTAGCCCACCACGTCGGTGCCCTCTTCTTTGGACGGAACGCCCCGGACTCGAATGTTGTTCCGGCGCGATCTGTTTTCAAGGTCTTCGGCGTGCGCCTGGAGATCGAGCTGCTGGTCTTTCAGGCGTATAACCTCCTGCTGCAGCTGCACTATCTCTTCATCCCAGGCGGTGTCCGCCCCCTCTATGGCGGCCACTCTCTCACCGAGGTTGTCTACTTCCCTTCGCACCTCTCTTACTTCGCCCGCCACCTCTTGCTTCAGGGCCTGGAAGTCTTCCCTCAGGGAGCTGAAGAGGGACTCCAGAAAAGAGCGGGTGACCGGCATTTCACTTGTGCCAGCGTCTCGTTGGGGCGTCGAGGGGCTCGACGAGGGTTGTCCTTTATCCGCCTTGGCCTGGGCTTTGATCATCATGTCTGGTAGGGTCCGTTCGCCCTTCTTCCCACCTCCTCGGCCAGTCATCTCTGGGGAAGGTTTGCCGCCTGTGCTCGATCGCAGCCGCGGCGCCCCCGGTCCAAATGTGTACAGCGGCCGCGGGGCCTTGCGGCTATATCATTAGGGTCCCGGCCTTCAAAGTCCCCTCCGCTCCCAGATCAGGGCAACACCGGCAGGCAGCCCGGGCCTCGTCGGGGCCAGGAGGAGCGGGTCGCCGCCCCCAGCACAGGGCGTCCCTAGAGGTCCACGCGCTCACACCCCGTCCATCCACCAATTGCGCCGTCGGTCTCCTCACCTTCAAAGCGCCGTCACCGGTGCCACTCCCCGATGCTGCCCGTTCCGCTGGTAGGGCACACCGCCAGCGGCCTCGCCCCAGGGGGTGGGAGTCCAGGGGCGTGCGGTGTGGGGCGGTCTCCCCAGGGTTCGGGGGGGAGTCCTGAGTCTCAGCCTCGTGGCCGCAGGGAGTGGCGGAGTGTGCTGCAACGCGTAGGCCGGGCGCGACCACCTAAGATGGCGGCTCCGTGTCTCAGCTCAGGCCGCCCAACCAGGTCACCGCCGCAGGGCCGGGCCCCCGATGTCACTACTGCCGCCGGGAGCCCAAGACCACAGCAGGCACAGGCAGGGGTCCACAAGGCGCCTCAGCATCCGCCTCCGAGGTTCACGTGAGCATAGGCCGCAGCCGCGGCCTCAGTTAGTAGTGCGGGCGGCCGCACCCGCCGCCGCCGGCCCCGACCCCAGCCTCAGTCAGTCACAAGGCCGTTTGGTGCTGCAGGGCCGGGCGCCACTACTTCATCGCCCGCTGGGTGGAGAGTGCGGGACTCGCCGTGTCCGCTCGCCGAAGGCCCGGATGGGCGCCTCGCTCTGCGCTGCCGGCTGTCGGTCTCCGGCCGCCTCGGTGCTCCGCCGCGGCCTCTGTCGCCACACTCTCCCGGTGGCGTGCCGGGACCAGATGGTGCACAGGGCCGGTTCGTTGCTCTTGCCTCCGCTGTCCCCGCTATGCCGCAGCAGGGGGGTGAACGCTAAAATGCAGGCTTGGGCCTAGGCGGTTTGGAGGAGCTCCGAAGGGAAGCGTCCGTTCACTCCGCCATCGAAGCCACGCCCCCGTGAGTCTCTTTTAATAAAATATTTTGGGTACGCAATTTGACATAGCTCTTGTCATTTTTTAGAGAAAGCATACAGAAAAGAAACACAGAGGACAAGAAAAAACATCTTGTCTTCTTTTACATTCTGCTTGCTTTCATTCTCCATCCCTGTCCACTCTAAGCAGATCCTCAGTTATATGATATTAATGAGAATCTTCTTGGAAAGACATCATAGCTATCCCTCAGGTCAGACAGATCCTTCAGGTTCAATAGAGCTACAATACACCAGTCTTACCAATTCAGGGCTCAGACGGCCGTTACAACAAGTGAATGATAAACTATAAATGTGGATCATATAAGACTTTTATTTGAGCCTTTAAATAATTGCAACAACAGCTACAACCGTACTCAATCAGCAAGAAGCATCTTGCATTTAGCCTACAGATACTTGCCATATTCTGAAAATATGATCAATGTCCCTTTGTTCTTGAATTTTATTTTTGGGAATAGCCTATAACCACCCCAACTCCCAAAAAACAGCTGGTAAGTTGTTTTTAAATATTTACACAAATATTTCGTTCAATATTACAATGCTCCCTAGTATCTCCAAGATAATACAGTCATTGCTACCAGGTCTTCAGGTACCCCAACATATGGTAGCCAATGCCAACATGTGCTCTGGTTTACCCCATCTCATGGATGTCTCAATGCATGCCAGCCAGTGTCGTGTGCACTGTGATCCTACATGTGCAAGACAGGGTTCTACAGCCTGAGTCAACCCACTATTGAGCTTTGGCCTGATATTTTGTGGCATTGCATTAGAATGGACCAGGCATAGCAGTAGCAGAATGCAGTGTGAGGCACAGCCCACAGACTCTGACTCTCGTTCTACTTGTGTCAGAGTACTCACAGGAGAGTGGAAGATCATATCCAAGTGACCTTATTTGGTAGTTGACTACAAATCAATCATGTGTCAAGCATTGAACAAATGAAAGGTTCAATTAAAACTGAAGTGGGTTAAAAAACATGGGACTTTGCCAATAAAACACATAGGGGTCTATTAGGATGGCGGGCGGACGGCCGCCGCTGGGCCAGCGGTAGCAACCGCCGGCATACATCCGCCCGCGATCGAAACCCCGAAAACTGCCGGTCCGATTAACATTGCGGTCGTGACCGCAGCGGTGTGATTTTCCTCCCGCCACTTTTCCGCCGGTTGCAGTCCGCCCGCTTGCCTGGCGGGCGGAGCTGGACCGCTACAATTGTGGTGGAACAGGTCCAAGCACCGCCGGCATGATTATGATGTCGGTGGTAGCCAGGCTTTCCGCGACGGTGGGACTGCTATGGAAAAGCATGCGGAGAATGTCTCTGGGGGTTCATTGCGGGCCCCCAATGTGTTGGGGGGGTGTGGGTGCACAGGGTGGGTACCCCCCTACATGTCCCTGTACCAGGTGCCAGGTACTGTGCAATGCCTGTCACACAGTGCAGGGACATGCAGGACTTGCTGTCTTGGACATCGCGGCAGTGCTGCTGGCAGCAGCAACCGCCACAATGTTAACTGCTGCAATTCGACCACCGCAGTCGGATTTGCATACTAATTGGACCGGTGGTTTCCCGCGGTCCTAGCGGGCGGTGTGTTCCGGCTACCATGGCGGTCGGAGTGATTTTCTGACCGCCATCCTAATAGACCCGAAAGTGCTCAATAAGAGTGAGTTCTTAAGATGGAGCATTCTTCTCACAAAATGCTGATTTGCACCACTGTCTCTAAGAAGAATTAAATATTCCATGTACTAAGGGCAGTTTGCAAACAGGATGTGCAAATTTGTGAACTGTCACTTATTATGTGATGTGACAGATCCACCAATCAGTTATTTCACAAAATAAATATTTATAGAGGGTTGCAAATACTTCTGCCTCACGAATAATAATGTGGCAGGTTGGATTTTGCGACCTTCTATAAATTGCTGCAAATGTAAGGAACCTCGTCTTTAGAGCTGCCCTGGGACCGCTCAAGGATTTTGGGGGCCCCTGTCCAACTTATTTGAGGGCCCATGTTTGGAATAGCTTTACCTAGGTTCACTGACAAAATATAGACGTAAAAATATAGAAATAAAAAATATCAATGAAAAAATATAGAATGCAAATATATCGACTCCCTTTACTTAAACAGGTAAGTACAAAAATATGAGGATAACAATATCGATGTTAAAAATGAAGTTGTACAAATTACCGATTTTATATGTCTATATATAAAAAAAATATTAAATATGTTACATAATAAATTTTTAATAAAAAATAAAGTAGATTTAATATAAATAAATACTAATATATTTAATAAACGTAATTTAAAGTTTAACACACATACATATTAATTAATTTATATTTAATTTAAAACAATGAATAAACTATTAATTTGAATTTACTTTATAATTTGAAAGATTATATGAAAATGTGCAATGTATATATATATATATACATATACCAATAACATAGGATCTAATAAAAAACACTCTATTATAAATTAAAACATTAAACCATTTAAAAATCTTCAAACTTAAATTTCTCACTCCGATAAATGTAACAGTAGGGAAAGTGTTGTATAGCGGAGGGGTAAAAATTAATATTCCCACTCCAGTGAGTGCAACAGTAGGGAAAGAGGGAAAGTGTTGGATGGGGAGGAGTGAAAATTAATATTCCCACTCCAGTGAGTGCAACAGTAGGGAAAGTGTTAAATAGCGGAGGGGTAAAAATTATTATTCCCACTCTAGTGAGTGCAACAGTAGGGAAATGTGGTATATAAAGTAGCCAAGTAGCCAGATAGATGAATCCAGATTATGTTTATTGAAGTTAAAGAATAGCGACCCCATCCAACATCAGCTCCTGCAACCGTCAAACTGACTGTTGCCTACATTCCAGATCAGAGCATGTTACTGAACATTCTACATTCTACATTCTTAGTTCTAATGTTAAGGTTATATTCCAAGCACACTACATCACCTCCCTTCTCAACAACAACTAAGAAAATAAAGAAGAGAGACTAAAAACATTAAAGAAGATTTGAGAAATGTGCTATGTACAATGGACAAACAAAATCTTCAGATATAGTCTTGAAATCTTGCAGGACATTGAATCACTCTACGATGTCTAACATTATTTTGAGATGAGACCACTTCAGAATCATTTGACACATTTCCTGGATGACATTTAACAACTCAGTTCAAATTCCAAACTTCTTGATTGCTAATTTTCACAGCATTTTTGAAAACTTTAATGACTCTGAAGGGAATGCTAAATTTAGACTTTGCTTTACCCAAACGAGGAGATTTTATCTTTACCCAGTCACCCACAGAAACCTTTGTGTGTTTGACTGCTTTCCTCAGGTCATACCATTTCTTCCTCTTCTCCTTAATTACAGTGTGGATGTATGACGTTACAACACATACTTTTACAACGCCTACCTTTACAACGCGGTTTTTACATCGCATACCAGGCGCTGGATAGTGATTTATTTAATTTACTATTCCAACTCCAGTCCCCGTGGATAGTAGGGAAGGTGTTGGATAGTATATTAAATACATTCCCTATCCTAGAGCGCCCCCCAGCGCAAAGCGTTGTAATGGTTTGCGTTGTAAAAGTTGCGTTGTAATGGTAGTTCATTGTAAAAGTTTCGTTGTAAAGGTTGTATACCTTACAGTGTATCTTTCCTTCCACCCTGACACACTGTGAGCATGTTCATCCACCAACAACCTTTTAGAGGAAACCCACAAAGGGCAAACCTCTACATTGGCTACCCTTTTTTTTAAATAAATGAAAAGGTGAAACACCAGTGGATGAGTGTGGAGTAAATCTATACTCCCTAACCTTTCTCATCATTGCGAACTCCCAATCTCCACCAGTTGCAACAGCCTGTTGAAGAGTCTCCTTTAACACTTTCACAAACCTTTCCACAACACCATTGCTCTCCGGAGGATAAAGAGCTGCCTTCTTGTGTTTTATACCTCTGGATGACAAAAACTCCTCAAACACAGCAGAGGTGAATTGTACACCATTATCAGACAGCAAAGACACTGGAAAACCTTCTCTTTCAAACAGACTATCCAAAAACTGAATCACAATTGAAGACTCTATCGAGTTCACAATTTTAACCTCATGCCAGCGAGAATACATGTCCAGACAAACCAAAACATACGTATCACGTGACTTCAATTTAATAGGTTCCAAAATATCAATAGCAATATCGTTTCAGGGGCCATTAGATTGTTCTCTCACTACCATGGGTTGATTTCTACACTTCAGTACCTTATCACTGCATGCACAATCAGAACAATTTCTCACTTCCCTTTCAATCCAAACATCCATAGCAGGCCACCAATATGCCTCCCTTACCCTCTCCTTTGTTTTTACAATTCCCATATGACTGGCATGAGCAGCTTTCAATAGAGTGTTCCACAATGTACGCGGAGGAATTAATCTGCTACCTCTTAAAAGTATGTCATCTATAACAGATAAATCATCTTTAACTTGCCAAAATACAATCAAGTCATCATCACATTGTTTCTTGTCACACCATCCTGCTGTATTCATTTTTATGACCTTCTTTAGAAGTTCATCTTCAAGTAAAGCTTTCTACCAATCAGTTTCAGATACAATACCATCACTTACTAAACAGACATTTTTTTTTTTTTTCCTCTTCCTCAAATTCTTCACCACCAAACAGATCACATTCCAAATTTTCCTCACGTCCAGTACCAAACCTTTCCACAACACCATTGCTCTCCGGAGGATAAAGAGCTGCCTGACACACTGTGAGCATGTTCATCCACCGACTTGATTGTATTTTGGCAAGGTAAAGATGATTTATCTGTTATAGATGACATACTTTTAAGAGGTAGCAGATTAATTCCTCCGCGTACATTGTGGAACACTCTATTGATGACCTTCTTTAGAAGTTCATCTTCAAGTAAAGCTTTCTACCAATCAGTTTCAGATACAATACCATCACTTACTAAACAGACATTTTTTTTTTTTTCCTCTTCCTCAAATTCTTCACCACCAAACAGATCACATTCCAAATTTTCCTCACGTCCAGTACCAAGTCTTGATAGACAATCCGCAAGTATATTAGATGCACCTGGGAGATAAGAAACAAGAAAATCAAATTCCTGTAGAGCAACCACACATTTACGTATTCTATGAGAAATAAAATCAATTCCCTTTTTTTCAAAAACGTCTTTCAAAGGTTTATGGTCTGTTAGAACCTGAAATTTGCTTCCCCAAAGAAATTTTCGCAACTTACGAATCGATCAATATATAGCTAGAGCTTCTCTCTCTACTACAGAGTAGTTTAATTCCACCCCTCTTAGAGATCTGGACATAAATAAAACTACATTATCTCTAAGAAGTTTGACCCCAACACATCAATCCAAGTTCTGCCAGATTCTTCTTGCTAATCCATTGTGCTTTGCACGCGTGGGTTCGTATCCCATCCTCGTTGCCAAAATGTGGTATATAAAGTAGCCAAGTAGGCAGATAGATGAATCCAGATTATGTTTATTGAAGTTAAAGAATAGCGATCCCCAACCAACATCAGCTCCTGCAACCGTCAAACTGACTGTTGCCTACATTCCAGATCAGAGCATGTTACTTACATTCTACATTCTTAGTTCTAATGCTAAGGTTATATTCCAAGAACACTACAGGAAAGTTTTGAAAAACTATCCACTCTACCGGAGGTAATGCAAGCACTCATACAGGACTTGAAGGCGGGCCTCCCAAAAGGCAAGCATGGAGAGCCGGCGGACAGCCTGAAACCCTCAGTAGCAATATGCATGCGGGCAAAACATTCGCAAAGGACTCTCCATTGAATATACCCCAACCTACATCATTGAATGAGATAGGTCTCATAGCATTATCAATGAGTAAAAGATGATGTGGCTGACTCAAAAGTATGCTTGCCCCAAGCAAAGCAGAATGGGAAGATAGATAATGAATGGTGCACGCTGTCCAGGAAAATAAAAAACTTAAGAATTTGAATAAGAATAACAAAAGGCTTGAAATCTCCACAGTGATTAAGTCAAAAAGAAATACAAGCCATTTCCAATCTTCACAAAAAATGCACCAGGCAATGAAAAGATCTGTAAATCACCAGTCTTACCAAAAACTGAAACAAACATTAACATAATTGAATCTGCTCCATCTAATATAAGGCGGCAGCTGATACAGCAAAACAACACTAGAGGAGACATTGGCAAGAGTGCATGGGGAAGCCCAGGATTCTGATTACAGCAGCCTAGTCAACTCACCATCTCAAACCGAGACATATGTTAATGAAAGGCCGCTAGCACAATCAATGCCATCACCCCATCTAAGAATGCCTCCAATGAGAATTAAAATCAAAAAGGGGAGAGAAACAATCAACAATGTTTTGTCATGTGAGATATCCCAATAGTCTATGAGGGGAATATGAAACCCACAAGCTCTGTGTTAGAATTGGGGGTCTCTGGTTGGCGCAAGTATTCTCTTGTGACAAGCAGGGACCCTCTCCTCTAAGCCAGGGCACAGGATTCCCCTCAAGAAATAACCCCTGCTCACCCTCTAGGTAGTGTGGCGCAAGCAGTCAAGGCTAATCTCAGGAGCACATGTAGCTAAGCATTTGCAATATACCACACAGTAATCACCAACCCACCACACAGAGACACAAGGCTGTAAGTTTAGTAAAAATATATCCTTTATATATATAAACTCTTAAGCAGGCTTTAGCAATACAGTCTTTAGAAATGGTTCTAGTTTCTTTTAAAATGCCACAGTTCTTTAAATGCAGTGTTCTGTCTTAAAAAGGGTTAAGTATTCCAAAACCCACTTCACGGTTCTTCAGGCACTGTTTTTAGGGGTAATGCACTGTCTGTTCAAAGCCTGGGCCCTCGGGAACGCTCCTGTGCGCTCCGTACGATCACCGGCAAAGGCCCTACTAAGTCTCACGTATCTCGCGTGAGACGCGTACACTGTAAGCAATATTAAACAGGGGTACGAGGCTTATCGGCAGCCGTACTGAAAGCACACTGTACGCCCTTCCACTTGCAGGTACGATGCGCACAGGGCACTAGAGATACTAGCGCACAGCTTCAAGCATCCCCCTTCCCTTTGCAGGGTACAACACGCACAGGGCACCAGAGATACCAGCAGGGCCGGCCTGGCCGTAGCAGGCACCGGGCGTTTCCCTGGTCGGCCGCTAGGGTGGGGGCCGATTTTGGGCGCCTGTGGTCCGTTTTTGTTACAGGGCCGTTTTTGCAGCATTGCTGCAAAATCGGCCCTAGTAACAAAAACGGGCGACACCGGCCCTGGCAAACCTCTGCCGCTCCGAGGGGGGCCGGCCGAGCTCTTTGCCAGGGCCAGTTTCGGTTCCCAGTCCGGCCCTGGATACCAGCGCACTACGAGGCGTACCAGCCTCCGGGAAGCAGCAGTACGTTGCGCACAAGTTCAAAGCACACTACGAGGCGTACCACCAGCGCACTGTTCTCAGTGCCCAGTTCTCCTTGATGCCTACGTCGCGCACAGTCTTACTGGCCAAAGCGAAGGGGGGCGAGGCGTACCGGGTGACGCGTCCGGCAGGCTTTAGGTGCAGGAGGGGTGTATGCAGCTTTAAATCCTCTCTGCCTACATCTCACACACCTCACAATGTTACCGACTGTAGAAATGTGCCTCTTCTGAATCTGTCCTGTTCTGCATATAGATTTAATTGTGCATGGTGGCACAGCATAGAACGGTGCACCATATCCACAATGCAGACCCTAGGCTGTATAATCTGCATGGAGTAGGAAATCACTTTTACTTTACATGGACACATCCTTAACCCAGTCATTCTCCCCATAGGAAAATTCAGTGATGCAGAGAAAAAATAAAACAGATGCCCATGAGCAGCACTATCCCACCCCGGTCCTTGTCATATTGAGAATAACCAAAGCCCCTTTCCAGGCCAGGTGTACAGTTATTGAGGAATGATTGTACAAATTCCTAATTAAAGCTATCAAACCCATGTCAATACCCAATTTTTCCATATTTTGACAACAGTTGTTTTGAGTCATTATCTAAATCTAAATCCTGGGCAAGCTCAAGGAATCAAAATAAAGATGTAGATTTTGCCTCTCTTCTCGTTTGGTACAGAATCCCTGTCAACAGCCAGCTTGATTAAACTGAAGAACTCCATTTTAAACAATATGTTTCTGGACCTTGCCCAAGATCCACAAGTAATACATTTGAACACATATCCTGAGGATTTTTGGGCTTATATTCATCCATGTCACCAGTTTTCTTTTCTACACAAAACAGATTAATCGAGTGTCAATATGTGACTCTAATCCATCATCTGATATTTAGAAAAAGTAACATGTGCCCCTAAAGAGTTCTAGTGGTGTTATACAAGCCACCATGCTGGCTAAACAAAAGTTTGGGTGATGGCCTATTGAGAATCAATCATCTTGAACACTAAAGACAGTTACTCCCCATTGCTAATCCTTAAACTTTAAAATACCTGAAGGAACCTCCTAGGACCATAAAACCTTGTGATACTCAAAGAAGCCCAGAGTGTGGCAAACTTATGTCACTGTGGCATAGTCAGACCATACACTGAACTCAATTCTCAATGCTACTGTTGAGGCTGTCACGTACTCCCTAAAGGCCCTCATAGCCAAAACTCCTCACTATACTTATAAATTGACCAACAACAGTACTTCACGGACAAAATAAGCACCAACAAGTCTCAACGTCAGCAGCACATAAATCTCACACTGATCAACAATAACACAGTCTTACCTCACAGCACTATCTCAATAATATCACTTCTAGAAAGTAAATCTAAATTATTTCTTCAAACATTGATTATTAATATTAATAGCACCTAAAATATGATTTGTGAGTGAATCTGCTCTTTTTTGCAGTTTATATAGTGCACCCTCGATTCAAAGGTATTGAAACGCTTTACAAGAGCATCAGTTACATTACACAAGGACACATTTATTATGTTATGCACAGTGACATTAAGTGATTTGCCCAGAACCACAGGATGGTGAGCCGATGCCCAGACCAGAACTTGGTTCCCCAGTTTCCAAAATAGGCAGCGCTGGCTGTTTCGCCACATCCTCTCCCCTAATCTGGGGGAGAAAGCCTGGAGAGTGGATATTCAATTGCTAGAGTGCCTTGCAAACTATGTGAAGACCCACAAACTTGCAAGTTTGCAGGCATTCATAGACGTACATTTAAACGTTGATTTATTGTTGTTGAGGGAAAAGTAAATTGCTTTCACAAGGACGCAGTGCAGTGGGAATAATCTCAAAATTCGTGAGGTGTAGGAGCAGGGGATTGTCTACGGGAAAATCAGCATTACCCTGAAAGAAAGAAAAAGTTATGTGTTAACCGCATTTTCTTATACGTTAACAAATGTGTAACTGTGCACAATGCACATTGACAAATGTGTGTGTTTTCCTGGAAAGCTACTGTAATAATAATCAGTACTTTAAATGGGCTGGTACTTTCAGGGACCGAGTACCTGCACTTTTTCATTTTCAAGTGAGAGTACCTGCACTTCTCTGCAGCAAGAAGGTACTTTGGAATAGTAAATATCCACACTTTTCCATTTCATGCATCTGTCATCCTGTCCCTGCAACACCATAAACAACCGGCCAGGCCCAATCTATGCAGGTCAAGTCACATCCTTAAAAAGCTGCAGGAAAGGGTGGGTAGCGACCTTACTGCATTATGAATTCTCCTTGGCAACTGACACATCAAGATTACCGGGAAAAGGCCAGGTGGCGCCTTCAAATACAACTTCACACAATCAAAGTGCCACTCGGGATAGGGGTACAGGGAGATTTGCCTAGGTCCAATACATTACCGAGAGATGGCATTGCATTTAACCCAGCAGATTCATTCATATGTAGGCCTTAGCATGCCACAAAACATCTAACCGTAACAAAACGCCAGCTTTAACAAACGACGCTCCTAAGGTGCAAACATAGGACATTTGCCAGATTCTGGGGTGGCTGAAAGGGGATAATGTTTTAATGGTCTATGCTTGAAATGAGCTGGCTGCACCCTCGTTGTGTCAAGCCCCCAGGACTCCACAGGGATTAGTTTTCCATTGCGGCGCATCTTCGAGGACTACAACCAACCAACCAAATTATCCAATATCTACCTAGTTACCCTTGTCTACAGAGAGCACTATCAGCAGAGCAAGTTCATGCTTTCACGCCCACATCCGTTTTGCGGTAGAAAGGTTCAGGCGCCTGCCTGCATGCATCCCATATCCCCGAATACAAAAACAAAGGGACGCTTGCATCTAATAAACAGTCATGCATCATTCCTGTTTTTCCGATTACAAAAAAACAGAAATGAGGTATGGCGCACCATATAAACGATGCTCAAAGGCTCAAGAATGTATCCGCATAACAAGTGACACAATCTTTAAGTTTAATGGGGCACACTCAAAAGCGTCACCCGCCGAATTTAATCTAGCACCCGAAAAATTCACAATAGCAGTGTCCAACGTAGGGCAGCCATGCAACATTTTCAGGACTAAATGCAAGCTATGAATTAGTTCAGGCAACAATCGAAGAGAAAACTGCCGTGATTAGGTTGAAAAACACATCAACACAACAGTACGTAACACTCTGAAACAGTAACATCAGCACTTGCGGTAGAGCAGCACTCACTCTGTGCCACTAATTACTATTAAATCAATTAAGTGCACAAACTGCGTGTAGACCCGGCCCTGGTAATTAAGTGCCGGTGCTAAGCACCGGAAAGCACCGGCACAAATGAAGCACTGGGGTCACTCCTCTGGTTGGCGGTGCTCCGGGGGCCACAGGCTCAGAAGGGAAGCGTCCTGGGGTCCTGGCGAGGAGCAGCGGCATGAAGCAAGTCCAGCGGCGTTTCTCACAGAGGGGGGGCGAGCTTCGATGCAGGCAGTCTTTGTGGTGTGTTCCAGGGCTCGGGGGCTCAGGTTCACGTTACTTGGACCAGCTCATCCGTTCTTGCGGTGCTCTCCTGACGTGTAGCAGCAGCTCACGATGCTTGGGCCAGACGGGGCAGGCCTTTGCGGTGTAAGTTGCTTTTGCAGGTGGCCAGGAGTCGCGTTGCTCGGCGGGATGATCTGCACGGGTTCTCAGAGTGCGGGACAGGTTCCCTGTTGCACTCAGGTCTCTGGGGTCAGCGCTGAAGGAAAAGTTCACACCAGCAGCAGCTTCCTTCTTTCAGGGGGTTAGCGCCCAATGTTCCTGGGGCGCAGTTCAGGGGGCAAGTTCACAAGCAAGCCCTTGGAGATCTTTGTAGAAGTTTGGCACAAGTTGAAATAAATGTAAAGTCTGTTTCAATCTTTGTCTTCTCTCCTTCATGCAGCAAGGCACCCACCACAGGCCAGTCTCTCAGGATTAGAGAGAGTAGTCCTCCATGCAGCTTTCCCAGGTCCTTCTCTTCAGGCAGAGTTTCTTCTTAGCGCAAACCGTATCTGATTTCTTAGGAGCAGGGCTCCTTCTTTTATAGGACATTTCTTTTGTTCTCGCAGGCCAGGGGGGCCTTTGCCTAATCCAGTCAATCTCTGAGCACTTTGGTTTGCAGGCTCTGGTTTCTCCTTTCAGTGAGCAGGGCAGGGACATCAGTCGCTCCGCAGGAGGTGGAGCCAGCATTGTGATGACAAGTACAGCCAGGAGTACTCTGTTGACAGTCTTTCCTCTTCCTTGGCCAGGTGCAGGGCAGAGTCATCAGTCGCTCCCCAGGGGGCGGAGCCAGCATTGTGGTGGCAGAGCACAGCCCTATTCAGAGTCAAGGGGCACTCCCTCCACCCATCCTGGTGTAATCCCCCTATTCACCACTCTGTCATCCCTAGCCCTGTCACTCACAGAACCCAGACAGCAGATACACATAAGAGCAGAGGCGGGCTGAAATGGTTAGGGAAGCAAATGCTAACTTTCTAAAAGTAGCATTTGCAAACACAGGATATTAAAATAAACTTTACTAAAATAAGTATTTTATTATTCTGAGTTCAGGAATACTAAACTTGACTTTCTATCATGCTCTCTGAGTCTGCTGGGATTATAGGGTGTAATAATTCCAGCAGCCCATCTTGGCCTATAGAGAGTAGGTAGCCTTACAATAGTGAAAAACGAAAATGGCTGTAATTCACTATTAGGACATGCCACACACATCAGGGCTTGTCCTACCTTATGCTACAATGCACCCTGCCCTTGGGCCTACCATAGGGGTGACTAATATGAAGTTAAGGGAAGGTTTAGGGACTGGCAAGTAGATGTACTTGCGCAGTTAGCATGACAGTCCCAGACTGCACGCAGGTCTTGCAATGGCAGACCTTAGACACATTTTACTAGGCCGCTTCTGTGGAACATTCTAAGATGAGCAGCCAAACTGCCAGGCTTGGAAAATTTGAGTTCAAAGGATATTGAGTATGTGGCTTTTGGTTCACTGATAGAATATCGATGTAAAAAATATAGAAGTAAAAAATATCAATGAAAAAATATAGAATGCAAAAATATCGAGAAAAAAAAATATCGATGTTAAAAATATAGTTGTACAAAATATAAATTTTCATATATGTATATCAAATAATAAATATTAAATAATAAAACTAATTAAAAAAAATAAAGTGGATTTAATATACATTTTAACAATGATAACAAATAAATTTAATGAAACAAATGTAAAAACACATACATAATAATCAATATATATATATATATATATATATATATATATATATATATATATATATATATATATATATATATATATATATATATATATATATATATATATATATACATATTTACTTTAAAACAATTAGTAAACTATTCATTTTTATTTATTTTATAATTTTAAAAATAAACGTACCTGTTGTTTGTAGACAAATAAATCTGCTTTTTCGTAAACCTGGGCTTGCTGGAGCCTGTCAGCATTCCGAGGCGGGCAAGTGGAGGTATATATATATAAATAAATATTACCTACTGGTGGTCGCCAATAGGTAGTAGTTCTAAGAATGTATTTTCCATAGGAAAAGCTTTTTTTGATTTGCCAATATCTTTGGCGCCGTTTCACAAATCTTCGTGAAATTTTAAATACTACAGGGGCACTCCAGCTAGATCCTGTCTTGAAACTTTTGGGATGATTCGTCAAGCGGGGGCCGAGAAAAAAGGGGTGTCCCAAAACACGTTTTCTCCATGTTGTTGTCCATAGGAATTTTGAAACAGGTTACAGCCCGAACTGCTGAACGGAATTACACCAAATTTGGCAAAAAGGTAGGTCTTGGCCCAGAAAGCGACCTTTTTTTAAAATGGTGTAAATCCGTTCAGTAGTTCCTGAGAAATTAAAAAAAGAAAAATATCGATATCTGAGCACCGAGGAGGTTCGCGAACTCTCCCGGCCGGAGCTTTACTCTGATTGGCTGCCAACACTCCAAACCGGAGTGTTTTGGCAGCCATCATATGACTCGGTAACCGAGTCACAAAAAAAGGGTGTGAAAAAGGTTAAAAAACAAGAAAAGGGGGCAGAGTAGAATACCCTTAACCCCTAGGCCTGCTCAGGGGGTCCCACAAGGACCCCCAGGGCTAAATAAAGCATTTTAAAAAAATAATGTCAGCCGAATTTGCGCTGGGTGCGTGAATACTGACTAACTTATTTTAAAAAACGAGGCGCTTGAGACCGCACTTCGTTTGTTAAAAAGCCCCCGGGTGGGCCAGATCCCGGGAGCAATACTATTTATGGTGTGGGGCCTGTGGGGGCTCCCACAGCCCCGGGGACTGCCACCTCCCCGGGGCTTTATGTTTTATATGCGAGGGCACGCGGCCACACTGCAGCCCGGGGGACCTCCACCTCCCAAGGGCTTTCATGAAATTAGGGTGGGGGCGTCACAGCCCCCCCATGCCCCAGGGACCCCCACCTCCCAGGGCACACAATATTCAAATTTGGGGGTCCGTTATGGGGACCACCACCTTTACGGGCTTTAGAAATGTAGGGAAGGGGGCCGCGCGGCCCCTCTCCAGGAGCCCTCGATAGCCCTGGGGACAGCCACCTCCCAAGGCCAGCTCCTGCAATCTCCTGGAGTCCCCAGCCCCGGGACATTGCCGTTTGTTATAGCAGGGCAGGAGCCGGTGCGGCTCCCACTCTGCCATAGCAAACTCTGCTTTGGTTTTTGGAAGCGAGAGCAGGATGCATGTCAGCAGCTCACCTTGTGCAAAAGCAACGTCGGCTCCCACAGGAGGTGGAGAGCCGCCGGGACTCTGGGGGCATTGGGCCTCCCCCACAGTCCCAAATCATGAGGCCAGGCCCCGGGGGATGGGGTCCCCGGGGCCAGAGGTGGCCCAGGAGGGGGGCCATGTGACCCCCTCCCCTGCAATAAAAAAAACTTTTGAAGAAAACCGGAAAGGCTGGCCCCGGGGGATAGGATCCCCAGGGCCAAAATTGGCCTGAGGAGGGGGACCATGCGCACCCCCTCCAAATAATTGAATACACTTAAAAAGAAAATGACTGGCCATGCCCTGGGGATGGGGTCCCCGGGGCCGAAGTTGGCCTCATGAGGGGGTCACGTGGCCCCTTTCCCATTTAAAATGTTTTTTTTATAAAAAGTGGTCAGGCCCTGGGGGATGGGGTCCCCAGGGCCCCAAAAATTTAAAAGAAGGGGGGCCACACAGTCCCCCTTCTAAAAAACAAATATAATAAAGAAATGCCGGCATCTCGCCAGAGGCCCCACCCCCTCCCTGCACCACTCTGCAAACTCGCCCCCTGGCAGGCTATAAGTTGGGGAATTAATTCCCCTTGAATACTGAGGGTCCCTGGGGGCCAACTAGCTCACCAGGTACCTCCAGTATGCGCCACAGAGCTGCGTTGCAGAGAGGTGGTCCACCTCTCAGCAATCCCACTGTGTGAGGCTTACTGGAGGTAAGAGGTAGGCTAGTTGGCCCCTAAAGGACCCCCAGCTGCGAAGGGAACTTCAATCCCCATCCAAGAGCGCGCCAGGGAGCGCGTTTACACATTGGTGGGCAACGGGGGTGTGGCCTGCTATAATAACTTAGCAATCCTGCTGTATAGAACTTACTGGAGGTAATAGGAGGGGTAGTTGGCCCGCAGGGATGTCCTTAGGGGCCAACTACCCCTTTTGTTACCTCCAGTAAGTCCCACACAGTGGGATTGCTAAGACGTCTTTGGAGGCCATGCCACTCTTTCTCCACCACTCTGCAAGCACGCCTCCTGGCTGAGTACGGGATGGGGATGAAGTCCAATTTTTTCCTGAGGGACTTTGGGGGCCAAGAAGCCCTCCTGGTACTTCCTGTAAGTGCTACTCAGCGGAATTCATGAGCGCTGGTTGGAGGCCTAGCACCCTTTCTCCACCACTCTGCAAACGCGACTACTAGTTAAAGAAGCATCTTTCTGCACCTCTGACTTAGAGGTAGTTTTAATTCACCTGCCCTATTATGTACTTGGGCCTTACATGGTAGTTCATGCCAATCACAGGGGCACCCCAACCCAGAGTGTACCCTAGTATATGTAGGTGTTTTCACTGTGTCTTTTAGCATAGCACTGGCTCCGAACCTGGTTAGTCAGAGTCGGTTACCACCAGTACCAGTCAGCAAAAAGTTGGGGCACAGTATGACTTTGCAACAAGGCCTATTTCTGCACTTCTGTTGGTTATTTCTGCATAGCTCTTGCTTCTTTCTGCACCTTTCTTTGTCTTTCTGGACTTCTGTTGCCTCTTTCTGCATTTCTCTTGCTTCTTTCTGTGCCTTTCTTCTGGCTTCTGCACATGTCCTACCTCTGTAGGTATAGTTAGAAATTAGCATTTAAAACACCTTTGAAATTCACTGAAAAAAACATGGGTTTCAGGGATGTTATAGTTAGAAATTGCCATTTAAAAAACCTTTGAAATACAATGAAAAAACCGCAGGTTTCGCGGACCTTATAGTTAGTTGGACATTTCACTCGTACAAAACCAGAGAAATTCGGCTGTTATAGTTAGTTTAGCTAACTATAACTCGCGTCCCTGCAATGCACTGCTGATGACATCACATATTATATCATTCATGACATGGTCAGTGACATCACCGATGACATCACTAATGACATCTTTAATGACATCACTGATGACATCATCTACGTGATAATCTGATGCAACTCCTCACACCCTAATTTAACCTTTGATACACCCGCTCTAAAATACAGATTACCATTTTCGAAATCATAGACACACCAATACCAGTTGCTACATACCCACTCACTGATTCCTAGGTCTACACACATATCCGCCTATTCACTCATACAGTCACTCATACATGCAGTCACTCATCAATACAGCACTATCATATGCACTCATACACCTATACAGACACTCACACACTGCCACACACCCATAGAGTTACTCACACACGTAGTCAGTCATGCAAAGAATCAATCACACTCCCGTTAACTCACCTATACAGTTAAACACACACCACCTCACTTATTCATACATATACTAACACATACTTACTCTCTTATACAATCACTGATACAAGCACACACTCATCCATACAGCCACTATCACAATCACTCACTCTCATATATAGTCATGTATATACTTCAAAACTCACATACACTGCCTTTCACATATGTGGATACTCACACAAGTACCACTGAGACATCCATTCACTCACCAACACAGCCACACACACACTCACCCTCCCATACAGCCCCTCACAGACGCACTCTTGAAACCATACACCCAGTGAATCACCCACTCACACATCTATGCACAGAGTCACACACCCCTCACCCACGCACACAGACATTCAGGCACCCATACAGATACTCAGACAACCAATCAATAACCCATATAGACACTCAAGTAGCTACTCACCAACCAATGCAACCGCGCTCACATCAACTGACAGACTGATACAGACATTTACACAGTTTAGTCACTAACCCATGCATTCACTAAGACACGTTTAATCACTCTCTTATACAGATAGTCATACACCTACTAAATGATATATTCAGACACTTATACACCCACTCATTCTTCAATACACCTTGGCAAATATATATATATATATATATATTTATATATAAAACATACTCAAACTTTTCAGAAACGCAGTCACTGGATGATGTCATCAGTGATGTCATTTGAGATGTCACTGACCATGTCGTGAATGATGTAATAGGTGACGTCATCAGCAGTGCATTCCAGGGGCGCGAGTTATAGTTAGCTGAACTAGCTATAACGGCCGAAGTTCTCTGATTTTGTAGGAGAAGAAAAATATTGTAGATGAAAACAAGCCAACTCAACATTATGATATCCTATAATTCATGCTAGGATCCGGGAAACATTTATGGAAGCATACTCTTGGGCCCGATTAGAAGCATCATGCGTCATCTCTTGAGTAAAACCTATGGTTACAGGAAACTGGGCATTGCCAACTCCAAGATATTTTGATCATCTAAAATGTTGCACACACATAATACATTCGTCTCTTTGGTTCCTTTTACCAGGGCATGCAGTGCTCTGATGTCGGTTCGTAATTTCCAGCAGCAGAACCACGCTGCGATTAAATATCCTTTCACAGTCTCCCAGCAGGAAGAAAAATGGGACGAACTCGCGCTTCCCTTCGTTTTTGCACTTTTTATTTTACAGTTTTCAGATCATGGCAGGCAGGCACAGATCTACGCGTTTCAGGACAGCATGTCCCTTGCTCACGATCCATTATAAAGCTAAGAATGAGGGAATATAAATAGATAAATCAATAAATAGCAAGTGTGATAAGGTGTTCAATGGATCAATCTCCATAAAATATGCATATATATAAATATATATAACCTAAGTCAGCAGCCTTGGAGATTGACAGGGGTCAGATACAGGCTAGATTAATTGTAACATACAATAGACAGCATTCCAAGATTAGAAATATCTTTACCAGGAATTGGAATTTAGTGAAAGGAGACCCAATAATTGGGGATTTGGTGGCCAAGAAACCCGAATTAACATTTCGAAGATCCCCATCTATGTCCAATGCGCTGGTAAACAATAGTCTTGACACAACAATTTCAGGTACATGGAAGTAAAGGTTTCAAGAAGTGCATGTCTTGCAAAGCTTGCCGCTTTGGCATTAATAATACTCACTATACAAGTCGTTTTAAAAACAATCCGATCCCAATCAGCAAGAGACTGACATGCAAAATGGAATATGTGGTCTACGTGGTGCAATGTCCGTGTGGGCTTTGTTATGTGGGCAGCACCCGCTTGCCCGCCCACAAAAGGATATTGCAGCACCTTAGCACAATCTCAGGAAAAGATCAGGCCTATCCGGTGGCTCGACATTTCGAGTCACAACACGATAGTGACCCCAAACATCTCCAGTACTTTCGAATAGATACTATCCCACCCCTTAAACAGGGCGGGAATAGGGAAGCCAAATTACGACTATTGGAGACACGCTATATATTGGAGATGAATAACAAAAGTCCGGGGGGTCTCAATGCGACGGAAGATTTGCATACATGCCTCTGAGCACATATCACATCGAGAGTTTTGAATTATATGAAATATTAGGATAGAGCCAACCTTTTTTATCAGCATGTGTAAATATGAGAACAATTGGATCAGACTAGTGAAGAAATGTAATATGAACGTTTGAAATAATCATTCTCAATTCTTGGGTTGGTTATACTCCAGTTTGGTTCCACAACAGACTTGGCAGCCTTTTAATACTGTATATGATTTTTTAAGTAGCACTAGCACTTATTCACTTGTTGATAGATTTTTTTGTATACAACACCCAGGGTAGGAATTTTATAGAGTGAATTCAAAGTCAAATGTAAGTTATAGGTCTATATTACTCACATGAGTTTAATTAGTATAAGTGAAGAAAGCGGTGGTAATTTAGTTACGACATTTAGTAGGAAACAATGATTAATGAAGAACAATTTATGGGACAGTAATGTTTCTATTTAATCTAATAGCAAAACTGTTTTTAATATATTTATATGTATTAAGTATGTATATATGGACATGTACATATTGTAGATATATGAATTTATATGTTATACAAATTAAGAATAATCAAATATATATATTTATATGTGGATATATTTTTCTATTATGTATTTATATTTATAAATGAACGGTTTTTATGGACACTATGTCCTTTATTTAAATGTCGCGATGTTGCACAAAGTATTTCTTCACTTTTCATACATATGTAATGAACTGCTGACCCAGAGTTCTCTCCTTCTTTTTTGCATAATGTATGCGTCACTCTATGCCTGAAAGGGTTTTGTTTTGATACATATATATAATATATATATATATATATATATATATATTACCTACTGGCGGTCGCGAGTAGGTAGTTATAGTTAGGACCTAGTTTCCATAGGAAATCCACAAAATTCTATTTGGAATAACTTTGGCGCTATTGGACGAATCTTCTTTAATTTCTCCAAGAAAATGGCCAGCTCAGTTCCGCTCCTTCCCTGAAAGTTTGGGGGTGATTCGTCAAGTGGGGGGCGAGAAAAAAGGGGGGTCCCAAAACGTGTTTCCCCATGCAATTTTCCATAGGGACCTTTAGCCAGGGCTACAGCCCGAACGGCTGAACGGAATTACACCAAATTTGGCAGAGAGGTAGAGTTCGGCTCACAGATTGTGCTTTTTGTTAAATGGTATAAATCCGTTCAGTAGTTTCTGAGAATATTGCAAGTAAAATCATAGCGATATCTAGAGTCGGAGTTCAGTACGCGTACTGAAATCTGTTCAATTACGAGCGCGAGCTGCATGCTGATTGGCTGTGAACTGTCTGTCAACACTCAAAACCAGGAAGTGTTGGCGGCCATCTTGTGCCTCGCTAGAACCGAGTCACAAGAAAACAGTAAAACAAAGTTGAGAAATAAGGGAAGGGGGTAGGGTAGAGACATTCTGACCCTTTAGGCTTGCTCAGGGGGTCGTACATGGATGTTTAGGCTCTATTTTTTATTTTATTTAAATAAAAATTGCGATGTACGCGCATGTAAATACCTACAATTACGAGCAGGAGCTGCATGCTGATTGGCTGTCAATACTCCAAACCAGGAAGTGTTGGCAGCCATGTTGTTTGTTGGGAGAGCAGAGTCAGAAGAAAACAGTAAAACAAAGTTGAGAATAAGGAAAGGGGGCAGGGTAGAAACATTCTGAGCCTATAGTCTTGGTCAGGGGGTGGAATATGGATCTTTAGGCTCAATTTTTATTTTTTAGTTTCCTGCCAATAAAAGCGGCAATAATGTATCGCCCTTTACTGATAATATGGCACTGACGGGCATATTATCAAGGACCGGTGTTAAAATTATCTACGTTTTATGGGCAGGAAACTGATGATAAAATGGCGAAAATGGTCTTGATAATACGCCCTTGGTAATTCCCATAGAAGCCCATGTTCTGGTGTTAACATGGGCTTTTATGGGAATTAACAAGGGCGTATTATGAAGCCCAGACGCGGCCCCTGGAGGGAGTTGCGGTGAGACAGGCGGAGCAGGGGAGGGGGAGGGTGGGGGGTGATAAACGACGGAATCTGGATGATTGTAGGTAAGTGAAAAATTAAATTAATAAAATGAATTTCGGGCCATATTATCAACAACATAAGTCGATACATTATCGCTGCTTTTATCGGCAGGAAACTGCCGATAAAGCAGCGATAATGGTCTTGATAATATGCCCTTGTGAATTTCATTAGCAGCCCAGTTTAACACCAGAACCTGGGCTGTTATGGGAATTTACAAGGGCCTATTATCAAGCCCATTATTACCGCTTTATCTGCAGTTTTCTGTCGATAAAAGCGTTGAAAATGTATCGCCTTATGTTGTTCATAATATGCCGCTTCGTTCCGTGCCCTGCATGGCATTTTACGATGCAGGGCTCGTTACGAAATTCGGGGCATATTATCAAGGACCGGTGTTAAAATTATCGCCGTTTTATCGTATTCGTAGCGTATCCTGAGAATGATTAGCAGTAGAAACTATGGTGCGATCACTCTCTCACTGTCAAATGAGAGCACAGGGCGAGCTATGAGAATAGTTAGAAGTGATCACTTATTTGAGATCCGATTCAGCTGTGTGTCTTATTGTGCGATGTTAGGCAATGCATACATGATTACGGTAACTGAGCGTGTGGTTTGATTAAAAAAAAATTGTGTTAACTCCTCTGCATGGGAAGCTGGATGTTTCCATCTGGCTGTCGATTTCGACCTTGAAAGCAGAGTCAACCAAATGAGTCGTATAAGAGCGATATTGTCTCAAAAAGAGGTCGCTCTTACATCTGCTAGAAAAACATTTGTCCTTCATGTAGCAAACACCCGCACAGAAGTGTATGCTTTGTTAAATACAGACGTGCCATGGAATTTTAGGGAGTCAATTTAGACTATCTTTAATGCGTCTTCGAGTAGGGGGTTAACTTACTTTTTTTAAATGATAAGAATTGGTCTTGTGACTTCTGTAGAAAGTATATTTGGTGTCTTGTCGGTGTTTTTTCATTGCATTTTTTGCAGCATCTTTGGTGAATTGTGCTTAATGGTTAGATTAGTTGCCAGTGTGCTTGTATTAATTTGTTTACTTAAAAATGGATGCACATCTTGCAGCAGACGACAATATTTCTCGGTTGTTGCTGGTCCGCAACCGAATGCTTAGTTACTATGGCGCGCTGCCTCTTGCAACGTTGAGTGCAGCTTATGGATTATTGTTTCGATTCTCCTTTTTCACATGCGTTCAGCCTGTCTTCCATTGCCTGAGCTGTGATTTCGACTGGGCCCTGGATTTGTGTCTCTGCAGTACGGTGTCTCCCAACGCGGATTACGACCAGTTGATAAGTCCTTTAGTGGTTCATGACGTGCTCTGTTCTGCCGGCGGGATTATGGCCTTAGCAGTGACACATGGAATAATGGGAAGTTGGAATGTTTTTGCAGCGGCGCATGAGTTATTGGCACGCAGTTACATTGAAGATGACCCGAGTTTTCCTCCGATGGTGATAGAGGCTCCGGTCGTTGAGGAACATATATGTTCATTCTCACTATTGAATTGGATGGCTGAAAGGTTTTCAAATGAGAACAATGAGGAGGCTGTTGCTACATACTGTGCTTACACGTTGTTGGATTAAGACGTAACTTTTTTTTGGAAATGTGAACTTGACTCTGGTTTGTAGTCTTGGAGTGTGCGTTTCTAAGTGGCACACGTTTATATCACGTGCTTTGATGAAGAAAGGGTGCCGTGGTGCTGAGGCTTGCACTGACACCCTGTTAAGTTAGCATGGGTTTATTAGAAGCTTACACGCTATTTTTGCTTTCCTCCTCTGCTTTGCACGTGACACATAATTGTGATATTGTTTAGAGAAGGCTGAGTATTTTGTTTTATATGAGAATAATTTGGTATGCTAGATTTGTAAAGTGCCTCGCTAGTTTTGTGTGTATAGTGAGAGCATGGAACATCAAAGTTATCTTGAATACTGTGTCTGTTCAGAATGATCTTCGGAAGTTCAAGCCATAATACATATGTAGTTGTGTCCACCTTTGATACTTGCGCTTTTCATAATGCATTGTGGAGGCAAAGTTACACACAGTTGGAGAACATTCATAAGTTGATAGTTTGTGGAGTACTGAATGTGATCTATTACTGCTGAGTACCAGAGGTATGGGTCTGACAATGTAATCCTATGAGACTTTCTGTAGTTATAAACTAATCTGCTAGGTAGGGAGGGTGAAATGTAGGTATATTTTAAATTTGTTTACCTTTAGTTTTATAGGATGCTTTTTCCGTTTGTATCTTATAGAATAGTAACAATGCTGAGAATCTTGTTTGTGATAATATGTTTGGTTGTATTATCTAAGGTACTGTGCATGAGATTTTGGCGTTAGAAATAAACATTTCAAAGTTGCACGTATCTTTATTTACATCTTTTATTGGACTGGTCTAAGACTATAATGAAAGAGTGCTATTGTTATCCACGTTACTTCATGTAATCTAAGTGGCATGTTCTGGGTTGGCTAGTCATTGGTGTTTTTGTTGTAGTGCAGTGGTTCCCAAACTTTTGACTCCTGAGCACCACCCATAGAGTCACCACTGGAAGCTGGGGACCCCCAAGCTATTTGTAGGATTTAAATTTCAAACATTAAAACCGTAATTCGGAAACAATTAACACATATGTGCACACAAAACAAATACTCAAATTAACTAATGATTTTGTGGCATATTTACAAGCCCCTATCACCATGGGAACATCACTTTCTGAGAGTTTTCTGTGGCGATAGGGGTTTTGCCTTATTTACAAGGCAACGTTAAGCCACTTAACGTGGCTGAACGGTCCCTTGTAAATAAGACTCCCTTTGACACAATGCTTAGCGCGAAAGCGGTGGGCAGTGCGTGTTGTGTTGGGCGTTTCCTCTGCGACACCCATTGATTTTGATGCTGCCACCTATTTACAGGAGCACCGTAAATGGGAAGCAGCGCCAAAATTAAGGCCAGGGAAAACCTGGTCTTAACTTGGCGAAACAATGAGAAATGCTTAATTTCTCTTCGTTTTTGTAAAACGCCTTGGATTGTTTATGTTCAGGAAGGCGACCCTTCCTGCACATAAACAATATTTAAAAAAAAAAAGACATTTTGTAATTTCTATGTGTGATGCATTAAGCAGTACACATAGAAGTGACAAAATGACATTTCAATATTGTTTATGTGAGGAAGGGGGACCTTCCTGCACATAAACAATCTTCCCCTATTAAATGTAGTGCCAGTGCAGGGGAAACGCAGGGCTGCACCATATTCTTGTAAATATGGTGCAGCCTTGCATTTCTGAAGTAGTAGAGTGTGTTGTTAAGCCAAGGAGGCTGGTCTGGAGAAGCACAAAATAAAGGAGTGCTGGTCTGGAGAAGCACAAACTCAGGATTCAGAACATAACACAGTGGTTAGCATTGACGTTAACAATAAAAATGTATTTCCACCCAAAGAAACCTTTTTAGAAGCATCAGGATACTGAAAGACTGAAAAAAAGCATGTCACTAACTTGTACCTTGCAGTTTGCAAGCAGTTGTTTGATGACAGTTTTTTGGTCACTGTGCTAGATTACGATTGTCACTTATGAACTGCAGTGTAACAAAAGAATCTGTGTGACAAAAGCAGTAACCCACTGACCGATGCATATCACCAAATACTGTTTTTTAAAATGTATGGTACACTTCTTTGCAGTAGGCATATTAACCCTCTGTGTTACATTAGTTCAGTCACAGCTGTCACTGGACAAAACTCTCATGTCTCTCCAGCAGGGAAATCAATCACTGTTGTTATCTTGACATTTTTATTGTTCTTTGAAAACTGCTAATTAAACAAGATACTTTGCAGTGCTTTTAAAACTGCTGTCTGCGGACCCCCTGGGAATGTGTGAGGGGCTCATGGGGGTCCACGGACCACAGTTTGGGAAACACTGCTCTAAGGCGAAGACCCAATGAGTCACTGATTGCTAGTCTGGTAGGTTGTTTGTGTAGTAACGTGGGTTTTGGAACACCGTAATTCACTGAGGTCCTAAGTCTTTATGCACAGTTCTGTGTATGAGCAGAATTCCTGGAACAGTAGTTACAACAAAAAGGCTCGATAAAGGGCTATCACTTTGAATATGAATATAAAATAGTAGAATAGTTGATAATCACACTTAAGGAATGAAGCAAGTAGGTGTGTGTATGTGTGGATGATGTGTAGATTGAGTGGAAGATGAAAAACTTGAAAAATTAGAGAGGTTGTAGAGATGCAAACTTTCCATTTCTTTGTAAAGTAAGTGTGTGTTTAGTTTTCCAGTGCATATATATATTCACTGAAAAAACCATAGGTTTCAGGCACATTATAGTCAGGAATTAGCATTTAAAAAACGTTAGAAATTCACTGAAAAAAAACGTAGGTTTCAGCCACGTTATAGTTAGGAATAAGCATTTAAAAAACCTTAGAAATTCACAGAAAAAAACCATAGGTTTCACACACCTGATAGTTAGGAATTAGCATTTAAAAAACCTTAGAAATTCACTGAAAAAAACATAGGTTTCGCCCATCTTATAGTTAGCTGGACATTTCTCTCATACAAAACCATTGAAATTCCCCCGTTATAGTTAGTTCAGCTAACTATAACTCACGCACCCACAATGCACTGCTGATGACATCACATATTACATCACTCATGACATGGTCAGTGACATCACTCATGACATCACTGATGACATCTCAAATGACATCACTGATGACATGGTCGTGTGATAGAGTGGCAGACCTCCTCTCACCCTAATATTACCTTTGATTCACACATTCAAAAATAGGAACTAACATTTTCAAAAAAATTGAGATACCAATACCAGTTAGAACAACTTATTTAGTAATTCCAGCATCTACATAGACATTCACTCATTCAGCAGTAGTTGTATATAGTCACTCATACATGTACTCACTCATCATATGTACTCGTACACGTATACATCCTGTTACACACCTCACACGCATACTCACACATGGAAATAAACTATCAAATATCCATTTACTTGCATATACAGATCTACACACACCACTACACTTATTTCTTCAGAAACGTACACATACTTACTCTCTTAAACAATCAGGTATAGAAACACATGCTTATTTATACAGGAACTCTTCCAATCTGTCACTGTCATATATAATCACTTATATACATCAATACTGACATATACTAGATTAAAACATATGTATTTACTCATTAAGATACTATTGAGACAGTCATTCACTCACTAACACACCCATTTACACACTCATCTACCCATACAGTGCTGCACACATGCTGTTTTCAAAATACATACAAACAATGAGTCACTCATTGATGCATTTATACGCTAAGTAATATCCCTCACCGAATCATAAAGACACTCATACTGATACTCAAAAAACAAACTAATAACCCATATACACACTCATGTAGCTACTCACCAACCCATGCAGCCACTTATAGACAAAGTGAGACACTGATACAGATATTTACATATTTAAACATTGCTCGCTCATACATGTATTCACTAAGATATCTCTAATAAGTCAGTTATGCAATAATTTTTACAAAAGAACATCCATTCAGACACTTATTTACCCATTTATTCTTCAATCGACGTTTAGATATAGATATATAAAACATATTTATTTTTCAGAAAGACACACATTCCCTGGATGATGTCATCAGTGATGTCATGAGTGATGTCACTGACCATGTCATGAGTGATGTAATATGTGATGTCATCAGCAGTGCATTGCGGGTGCGCGAGTTATAGTTAGCTGAACAAACTATAACGGGGGAATTTCAATGGTTTTGTATGCGAGAAATGTCCAGCTAACTATAACACGGGTGAAACCTATGGTTTTTTCAGTGAATTTCTAAGGTTTTTTAAATGCTAATTCCTAACTATAACGTGTGTGAAACCTATGTTTTTTTCAGTGAATATATATATACCAATAACATAAAATCTAGTAAAAAACATTCTATTTTAAATTGAAACATTAAACTATTTCAAAATCTTTCAACTTAAATTTACCACTCCAGTCAGTGCAACAGTAGGGAAAGTGTTCGATAGCTGGGTGGTAAAAATTACTATTCTTACTCCAGTGAGTGTAACAGTAGGGAAAGTGTTAGATAGCGGAGGGATAAAAATGACTATTCCCACTCCAGTGAGTGTAAGAGTAGGGAAAGTGTTGGATAGCGGAGTGGTAAAAATTACTATTCCCACTCTAGTGAGTGCAATTGTAGGGAAAATGTTGGATAGCAGAGGGGTAAAAATGAATATTCCCACTCCAGTGAGTGCAACAGTAGGGAGGAAAGTGTTGGATAGTGGAGGGTTAAAAATGAATATTCCCAGTGTTGGATAGTGGCAGGACAAAATGTACTATTCCCACACCAATAATTGTAAAAGTAGGGAAAGTGTTAGATAGCTGAGGGGTAAAAATTACTATTCCCACTCCAGTGAGTGTAAGAGTAGGGAAAGTGTTGGTTAGCGGAGGTGTAAACATTACTATTCCCACTCCAGTGAGCGCAACAGTAGGAAAAGTGTTGGGTAGTGGAGGGTTAAAAATGTATATTCCCACTAGAGTGAGTGCATGTTCTGCTTGGGTTTTCAGATTAGATAGGACCAGCTCATCAGAGCATCACTAACCCAGACAGAACGTTACCCTCTGCCCCTCCCTAGGACCTATTCACAACAGGTATCTACCCCCTAAGGACAGGGAATTCCTAAGATGCATACCATGTACCTCCTATAATGTTATCAATCAGTGGCCTCGCGGTCCCATTCGAACCCAGACCTCTCTACCCAGACGGCAGTATCAGAATCGGCGATCTCGCGGTCCCATACGAACCCAGATCTCTCTACCCAGACGGCAGTATCAGAATCGGCGATCTCGCGGTCCCATACGAACCCAGATCTCTCTACCCAGACGGCAGTATCAGAATCGGCGGCCTCGCGGTCCCATTCGAACCCAGACCTCTCTACCCAGACGGCAGTATCAGAATCGGCGATCTCGCGGTCCCATACGAACCCAGATCTCTCTACCCAGACGGCAGTACCAGAATCGGCGATCTCGCGGTCCCCTACGAACCCAGATCTCTCTACCCAGACGGCATTATCAGAATCGGCGATCTTGCGGTCCCATACGAACCCAGATCTCTCTACCCAGACGGCAGTATCAGAATCGGCGATCTCGCGGTCCCATACGAACCCAGATCTCTCTATCCAGACGGCAGTATCAGAATCGGCGGCCTCGCGGTCCCATACGAACCCAGACCTCTCTACCCAGACGGCAGTATCAGAATCGGCGGCCTCGCGGTCCCATACGAACCCAGACCTCTCTACCCAGATGGCAGTATCAGAATCGGCGATCTCGCGGTCCCATACGAACTCAGATCTCTCTACCCAGACGGCAGTATCAGAATCGGCGATCTCGCGGTCCCATACGAACCCAGATCTCTCTACCCAGACGGCAGTATCAGAATCGGCGGCCTCGCGGTCCCATTCGAACCCAGACCTCTCTACCCAGCCGCCAGTATCAGAATCGGCGATCTCGCGGTCCCATACGAACCCAGATCTCTCTACCCAGACGGCAGTATCAAAATCGGCGATCTCGCGGTCCCATACGAACCCAGATCTCTCTACCCAGAGGGCAGTATCAGAATCGTCGATCTCGCGGTCTCATACAGACCCAGACAACCTACCCAGATGGCAGCTTATCCTATGATTACCATTACATAAAGGGATCAGTCTCACTATTCATCAGGGGTATAGTACTACAATATTCTGGATCACACAATAGTTGCCAAATTAGATAATGTACTGCATGGTCGTTAATTCAAGGGGCTCCTCTCTCCCTTATTCAGTTACCACTTACCTGATCAGGATTAGCATCTGTTCACATAGCAGCATCTGACTAGAAGAATAGGTTACCCTCTCATACAAGAACACACGGCACATGTCGGTTCACTAAGAACTGGGGTACTTTATTTCCCATCATTACAAACAAACATATAACACCATACTACAACACATAGCCTGCAAAGAAAAGTCAAAGATTAGGTTGTACGCTCTAATAAGAAAGGGTCGACATCACCTTATTAATATGAAGTCCACACTCAGCAGTCATCTAGGTTCCCTTCTCGTCTGGGCCTTGGCTTGTCTTGAAGTCACACCTCCGCAATCACGGGTACACGGCTGCACCGCTATGCGCTGTTCCCTTCACCCTTCTCCAAGCCCCTGGGACCTTCCTCTCATCGGCTACTCTCCTTCCCTGGCTGTTCTGCTAGGAGAGTATCTGTCTCTCGATTCTTCTCCGCTTTTAGAATGGTGTCTGTCTTCCCTGGAATAAGTAATAGGTTTGCTACTAACGGCTAGATGCCGCCTACGAACTGACTGCACAACTATCTCGGGCTTTCACTAATATAGAAGCGTGTTTCTTCATGGAAAATTCCAGCCAGTAACCTGCCGCCCACCAAATTCTTGTACCTCCCCGTACCAAGGACACGTTCCCAGCTGGCCGGCCTGATGTTGTGTCTTCGGCATGAAGAAAAATACAATCCTTCGACAAGGGCCGGCCTGAACCGGTTCTCTCCAAGCGAACAACACCTCGTAACTAAAACATTACACTTGACCTAGAAGCATCCCAAGCTGCCGGGGCAGAAAGAAAGATGGAGTCTCTCCTGTTTGAGGCCTACCAGGCCCGAATTCAGCATAACTCCATGGAAAGTATAATAATACCCTAACTAAAGGACGGATTATCCCTGATACTAGCGAATCTATCCCCCAGCCTATAGGTATAAGCTCTAATCTAGGGAGGAGGATGCAGAATTATATCGAAGTGCCTCGTAAATAGGCTCTATCCCCTACTCTGACCCTTGCACTGGAATGATAAGAGACTGAAGTCACCATCAATCACCTTTCCTCAAAAGAGGGCCGGGAAAATCGAGCAGAACATTTCACCCTTGACTTTAGTCTATTATACATTCATCAAACAGAACTAACATCTGTGGAGGAATAATAGGAAACAAAACTAACTGATCTATGTCTAGTACCAGGTTTGCAGTATTGAAGTAGAGAAGGAATACACTGAATAAAGCAACAGATAGCAATCAGAATGCTGATAGTAATCAAAATCCCCCTAATATTTGACGCAACATATGTAAATCAGGTAGCCAATTAAAGAGCCAGTCAAACCAGCCTTGGTCAATGTGTTTTCTAACCTCTTCTGTCAAGTCATGAAGTTTGTCAATATGAGCCTGAATGGATTTTGTATGGTCAGACAGGTTAAAACAACAAAGACCCTCAAAATCAGAACAATCATGTCCATGTTTAAGCAAAAGATAATCAATAGCCGCCCGGTTCTGCAAGATAGCTCTACGTTCACCCTGGGCGTCTAATAGTATGTCAGACAAAATCGTAGAAGTATGATTAATGGATTTCACCATCCAGCAGGCCATTTTCCCAATAGACTTGGCATTATAGACCGCCAAGGCAGGAACACCAACAATTGAGAAAGCTAAGCTAAGGTATTCAGATTTGGAATATAAATGCATAGATGAATCACAGTCCTCCTGTAACATTACAGCATCTCGGATCACACGGGAATTAGCATGAGGATGTGAGGAGAACATCAACAAACTCAGTCTGGTAATGGCACAAGGGCCTCCGGAAATGTTCGCGGGAATATATGGCCAGGATGTATTACCACAAGAGAAGAGCCAACCAGAGGGTAGCAGCATTGTACGGTAATGACTGGGGGTCACCACTAAACTCTTACAAGTCATATTATTTTGAACAGAGATACATAATTTCGGTGATCTTCGGAAGCACAAAGTCCTTTCATGAGCTGTGAATGATGTAGCACCTTTCAATTTTAAACGCACACACTCAGAAATAGCATTGGGATCACAAGTAAGGAAGAAGCATAAATCACCCTGCGTGATATTATAAGTTATGATCTGGGACTGGATCAAGGGTGTCGAATCTGACAACTCAATACATAAAGGGCAGTATTCATGTGTAGCAACGTCTCCCAAAAGGACATTAGGACGGGCATTCGATACATTGAAAATAATGGGCCAAAGTCTCTAATGAAGCAGGGACAGCAACTAAACAAGTCGCTAGAATGTCAGTCACCGACCGCATCGGCGTTAAACAAAAATGAGGGGCATTAGTTACTCGCTTGGCCAAAGTAGTCCAAAAGTTCGATGATGAATCCCACGCAGCAAAGGAACGCGGCATCCGGGTTCTCAAATCAGCCCGGGTTGATGGGTTCCCTCCTCTCCCGTCGTAGCAGTCCAAAAGGAGTCCAACGCCGACACATCCTGCAGCAACAGTCCAGAGAATGATCTGAAAGAAAATCAAAGACAGGCATTATTCATTCTCGTAGGTAACATTTGTCAGCTGGGACAGCTTCCCAGCTATCTTTCCCTGGTCTCATGACTAGAACCGTATTATCATGACCGGTTGCAATAATCTCAGCTTGTTCAGGGGGATTCTTAGGCGATTGCACCCAAACTCTAGCTCCAGGATTATCCGTGGAGCCGAATCCTTTTTGTCCTCGTACAGTTAGCAACGTTGGGGCAGTGCCTTTTGCGATCTCACCACTGAAAACAGGCATTATCAACAATTGAGCAATTCGGTCAGTTTTATGAATCGGTAAATCAACCCCACTGCTATTCAGCAGGAGCACCTTAATCTCTCCCTGATAGTCACTGTCAATGACTACTCCGAGCACTTGAATACCTTTCACAGCCAGCCCCGATCTAGGGGCGATTAATCCAAAATTTCCAGTGGGTATACAGACACCAACACCGATTTCAATGATGACTCGATCTTTACTCTTCAAAATAGTATCATTCATGGCATGCAGGTCTAGACCTGCCGACCCCGGGGTCGCTCTGCATGGAGCCAGTGCTCCGGGGGTAATTTCCCAGTATATCACAGGGTCACCAATTTGGTTGGGCTTTGCATCGACACTTGGAGGAAACAAACGCATCAATGGAGATTCAGCACTTAGAAAGGGACGATTATGTAAAATTAACAAGGCCTGAAATAAATAGTCCCTCCAATTCCTATAGCGGTCGCCGGTTAGCTTACACAGTTGATGTTTCAGCAAACCGTTCATCCGCTCAATTAAACCCGAGGCCTGAGGATAATATGGTATATGAAACACCCATTCAATATTATTCTCCACACAAAATTCCTGTACCAATCTTCCACGAAAATGGGATGCATTATCAGATTGAATTTGGAAGGGGACACCATAATAAAGCATAATCAATTCCAATGTCTTAATTGTATTCACTTGGGTAGCTTGTTTACAGGGGAGGGCCACTAACAGGCCACTGTATGTATCCACAATGGTGCAAATGTATTGACAGTTTTTACTCATAGGAAGTGGACCAATATAATCAATTTGCCAAATTTGGGCGGGCAGTTTCCCACGATGTAAATGACCTTTAACAATTTGAGGCACTTTCCGCTGTCTAGCATGCTGACAAATGGGACAATGCAAAATAATGTCTTTGATTAAATCTAAAGGAATATAAATTCCTCGATCAGCGGCCCACCTGCTAGTGGCTTTCTCTCCATAATGTCCTGCTTTCTGGTGGGCCCATTTCGCCAATCCTTCCATATCAGAATCCTGCATGTCCACCATTGCCTCAGCAATTTTAGATTGTTCATCTGCAATATTATGAAAAACTTTGTCAAGGGAGTCTATTGGGGTATGAGCATCCACGTGAAAGATTGTAACAGTACTCTGCGGGAGCATGTCCCAAATCTCTTGCCATAATTCTTTCCCCCACAGTTCTTTTGAATGCAATTCCCAATTATGGGAATGCCAAGTCGGTAACCAAACTGCCAATCCATTGGCAGTGGACCAGGAATCAGTAAAAATATGACATGTGCCAGGTAACTCTTGCTTCAGAACTTGATAAACAGCATAAAGCTCAGCAAATTGGCTGCTCTTTCCCTCGCCAGTTGTACTCAGCAACTTTTGTGTGATCGGATTATAGGACACTGACTTCCAATGTCGTTTTGTCCCTATGAACCTTGCCGAACCATCAGTAAACCAAACGTGGTTTCTGTCCTCCAGGGACAAATCATCAAATGGCTTACCCCACTTGACAGGGGATTCCTGTACTAAAGGTACGGAGCATTCACTCTCTGTCTCAACCGATGGTGCCCGCGCCACCTGCTCATGCAAGGATGCAACTCCCTTTGGTCCCACACGTGCCCTGTCCTGTATGTACCATTTCCATTTAATCACACTCGCCTCCTGAGCATGTCCAATTCTGTGAGTTTTCGGCGAACTCAAAACCCACTGCATGATAGGAATTTCAGGTCGCAGGACCACATCATGTCCCAAAGTTAATTGCTCGGTATCCACCAGAGCCCAATAACATGCAAGCAACTGTTTCTCAAAAGGTGTATAACGCTCACCAGCATCGGGTAACTTTTTAGTCCAAAAACCTAATGGTACTTTACTTCTGCCTTGTTTTTGCCACAAACTCCAATTGGCATAAAGGCCTTGCACAGACACATTCAAATCCACATCACCATCGCACACAGGCCATAAATCTAAGGCATACTGAATCGCTTCTTTTGCCAAACTAAACACATCTTGCTGTGGTTTACCCCATTCAAACGCATTCTTTTTACGAGTGACTCGATACAAGGGGGCCAATATTTGACTCAAATGAGTAATATGCTGGCGCCAAAAACCAAATAAGCCGATGAAGCTTTGGGCTTCTTTCCTATTCCTCGGAACTGCAAAATCAAGAATCTTTTGTTTTACTTGTGGAATCACCTCTCTGTGACCTTCATGCCAATTAATACCCAAAAATTTTACAGTCTGGGATGGACCTTGTAATTTATCCGGGTTGATTTCCCAACCTTTCTCACGCAAACACTCAAGGATTTTATCTAATTGGGTCTGAACTTCATCTTGTGTTTCACCTTGAATCAGAACATCATCAATATAATGACATATCTGAATTTTCGAATGTACAGGTACCTCAGCCAAATGCTCTGCCACCAGCCGGTGACAGATCGTAGGACTATGCACATAGCCCTGGGGAAGACTTCTAAACGTCATTTGACGTCCGTTCCATGTAAAACTGAATTGTTCCTGGCATTCAGGGGCAATCGGAATTGAAAAGAAAGCATTAGCAATATCAATGGACGCATACCATGTACCTGGATGCTTTTGAATTCTTTCAATTAAAGTAATGATATCCGGTACTGCGACAGTCAAAGGGGGCGTATACTTATTCAATTCTCGATAATCAACAGTCATGCGCCAGGAGTTATCACTCTTACGCACGGGCCAAACAGGATTATTCCAGGCAGAAGTAACCGGAGTTATAACTCCTGCATCCACCAAATCCTGAATAGTGGTACTAATTTCTTCATGACCACCTGGGATACGATACTGCTTCTGGCAAACCACTTTTGTCGCCTGGGGAATTTTTATGGGGGGCTTAAACGACCAACCCGTACGGGTCTGGACGATATGTAATGTTTAGTTCCAAATTGATAACATCCATCATCCAAATGTAAAGTCATTCCTTTCAAAATGTCAATTCCAATGATATACTCTACGAGGGGCACGACTAATACAGAATATTCTTTTCTAGGAATTCTGCCTATTCTCATTTCAATTGCAGTTTGTACTGCGGGAGTTTCCTTTCCACCTAAACCAGTAATTGTAAAAAATTGGCCTTTAAATTTCTTTGATTTTCCATGAATAAGAGTGGCCTCCGCTCCTGTATCTACCAATGCTCGGGCCCTTTGAATATTACGATGTCTCCAAAAAATTTCAATATCTACATAGGGTCTATTATCTCGGTGAGCCCATCTGTGTACGGAAGCTTGACCTACTTCCTAGTCATTTTTACTGCGTTCTATCATCCAGGACAAATCAGGATAAAGGTTCTCACGTTTCTCAGGTATCAATATATCATGTTCATATCCATCTCCCTTACGAAATGGATTCCTGTCCTCCGCAATATACTGTGAATTTCGATCGGAAAATCTGTGTCGATCCTCCCTCCTCCTCAACTCAGGGGACTGATCTCTTTCATCTCTACGTCGGCTGTTACCATAATCATCTCTCCCCCTTTCTCTCTCCCCCTCTCTCTCTCTCTCTCTTCCATGACGAGGGGACGCATCACGTACATATCGTCGTTCATCACGACGATCAGAACGCACACGTCGGTTGTCATCACCGCTGTCATCAGAAAACTCACGATCACACTCATTCGTCCGCACACGCCGGGCACCCTCCTTTCGGTCTAAACCGCGTTTGCGAAACAAGTCCCACAAACGAGAAGTAGTTTCACCATCAATATCCTCCTTCCTCACACCGTCAGCCAAAAGTGCCATAAACATGTCACGTCTAGTAAGCTTATTGTCTCCAGGAGTACGAGTGTCAGGCCGAGACTGACGGTCAGGTTTAAACCAATCGCCCAACTCACCGAGCTGGCGCACAGATTCCAGTACCATAGACAACGCATTACCAGTCTGATTGATCAATAAGGTCATCATGACCTGCTTATAAGCAACCGGGGAAGAACGAATAATACGATTCCGCACAGAAGATGTCAACAAACCATCCAGCAATCTGTCAGCAGTACTCAGAAAAATTGCAGTTTTCATCACCTCCTCTTTGAGACGTTGTGCAGCATCGCGCAATGTATACCACGGCTTGTCATTCACAGGCCAGTCAGATTCAGTAGGGTACTTTTGATTACAACCCTCAGTCGCCAACTGAAGCAAACTGATTTGACCACCACCATTATAATTACGAAAATGATCTTGTACAGTAGAATCCGAACTCAAGGAACAGAATTTCAAAGAATCGCCAGCATCCAACATAATGCCAGCAGCGCCCAGTTCATAAAGGCGCACCATCCACGTAAGCAAGGTCTCACCAGTGCGCTGTCGAAAGCGCTGCAAGATATCACTAATTTCCTGTTGAGTAAAATCCTCCAAAGAATCTAAAGGAATACCGTTCGGATTACCGGGAGCCTGCTGCAACTTTCTACGAAAAACAGGATGTGCAGAGACCGCAGGAAGAGCACCAGAAGGAGCCTGATCAGTAAACCTAGGAGAACAATCCGTATGGGTAGTATCAACAGAATGCAAAGAACGATCACAGTCGCGGGACTCAACATCCGTAGCACAAGAAGCAGATTTAAAAGCCCGTCTAGAGCGAGAAGACTCGCGATTGTTAGACTCCTCATCCGAGGAACGGGAATCACTCGAATTCCAGATATTACCATCCCATTCATCAGGATTCCAATCCAGTCCGGCTTTCGCCACGACCAATCGCACTTTCCGTTTAGAAACGTGACCCCGACGATTCTTGTATTTATGTCGTGCAATCCGCACAGCCGCCCTTTCGGCGATAGTCTGATACGTTTCAAGCTTGTCGGCAAGCAACTTATTTTGACACCGCAACAAAGTATGGTCATTCTGAATTTCAACAAACTTCCGTTCCATTTCCACATGCTCCCTAAGCAAGTTCACCAACCTCTCATGTACAAGCCTGTACGCAGACAAGACAATCCAACCCCTGCGACCCAAAATAGGAAGCTCATCACCCTTCGCTACTGGCGCCTTCTGCAAACAGGAAATCACATCAGCCGGCTCCGCCAGCACCAGACAAGAATTCCAATTTTCACTCAAACCAGTAGAATCAGCCCACTCGCGGGCCAAGGCCTCATAAGGCGTTGAATCCCAGCCGGGAATATCAACAGGCAACTTAAAAACAGATTTCGACTTTCTCAAAAACATTTCGACAAAACAAAACTACACACACAAAATAAAAAAGAATACACAAACGAAAGCACGTACGCGCCGAGAACAAACAGAAAAACAACAACGACGCACACAGGTTTCGTAAACGGTTCGTGACGCCAAATGTTCTGCTTGGTTTTTCAGATTAGATAGGACCAGCTCATCAGAGCATCACTAACCCAGACAGAACGTTACCCTCTGCCCCTCCCTAGGACCTATTCACAACAGGTATCTACCCCCTAAGGACAGGGAATTCCTAAGATGCATACCATGTACCTCCTATAATGTTATCAATCAGTGGCCTCGCGGTCCCATTCGAACCCAGACCTCTCTACCCAGACGGCAGTATCAGAATCGGCGATCTCGCGGTCCCATACGAACCCATATCTCTCTACCCAGACGGCAGTATCAGAATCGGTGGCCTCGCGGTCCCATTCGAACCCAGACCTCTCTACCCAGACGGCAGTATCAGAATCGGCGATCTCGCGGTCCCATACGAACCCAGATCTCTCTACCCAGACGGCAGTATCAGAATCGGCGATCTCGCGGTCCCCTACGAACCCAGATCTCTCTACCCAGACGGCAGTATCAGAATCGGCGATCTCGCGGTCCCATACGAACCCAGATCTCTCTACCCAGACGGCAGTATCAGAATCGGCGATCTCGCGGTCCCATACGAACCCAGATCTCACTACCCAGACGGCAGTATCAGAATCGGCGGCCTCGCGGTCCCATACGAACCCAGACCTCTCTACCCAGACGGCAGTATCAGAATCGGCGGCCTCGCGGTCCCATACGAACCCAGACCTCTCTACCCAGACGGCAGTATCAGAATCGGCGATCTCGCGGTCCCATACGAACCCAGATCTCTCTACCCAGACGGCAGTATCAGAATCGGCGATCTCACGGTCCCATACGAACCCAGATCTCTCTACCCAGACGGCAGTATCAGAATCGGCGGCCTCGCGGTCCCATTCGAACCCAGACCTCTCTACCCAGCCGGCAGTATCAGAATCGGCGATCTCGCGGTCCCATACGAACCCAGATCTCTCTACCCAGACGGCAGTATCAAAATCGGCGATCTCACGGTCCCATACGAACCCAGATCTCTCTACCCAGACGGCAGTATCAGAATCGGCGATCTCGCGGTCTCATACAGACCCAGACAACCTACCCAGATGGCAGCTTATTCTATGATTACCATTACATAAAGGGATCAGTCTCACTATTCATCAGGGGTATAGTACTACAATATTCTGGATCACACAATAGTTGCCAAATTAGATAATGTACTGCATGGTCGTTAATTCAAGGGGCTCCTCTCTCCCTTATTCAGTTACCACTTACCTGATCAGGATTAGCATCTGTTCACATAGCAGCATCTGACTAGAAGAATAGGTTACCCTCTCATACAAGAACACACGGCACATGTCAGTTCACTAAGAACTGGGGTACTTTATTTCCCATCATTACAAACAAACATATAACACCATACTACAACACATAGCCTGCAAAGAAAAGTCAAAGATTAGGTTGTACGCTCTAATAAGAAAGGGTCGACATCACCTTATTAATATGAAGTCCACACTCAGCAGTCATCTAGGTTCCCTTCTCGTCTGGGCCTTGGCTTGTCTTGAAGTCACACCTCCGCAATCACGGGTACACGGCTGCACCGCTATGCACTGTTCCCTTCACCCTTCTCCAAGCCCCTGGGACATTCCTCTCATCGGCTACTCTCCTTCCCTGGCTGTTCTGCTAGGAGAGTATCTGTCTCTCGATTCTTCTCCGCTTTTAGAATGGTGTCTGTCTTCCCTGGAATAAGTAATAGGTTTGCTACTAACGGCTAGATGCCGCCTACGAACTGACTGCACAACTATCTCGGGCTTTCACTAATATAGAAGCGTGTTTCTTCATGGAAAATTCCAGCCAGTAACCTGCCGCCCACCAAATTCTTGTACCTCCCCGTACCAAGGACACGTTCCCAGCCGGCCGGCCTGATGTTGTGTCTTCGGCATGAAGAAAAATACAATCCTTCGACAAGGGCCGGCCTGAACCGGTTCTCTCCAAGCGAACAACACCTCGTACATAAAACATTACACTTGACCTAGAAGCATCCCAAGCTGCCGGGGCAGAAAGAAAGATGGAGTCTCTCCCGTTTGAGGCCTACCAGGCCCGAATTCAGCATAACTCCATGGAAAGTATAATAATACCCTAACTAAAGGACGGATTATCCCTGATACTAGCGAATCTATCCCCCAGCCTATAGGTATAAGCTCTAATCTAGGGAGGAGGATGCAGAATTATATCAAAGTGCCTCGTAAATAGGCTCTATCCCCTACTCTGACCCTTGCACTGGAATGATAAGAGACTGAAGTCACCATCAATCACCTTTCCTCAAAAGAGGGCCAGGAAAATCGAGCAGAACAGTGCAACAGTAGGGAAAGTGTTGGATAGCGGAGGGGTAAAAATGAATATTCCCACTCCAGTGAGTGCGCCAGTAGGGAAAGTGTTGCTTAGCGGAGGGGTAAAAATGACAATCCCACTTCGGAGAGTACAATAGTAGGGAGAGTGTTGGATAATGGCAGGACAACATTTACTATCCCCACTCCAATAATTATAAAAGTAGGGAAAGTGTTAGATAGCTGAGGGTTCAAAATTACTATTCCCACTCCAGTGAGTGTAAGAGCAGGGAAAGTGTTGGATAGCGGAGGTGTAAAAATTACTATTCCCACTCCAGTGAGCGCAACAGTAGGGAAAGTGTTGGATAGCAGAGGGGTAAAAATGAATATTCACACTCCAGTGAGTGCGCCAGTAGGGAAAGTGTTGCTTAGCGGAGGGGTAAAAATGACAATCCCACTTCAGAGAGTGCAACAGTAGGGAAAGTGTTGAATAGCGGAGGGGTAAAAATTACTATTACCACTCCAGTAAGTGCAACAGTAGAGAAAGTGTTGGATAGTGAAGGGGTACAAAAGTACTAGTCCCACTCCAGTGAGTGCAACAGTAGGGAAAGTGTTGGATAGCAGAGGGGTAACAATTAATATTCCCAATCCAGTGAGTGAGCCAGTAGAGAAAGTGTTGGTTAGCGGAGGGTTAAACATTACTATTCCCACTTCAGTGAGGACAACAGTAGGGAAAATGTTGTAAAGTGGCAGGATAAGATTTACTATTCCCACTCCAATAATTGTTAAAGTAGGGTAGGTGTTGGATAGCGGAGGGGTTAAAATGACTATTCCCAACCACACCAGTGAGTGCAACAGTAAGGAATGTGTTTGATTACAGAGGAGTAACAATCAATATATTCTCACTCCAGTAAGTTCAAAATTAATAACAAACACAATTTTAAAAACAACAAAAATATTTAAAAAACGAGATCAATTAAAAAATATATAAATGTTGAAAAATTAAATACGAATATATTTAAAATGTATAAAAATAATAGATATGACCAATACCTACAAATATTATATTTAATATAATACATATTTGTGATTAGAAGTTATTTAGAAACAAAAACATGAATTATTACATAAATGTGCTCTTTTTATTTCCTACTCTATAACACCACCCAATTCACAACCTGCATCTAACTTTAAAAAAGAGTACATCCTTAATTAACAGATTTAATTATCAATTAAAGAAATATTAATTTAAAAACTAAATAAAACTCATAAAAAGTATTTAAATTCACACACTTTACCCCTATAATCCCCACAACCCACAGCTAAAATTAAACTGTAATTAATTACACAATTAAAGCTTATTTTCAAATAAAAACTAATAGTATTTAACAACTAATTATAAAGTAAGTACAATTAATTTACTCCCCACTTTATACCCCTATAACAATAAAACCCACACACAAAAATATACAAATACCCTCATTAAAGTTACATTAATTAATTAATATTAATAATCAACTATTTTTGATTAATTAAACATTAATAACTTCCCACCCTTTACCCCATAAACCCCAATACTCACTCCTAAAATTAATTACACACATTCCCTATTTAACTTTTGGGTAATTAATTAATAATAATTAACAACTAATTATTAACTAATTAAACATAAATTTCTTCCCACCCTTTACCCCATATAATCCACAACCCACACCTAAAAAGATCATACAATTACCATAATTATCAATCAATTAGTTAATATAAATTAACAACTAATTAATAAATAATTAAACATAAATTACTTACCACCCTTTATGCCTATAAACACCACAACATGCACCTAAAATTAATTACAGAATTTCCATAATTAAGTTTCAATCATTTAATTAATAATAATTAAGAACTAATTATTAATTAATTAAAAATAAATGGCTTCCACCCTTTACCCTATAAACCCCGCAACCCACACCTAAATAAAATCACACAAATACCATAATTAATTATCGATTAATTAGTTAATATAAATTAACAACTAATAATTAAATAAACATAAATTACTTTCCACCCTTTACCCCTATAAATGCCACAACCCACCCCTAAAATTAATTACACGATTTCTATAATTAATTTTCAATAAATTAATTAATATTAATTAACAACTAATTATTAAATAATCAAAAATAAATTACTTCCCGCAAGTTACCCCTATAAACCCCACAACCCGTACCTAAAATTAATACACTATTTCCATAATTAATTATCAATTAATCAATTAATATTAGTTAACAAACAATTGATAATTAATTACAAATAAATTACTTCCCACAATTAACACTATAAAATGTAAATTAAATAAATAAAAAATAATCATTAATTTATTATCATTAAATTATTTTCCACCCTATTCCCCTATAAACCCACTACGAAACAAAAAAATGCAAAATGTAATAATTTTTGTTTTATAACTACAAAATATTTAACACATATTGAAAAACATAAACAATACTTATACAAAAAACATACATTTAAAATATAAACTAAAATACATAACACTAATTAAAAAATTGATATTTTAAACAACTATATTTTTGCAACTAATATTAATGATTTCTATATTTTAAAAAACAATATTGATATTTCTGAATCACGTTATTCCAACTTGATATTTGTATAAATCGAGATTTTCAACTCGATATTCTGTTTCAACAACCTTTGAATTTATGATCCAATGTCTGCTCTTTCTTGCCCTCTTTGGCCAGGCCACTGACAGTGCACAGGCACACTCGTTCAAATTCTAAATGTGTTTACATCTAATATTCAGGGATAGTGATGTGTATTTTCAATATTGTAACACAGCAGAAGCTCACAAAATATTTTTTGTGAAAACCTCCCATTTAATTTCTCACATGTGTGGTCCTGTTTTGATCTTTTCATGGCTGGTACATGAAACATATACACACATTTCTCTGCAATATGTCTGTAATGCTCACACATCATCCACATTAATAATAAATGAAAGGAAAAGGGTATTTAAAACAATCTGTTTAATAATTATTAAAGATTATCAGGGTAACACTCTACAGAACAGAGCTGGCTCTATCAGGAGGCCCCTTGAAAGGCTGGGTCCCTGGGCCAGAGCCCACTTTGCCCATGTCTACCACTTGGATGCTAAGCTATCTGTAGCACTTTACTGTAATTTCCATTGAAATGAATGGGCACTCCATGACGAGTTACCCTTGTAATTAGCATTCAAGTGGTTAAAACGTCTTTGGAGCAGACGACTTTAGAACGGAGGTGCCATCACATCCTAATGATTCTAGGCAAATTGATTAACCTCAGTTGGTCTAAAACATTTATAATGTCTTGTTTTGTGTCAGGTGCTTGATTGCCCTTCTGCCAAGTTCGAGATATATATAATGGCAAACAAAAACTGCGATTCAGAAAGGGTTGTAAAACGCCTTTTGTCAGAATTACTCTTTTGACTCACAAAAGTGTTTTGTACATTTTGAAAACATATCTGTGAGAAATTGGGTTGTTGGGTGACTGGGGTGTGAGCCCTGGCCAAGCAACAGCCACAATCATTTGGAGGGTGAACCACAAAAAAAGTCACCAAATTAACCTGAGCTCAACCCTGGGTATCTTGGCACAAAAAGCAGTTGGGCTTAACTTAGAGGCAATGTGTAAAGTATTTATGTAACACACAAACAGTAATAACATGAAAACACAACACAAGAAAAATCCCACACGAATTTAGAAAAATAGAGTACATTTTAACAAATTATTTGACACCAAAGCGACAAAAATCCCATGAGTAGAACCGAGTTCTGATTTTTTAAAGTTTTAAGTAAAAACTACTGCCTAAAAGATCAAAGCATCAACCCCAAGCCCGGATCAAAGTTGAAAACTGTAGTCGATGTGATGAAGCGCAGTTCGGATACAAGAAATGGATTGGGGCCAGTCAGCTCTTACCTTTGAACTTAGAAGACATTTTGAGAAAAATATTCTGTGAAGTTCAGCAGGGCAAAGCTGCAGGCGGTGTTCAAGGAGGGAGCGTCGTTGTCGAGGAGCCTTGGTTCAAAGCTGCAGTAAAGATTTCTATGTTAGTACTTAGTCTCCTCTTTGGAAATCAAAATTCTCCAGCGGGACGAAACAGGAGGCTGTACTCGAAGACAGTTCCAGGGGATCGGATACCCCTTTGGTGAAGGACCGCTGAGCAATTTGCTGCTGCAGAGGAGAAAGTAGCGGGAGCGGCAGTGAAGTCAGGCCAACTGGCGATGGACTTTGGCCAGATAGAGGAACAGGTTGGTCCCAGTCATCTCCTGGTTCTCTTCTCAGAGCAGTTTCATCCCAAAACTGCTGATGTCTTCAGTTTTGGATTTTAGCTATCTAGGCACCTTTAGCACCACAACCAAGGGTTCAGGGTTGGTGGGACACCATTTGTGGGTTCAGGACTCCCTCAGAATGGGTTCAGGTGCAGGTTCAAATGGTGGGAGCCTTTTGTGTTCCTATTGGTCTGAGTAGAAGGCCAGCAAAATAGCCCATAGAGTCACTCTGGTAGTCTGGGGTTCTGGTGAAGATGCACGGCTCAACAGCAGGCCTCTGAGGGTTCAAGGCAGGCAACAAATAGTATTTCCCAATACAGCAAAGCAGTCTTTCAGAGTGCAGAGCAGGTCACAGCAGCAGGTAGTCCTCTGAGGGTCCTTCCGCAGGTCCAGAAAGTGAACTAAATAATGAATTGAAGGGCCCTATTTTATACCTGGTGCCCTTCCTCTGGAAAAAGCTTCTCAAAAGTCGGTTTGAAGTGCATGGAATTTCCTGACTCCACTGCTGGCTGCAGTGACAATGTGGAGATAGTAAATGCTATGTGTGAAGACAGAGCACAGCCTAGTCAGTAGTAAGGGGGTTGTGCTCATTTTCACTCCCCATCCAGCCATCAGGTTGCCCATTCAGGCACACCAAATTGCACTATTGTGTGACTATCTGGGAGGAATTCACAAAGTCAACGTTTAAAAAGTGACATTTCCAAAATTGTAATAAAAAATCTTACATTACCATTAAAGAGGATTTTTCATTTCAATTTCATAGACTGACTACCTGGCCCCAATCAAAAGTTAGCACTTATTAAATGTAATAAGGCTACCCAATGTTATCCTATGGGAGTGATAGGCCCCACAGTAATGAAAAACACATTTAGGGATTTTTCACTACCACACATGTAAAAATTAAAACCTCAAGTCCAACCTTTTAATTACAATGCACCCAGCCCTATGGGCTACCTAGACCCTACCTTAGTGGTGACATATGCAATAAAAGGGGAGAGTAAGGCTTGGCAACGGGACTATATTGCTAAGTTGAACAGCTTCGAACTGTAGTGGCAGGCCTGAGATAGGGTTTAAGGTGCTACTTGTGTGGGTGGCACCATAAATTCTGCAAGCCCACTATTAGCATTTAATTTACAGAACCTGAGTATATGGCATACCACTTTACAAGGGCTTTATAAGTAAATTAAATATGCCAATCAGGTGTAAAACAATTAAACCATGTTTAGGCAAGAGAGCACAAGCACTTTGGCACCACTTAGCAATGGCTTAGCCTAAGGCCAACAAAAATGAATTTCAGCATCAAAAATGGAGGTAAGTAGGCAAAACATTTCGAAGACCACACTAAGGCTGACAGGATTAACATTGTTGGTCGCAGTCCTTGTTTTTTATAGTTCCATAAATTTACATATCAGGCATCCACTTACCACTCAGTCTCAAGTGCTGCTGGTTACAGATAATCGCAATAATTTAGAATCTGTTGCGAGATTACTGTAGTGGTTGAAAAGTTTGCATAGTACTTTAAAAAAGTTGTCCGCACACTAGAGAATGTTTTCTTTAAATTAAAAACAAAGCACTTTATTTTTGACATCTTTGAAAGTGTAAGGTACTGGTATACTGCAAGGTCTATGATACAAGGTGGTTCTTCGAAGACCTTCCTGATTGCGATGGAAGCAGCAGTCTTCAGGTGACCATCATAACTTGCAAGTAGCAGTGCGTGATTTCAGTGTTCCTGCTTTCCTTTAATATTCATCTTAATGCACTCTCAATCATCATCATGACCCTTCCCAGTAGGGAAAGAGGCGGGCCTTCTACTACTGCAGAAGCAAATGACACTCCAATCCCGATGCTCCACCAGTATACTCTTCCAGCTCAGTTAGTAGTGCTGTGAGTTGGCTTGGATGTGATTGGTGGAGTTTGGATGGAAAGCTCCTTTGCATGGTAATAGACATGCACTCCTTCCCTGAGTTACCCAGTTGAAGTGATATCTGGATCCTTGGCACAGATTTTTTAGTCATAGGCTAACATGGGTCATGCGTATGCGCCATGATATAGGACTGTTTCACAGATTGCGGTCTTGTTAGACCGGGAGGGGCACACAAAGGTTTACCTGCTCGTAGTAAAGAGCTACTGCCCTTGCCCAGAGTTAAATAGCATGAGTGCAGTGGTCAGAGCACACCGTTTTTGTGACAAGTGATCAGTATAATGAATAGGCCTTTTGACCTGTGTCACTCGAGTGAGGCCTACTGTACCTAATGCAACATTGACCTACATCATTTTAGTATGTAGCGCTGCGCAGCATGCATGTGAATGCGTACACCTGTTGTATGTTATGTGTGCCTGTGTATGGTACAGTAAATGGAAAACTGTGGGTTCCATATTGGTAGTTGATGGCCTTAGAGAGGCAGGTGGAGGTGGAAGAGCCATTTCAGACAGATTTGTGGATTGCCTGTATTCTTGAGAGCTGGGTGGGACAAACACAGGAAGAAGGGAGAAATATGCTCTTTTGTGCACTTCAAATGGTTTCTTTGATTCTGCAATGGACACTGGTCAGTGAGGCTTGGGCACATCTCAGGAGGGAGGTAGGGGTAATAAGGTGATCATAATGAATACGGCTGGGGGCATTGCTAACCTTTTGATATGCATATATCAGTGACGCTGACATCCCGGGTTGATCCTCTAGTTCCTACCATAGCCTGCATGTGGGACTATCACGTTTGGGGTCACTCTTACTGTGACAAACTGCTTATTGGACAAAAGGCAAGACAGGGGAGTGGACCCTTCAAACGGAGCAACCACTACATCATGAACTTCAAAGACACAGACAATAAATCACATCTGTGCCTGGAAATGGATCATAAATAGGAGAGCTTGAGCCTCTCAAAATTGTCAAAAAGGAGCTGTACATTAGCATGGAGAAGCTCATCATAACAACATGACATCTGCCTGTTGAAACCAGGACTCAGAACTGAGGTCTGCTGTTTCCCAGAAGGGTGAGAGGACATTCCCCAGTAAAATCAAGACCACTCACCCTGGAGCATCAGCATCTGCTTGCCTGCCAAGACAAGAGGACCATGATAGGAGGAGAGGAACTCATGGATGGAGTGGGATCCAGTGAGGATCATGTTGAGTGGATCCCTGAAGCAGAGTGTGAGATCCGGGATCATTGATGAGGGATGTTACACCGATCAAGCCTTCCACCCGAGAGCTGATATTCATGATCCCTGTTGCCAGGTGGGGAAGATAAAGGTTGTCGCCTTGGTGCATTATTGCGGGAACCTGAATTAACCCCTTATGTGGATAGGGAATAACTGCCATCCTCAGCTAAGGGAGTGGAACTCAGGTGACATACCCAGACAGCGCAAGAGTGACGGCCGTATAAAGACTGTGTGTATTATATGTTGTGCGCCCTATTTCACTTTGTGTTTGTATATAAATACTCGTTTTTTTAAAAATAAAAGTGAGTATTTGTCTGGCATTCATTTACTGGGGTTGCTGGACGTGTTTCGATTTGTGATCCTGTGCACACCTTGCATGTACCTCCCCTCCCTCACTCCCCCCACACCACCCATCCCATCCTGAGAAGCCTTGGAGTGATCGTCCCGCAGTACCACTGAATCAAGTGCTGAAGGGGTACTTCTTAGACCAGTTCCTCAGCACCCATATAATAGGTTGGGCCCGTGCCCGGGGCATCAGGAGTAAAAGGCACCAACCCCCCACGGTTTGGCCGAGTAGCTCCTGCTTGCCCTGTGACCCTCTGGAAGGGGGTCTAACAGGCAGATACTGTATACAACGCCAAAATAAAAGAAAATTATTTCAAAGGAGAATAGAGGTAGAATTCTACAAGTACCCTTGATATTTGCTATCACACAGTACTGAGTTGAATGATGAATATAATATTAAAATTCCATGTTTATGCCGCATCACTTATCTTTAGGCTGCTAAGCACAATAATAGCTAGCATTGGCAAGGCCAATAGGCCTTGTCTTTAGAAGGCGAGTGCCCATTTATTAGCTTTGCTGACTAAGTTGGAAGTACAAAAAAGCCAAAATGGCTGACAGCACATCCTGACAATAATTTACAAGATGGCCACTGTCTGTGTATGCTCCGTGACTTGCGCTTGCATGTATTGTGAAACAGCGGCAGCCTTGTTTACATTGTGGGGACACAAAGTTGTAGCAAGGGGCTCATTAGCACTTTGCAGATGCTGGACTCTCAATGGAAAAATATACAAATATAAAAATAGAACAAGGACAAGTGGGTAATCAGTGGAGTGGTAGGAAGGAACTAGAGAGCACAGGGTGGAAGCTCTCCTGGAAAAGATATATTTAAAAAGGTATTATTACCAATACGAGTGTGGACTACTTTTTTAAAGGTGTACACTTCTGCAAAATAGTGTGGACTGAGAACAGCGATGATCAACAACTCTGTTAGCCAATAACTACAGCCAAATGACGCACAGTAACCAATGGTTCCAAGGGGCTGTCGTAAAACCCTTTCCTTATATGTATGTATGTATATGTTGCCCATTGTGTGATTTATGGGTACGTAGTGTATGGTGGCAGGAGCTCCAGACAGAAAGCTAAGCTGTATGTAAGTGAGCCAAAAAGAAATGGCTAGTACCAACACTGCTTAAGTATTCATCTTAAAAAACACAAACATAATTTAACTCTCCAGTGTCCAAACCATAACCTGCTTTTATTTTGTTATATTAATATAGCCCCGACCAATCTCCAACGAGTTGTAGAGCACATTACAGAGAAACATTTTATTTAAGCTGAAGCATTAAAAACACAAGAGCTGTACATAGAGCGCTATGGTGTGTGGACCCCCGTTGAGATCAGGTTTCAGAAAGCATGATCTGAAGGGCCTAGCAGCAGATGTGTTAATGAAGTAGCACAGTATAGAAAGTGTTGTTGCAGAACACATATTACACATTTTACTTTATGTTTAAAATATGACACATGGAAAAATGTGCCCATATCAAGTCAGGTTATGATGCCTGGTATTATTATTTATTTGCATATAGAAATTATATTTATTAATAAGTTTACATTTGTAAGGCTTGTCCTGCTGCATTGTTCGCTATCTCTCCATTCGTTTGACCCTTTGCCCTGGATTCGATATCCTTCTCTATGTTTTACCCCAGGCTCACCCTACTAAACCCAGGCCAAGATTCTCACCATTTCGAGATTCACTTTGATGTGGATTTTCACGCTGGGTACTTTCCTCGCTATTGTAGTGAGCCATCCGGAGCTCACCTAGGTGGGCCTTCACCTGGATCCAAACCCTTACACATCCTCTGGGCGGGCATGGCCAGAGGCTATATAATACCGGGGCGTAGACTATGCATTGTCTTTGTGTCCGTTCACAACTACTACTGTGTGTATGTGTGTTTTGTGGGCTGAGGGAGGCAAAGCAAGGGCCTACTGAGCATGGGCCTGACCACGCAGGTTCCCCCAGCACAGGGCACAGGTCCTAAAAAAAAAGAAGTGGGGGGACGCTGTCACCGGAAGAGACGTCACGACAGGAAGTGACGTCACAAAAGGTGCCGAGCTCCTCGTCCCAGAGAGGCCAAAGAGTGAAGTCCAGCTGTTTGGCAGGGGGGATGGTGTCCCCCGGTAAAATAAGTGGGGGGACGTCGTCCACCCGCGTGGTACCCCGACTCGAGCCCTGCCCCTGCAACATTGGCAACAAGGGTGGGATGGCTCCCACGTTTCGCATCCTCAAGGGTCTGCTGGCTCTTCTCCCTGCCTGATCCGGAGCTGTTGCGGTCGCTGCCTGTACGAGGCCCCACCTGCACACAAGTGGTTTCGCTACTACATGATAATCAAAGAACCCGGGCACTGGCCTACTGATGCCACCGGCCTGCTGCTTCTGGCGCGACGCCCCTGGCCCTATCGGCTTCCTGTGGGCCCAGCTGTCTCCGGTTACTTTGGGGCCCTGACTGATACCTTTTGAGTGCGGCTGGCTGAGAGTATACGCATCGGCGTGTGCCTCAAGTAAGCTGCACGTCACTCCAGCAGTCTTTCCTACTCCCGCCCTTGCACTGCACGTGTGGCTCTGCACGAAGCTCCTGTGGCCGGGCCCTTACGTTCCCCGGTCCTCTTCAGTATGCTGCTACAACGTGCTTCGACCCTCCTGTGGCTGTCCTCCACGCGCCCGGGCCCTGTGGTACCTCCCCAGCATAACGAAGGAGACAGCCCCCTGCTGGCCTTGACTGTCCAACACGTGCTTCAAAGCGAGGGCACAACCTCGTACGCTTCAGTATACTGGATAAGGCCTACTGAATTAAAAAGGTAACCTGACCTTGCACAAGAGAAAAAATATATAAATAATAAAAAGTTAAGTAAAAAATATAAAGCGGTGACCATTCTCTCCACAGAATGCACAGGTTGGAGTGTTACAACCATTCAGCGAGCTCGTTGACTCAGCGACGGCTGGATGACCTGGATTGGGTTGCCAGAGAACTTTTTTGTCACGACACGTGAGACTGATGGTACTGTCAAACAATTCCTACTGCTTCACTATGCAGGTGAAGAAATCTACAAAATGTTTGAACAACTGCCAAACACAGGCCTTGCCACTTACTATGACGCCGCCGTCAGTGTGCTCAACGCTCACTTCGTCCCGCAGTTGAATCCCTATTTTGAGCGATTTAAACTCCGCCAGGCCCGCCAACATGAGGTAGAATCGATTGATGCATTCTATGCGTGCTTACATGAACTGATCAGTACCTGTATTGCAGATGATCAGTTAAAGGAGATAAGGGCCCAAATCATCCAAGGGTGTCACAACAAGACCCTAAGAGGCCTCATTCTGAAACAACCCAACATCAGCTTGGATGACATCCTGGTTTTGGCACGTTCTGATGAACTGTCTGTCGCGAGAGCCAATGAAATGGACCTGGCCACTACTCAAGCTCCGAGATGACCCCGCCTATTAAGACAGAACGGGTGGATGCTGTCTGCACGAAGAGCAAGACTGACCCGTCCAAGGCTCATGGACCCCACAGACAAAGTCTTGCTCTGGCTACTGTTGGATCACATCCTTCTATAAACTTATGCTCTGACCCCCACCACTATAGGGCCAAGTAGTACTGTCTAGCACTACAGATAAGAGGACTAAAGTGACAAGCGTCCCACCAATAGTTCAATGTAGGACACTTTATACTCAATTTCCTATGTTGTGTTGTATGCTGAAAACAGCTATAAAATTTAAGAAAGAGGATTATTGACTCATTTCATCCAGAATTACAGGAATATTTCATTCTGGTGTGATATAGTTAAGTGGTAAATACCTGCTGAAAACATTAAATAACTACAGGTCAAGTCATAGACATTGGAAGAAACAATACTTTGGTTCCTTCTACTAAAGACTGTTTTGAATGATGGTCTTGGAGGCATTTTTTGTTGAATAACTAAGTACTGATTACAGACGCCAGAGTCCATAACTTTATCACTCCCCTGTACAATACTCGCAATTCTATAGAGAGGCATTGGTCTTAAAGTGTGTGTGCGGACAATTTCACCTATATCTGAGTGGCAGGCCCTGCAAAGTCATCACGGATCACCAGCTTCTGGTCCTGCTGTTTCGAGGCTCAGTTCCACACCATCCGCCTCGAATAGAAAAGTGGGCCACCCAACTGCAGTACTACAGCATGGAAGTAATATATATAGACTAGGTTCCAAAAACCCTGTAGACTTTCTCTCCTATCACCCCTCCAATGGACAGCCAGAACACAGACGACGCTAAGACCGCAGAGAAACGTCCACAGAGTCTCACAGACAGCCTGCCCTAGGGTGGTTAGCCTAGGCAAAATCGAAGACGCAACAAAATGGGATGCAGTAATGTTGAAAGTAACTGCGGCAGTACAAGAGCTTTCCTGGTAGAACTTCCTGTGAGATGCCAACGATTGGTCTGGGAAGTACACGGAGAGACTAATCAAGAGCTGGAGGTTGCGTGGTGAGTTCAGCGCCACTCAAGATGGTATCTTGCTAAGAGGGCGCCAACTGGTGATCCCTGCCGATCTCCAACGTCAGGTGATGCTGCTAGCCCACAGAGGGAACCAAGGCCCATGAGGATAAAATCATGTATGTTTCTAAAAAGGTGTGATTCCCAGGCCTCGAGGCAATGGTATAAAAAGTGGTCCAACAGTGTTCAGAGTGCCAAATCACAAGACCCCCAGACAGTCATGCACACATCATCACAGAGGAGTCATGCGGCCCCCCATGGTTAAGGATCAGTCGCGATTTTGGAAGCTTCTGGAATGGGGTGACCACAATGGTCTTAATTAATATCTACTCCAAATATCCTGTTGTCGAAGTAATTGAATCTACTGCATTCACCAATGTGGCGCCCATCCTGGAGAAGACGTCCTACCCTCGGAGATCAAGACTAATGGGGCTGCCTTTTCAGGGATCAGAGTTCAGGGACCAACTCAATCACCTAGGGATACATCATCATCGCATCACTCCTCAGTCACCGTAGGCGAACGGGAAGGTTGAAAAATGTATGCACACTTTAAATAAAGCACTCAGGATTGCAGTCCCAGAGAGAGCCAACCCTGAACTCAGCCTCCAAAACTTCCTCATGAATATCGTGGAAGACTTTACTGTACCACCCAGTTGGCCCCATGGACTTTAATGTTCAACGAACCTCAGCAAGACACCATTCCCGTACACCCAGGGTGGCTCCCACCGCCCTATGATCCTCAAGAGACTCACGATAGGTGCAGGCAGAGCAATGTGCGCGAGCAAGAAGTGTCGAGCAAAGACACAACTAATCCAACCAGGTGACAAAGTCATCATCAGAGACCTCAGGCTGGGTTGGAAAAGTCAGAACACCTTTTGAACCAGGGGTGTAGACAGTACAAACAGTAAATGGCACCATGATCACTGTGACAAAAGCAGGTTAAACAGTAGCAAGAAACATTACATGGTTCAAGAGGGTTGATTCACCCAGTCAGCTGGCATCTGACGCAGATGGCACGGCTGAGGTCAACTGGACTGAGACTGAAGGATCATGCAAGACTGTCCTAAATGAAGGAAGCCAAAACCAGATGGCTGAAAAGGGCAAGTCAGCCGAAGGCACCAAAGCCACCTGGGTTGCTGGGGAGATGCCGGATCCCTCACAACACCAGCAATACGTTCTCCAGCCGAGTCCTTGAACAAAGCAACTGCTCAGAGGCTTTGTGTGCAAAATTTAATTTTGAGGATTTTTATGACAGAGTTGGGAAGGAAGGTAGTGAGCCATCCAGAGCTCACCTAGGTAATCCCTCACCTGGATGTTAACACAATTTCAAAACCTGAGCAGAGCTAGCATAAATAAATCTACATATCAATAACAAACACTCTCTTCCAAAGAGTAAAGTTTCTTTTCTTCAATTTATTATTTCAATTCCATGACATCTTCATATTATGTCAGTTCTCAATTCTTTCCAGCCGCAGGGTAACCAAATTAGAGATTCTTGCCACAAACCATAGAAAAATTCTTCAGCAAATGGAAAGCCAATAGTTCTTGCCAACACGTGTTTCGTCGGGCTTTTATGCCAACAGACTTCGTCAGGGCTAAAAACAGACATAAAATAGCCTCACCTGGATGTAGACCCTTGCACATCCTCTGGCCATGCGTGGCCAGCGGCTATAGAATAAAGGGGCATAGACTGCACATGGTCTTTTTGTCCGTACACTACTGCTGTGTGTATGTGTGCTTTTTGGGTTGAGGGAGGCAAGCGAGGTCCCACTGAGCAGGTGCCTGTCCACACAGGTGTCCCCTGCAACAGATATGAGAAATGTTTTAGCATAAGGTCATTTAGCAGGTGATCATGATGGGATGCAGAATAGCAAATAATACAAGGAGCCCCGAGAATACAAAAGGCTGCTTCTCAACTCGCCGTATGTGCATTATTAAGCCCGCATTCCAATTTCTAGATAGCAAGACTTGATGCTCCAATCACAAACTGCATGGGTCTTCTTTTGCTGTCTGGCAAATTCAACCACAAGTGAGAACTTCCTGCTAATTAATTACCTGAGCATTACAGCTCGACAAGTCATCACTGAATGCAGAAATGACATTGTTAGCCATACTTCAGCATGTTACTTTTGCCCTGTATTTAGAAAGCCAGAGCTCGAGTTTCCTCAGGGCGAAACACGTGTTAGCTTATTCTTTGATGTAAAGAAATTAGGTGATCAAGACAATCTGTGCCTTTTTGATATAACTAATACACTTGGGTTCACAAATTGAAATATAGGGTATTGTATACCCCCTAAAAACGTACTGATGCATATGGTATATGGGAAGGTGTCGCAGCTGTTTTGAGGCATGCTATTGGTACCATAAAAAATAATTCTCAAATTGTTAACAAGTATTGGCGATGTTGTTGGTGCAAGGTATCTGGGAGCCCTGAATATTTTAAATTGATTAACCCAGGGTGCGTTTATATGAGTCAGTGCAGCAGGGGTGTGTGACTGGTCCTTACATGTTAATATTTGAGAATTTTCCCTTAGGGGGAGATTTGATGAAGGAAAGCCATGCAATATATTGAGAAATATTTTAATAGAGAGAGACAAAGTCGGCGTTTTTACATCCATCGATTCGACTCTGGGATGATACACATAGGTACGTGACAGGAAACTGACCCCTGAAATCACAAGATTTGAGCTACACTACTTCGAGCATCCACCTGATATTGCTTCTAGTGTATATCATTCAAGTCTAGTGTAGAGCTCTATTTCATTCCTTCATTTGTTTGTAAACGGAGAAGGTAATAGTAAATGTGCACAACTGGTTGTGTTTAGAGACACCTGAATAATCACCCTCAAGCACCCATCTACCCACATTCAAACCCCACCTTCCTCTATGTTCCCACCTTCCTACTCACATTCACCCACATGCATTAATGCTAATTCACCCAATATCACACTCATTCAATCACACATTCATCGACCCGGTACATATATCTAACCACCAACTCCCATTCCCCCATCCACTCAATCAGTTTTTACAATTTTTTTTTATTTAATAATTCTTTTTATTATTAAACAATATCGACATCTTATGCAGTTTACATCATATTTGGGAGACAGTATAGAAATCAAACAAGTGTACATGCTTACAGAGGTCGAATACACAGTAATGAATAGCAAACGCTTAAGGAGGTGTGCTTAGATCGCCATCATGTAATGGCGTCGGTGGGGCGCATATGTCTCCCCTATACGCATTCCATGGTCCCCAGACCTTGTTCCAATTCCCGGGACATCCTCAGGCTATTAGACTGACTTTTCTGGGAACATACACCAATCTAGATCTTCCCTCCATTTTTCTATCCTGGGTGGCTGCTGCGCTCCCCAGTTCTGGGCAATATTCCTTTTTGCGATCATTACTGCTAATATTGCCCACTGCTTAGTGTATGCGGTGAGGTCTGTCGGTTCCCATATGTGTAATAAGCATCTCCGCGCCTCAGGATGCAGCTCAATCGTGAGGACCTCACTTAGTGTGCGGTGTATGGCAGTCCAGTAGACTTGTATGTGTTCATATTCCCACAGGATGTGAATAAAGGTACCCTCCCCACCACATCTAGGTCTACACTCCCCACTTACTGCTCTACCCATGTGCACCAGCCTAGGACCAGTTACATATACCCTATGGATAATTTTAAGTTGCACCAATCGCAGTCGTGCTTGGATCGCCACCTCCCTCGGGGAGGAAACCACATCTTGCCAGTCCTCCTTATCCAGCTCAAGGCCATCCCCTTCTCACTTGCCTTTGAGTGCTTGGAGAGGGTCCTCCATGTTGTTAATTAGCTTCTTATAGATCAGTGAAATAGATTTTTCAGGTAAATGGCAGTCAAGTATTCTATCCTCTTGTGGAAAAGTAAATTTTGCCATGTTCTGTGTCCCTACGCCTCATCCATCATATGTTATGTGTGCATGACCAATATGCATATGTTATTCCCCATGTCCGATTAATGACGCAATTATAGTTGTGTCCACCTCTAGTATGCCAGTTTCCAGTCCTTGTGAATACTACGAATATCAGGCCTAGGTAAAGCTACGTTGCCACGTTTCTCAGTGTGCACGTTATTCCATTATAAAGTCCCCGTTTCCAGGCCTCAAAAGGGCCCGGACATCAGATTCAGCTCCTGTCTCCTGAAAGCCTCGCTGAGGAGCGATACAGCCCCCACCTGTATCCTCGACCCTTCACTTACTTCCTGCCTCGCAGTGCCCGGTGCAGCTTGGCTCTGCCTCTGAGTCTGCCAAAAGTATGTTATAGTTCCAGCTATCAGTTCAGTCCTCCTTCTCTGCATTCCTAAGCTACTGAACTGCATCAATAGTTTCCGTCATTGTCTAGCCTTCTCGTCTCCATGTTAGAGAAATACTGTATTTAATGGTCATTTAATATTCTTCATCACGCACTACATGTAGAATAATGCATGGTCCAGTCTTAGAATCAAGTTAGCTTTTCCCCTCATGACTTCTAGTTTATATCAACATGTTCCCTAAACACCAGATACCAGATAGGGTTTAGGTACATGTCGCTCCGACCCTCCAGACTTTAGTCTCTGCTCCTAGCACAGAGTTCATAGCCCCCAGCTTCTCCTAGTAATACGTCATTGCCAGTTTACGCGCACCACCAGGTTAGAGGTCCCGGCTCCTTAGGTAGCCCCCTCCATGGTTTCCGCCCCATTCATGACATATTCTGTTACGTTTGCATCACATGTCTATGTATACTCCCAGTTACACCTACTTTTACTGTTATCTCTCGCGACTGCTACGCGTCACGCCTTCTGCTCCACCCACTGTTACGCCTACTGCAATGTAATGCTATGTGTTTGCGCTATGTATATAAGTTGATGTATTGTTATTAAAAGTTAGCGCGCTCATCCCAGACCAAGCCCCAGCAGCTGCTGGGCCCCAGTTGTCCTGCTGGGCCCTGTCACCTCTGTTCCTTTGCAGGTTGTCCTGATCCTGTCCTTATGCTGTAATAAACCTGCAGAAACTCCTACTACCTCGAATCTTGACTCTTATTTTATTGAGCTATCTGTTATTCATTCATTCATTCAAAAATAGATCCGGTATTATTTATTTATATACCACATAATGGCGCCCGAACAGGGACTTGCCCTTTCCCCACGCGTCGGTGAAGCCACGCCGACCCCCTGACCCTCTGCAGTCGTGACGGAACCATACCGTGCACTGGCAGATATTTCTGCTCCAAGTATCCCTCAGGCCCACGGAGGAGACGGAGGAGGCGGTCCAGCATCCAAACGAGACGGTGGAGGAACGCGGCGAGTCCCGACCAGAGCCCAAGCCGAGAGTTCAAGGTCCGAGGTATCCGGAGGCCCACCCGTAACTGAAGTCCGAAGTTCGTCGTCGTAGCAGTCCAGTCCCGTCCAAGGCCTTCCGTTCCGTGCTGCCCGGTGAGTACCATTGCTGGGGTAGTATCTAGACAGGACCAATCTAAATTGACTCCTGGTCCGTGGGTTGGTGGTGCCCAGACTCACAAACGAAGTGTTCACCTAGGTGGATACGGGTCTTGATGCGTCCCTTTATGGGACCGGTATGTTCCGTACTGTTACAGCAGTGCATCCAGTAACTCTAGTCTGTTCCGTTCTCGAGAAATTCTGTTCTGTTTCTGTTCTCAGTATTTCAGGTAATATTCTGTTCGAACTGTTATTTATAATGTTCTTTATGTATTTTAGTGTTGTGGTATGAGTGTGACGTGATTTCGTGTTTTTATTGTGTATTGTATTGTGTCCAGATTACAGTTCAGTCATGCCTATATTTTCCAAGTTACGACAGTTAAAAACTAGAAAGGGTCTGCTGGAAGCAGCAGTTCCTGTTCCGCCTAGGGACAGTCCAGGTCACTTTTATGTATCAGAAACATGGCATAAGCGCCATATTGTATCTAGATTTATGGGTAGAGTATACCAAACAGTTAGAAGAAAAGTATAGATGGCCCGTATCGGGTACATGGGATGCCGAATGTATCATGCGAGTAGAAGAAGCATTATGGAAAAAGAAAGCCAGACAGTCACAGAAAGATGCCATCGAGTTATGGCGTAAAGAAGCTCATAGAAGAACTGAAAAGGAAGTCAGAAAGTCAGAGTTAAGTAGAGAATCCCAGGAACGAGCCCATGAAAGAGAATTAATCGAGATAGGTGAACAAGTCAAAACCGAACAGTCAGACAGACAGAGGCATGCCCTCATTAAGGGTATGTATCCTCTCCTTGCCGAGGGCTTGCCAAAAGCGACCCCAGAGGCATCCAGTAATTTCCCGCCACCATTAGTTCCGACCAAGCTACGTCACAAACCGACCGCAGCTGATATTTTTATTTCGTCCTATCTGGACGACACAGTCCCAGAATATGCAAATCCTGTTCGTGCTCCGCCAGTCCCTGTAAATCAGGCACTTCCCGCTCCTCCAGACACCGGAGTACCTGTTACGGTACCCCCGGTCCAGCCACCATTTCAACTTCCCGCTCCGCCACGAAGAATGTCCGTCGATGATTCTAGTTTAGGGGCTGCAGGAGGAGGTCCTCCTCAAACCCCGCCGCCACACAAGCGTTTAACATTACTCGAATTACATGCTCAAGCGTTACAGCGCACGCCCAAACATCAGTCTGTTACAGAAATCAGGCAAACCCTTAACGAATGTGTCTATGATCCAGTTCCAGGCGAATATAATATGGTTTTATATTCCTTACGTGTAAGGAGAGTGACCGAGTATCTAGTCACCTTGCCGAATATGAAAGAAGATCTAGACAGAATATATCGTTTCATCCGTACAGGGGATGATCCAGAAAGTATTAGTGAGACTATGTCTCAAAGGAAAGCCTAGATCCAGCTCATGATATTAAAGTTCCTGATAAATTGTCTAATAAGAGAACAAGATTACCCGTCTAAAGATTCAGCCGAAATGAGAATCCTGACAAGGTGGAGTGATAATATAGCCGAGGGTAAGCACAAGACCGTCGGTGCTATGGAAAGTATGTACAAGAAAATCCGTAAAGAGATAATAAAGATACACGAACAGCGTAAAGCAGCACAAGTAAGCGAGAAAGAAAGTATCTCTGATCCTGAAGAGGAAGACGAGAATCCCGTCAGAATAGCGTATGTAGGAAAATCCAGATTTCCAGATCGCCATTTACGCCTAGAACCCAAGTCTATTTTTCATCATTCAGCGCCAGAACAAGGTTCCCTAGAACAAGTATTTCAAGTTACCGATCACATCCTGAAATCACGAATCGGTTATAGTGAGTTAAGTACCATGCATGAACAAGAACTAGCCCGATCAGCAGTCCGATGGATTACTGATTCTACCACTTTTCCAGACGAAATAGTGGCACAAATGTTTCTGAAACTGCCCCCAGCCGAGCAGCGACTGGTGGGTGTGTATATGATTCAGCACCTCATTACTCTGTATGAGGGTCAACACTCTGATCCAGGTCCGTTACATGATGTCCTGAACGAGTTACTCCAGTATAAGTGGAGAGGTCTAGGTACCGATTTAATTAGTGTCATTCTAGAACAGCGTCACAAATATAGAACGTTTCTGAACCCGCATTTTGTTCATGTCTCACCCCCAGAAAGTAAATCATTCTACATAGACAGACAGAATCCGTTACGAGAAGTCCACCCAGTCAGAGGAACGGGTGGCGAAATGCAACGAGTGTTTGTATACACTCCAATATCAAAGATGGAACTTCTCGAGATGAAGAAATTAATTCCTTGTCATGACAAAGATCCAGCAGGGTTCCATCGAGAATTAAAAGACATGCTCCGTATGGGAGAATACACTTACCCAGATATCATTAAAATGTTAAAAGTCCTGTTGCCCGCAGGGGTGTATGAAAAGTTAAAGGAAAAAGAATGGGAGGTGGGAGAGAAAAAGATCGATTGGACAGCTCTAGAAGCTGAAGACAAGGCACGAGTACCAGGTACCGGTCTTGGAGATAAGTGTAAAGAATTACCAGAATTATTGATTCAAGTTTTACCCAGATTATTGACAACGAGAAAGGAAGACTGGGATGCAATCTCAGCCTGTAAACAGAAACAAGATGAAGATATTAGTGATTTTTATTCTAGATTTGAAAAATGTTTCAGTATCAACAGTGGTCTCAAGACAAGTAGTGAGTCATACCCTCACCTTTTCGTTACCAAATTAGTCGAGAATTCAAGCCCACAAATTAAAAATCGAGTTTTGAAAGTCGAAAGCACCTGGCAAGCAAATACTCCGTCCCAGATGCTCCAGATGCTTCAGTACCACCAGAATAGAATCAGGGAAGAGCAGGAACACGAGAGAAAACGTATGAAAGACACGAAAATGAAAGTGCTAGTTGCACAATCTGTTCCTCAAGACAGTCAGAAGAGGGGTCCGAATCAAGCCAGTCATCCTGCAGCTCCCGTTAAAGGGAATTGCAATTATTGTAAACAGCCAGGTCATTTTATAAACGAGTGTGCAGTTCTGAAACATAATATAGCTACTGGTAAGACTAAAGAAAGACCACGTCCGCCTAGACAAGAGCAAGTTTCACAGATTCCTCAGTCACAGAATGCACAACAGACAGTTTCTGCACCGCAGCCTATTGCTGCAACACAGCACGTTACATCGCAGATGTACCAGTATGCTCAGACAGAGTATCCAGAGTACCAGCCATATTCATGAAACAGCCTAGAGAGGGAGGTAGGCTTGCCTCTCATCGAGATACCTGTAGATCAAGAAGGTCCCTATGTTTACAGTCAAGTATTAGGGAAAGACAGAAAGTTTTTGATCGATACAGGGGCAAGTAGGACCACAATTAGTCATGCCGAAGTTCCAGGGGCTCCGCTCTCAGGCTCAAGAAATGTTTCCCTTGGATTTTCAGGAAAGCCAATAGTTAACGAGATATCAAAGCCAGTTACTCTAGAAGTAGGTCCATTGTCCCGTACTACTGATCTGTTACTTACTAAGTCATGTCCAGAAAACCTATTAGGCATTAAGACACTGAAAGAGTTAGGTGCAGTTATTTGCTGTTCCCCAGAGGGAATACGTCTGTTCCTACGTGACTTTAAGGGTCACTATGTATTACGAGATTTTGATTCCAGATTGTCTAATGTTCCGCAACGCTTATGGGCGCAAGGTCCAACTGATGTAGGTTACATGCAAATCACACCCCATCGTGTGACTCTCAAACCAGGTGTAGTGTTACCCCGAATCAGACAGTACAGATTGCCACCTGAGGCTGTAGCAGCCTTATCCAAAATTATTGACGAGCTCATGGCTCAAGGAGTAGTTGTAGAAACTGACTCCAATGTATGTAATTCTCCGATCATTCCAGTCATGAAACGTACTGATCCAAATGCACCCCCAGTATATCGATTAGTGATTGATTTACGAGAGCTTAATAAATGTATTATTCCTCAGTACCCAGTTGTTCCAGATATTTCTTCCCTGTTAACAGCCATTGATTCCGAAGCCATGTTCTTCACTGTCATAGACCTCAAGAATGCATTTTTTAGTGTTCCCATTCATCCAGACAGCCAGTTTCTTTTCGGATTTTGTTTAAATGGAAGGAGCTATATGTTCACACGCGCTCCTCAAGGTTTCACAGAAAGCCCTAGTATTTACAGTCAAGCACTTAAGAGACAACTAGACAATATTCACATGCCAACTGACACTGCCCTGCTCCAGTATGTCGATGATCTACTGATCACAGCCCGTTCTGAACGTGACTGCGAGCGAGCGTCACTGACGGTTCTGTATTTCCTAGCCGAGATGGGGCACAAGGTGTCCCCTTCGAAGCTTCAATTCTGTGTCCAGCAAGTGGTATACTTAGGACACTTACTGTCCAAGAGGGGTAGGCAGTTGACACCAGACCGTATCCAGTTAATAGCGAGTCTTCCCCAGCCCAGAACCCAGAAGGAGGTACGTGCTTTTATCGGCCTTACTTCTTATTGTAGACAATGGATTCCCCAGTATGCATTTCTAGCCAAGCCACTGATACAGTTAACGACACAGGAGGCAGCCGTATCGACTGTCCTCCCTTGGACATCTGACCATACACTCAGTTTCAACGAGTTAAAGAAAGCCCTATGTCAAGCTCCAGTTCTAGCCACACCGAACTATAGTAAGCCTTTTACACTTTTCGTTACTGAACGTGAAGGTACAGCATTATCTGTTCTTACACAAGATCAAGCAGGACAATACAAGCCCTGTGCTTATTTTTCGAGCACATTAGATCCAGTCGCCCAGGCGTTGCCTGCATGCCTCAAGTCAGTTGCAGCCACAGCACTAGCTATCAGACAAAGTGATTCCATAGTTTTAGGACACTCCTTGACAGTACAAGTCCCACATTCAGTAGAAGTTCTTTTGAACCGAACACAAACTCAGCACTTGACAATTGCACGTTTAACAGGTTATGAATTGACTCTGTTCCAGCCACACATAGAAATTAGACGCTGCAACGTCCTGAATCCTGCTACACTGTTACCATCAGTCAGTTTGAACCCTGACCCACATGACTGTGTGGAAGTAGTTAACATTACGACAAAGCCAAGACAAGACCTGACAGACATTCCGTTACCAGATCCTGACCTGACACTTTATGTGGATGGTTCATGTATGAGAACTAGTACAGGAGAACTAGTCGCCGCGTATGCCGTGACTACTGACACCGAAGTTATTGAAACACACCGTATTGACACCCTGTCCGCTCAAGCAGCAGAGCTAGTCGCTCTGACACAAGCCTGTATACACGCCAAGAACCTGAAAGTTAATGTTTACACAGATTCACGTTACGCATTCGGAGTTGTACACGACTTCGGAGTGCTCTGGCAGGAGAGAGGTTTTATGACTTCTCATGGAACCAAGATTCAGCATGGTCTCCTTATTCAAGCCCTGTTAGATGCCATACATTTACCGACATCTATTGCTATCATGAAATGTAAAGCACATACGAAAGTTACTGACATTATTTCTCAAGGTAACGATCTAGCAGACCGCACAGCCAAGCTTACAGCACAGACTCTAGACATTCCAGTTAATCAGACACACACTCCAGATCCGACTACATGCATGACAGTTAAGGACCCTACACAAGATGTCATAGATATCCAGTTACATGCTACCCCCGATGAAATCAAGAAATGGTCTGAACAAGGAGGGGTCCAGACAGATCAAGGATGGTTAACGAAGGGTAGAGCCACATGGTTTCTCCCCGACTCTATGGTTCAAGTCATTATTAATACCGCACATAGTCCAGCACATTTAGGAGAAAAAGCTATGTTAGACAGTATCCAGAACATTTGGTTCAACAAGCATTTACGAGCTGCAGCCAAACAGAAAGTCCGTACCTGTATGATATGTTGTCAGTTTAATCCAGGTAAAAGTGTCCCGGTGGAACAAGGTGGTTTCCAGCCTCCTGACCACCCTTTTGAGGTCCTCCAGATGGATTATATTCAGATGGAGCGATGTCGAGGTTTCAAGTATGTCCTTGTAGTTGTATGCGCTTTGTCCAGGTGGACAGAAGCATATCCAGTCCCAGATTACACAGCCGCGACCACTGCCAAGCAGTTGGTTCGTGAATTTTTCCCTAGATATGGACTCCCTAGAGTCGTATATTCTGATAACGGTCAGCCATTCTCATCTGAACTCATGAAGCACGTTTCCCTTTTGTTAGGGTACCAGTGGAAGTTCCATTGTGTACGCCATCCTTAAGCAGCCGGTCTAGTCGAGAGACATAATCAGACCCTGAAAATCCGCATTGCCAAAGTCTGTAAAGAAAAAGGTGTGGACTGGCTAGTAGCTCTGCCAGTCGCTCTGTTTTATATGCGCATGGTCGCACATTCCAGATCAGGTCTGTCCCCGTATGAGGTCGTATTCGGCCGCCCCCCTAACATGTGGGGTACTCCTAGACCCCGAAGTATTACCGATGTTTCATGTAATATGCTGACAGATTACCTAGCTTCCTTGATGTCTGCCCTCAACTCATGTCGTTCACAGGTTGCCGCCGCATTTCCAGACAATACCGAGGTGGCACCGCACGAGATCGTTCCAGGCTCCTTGGTGATGATCAGAAATTTTGACAGATCAAGTCCGCTGGAACCACGTTGGAAGGAGCCACGTCAGGTCCTCTTGACCACCCGTACTGCCGTCAAGTTGGAAGGCAGAAAAGGATGGATCCACCTTTCTCATGTAAAACTTTTCAATGGATTGAAACCCGTTTCTAAAAACATTTCCCAGGATTCCCAGGATTTTAAAAACTGCCAAAATATTGCTCTTAAGGACTGTCCCGCAAAAGACATTATTACAACCCCTCCCTTGTTAGAGAAAACTCCGCAGCAGGAGTATAAGTTAAAGCTCAGGTCTAGTAAAATAAGTCAGTCAGTTTGATTGTATAAGTCCTCCCCTAGGTGAAACGGTTAGACTGTTTCTGACATGTATAAAATAGACCCCCATAGTGAGAGAGTCAGTCAAAGTTCAATTCAATGTATCGTTTTTCTAAGTTTCATATTGTTTCTCAGCATAATGATTTCCTGCACCAGCTACGCATTTTTCCTGTATTTTCCAGTTCCTCATGTAAATATGTCCGCTAATGCTACAGTAGAGCACACGTTTAGTGATCTGCCTCCTCACGAATATTCTTATCGCCTCGCTATGCGTAACAACACATTTATCCGTATGTTACATTATTCACACCAGACCAGCAATGCCACTAATTGTTGGGTGTGTGGTCGACTCCCCCCTTTCCAGACACCGAAGGGAGTTCTGCCACTTTTTCCTTATCCATTCTCACATAATGGTTCGTGTGGAGCATGGTCCACGCTAACGTCATCCTCAACAGATATGTCTTTTCTTAACAGTACATGTTTCCCAGACAAGCAAGGTCTCCCCCACAGAACCGGGTTAGATCTAGAAAATGAAGTGTATAATTTAGGTAATTATTCGTCGAATTTCATGGTCCTGAATGTTCAGTCTGATACTACTCCAGACTTACCTGCTATTTCAGTACTACCAGTCAAAGGTGAATTATGTGTCCGTAGTTTTGGTTCCATACACGTAGGACATAGTGAATGTACTACTGTTATCCAGTATAGTGACAGTGGGAAATCTATTTTCAAAGCTTCACGTCATTCATATTTTGTTTGTGGTCAAACCGCATATGTTCGTCTGCCCCTCGATTGGGAGGGAACCTGTTACATTGCTTTCCTACTGCCACCTGTTTTTCTAGCCCCACCTGACTATCATAGAAACACACATCTAGTACACACTAGACACAAGAGAAATCTCCCGATTGTCGATTATACTGAAACTGCCGCAGAGCAATTCATTGATATAGATAAAGGTGTTTTCCCTTATCTAGGTACAGTTGTAAATAGTAAGCTAATCCGTAGGTTAACAAGAACCCTTGAAGCAGTAGTAGATGAGACTGCCTCCGCTCTAGGTAACCTAACCGAAGAGCAATCCTTTATGAGAATTGTCGTTTTACAGAATCGTCTCGTCCTTGACGTCATACTGGCCGATAGGGGCGGGGCCTGTAGAGTCATCGGATCTAGTTGCTGCATTTTCATTCCAAATAACGCGCCGTCTGTTTATTCAGCTATAACCAGACTCCATAAAATCGCCCATCTGTTACACCAAGATCCAGGCACCTGGACATGGTCCGGTTGGTTCTGGAATATAATTTCCGCATGGGGATGGAAAGTCCTGTCCTTTCTAAGTATAGCAGTAGCGGTCATATTTAGCTGCTGCCTCTGTATACAATGTGGCCCTGCGATTTGCAGCATGTGTGCTACCTCTTGTATTCCTAGTCCCAAGCCCCGTTCTAAGTCCCGTTCCAGGATAATTCGAGACGAGCAAATGATACTGTATGAAATGATAGACGGTATCATGAAAATTGATGTTTCCTGATGGAAACGTAGTGACAAGGAGGGAATGTGGAAAAGTAAATTTTGCCATGTTCTGTGTCCCTACGCCTCATCCATCATATGTTATGTGTGCATGACCAATATGCATATGTTATTCCCCATGTCCGATTAATGACGCAATTATAGTTGTGTCCACCTCTAGTATGCCAGTTTCCAGTCCTTGTGAATACTACGAATATCAGGCCTAGGTAAAGCTACGTTGCCACGTTTCTCAGTGTGCACGTTATTCCATTATAAAGTCCCCGTTTCCAGGCCTCAAAAGGGCCCGGACATCAGATTCAGCTCCTGTCTCCTGAAAGCCTCGCTGAGGAGCGATACAGCCCCCACCTGTATCCTCGACCCTTCACTTACTTCCTGCCTCGCAGTGCCCGGTGCAGCTTGGCTCTGCCTCTGAGTCTGCCAAAAGTATGTTATAGTTCCAGCTATCAGTTCAGTCCTCCTTCTCTGCATTCCTAAGCTACTGAACTGCATCAATAGTTTCCGTCATTGTCTAGCCTTCTCGTCTCCATGTTAGAGAAATACTGTATTTAATGGTCATTTAATATTCTTCATCACGCACTACATGTAGAATAATGCATGGTCCAGTCTTAGAATCAAGTTAGCTTTTCCCCTCATGACTTCTAGTTTATATCAACATGTTCCCTAAACACCAGATACCAGATAGGGTTTAGGTACATGTCGCTCCGACCCTCCAGACTTTAGTCTCTGCTCCTAGCACAGAGTTCATAGCCCCCAGCTTCTCCTAGTAATACGTCATTGCCAGTTTACGCGCACCACCAGGTTAGAGGTCCCGGCTCCTTAGGTAGCCCCCTCCATGGTTTCCGCCCCATTCATGACATATTCTGTTACGTTTGCATCACATGTCTATGTATACTCCCAGTTACACCTACTTTTACTGTTATCTCTCGCGACTGCTACGCGTCACGCCTTCTGCTCCACCCACTGTTACGCCTACTGCAATGTAATGCTATGTGTTTGCGCTATGTATATAAGTTGATGTATTGTTATTAAAAGTTAGCGCGCTCATCCCAGACCAAGCCCCAGCAGCTGCTGGGCCCCAGTTGTCCTGCTGGGCCCTGTCACCTCTGTTCCTTTGCAGGTTGTCCTGATCCTGTCCTTATGCTGTAATAAACCTGCAGAAACTCCTACTACCTCGAATCTTGACTCTTATTTTATTGAGCTATCTGTTATTCATTCATTCATTCAAAAATAGATCCGGTATTATTTATTTATATACCACACTCTAAGGGAGAAGAAGGTGGCAGAGCGGAGTTCGAAGTAAGGTGGGTTCGGAGGGCATGCAGGACTTGGAGATATCTGTAGTGTTCCAAGTCCGCTAGACTATATTGCTTCTGAAGGGAGATGAAAGGGATGCCCTCATCCCTGACGCAGAGGTCTCTGATTTGAGAAATACCAATTAGGTCCCATTTATCAAAGCCCTTGATTTGCCACAAATTCCCAAGTTTTTGGGAATTCTACAAAGGGGTTGCCAGTGTAAGTCTATTGTTCCACCCCAAATATTTGTTTACTATATGCCAAACATGAACTGTATGAGCGGTTGGTCCGGTTAAACGATATCTGCCAGGTTTGGAATTGAGTGCTCTGCTATAATCTCCCCCAGGGAGGAGCCATCTGTCCATGGCGTAGCCCGGATCGCCAATGCCTCCATAAGTTCCATGATTAATGGCGGCCAAGTGAGCTGACCAATAATATTTTTTGATGTCCGGGAGGCTAATGCCTTCAACATACCGATTCAGAGTGAGCTTGGTTAATGCAATCCGGGGTGTGCCATCCCACAATAGGTCACTCTGAAGACCCTCTATTTCCTTAAAATATGATGCAGGGACTGGGTCCATCGAATTCTGTAGGGCATAAAGAAAATGGGCCAGGGACATCATCTTAAGAAGAGCTGCCCTAATCAACATGGAGAGTGGCAAAGATTTCCAGGTCTTTATATCCTTTTTCAGCCTTTGTATGGGGGGTAGGAGGTTGCAAGTGAAGCAGCTCGTGGGTCTTAGTGAGCTGTAAATGCCCAAATATTGAAAGCCATCAGATGCTATCTGAAGTGGGCAGTTCCTTGGAAGGACAGGGGTTTCCCTGTAGGGCATAGAGAACAGATTTTGTCCAATTCACCGTGAAGCTGGAATATCTACCAAACACTGCTAAGACATCAAATAAACATATCAAAGAGGCCCTCAGGGACATCAAGTACAATAGGATATCATCCGCATATAGGGATATCTTATCCTCCCAATCCACTGAACAACGCATTCCGTGGATCACCGGATCTCTACGAATCCATGCTGCTAGGGGTTCCAGGGCCAAAGCGAATAAGAGCGGGGACAAAGGACACCCCTACCCCGTGCCCCTATTCAATTGAAATGTCTTTGAAGTGCGATTATTCACCGCTACTGCACCTTAAAGAGATACTGCCATTCCACCATGTCAAACACCATGGTGGCGTCCAAGGAGACCAACACTGCCGGTTCTTGGATAGTTGCGGCTCTGCCCAATACTCCATGTACTCTGCGCAGATTCAATGCCATGTTACGATGCAGCATGAAACCGGATTGGTCTGGATATACCAAACTGTTTATCACCTTTACCAGCCGGATCGCCAACAACTTTCCGAGAATCTTGGGCTCTACTTTAAGTAAGGATATTGGTCTATATGAGGCACAACTAGTTTGGGGTTTCCATTCCTTGTGAATGACTATTATGTTAGCTGTTCTTTGGTCTATGGGGAGTGCACCTTCCTCCCGACTGTCCTCAAACATCGAGCGGAGATATGGGGCTATTTTATCCGGTCGGAGCTTGTAGAAATCAATTGGCAGGCCATTGGGGCCTGAGGCTTTCCCGGAATTAATCGCCCGTATCGCCTGGGCTACCTCTTCATTCGCGAACTCGGACTCAAGATATTCCCTGTTTTCATCTGACAGTTCAGGGAGTGAGATGTCGCGAATCAGTGAGCAATTCTCTTCCAATGAGTATTTCCCTTCTGTACTGTATATCGTTCGATAATGAGCGACAATGGGCCCTGGCTCTATCTGTCGCTATGACCATGAACTCATCTTGTTTTAATTGCAAGAGATGTAACTTCTCAGGAGTTACCGTCATCTCTAACTCGTTCTACAGCCTCAATACTTCGTCTTCTACCTGTGTCAACTCTTTCAGTTTTTCTTTTTTCTTTCCTGCTATCAAAGAGAGAGCCTTTCCCCGAATCACCAATTTGTAGGCTTCCTACAGCGTCTGTGCTGACTCCACTGTCCCCTCATTATCAAGGAAATAGTGATCTGTTACTTAGATTATTTTCTTTCGGGTGATTGGGTCTCGGAGGTACCATGGGTTAATGGGAGCGATTCTGCCTGCCCTCCTCTGGCCCAGAACAATGTGTGTCCAGATCTGTGAATGGTCAGAAATACCTCTACCTAGATGCCGTATTTCTTGAATGTCAAGTGCCAGTACGGCCGGTACAAGTATATAGTTGATACGTGAGAGACTGCGATGGGCGCTCGATAGAAAGGTACATTGTGCCCTATCCGGGTTAAGCGTTCTCCACCCATCCACCAATCCCATGGCCTAGTTTTTACAATTTTTAAGTCTCGTGTAGGCAGTGTATTCGCTGTCTCTCGAGACACGCTGTACCTACTGTACGGACTTTCAGCACACTCATCTGCTTTCATTTGTTCCTTTGTGTGCCTTTCCAAATTCCTTTGTTTTCTTTGGTGAATAGTTTATATTTATCCCTCCTTTTGCTGTTTTGATCACGCCCTGGAGAGTTGCCCTGTTACATGGATCATTTCACTATCGGTCAAATATGTTAGTTTTGGCAGACTAATTTTTCTATTGCCTGGGCTTGTTTGGCTTTCCAAACGCTCTCAGCCGAGGGCTGCAAATCATGTCCTTATCTTGTTTTCCATTGTCTTTGATTTCACAAGTGCTTTTCCAGCCTATGTTGTTTTTCATCCTATAACATTTTTGGTTTCATTAGCTAAAAATGTCCAAACATTAAATAATAGGTTTACTTAATGGGAATGTAGATTAAGAAGATGACTGACAGTAGGATCAACCTATTTACATTGTGCTTTTGACAGCGTGAATATTGGATATGATTAAAGAGGTAAACATGCTGTTCTTGCTCCGTTTTATGACATTAGAAGCAGCTTTAAGTTGTGTGCTTTACATTTTTGCTGCTTTTTTTTAAGTTTCAATCGTTGGTGAAATAAAACCAATATCAAGTGAGGCATACTAATGCTCTCCAAACGCGGCATGCAATGTTAGGTTACTTAACAATATATCCTGCAAGTAGACAGTGCAACACCACCTCAGCACCATGGCAGCACCACCTCAGCATCAGTGCAGCACCACTTCAGCACCAGTCAGCGTCACTCAGCGCCGATTCAGCAGCACCACCGAGCCTCAGTCAGCAGCACCTGAGCACCACCAACACATCAGCCCAGCACCACCTCAGCATCACGAAGCATTAGTACAGCACCCCATCAGCACCACCTCAGCACCAGCACAGCACTACGAATGCAGCAGTGCAGTACCACCTCACAACCAGTGCAGCACTACCTCAGCATCAGTGCAGCAACAGCACAGCATCACTCACCACCACTACAGCATCACTCAGCATCATCATAGCATCACCTCCGCATCAGTGCACCACTAATATTGCAGCACAAAGTCAGCACCAGCACAACCCCACCACCACATCAGCACAGCACCAACTCAGCACCAATACAGCACTGCTTCAGCATTTGCGCAGCACCAGTGCAGCATCACCTCAGCACTGCACAAACTCAGCATCAATCAGCACCACCTGAGCACCAGCACAGTATCACCGGAGCACCACCATAGTATCACTCAGCCCCCTAAGCATCACTCAGCACCACCTCATTATCACTCAGCACCACCTGAGCACTACCTCCGCACAAGCACACTACCACCTCAGCACCAGCACAGCATCAGTGCAGCACCACCGCAACGTCAGTGCAGCACCACCTCAACATCAGCACATCACCATTTCAGTATCAGCACGGAACCACCTCCTTATCAGTGCACTACCACCAGTGCTGCCCAACATCAGCACCAGTGCAGCCCCACCTCAGCACCAAAGCAGCACCACTTCAACATCAGCGCAGTACCTTTTCAGCATCAGCACAGCACCACCTCATCATCAGCAAAACACGACCACAGCACCACCTCAGCATCAGCAGAGCATCACCTCTTTATCAGTGCATACACACCAGTGCAGCACCACCTCAACATCAGCAAAGCACCATTTCAGCATCTGCACAGCACCACCTCCGCATCTGTGCACCACCACCAGCACAGCCCCACTTCAGTACCAGCACAGCCCCACCTCAGCTCCAGCTCAGCAGCAAAGCGGCACCAACTCAGCATTAGAACAGCACCACCTGAGCATCAGCACAATACCACTTCTGCATCAGTGCACCACCACTAGTACTCCATCACAGCACCACCTCAGCATAAGCCCCATCTCAGCATCAGCACCATCTCAGCATCAGCATAGCACCACTTCCTATTCAGTGCACCACCACTAGTGCAGCACCAACTTAGCATCAGCGCAGCACCACCTCAGCATCAGCATTGCACCAACTCAGCACCAGTGCAGCACCACCTCAACATCAGCACAGCACCATCTCAGCATCAGCACAACACAACCTCCACATCCGTACACCAACACAGCCCCACTTCAGCCACTCAGCACCAACACAGCAACACTTCAGCATCAGTACAGCACCATCTCAGCAACAGTGCAGCATCACCTCAGCACAGTACCACCTCAGCATGAATCAACACTACCACAGCATCAGTCAGCACCAGCACGGCATCAGTCAGCACCACTAAAGCGTCACTCAACACCACCTTAGCACCATCACAGCATCTCCTCAGCATCACTCAACACCACTGAGCACCACCTCAGCATCAGCACAGCACCACCTCACCAGCAACTCAGCACCAACACAGCACCACTTCAGGAGTAGTGCAGCACCACCTCAGCATTAGCGCAGCGCCACCTCCGCACCAGTGCAGTGTCACCTGAGCACCAGCACAGCATCAACTCAGCATCACTCAGCACCAGCTGAGCACTAGCAAAGCACCACCAAACATCACTGAGCACCACCTCAGTATCACTCAGCACCACCTGAGGGCCAACTCTGCACTAGCACACAACCATCTCAACACCACCTCAGTATCACTCAGCATCACCTCAGCACCAGTGCAGCAGCAGCACAGCATCAGTGAAGCACCACCTCAGCATCAGCACAGTATCACCTCCTTATCAGTGCACCACTGCCAGTGCAGCACCACCTCAGCACCAGTGTAACACCACCTCAACATCAGCACAGCACCATTTCAGAATCAGTACAGCACCACCTCTGCATCAGTGCACCACCACCAGTGCAGCCCACCTTAGCACAAGCAGAGCCCCACCTCAGCACCAAAGTAGCACCACTTCAACATCAGTGCAGCACCACTTCAGCATCAGTGCATCACCACCTCACCATCACCACAACACCACCTGAGCACCACATTAGCACAGCATCACCTCCTTATCAGTGCACCAACGCCAGTGCAGCACCAACTCAGCATCAGTGCAGCACCACCTCAGCATTAGCACAGCACTATCTCAGCATCAGCATAGCACCACTTCCTCATCAGTGCACCACCACCAGTGCAGCACCAACTCAGCATCAGCACAGCACCACCTCAGCACCAGAGCAGCACCACCTTGGCACCAGCACAGCACCACCTCAACATCAGCACAGCACCATCTCAGCATCAGCACTACACCACCTCCGCATCAGTGCACCACCACCAGTGCACCACCAAAGCACCACCTCAGCATCAGCACAGCACCATCTCAGCATCATCATAGCACCACTTCCTCATCAGTGCACCAGCACTAGTGCAGCACCAACCCAGCATCAGCACAGCACCACCTCAGACCCAGAGCAGCACCACCTCAGCACCAGCACAGCACCACCTCAACATCAGCACAGCACCATCTCAGCATCAGCACTACACCACCTCCGCATCAGTGCACCACCACCAGTGCACCACCAAAGCACCACCTCAGCATCAGCACAGCCCCATCTCAGCATCCGCATAGCACCACTTCCTCATCAGTGCACCAGCACTAGTGCAGCATCAACTCAGCATCAGCACAGCACCACCTCACCAACAGCGCAGCACCACCTCAGCACCAGTGCAGCACCAACTTAACATCAGCACAGCACCATCTCAGATCAACTGCCTTACGGCAAGGTTCTGGGCTATATTAAAACTCATCAGAAAGATTTGTTCTTTTAACCCCCCAGAGGCCTTGAAAACAGTGGTAACTGCCCTTGCAATCTCCAGGTGGGATTATGGTAATGCTCTTTACCTTGGGATCCAAAATCAACACCTAAGCAAGCTCCAACGCCTGCAGAATGCGGCAGCTAGACTGATCCTGAACATCCCCAAGCACGAATCAGTGTCCCAGCGGCCACTAGCGCTTCACTGGCTGCCGGTACAGAAAAGAATAGTATTTAAGGCACTCTGCATTACGTTTAAGGCACTCCAAGTTAGAGGTCCCTCCTACCTGACTTCCAGAATAAAGTATTATGTCCCGTCCAGGAACCTCAGACCTGCACAAATGAAATTGCTCCAAGTACCTAGGTTTAAGCAGGTATGTTAGGGAGGAAGGAGTTTTCTGCTAAGAGCGGCAAAACTCTGGAATCCCCTACCTCTTTCAATTAAAAACAGCCAGAATCTTACCTCATTCAGAAAATCACTAAAAACCTGGCTATTCCGAGCAGACCTCTAACTCGCCCGCACCCTTCCTGACCCGAGTTTTTAGTTCTCAGCGCCAAGACGTCTCCGGGCATTCGTTGCGCTTTATAAATTTTAAAGTCAAATCAAATCGAATCTCAGCATCAGCACACCACCTCCGCATCAGTGCACCAACACCAGTGCAGCCCAACTTCAGCGCCAGCACAGCTCCACTTCAGCAACTCAGCACCAACACAGCACCACATCAGCATCAGCGCAGCACCACCTCAGCATCAGTGCAGCACCGCCTCAGAATTAGTGCAGCATCATGTCAGCACAGCTCCACCTCAACATGACTCAGCACTACCACAAAATCATTCAGCACCAGCACAGCATCACTCAGTGCGACAACAGCATCACTCACCACCACCTTAGCATCAGCACACCATCTCCTCAGCATCACTCAGCACCACATGAGCAGCACCTCCGCATCAGTGCACCATTACCAGTGCAGCACCAACTCAGCACCAGCGCAGCCCCACCACAGCATCAGCACAGCACCACCTCAGCAGCAACTCAGCACCAACCCAGCACCACTTCAGAATTAGCGTAGCACCACCTCAGCATTAGTGTAGCATCACCTCAGCACCAGTGTAGCATCACCTGAGCACCAGCACAACATCAACTCATCATTACTCAGTACCACCTGAGCACTAACAAAGCACCACCAAAGCATCACTCAGCACCACCTCAGTATCACTTAGCACCATCTGAGCACGACCCCTGCACTTGCACGCAACACATCAGCACTGCCTCAGTATCACTCAGCATCACCTCAGCACCAGTGCAGCAGCAGCGCAGCATCAGTGCAGCACTACCTCAACATCAGTGCAGCACCACTTCAACATCAGTGCAGTACCTCCTGAGCAATACCACAGCACCACCGCAGCATCACGACAGCACCACCTCAGCACCTCCTCCTAATCAGTGCACCACCACCAGTGCTGCACCAACTCAATATGAGTGCAACACCTTCGCAGCATCAGGCAGCACCACCTCAGCACCAGCACAAGACCACCTCAGGATCAGCACAGCACATCTCAGAATACTCACAGCACCATAAAAACAGCAATTTAACACCAATGCAGCACCACTTCAGAATCAGCACAGCCCCACCCCAGCAACAGGACAGCATCACCTCAGCAAAGCACCAACTTAGATCCACTCAGCACCACCTGAGCACTGGCTCAGCACCATCTGAGCACCATGCAGCACCATCAGCACAGCATGACTCTGTATCACCTCAACAGCACTCAGCACCACCTCAGTATCACTCAGCACCACCTCAGCATCACTCAGCCTCACCTAAGCACCACCACAGCACCACCTCAGCATCAGCACTGCACCATTTCAGCACCAACACAGCAACAACACAGCACCACTTCAGCATCAGTGCAGCAACACCTCAGCTTTAGCGCAGTACCATCTTAGCATCAGCACAGCACCTCCTCCGCATCAATGCACTACCACCAGCACAGCCCTATAAGAGCACCAGCACAGCCCCACCTCAGCACCAGATCAGCAACAAAGCAGTACTACTTCAGCATCAGCGCAACACCACTTCAGCAACAGCACAGCACCACATGAGCATCAGCGCAGCATCATTTCAGCACATCACCAACTCAGCATCACTAGCACCACCTGAGCACCAGCGCAGCACCACCTACTCAGCAGGACTCAGCACCACAACAGCTTCACTCGGCACCATCACAGCATCACTTAGCACCACCGAAGCATCACTCAGTACCACCTCATCATCATTCTGCACCACATCAACACAGCACCATCGTAGCATCAGTGCACCACCACCAATGCAGCCTCACCTCAGCAGCAACTTAGCACCAATACAGCACCACTTCAGCATCAGCACAATACCCACCTCAGCATCAGCACAGCATCACCACAGCACAACAACTCAGCAACAGCTCAGAGGCACCTGAGCACCAGCGCAGTACAACCACCTCAGAGTGACTCAGCACCACCATAGCATCACTGAGCAACAGCACAGCCTCATTCAGCATCACTCAGCACCACTCAGCATCAGTACAGCACCACCTCAGCATCAGCGCACAAGCACATCACCAGCACAGCACCAGCATATCCCCAACACAGCATCAGCACAGCACCACCTCAGCAGGAACTCAGCACCGATGTAGCCCCACTTCAGCATTAGCACAGCACACCTCAGCACCAGTGCAGCATCACATCCGCACTAGCACAGCACCAATGCAGCATTCCTCAGCACCACCTGAGTACCAGCACTGCACCATCTGAGCACCCCCAAAGCATCGCTCAGCATCAGCTCATCATCACTCAGCACCTCCTCAGTATCACTCTGCACCACCTGAGCACCACTTCCCGCACATGCACACCACCATATCAGCACCACCTCAGCACCAGTGCAGCACCAGCACAGCATCAGCGCAGTGCCACCTCAGTATCAGCACAGCACCACCTGAGCATCAGCGCAGCACCACCTCAGTACAGCACCATCTCAGCATCAGCACAGCACCATCTCTGCATCAGTGCAGCCACACCAGCGCAGCACCTACTCAGCAGTAGCGCAGCCCCACCACAGCATCAGCACAGCACCACCTCAGTGCCAACACAACACCACCTCAGCAGCAACTCAGCACCACAGTAGCATTAGTGTAGCTCCTCCTCAGCACTAGTGCAGCATCACCTCTGCACCAGCTCAGCACCAAGTCAGCATCACTCAGCACCATCTCATCATCACTCTGCACCACCTCTGTATCACTTGGCACCACCTGAGCACCACCTCCACATAAGCACACCACCACCTCAGCACCACCTTAGTATCAGCGCAGCTACACCTCAACATCAACACAGCACCATCTCAGCATCAGCACAGCGCCACTGCCGCTTCAGTGCAGCCCCACCTCAGCACCAGTGCAGCCCCACCTCAGCAGTAATTCAGCACCAATGTAGCACCACCTCACCATCAGCACATCACCACATTAGCAGCAGTGCAGTGTCAGCACAGCACTACCTGAGCACATGAGCACCATCTCACCACCACCACCTCATCCTGACTCAGCACCTCAGCATCACTCAGCACCATCTCAGCATCACTGAGTATCAGATGCGCATCACCTCCGTACCAGCACAAAATCCACCTCAGTCTGCCCTCGGGATCTGGCATCTGTTTATTATCCCCTAGTGTCCTTCCGCTGCTCGTGCTGTAATTCAGGTACTGTTTCCCAAACTCCACCCACCTGTGGTTTATGTCCCCACCCCATAACAAAAAAATGCTATAACAATTAAGCATTAAAACGAGCAGGAAGAAGTTGCCAGCATTTCAAGGACAAAAAAACTAGAAGCCATTTTGTATGTTAATTCTTTTCTTAATAGGGTTGTTCAGTTGTACATAATGTTTTCTTGGTTATATAGAAGGTAACAAAAATGCTTATAACACTTTTTATTATAACTTTTCAACATGCTGAACAGCCGCCTCACTAATAAGTAAGGAAATGCAATGTTTTGAGTCTGTATCTGCAAAATGTAGTAAAAACGGAAACCTGCAAGCTTTAATTATATTGCACTATGCTAATCAAAAATGGTAGTTGAAAAACCTAGGTTACATTATTCCACTAATGAAAAAAAAAAACAGAAGACATGATCAGTTAGTAAGGTGCCACATAGGCATATTGTTTGGTTTATTTTATGAATGATCATTACACAGAAATCATCGATAAGACTCCAATACTGCTGTAAGCATTTCAGAGCTTCCCCTAAGACCATACAATTCATAAATATATTTGTAAGCTCAACAGTTACGTTTTTAAGTTCTTCTTGGAAGATTCAATGTTTTAGAATACACATTACATGTATATCTATCATTTTGTTTTATATCTGGATGTTTTGGCTGGGGACACAAGTCTGTTCCCCTTCTGAGCTGCTGGAAAATCCCACATTACAACTGTTTAGATAAGGCAAGGAAAAAGTCAAACAGAATAAAAACGCAATTTATGACTAGAAGTGAACGCCTAAAACAAATTGGTGATAGCTGCTGAATCAAAAAGTTGGCTTTATTTTCACAATTGCCTTGTCAGCTCCTATGCTTTTTGTAATGGGTGGGCTTTCAAATAATTTGATTGCATAAATGCTTGCTTGGCTGGCTGTGTCATAGCTTGCAGGTTTGCTTCCATGTTGATTTAGGGCTGGCTGCATTACTGCGTGTGATCAACACCCCCTCCCTCGGTCATCCGTTCAAGCTGGAGTTCCTTCAGCTGTACTTCTAACTCTATATCTTCAGCGATATTCTTAGTTGTTTGCCTGGAGCATCCTCAGCACAGCAGTAGGAATTTTGGTGGCTTTCCAAAATACAACATTTGACCCTGATTTACAGTATCTGCAGATTGTTTACTTGTAGAAATTGGGTTTCTAGCAGGGCCAGACTGGTCGTAGCCGGCATTGGCTGTTTCCCCGATGTGCCGGAAGGGTGGGGGCTGTTTTTTGAGTGGTGGGGGGCAATTTTTGTTTACTGGAAGCTGGTTTTGCAGCAGTCCTGAAGTACTGGCTCCCTGCAACAAAAGCACCAGTAGTGCTCCTCACTAGCACCTCCCCCCCTCAAGGGGCAGGCCTTGCTTCTCACCAGCACCCCCGGTGCCAGCCAAACTGAATTGCCAGCGCTGGTTTGTGTTCACAGTCCAGCGCTGGTTACTGGTTGACTGGGGTGTGAGCTCTGGTCAAGCAGCAACCAAAATCTTGGTCAGGGTAAGACACAAGCAAGCCCTACATTAACCTGTGCTCAATCCCCTACTAGCTTGGTATACAGCAGTTAGGCTTAACCTAGAGGCAATGTGTAGAGTATTTGTGCAACACACACACACACACACACACACACGTAGTAACACAGTGAAAACACCACAGAAGTACTCCACACCAGTTTAGACCAATAGCCAATATTTATCTAAGTAAAACAAGACCAAGACGATAAACTTTTAACATACGAAAGTCAGCATATGAATCCTTCAATATTAAATGCATTTATGCATTTAGAAAACATTAGGTCCAACTGGGGTATTTGGTTATGCTTAACCGAGACAAATCCACAAGTTCAGTCCGACTGCATTGGAGCTGGGGCCGGCTACAGGAGTCACATGGACCCGGTACAGGACCTTGGGTGCATCACAAAGTTAAAGATGGTGTGAGGTACAGAGGAGGTGAGTTGTCGCAAAGGTAGGTGATGCATCGGTTCTTTACTGCTATGCAGGTCGTGACACGTTGGCACTTGGGGCCATACATTGCGCAGAGGGGGTGAGGGGTCACTGTAGCAAAGTGATGTGTTGGTTCCTGGAGGCGGTGCAGGGTCGTTGAGCTACTAACACCCAGGGATAATGTGGGCACAGGGGAGTTGATGCGCTGATTGCAGGTATGAGACCTGAGGTCCTGATTGCAATGCGGTGTCAATGATGCATCAATGTCACAGTGCAATGGTTCAATTCCACAGCATTGATATTGAACCACCAGGCCACAGGTGGTGAGTTGAAGCAGTGCGTCACAGGCTTCAGTGAAGTGGTGCTTGAGACTCACTCAGATGCAGTACTTCAGAGGCGCTGCTGCACCATTAAAGCTTGCGTTGTAAGTTGTGGTCATTGCATTGCGCATTCAGCAAGCGGGAACGATGACTTCGGTGCAGGCATCGGTGATACGTTGATTTTGCAGGGATGCGCTGGTTCCGAAGTGACGCTTGAAGTCAATGTGTCAATTTCTTGGTTGCTAGTTATGTGGGTGCGTGAGGAGCACTCCGTTGGTTATCCTTCTTTATCACTTTTAAGAACCGGTGCCGCGGCTAATAAGGGTAGTCACTCCTTGTTTGAATGTGAGTTATGACGGGTTTACAAACCAACTGTGCACATGGTGTGTTACACCTTCACCCTTTTCAAAAAGAAATTTTCATTGAACTCTGTACCAGAAAACAATTCTCTGTTTTAATACATGATACTCATTGTTTGCTGTACATATTTATACTCAATGCCGATTATTTCATCATATCAATAAATACATCATGATATCTGATTTTGCTTTGAATCATACATGTACATTATTACTTTCCATTGTTACATTTTAACATCATAATATTCTTATGCTGCCCTATGCATTTCGGTACACCATGCTACCTTCATCAGGGGCCAGTCTGACAAAAACAAAAATATAGGGAGATGTAAATGTATTGTGATTACTAGAACGCCCATGAGTGTGGTATTATTAATGTACCAAGTCATACCTGTATAGACAAATCGCTGTGCTTACAAGCTGAAATGAATGAAAAATGTATGAATGTACATGTTCTCCCAAATAAACTCACTACTACACAACTTAAGCGGATCACTTTTCTTTAAAAAAAAATATATATAATGAAGCTTACCGCCTTCTTAACAGTGTTATACTGTGGATAAGCTGCAAAAACGAAATAATAATAATGATAAACCCTATCTAATGATGTATGATATTTCCATATTGAATGCTTCTGATATCATCCAAACATACCTGAACTGTAGCCGACCTGTTTCTAGTCCTGCAAAAATATATAACCGATGTTATGTCGATTCACGGGCCAAATAGCTATATGCTCAATGTTGCCGTGTAAACGTATGTACGTACCTCAGTACTTGAATGTATAATCTACAAAATAAGCGAAAACAACGCCGTGAGTTCCTGTCACTTGTTTGATCATTAAAATGCTAAAGCTCTCTTATGAAGCCCCGCATACTCAGCATTTACCTTAAACTGGTGTCTCTTCCCGCCTGCACTTCACCGGTGTATACAAAACCGCGTTCTAAATCGCCGCCATTCCAGAACAGTTTTTACGAGGCTCTCATCAGTGCTTCGCCGTAAACATGAAAACCGGACTGAAACGGCTATTCTGCACTTAACAATGGTAAGCCTGCTGTTGGCGTAGGTAGAAACTTTCATTAGGGATCGGTGACTCTATCACCCAGTTTAAGATGGCGACCACGGTTACTATTGCGATTTAGAACGCGGCTTTGTATACACCGGTGAAGTGCAGGCGGGAAGAGACACCAGTTTAAGGTAAATGCTGAGTATGCGGGGCTTCATAAGAGAGCTTTAGCATTTTAATGATCAAACAAGTGGCAGGAACTCACGGCGTTGTTTTCGCTTATTTTGTAGATTATACATTCAAGTACTGAGGTACGTACATACGTTTACACGGCAACATTGAGCATATAGCTATTTGGCCCGTGAATCGACATAACATCGGTTATATATTTTTGCAGGACTAGAAACAGGTCGGCTACAGTTCAGGTATTTTTGGATGATATCAGAAGCATTCAATATGGAAATATCATACGTCATTAGATAGGGTTTATCATTATTATTATTTCGTTTTTGCAGCTTATCCACAGTATAACACTGTTAAGAAGGCGGTAAGCTTCATTATATATTTTTTTTTAAAAGGAAAAGTGATCCACTTAAGTTGTGTAGTAGTGAGTTTATTTGGGAGAACACATACATTCATACATTTTTCATTCATTTCAGCTTGTAAGCACAGCGATTTGTCTATACAGGTATGACTTGGTACATTAATAATACCACACTCATGGGCGTTCTAATAATCACAATAAATTTACATCTCCCTATATTTTTGTTTTTTTCAGACTGGCCCCTGATGAAGGTACCATGGTGTACCGAAATGCATAGGGCAGCATAAGAATATTATGATGTTAAAATGTAACAATGGAATGTAATAATGTACATGTATGATTCAAAGCAAAATCAGATATCATGATGTATTTGTTGATATGATGAAATAATCAGCATTGAGTATAAATATGTACAGCAAACAATAAGTATCATGTATTAAAACAGAGAATTTTTTCTGGTACAGAGTTCAATGAAAATTTATTTTTGAAAAGGGTGAAGGTGTAACACACCATATGCACAGTGCGCGTCTAGATGGGTTTGTAAACCCGCCATAACTCAATTTCTTGGTTGCAGCACCCAAATCCCCTCCACTGGCCCAGGACTAGGTTAGGCACCACTCGGTATTCCTGGACTCACAGCAAAGAAGCCCAGGTGCTGGTAGTAAGATGCAAGTGAAGTCTTTGATGATCTGGAGACTTCCAACAGGAGGCAAGCTCTACCCAAGTCCTTGAAGAAACTTTAGAAAGCAGGATGCAGAGAGCAAAGTCCAGTACTCTCATTCACAGGCAAGAAGCTGCAGGCAGCAGGCCAACACAGCAAAGCAAGCAGCAAAATGGCAGTCTCTCCTGGCAGTACAACAGCTATCCTTTCTGGCAGAATATCCGCAGTCCAAAAATGTTCTGAGTATATGGTGTTGGAGATCCAGTACACACTACAGACGGGTATGCAGCTCTTTTTGAGGGGACAGGCACAGACCTTGCAGGTTATGTTATGTTATGTTATGTTAGCAATATTTATTACGCGCACAGATGCTCCAGCAAAGGAGCGTCCTGGCGCCCGACAAGGTAGCAACACAACACAACTGGACCAAACATAAAAAGATCTAAGGGAACAAAAAAGTTTTGACAGCTCGGCGGAAGGAGAGCAAATCCCCGAGGGCACGAATTTCTAAAGGAAGAGAATTCCAAAGAACAGCGGCGCGAACTTGAAAAGAGCGACCGCCGGCACGGCTGCGCTTGAAACGGGGAACAACAGCTAGTTCTAGGTCCGAAGATCTTAAGGCACGGACCGGGACATAGCGGGACAAGAGTTTAGAAAGGATCAAAACAGGGGAGCCCTTCAAGATCTTATAGGCTTCACAAAGAACCTTAAACTGGATCCTTTGCGCAATCGGTAACCAATGCAGGGCACGCAGGGTGTTAGTAGTGGGACAGAATCTAGGTAAGCCCACAACTGCTCTGGCCGCTGCATTCTGCACTCGTTGCAAACGAGTGATTTCGGCTCGGTTTAGCCCCACCAGAAGGGAGCTAGCATAATCGAGCCGAGAGGTCACCGTTGCCTGCACCACAAGCTGCCTGGTGGTAGCATCAAAGAATTTTAATACGGGACGAAGTCCACATAAGATGCCAAAGCAGCAAGCCGCCGTACGCTTTGTATGGCATACAAAGGTGAGAGTTGGGTCAAGCCACACCCCAAGGTTTTTTAATTCAGTGACCGGAGTAGGCGTAGGACCCAAATCCGAGGGCCACCACCTGTCGCCCCATAGTTCCGTATGCTTGCCAAAGATCATAATTTCCGTTTTATTTGCGTTCAGCTGGAGACAGTTGGAAGTCATCCAGCTGGCGACCGCCCGGAGTCCATTCTGAAATCTAGGGGCCTCCGCATCCCCGCTGATCATGACCGCTAGCTGAGTGTCGTCAGCATATGACACCATGGTCATACCCCAATGCTTGACAACCTCAGCCAGCGGTCTCACGTAAAGATTGAATAACGTGGGACTCAGCGAGGAGCCCTGCGGAACCCCAAGATCCAGAGGATGGAATTTGGACTGATGGGGCGGAATGGCCACGCAAAACGAACGATTGGCAAGGAAAGAACGGAACCACTGGAGAGCAGGGCCGGTGACGCCAGCAACCTCCAGACGTTGCAGAAGTGTCGGGTGGGAGACGGTGTCAAAGGCGGCGCTCAGATCTAATAGCACCAGCGCCGCCATTTGACCCGCATCAAACACGGAGCGCAGATGTTCCACCATATAAAGAAGGGCCGTCTCCGTGCTGTGCCCCGCCCAAAAACCATTCTGTGTACTGTCTAGGATGTTCGCCCGTAAAAGGTGGTCCGAGAGGGCAGAGTTAACATGCGCCTCCGCAACTTTGGCAGGCCACAGAAGAAGTGAAATTGGGCGGTAGTTCTTGGGTTTACCGGCATCCAAAGATGGTTTCTTTAAAATGGGCATAACTACCGCCTGTTTCCACTTAGCAGGTACAAGACCGGATGCTAATGAGCTATTAATCAAAGAGCAAACCGGCGAGAGGCCATGAGATGTAAGATCTCTGAACAGAGCTGGCCGTAAAGGGTCAGCCGGAGAACCGGACTTGACCTGCTGAGCCAGTTTCTCAAAGCTTTCCGATGTTAAACTGGGAAAAGAGTGTAAAACATCCAGAACAGGAAGCTTAGAAGGTCTACACGCGGAGGGTGCGACCGTAGGAAAGGCTCTGTAAATAGCCAGGACCTTTTCCAAAAAGAAAGCTGCCAAGGTTTCACAATGTGCGATGGAGCCCTGATTATTCGCTACTACCCTTTTAGCTATTAGATCTTTCAAGGCCTTAAAGATAGTTTTTGAGGGATTGGTGGAAGTACGAAATTGATGGGCATAAAAAGCCGCACGAGTTCTGCAGACAGCACGATGATATAATTTTACGGCGGCCGAGTACAAAACTTTTTTATTGCTGTCATAAGTTTTGCGCCAGAGCCGCTCTGCACGCCTACACGTACTTTTAAGCGTACGCAGGGAGTCATCGTACCAAGGGCTCGGGTCCCTTGACCCACACTTACACAGAACTAGCGGAATAAGGGAGTCAAGAGCCCTAGTAACCCATTCACAAAAGCGGTCATAGCCCACATCCACGTTTTCGACTGGACCCAGCGGGTTGGTAGTCCAGAGATGGAACAAATCATCAAGTTTTAATTTATTCCAGCACCGTCTGGGAATAGTACGGGCCATGGTCTTACGAGGAGGCTCGCATAGTGGACACTGGATACGCACCAAATAATGGTCAGTCCAGGCCAGAGGAGTTGGAATGGAAATAAAAGCCTCTGCCAAATTTGTGAAAATGGGTCTAAAGTATGACCGGCCACATGGGTGGGGTGTAACACCAGCTGAGCTAGCTGTAGAGCCTCAAGATCGGCTACCGAGCTACTTACCGCAGACAAGGACAAGTTATCATAATGAAGGTTAAGATCACCAAGAATAGAAAAATTGGAACAGTCTGCTGCTAGCGTGCTGATAGCATCCGGGAGGGCCTCCCTGAAAGCCACATCGCTACCAGGGGGACGGTAAATCAATAGGCCAGAGAAAGCAAACTGAGGCGTTATTGAGATCTTAAACAACGCACTTTCACAGCCTGTGATTTTTTGCCCTCGCCAGTCGCACGGATAGCAGGATTTGACGGCAAGCGCTATACCCCCTCTTCTAGAGGAGCGGTTAAGAGTATAAACCGAATATTCTGGCGGGAAGGCCAAGTTGATGACTGCCGTATCGGCCTCCTGTAACCAGGTCTCCGTCAAACAGAAGACATCCGGCAACTCCTTGCCTATCAAGTCAAAAATATCTTGGTGATGTTTTACCATCGACCTGACATTCAGGTTCCATATGTTAAAATGGGGACCTGACCTGTTAACATCTGCGGCAAGAGCCTCATGAGTGCATGTAGTGGGGGTAGAGACATCCAGAGTCCACCTACCACAAACACACGAATAAGGGCCACATAACGGAGCTACCCGTGAGACATCAGTGCAAGTGTCAACTCCCACCACCGCTCTAGCTCAGGAAGAACCATCAGCCCTGTGATGGGCCATCAGGGTATGCAGGGCACACCTCAGCTCCCTTCGTGGGTGACTGCCTAGCGTGAATTCACAAAGCCCAATTGTCATCGAAAAAATGGGTGCTGAGAGTCGATGTGTGGATTTTCTCACCAGGTTACATTTGCAAGGGCCCAGGAACTGGATTTGACACCACTTTCTGCCTTTACAGTAGGCACACTTCAAAGGAAAGTCTTTTCAGTGCACAAGACCCTGCCTCTCCTTGACCTTGCTCCAGACACAGAGAGGCAGTGTGCAAAGCATTTGTGAACACATACAGTAATCAAGTGACAACACTACAGATGGACAGCGCACAAGTTGTATATTAAAAATAAGTATTCTTTATATAGACTTAACACAAGACCACAAATGACAAAATCCACAATACTATACTATACTTAAAATGGTAGGTTTAGTTTAGTTCTCTTTAGTTCTTAAAATGCGACACTTTGAGTCAATATACCTTAAGATGCTACATGCAGGGCAATGAAAGTGTTGCAAGATGGAAATACGACAAAGATCTAGTGCAAGGCGACACCCTTGTTCAGTGATGTGACGACTACAGCTCCGACGGCGGCACGCTTCTCCGTGGATGAGAGGCGCCTCTTGTGATGCGGTGCAATGCGACAGCTACAGCGGCAACATCCTTACTCAGAGATGTGACGGCAGCGACTGCGACGACGACACGCTTCTTCCTCGGTGCGAGACGATTCTCTTAATGCGGTGTAATGCAACAGCTACATCGGCGACATCCTTACTCAGAGACGCAACGGCAGAGACGGTGACACGCTTCTCCCTCTTGAGTCGCGCTTCCAGCTCCTTGCGACACGCAGTGCCTCAGAAGGCACCAAACAGCAGCAGGCACTTCCAAAGAACTCTGGGGAGCTGTGGCTTAAAGTCTGTTGTCCCTGAGTCTTCAGCAGGAGGCAAGCTCTTTTCTCAAGCCCTTGGAGATCCTTCACAAGTTGAATAAAGTGCAAACAAAGTCCTTTCTCCTTTCTTTGGCAGTCAGGCAATCACTGCAGGCCAATCCCCCAAGCAGCACTTCAGCTTAGGGATAGTCTTTCCTCAGTTTCTTCAGGTTCCTCTCCTCAGCAAAGGTTTCTTCTTGTAGTCCAAAAGTGACCTAAATTCTTGGGATCAGTGTCCCAATACTTATACCCCAAAATCCTTTGTCCACTGAGGGCAGAGGGGCCTTTGCCTAGTCCGAACCAGTTCTGGAGCACTCTGTTTACATGACTGCTTCTTTCCTTTCGCAGGGCAGAAACATCAGACGCCCCACAGGAGGTGGAGCCAGCATTGTGGAGGAAAGGCACAGCCCTGGAGCACTCTGTTGACATGACTCCTTCTCTCCTTTCACAGTGCAGGGCAGAGACATCAGACGCACCACAGGAGGTGGAGCCAGCATTGTCGATGGAAGACACTGCCCTGGAGCACTTTGTTGATATGACTCATTCTCTCCTTTAACAGTGCAGGGCAGAGACATCAGACGCACCACAGGGGGTGGAGCCAGCATTGTGGAAGACAGACACAGCCCTATTTAGGTCCCAGGTGCAACTCCTCCAACCCATCTACATGCCTATCTCTCTATTCGGCCCTGTGCTGACTCACCCTGTCTCCTGGAATCCCCCAACCCTGTCACTCAAACTCCAGACAAGGAATACACAACCTAGCCGAGGCAGGCTTGGATAGTTAGACAAGAAAATACCTACTTTCTAAAAGTGGTATTTTCAAACACAGAATGTTAAAACCAACTTCACTAAAAGTTGTATTTTATCATTCTGAGTTCAGGCATACTAAACTCGAATTTCTACTATGTTCCCTGAGTCAGTTAGGCTTATAAAATGTAATAATCTAACTGCCCATTCTGGCCTATGGAGAACAGGTAGCCCTGCAATAGTGAAAAACGAAAATGGCTGTAATTCACTATTAGGACTCACTCTGCTGTGTTGCTTGCCGTATCCAGGAACGGAGTAGAGCTCCATGTAGTCCCATAACCTGACTCCTTGCGTGCCGCCTCCCCTCAACGAGGACTCGCTGGTGTGAGCGAGCCCTGCAATCGGCAGGGCGAGCATACCGCTCCCAGCTTGAGTCCCCTGGGTAGAGGCTTGGGCAATAAACATCAGCGAGCCGGGGGACTGCGAGGATGAGCAATCTCCACGCTGCTCAGCTGGTTCCTCTTCCCCCGGCGGCCACGCCCACGGACACACCCCCCGCCCACCGGCTCATAACCTTTCGTGACACCCGCTTTGCCGGTGCCACTCACTCTGCTGTGTTGCTTGCCTTATCCAGGAATGGAGTAGAGCTCCGTGTAGTCCCATAACCTGACTCCTTGCGTGCCGCCTCCCCTCAACGAGGACTCGCTGGTGTGAGCGAGCCCTGCAATCGGCAGGGCGAGCATACCGCTCCCAGCTTGAGTCCCCTGGGTAGAGGCTTGGGCAATAAACATCAGCGAGCCGGGGGACTGCGAGGACCAGCAATCTCCACGCTGCTCAGCTGGTTCCTCTTCCCCCGGCGGCCACGCCCACGGCCACGCCCCCCGCCCACCGGCTCATAACCTTTCGTGACACCCGCTTCGCGGGTGCCACTCACTCTGCTGTGTTGCTTGCCGTATCCAGGAACGGAGCAGAGCTCCGTGTAGTCCCATAATCTGACTCCTTGCGTGCCGCCTCCCCTCAACGAGGACTCGCTGGTGTGAGCGAGCCCTGCAATCGGCAGGGCGAGCATACCGCTCCCAGCTTGAGTCCCCTGGGTAGAGGCTTGGGCAATAAACATCAGCGAGCTGGGGGACTGCGAGGACCAGCAATCTCCACGCTGCTCAGCTGGTTCCTCTTCCCCAGGCGGCCACGCCCACGGACACGCCCCCCGCCCACCGGCTCATAACCTTTCGTGACACCCGCTTCGCGGGTGCCACTCACTCTGCTGTGTTGCTTGCCGTATCCAGGAACGGAGTAGAGCTCCGTGTAGTCGCATAACCTGACTCCTTGCGTGCCGCCTCCCCTCAACGAGGACTCGCTGGTGTGAGCGAGCCCTGCAATCGGCAGGGCGAGCATACCGCTCCCAGCTTGAGTCCCCTGGGTAGAGGCTTGGGCAATAAACATCAGCGAGCCGGGGGACTGCGAGGACCAGCAATCGCCACGCTGCTCAGCTGGTTCCTCTTCCCCCGGCGGCCACGCCCACGGACACGCCCCCCGCCGATAAGTATTTAACTGACATCAATCCTCCCGCGTCGCGGGACGCGCGCGGGGCGGAGCCCGGGGCGAAGACCGGGCAAAGAGCAGGCCGTTTGAGGCCGTTCGAGAACGTGAGAGTCCGGTCCGGGCCCCTGCTCCAAGCTTTATATCTGCGGACATCAAATCACAGGTATTTACCATCTCTCTGAAGTTAGCGACTATTTATTAATACTAATTAGAGACCTTTGCATACTCCATCTACAGAAAATGAATACGAGATCAACTAAGCAAAAGAAACTCAAACAAAAAATTGGGGTAGGAGAAAAACTGTTAGGACCAATGGATGATTTTATCTCTAAAGCAAATACATTCATTGACCAAAGTATAAGTTTGATTGAGGGTAGAGTATCAACTGAACTCGCAATCGCAAGGCGATCCTCAATGGGACTACTAGCAACTGCAAGAACCCCAGATACACAGTCTGCTCTAAGCATGAGCGCAAAATCCGCTCCGATCGCGGATTTTGCGGATTTTCGGTAAATCCGCGATCCGCGAACTCTCGCGGATTTACCGAGAATCCGCAATCCGCGATCGGAGCGGATTTTGCGGTCAAAAGTTCAAGCCTGCATAATTTACGATGGCGACGGCAAGCTGCCAGCGCCATCCTCAAATGGTTACTTAATTAGCTTCGACAGGAAGCTCTAATAGATAAGATACAGCAGGGGCTCGAGCGCCTGCTTTATTTTAACAGTTGGAGCTTCCTGTTGAAGCTAATTAAGTAACTATTGCAGGATGGCGCTGGCAGCTTGCCGGCGCCATCGTAAATTATTTCAACGGTGGTGTCTTCTTGAGTAAATATGAAGGGCAGGGTTCATTCGGGCATGACGGTCCTGGCACAAAAAAATAAACCTCAACAGGAAACACTTGCAGATATCAATAAAGCATGTGCCCTAGTTGAAGCTTTAATTCAGTGACTCATTGATCAGCCCAAAAATTAATCTGCTGATCGGTCTCTGCCCTTTTATACACACAAGAGGCATGCTTGCATGGACGCCCCGTCCGTTTGGCCCCGCCCACACACTCGAGGTGTGCACCGTCTTCCCGCCATTTACCCACTATGATGGACATTTCACTAAAGGGACCCCTGCGCACTTCGGCGCGATTGCATAGTAACACACACTTGGTCGCTGGAACTAGTTGAAGCGCAAATGTAGTGACTCATTCATCAGCCCAAAAAAAATCGTGAGCGTTGGGAGGCTGGGCAGATGTGCCTTCTTCCCAAATATCCCATCGATGCTGCTCTGATCGGTCTCTGACCTTTTAGACACACAAGAGGCATGTGCGCTCGCGTGGAAGCCCCGTCCGTTTGGCCCCGCCCACACACTCGAGGAAGCCCCGCCCCCAATCCGCAAATCCGCTGAATCCGCTAAATAGGCGGATTTTGCGGATCCACGATCCGTGGATCCGCTAAATCCGCGAATCGTGGATCCGCAAAATCCGCCCATGCTTAGTCTGCTCCTACACAAACAACAGCGGCCACAAATAGACTTAGTCTTCCAAATAATGTAGATCTCTCTGCCTCTCAACTTTCTACAACATTCTCAGAAAATGAGTTAGAAAAAACTCCTGAAATTTTCCCTGACAACACCCCGGAAGAAGTAAGGCAAGCTAGAGGGTGGAGGGAGGGAGCCATAAAGAAAAGGAAGGATAGGGAAAATCTAGATAACACCTTAAACATAACAACGGTCGATCACATAGACCTGATCAACACCACAAATTCGGCAGTACCATTCCATCAGACTGCTGACCCAATTAATAATGTGATAACAATCCACTATCCACCACAGAACCTCCAAGACATCACCATCTTAGAATCCCCCTCCCACTAACAACGGGCAAGGAAAGAGAAGCATCCCAAACAGCAACCCACAGTAAAGGCCCCTACAGCATCAAAGGCTCCCCCTGTACAGAAACCCACGCCCAAGGCCCTTACAATTCCCCCGCAGACCAATACCATACCAAATACTCCTAAAGTAAATACGCCAACTACAAACACACCGGTCCCCAAAACTCCTGCCACAAAAAAACCAAATTTCTCAATTAACAAAGGAGCTCTGAGAGGGACCATCGATAACAGGCACCCTCTAAACATGCCACCTGAGGCATGTCCTTATGTGGTAGTGATGACGGGGGTTCCCGAATTAACGGGAGAGGGGTTGGAACCCAATTGGTCGTTGAAAAATAAAGTACAATATTGGTTGAACACAAATCGACCTGTTCCGCCAACTTGGAAAAGCAGCACTACATCAGTATGTAGGACTCCTGGGGTGGGGCACAGGAAAAAAAGCATCCGGGGAGATTGTATAGTGATCACTTTTGAGGATTCTAGTATAGTTGAGTATATCTGCTCCTGGGAACATAATAACACAACTGGAGGGATCGCTACAAGATCCCTCTCCTATTTCTACCCAAAAAGATATTATAATAACTATGCGAATGAATCCGATAACATCTGGCGAAAAGCAATCCCACAACCATGGGAATTAGACTTCGCTGGACCTACAACATCTCAGCGATATAGCGAACCTGACAATTCTTGGTGGTCAGCAAACCAGAACTACCAACAACATGAGGGCCCGTGGCAGACTGTGGGACCACGAAACAGAGTCAGAAACTGGGAACAGTGGGACAGACCGCTCTATCGATCATACAGACCCAACTATAGAGACATCACATATGGGCAAATCTGGCCAGGCATACCGACCATGAACCGGTTTAACAGCCTGGAAATGGTCGACTGACCACGAGTCAAATCCCCGAATCCCCTACATGCAACCCCGGTCATATCTAATGATCCCCCTGTTTTATCAGAACCTAAAAAGGCAGATATAGAAAAGGAAATCTTACAGCTCCTGGTGATCTTCTGGAATATTGCAGGTCTCCGATCAAAAATAGAGGATGGTTCCGCCGCCCGATTTTTGGAGGATGCCAAAATTATATGCTTACAGGAGACATGGGTCACGTCGCCCATACATCTTGTAGGATATAAGACATATTCATCCCCTGCCCTCCCAAGCAGCTCAGGCAGACCTAGGGGGGGGCTGGCAACCTACATAGCGAACACAATAACAGACCTGATCGTATTAGAGGCAGATCCTTCTCCAAACTTTCAGTTGCTCACTCTCATCTTAGGGAGAAAATATATCATCATATTAATCAACCTATACAATAATTTAGATGATGACAATTTCATAAACACCCTTCTTTTGATTCAAGAAAAAATTATTCACCATCGGCACCTTTATGAGAGAAAGGGTAACGTTCATATAATTTGGGGAGGGGGCTTCAACCTACACCCCTGCCCGAACAATCAGACCTGTGAAATGATGGACGAACACGAGAACCCCCTCGTCCATTTCCTCCACTCACGAACGGGGTCAGCTATGAACAAGATCCTCTCAGACTTGGAACTTCTTCTTTTTTTTTTTTTTTATATTTTTATTCAGTTTTTCTCCCCCCCACACTTTTTCTGTAAAATCCATTACACTTTTTTCCTATTGCAATTTCCCCCCCCCCCCCAGTACAGTTTTTTTAACCCCCCAGTACAGATTTGTTTTTACAAAGTTATACATATAACAAAGAAAAAGTAAGACAAAAGTAGGGAAGATAAAACAACTCAAACACTGATATAGCCCAAAAAATAAAAATAAAAAAGCAGAAAAACGTACTTTTAATTCTTTCTGCTCTTCCATTGTTCGATGGGGAGCCAGATCCTACCCCCTAAGGCCCTTGCCCTTCTACCTTTTCTATCATATATGGCTTTCTCTAAGTTATATGTGGAAAGTAGCCTTGCTATCCAGGTCTGAAACGTCGGTGCAGATTTCTCCTTCCAGGCTTTTGCAACAATTATCCTAAACACTGCTATAGCCATAAACAGAAATTCTGAGTACATGTTATTGTCTCCTATACTTATACCTAATATTATCAATTCATCAGTTATTTTAGTTTTTAGCCCCAACGATTTTTCCAAGAACTCCTCTATTGCCAATTTTAAAGTATACAATTGCGGGCATTGTGAAAACATATGGGTAATGTTAGCACCTGTTGAATTGCATCGTGGACAAGTTATTCCAGTGCTACCCCCCCATTGGGCTATTCTAGCAGGTGTATGATATAACGAATAGACTGTTTTGTAATGTTGGGTTTGCAGTGTGGCTGAGCACAGGATAGTTCGACCCAAATCTAATGAGGCTTGCAGGGCTTCAGGTTGAGCTCTCGCCTGTTCCACCCATTTGTTGCCATATCTCTCTCTGTCATCTGTTTTGTATACCTGTAACTCTGCATACAACTGCCTAATTGAACACAGTATATTACTCCCCAAGTAGTCCATTATCCTACAGCTTGTCATTCCTCCTGCTCCCCCCTGTTTTGAATGAAAGTAACTCCTCACTTGTAAGTATTTAAAAAAATTATTCCCGGCTATTTTAAATCTGTATTGTATATCTTGGAACAGTAAGAACCCTCCTTCTGTGTCCAATAAGTCTCCTAGTTTCTTAATCCCGCTGCCATCCCACTCTTTCATGACTGCATCCCTAAAAATCTCTGCTGGTAGATCATCATTCATATATAGTCTCAGATATCTATTATATCTGCCCAGTCCTAATTTTTTCTTAATTGCCCTCCAAATTTTGTATATTGCGCTCAGGGTCTTGAACCTTGTGTGTTTAAAATAGGCATAGTCCACAGTTGTGACTAGGGCATTCTCTGCCGCCTTTCCCAAGAGTGCTTCATAGACGTTCTCTGGGCATGCTCTCTCATCCCGCTGATCACTTCCTCCTAATAGCCCTTTGGAATATTGTAGAGCTGTCGCCCAATAGTAAGTTTTAAAATCCGGTGCCCCCCAGCCTCCCCTCTCTCTTGATAATGTCAAAAAACGGTATGCCCTACGTGTCTTCCCCTGTGCCCAAATTAATTTATTCACTGTTGATTCTATTCTGTTAAACCATGTACCTTCAAAGTATAGGGGGATTGCTCTAAACAAATATAAAAATTTGGGGAAAGTGACCATTTTGATAAAATTAATACGGCCCATTAGTGTCAAATGCAGATTGTTAACCCTCCCCATGTTTCTTTTGACCTTTCCTAATAGTGGTTCCATATTAATCTCCACTAATTTCTCTAAATCCGCAGTCACCCTGACTCCCAAGTACCTTGTTTCTGGGACTATTCGTGTGTCTACAAATGTTGTGTATCTATTCTGTATTACTTGCGTCTTTTCTCTGTTTATTAGGTACCCTGACACCGCACCGAAATTCCTTGCCTCCTGTTCAATTTCGATCAGTGAGCCCTCTGGTGTCGATGTTATAATGGCCACATCGTCAGCATAAGCGAATAATTTGTAGTCCTTCTCGTGCAGTGTGACTGAAGGAATCTTGATATTTTGTGTAAGTCTTCTTAAAAACGGATCCAAATATATGGCAAACAATAGAGGTGAGGCTGGGCATCCCTGCCTAGTCCCCCGTCTAATTAGTACCGCATTTGAATACGATTTATTAATTCTTATCCTAGCAGTGGGATATTTATAAAGTGCCTGAATTGCAGTTATATATCCCCTACCTATGCCTGCCCACTCCATGGCCTTCCATAAGTATGCCCAGGAGACCCTGTCAAAAGCCTTCTCGGCATCCAGAAAAATAGCCGCGACAGGGTCTCCTGAAACCTCTGCTGCATCTAAGATGGTGATCAGCTGTCTGGTATGTTGGGTAGTCCCTTTACCAGGTATGAAGCCGTGTTGTACTGGGGAAACCACCCTTTCTATTACCTTACTCAGTCTGTTAGCCAACGATTTGGAGAATATCTTTGCATCGGCATTTAACAATGTAATCGGCCTATAGGAGCCTGGTTCTATTGGAGGTTTATCTTTTTTCAGGATCACTATTATATCCGCACCAGCCCAAGATTGTGGGACTATTCTGCCCCCCTGTGCCAAACAACAAATTGCCCAAATATCCTTAGCTAACACATCCCAAAAGGTTTTATAGAACTCTACAGGTATCTGGTCTTGTCCTGTTGCTTTGCCAGATGGTAGACTAAATACCGCATCTCTTATCTCCTGGACTGTTAATTGCCCATCTAGCTTTTCCCTCTCTTCTGTACTCAACCCTACCTGTAGCCCTTGTAAGAGATATTCCATACTTTCTGCCTCTATATTTCCGTTGTTTATATCTTGTTCATATAGAACCTCATAGAACCTGCTGAACACCTCCTGTACCTCCTCCACCTTGTTGACAATTGCCCCAGTACTATCCTTGATTTCTTTTATCTCTCCTGCTGCTAAAGTTTGTCTGGTCCTGACTGCGAGTAGGTGACCAACCCTCTCATTAAATTCGTAACATTTCTCTTTTTTTGCTAAGTAATTCCTTGCTGTTTTCTGCGCCAGTGTAACACCCGTTTCTGCCTTCTGTACTTCCAGAGCCACCAGAATCTGTTTGATGGGTTCTTGTCTACCTATTGCATCCACTAGCATCTCTTCTAACCCCACTAGAGTTCTAATCTCCTCTTCCACCGTCTCCTTTTCCTTTTTACTTCTTACCAGAGTGTAACTTAATGTCTCTCCCCTAACTCCTGCTTTAAAGCTATCCCACACCATATCCGCTGAAGCTGAGTACCTATTCATGTCCCAAAATTGAGTTATCCATTCTTGCATTCTTATAATGTACTCCTCCTCTTTCAGCAACCCTCTTTCAAATGTCCATGTAGATCTTATCCTTTCCAACTTTTGGGGCACTGATAAACTTAAGACCAGCGGATTGTGGTCTGACATTATTCGGGGGAGACATTCTATTCTGGCTCTGCTTACGAGTGAACTAGATATAAAGAAATAATCCAATCTGGCTATTGTTTTATGTGGAGCAGAGTAAAAAGTGCTACCTGTACCTAACGGATTCAGTTCCGCCCACATATCCACCAACGCATTATGTTGAACAAGGTTTTGTACAGGTTTAAATAGCTTTTTTTTCCTTCCTTGATATCTGCCCCCCTTCTCTTCTATTAGGCCGTCCAAGCCATTGATGTTGAAGTCCCCACAGCATTTCACAGGTTCTGGCCACGATGCTAGTTCATCATCAATGAGTTCAATTATTTCAGGTTCATCCTCATTTGGGCCGAACAGTGAGGTCAGTGTACATCTTCCTGCGGCAGTTTCTATATCTAGCATTACCCATCTCCCATCCTGATCCTCCTTTTTCTTTTTAATTTTTACAATACCTCTTCTAGCCAAAACTGCCACCCCCTTGTTTCTCCCTTCCTGTCCCGTATAAGCAAGGACCTCAAATCCCATTTGTTCCAACATAAATTTATCTTTAACTGCTACATGCGTTTCCTGTAAACAAATTATATCAATTCTCCAAAATCGTAACAATGCAGAAAGCTTCTGTCTTTTTTTTCTCCCCATTGTTTAAGCCACAAATATTCATCGTAATTATCCTAACTGTCATGACTCCAGTTTTATTTCTACCATCTCTTCAACTACTATCCTGACTTCATCCGTGCATTTTCTTTCTTCTTCCTTATATATTTTACAAACCTGTACTGTATTGCAACACCAACCTTCACCAGTGCCTCTGTCCCTCCCACACCCCCCCCTTTATCCCCCCCTCCCAAGCTGCTGTCCCACCCCCCCTGTGACAGGCAAATAGGTCACTCCTGACCTATGCGTGTCCACTGAGCGTTGTAGCATCGCCCCCCTCTCCTCCCCACAGCATATCTTGCCTATTGATATTCCTAAACTGTCAGGCTCAATAAGTTAACCATCTTTTCTTATTTATACTTTCATCATATATTTTCTTTTCTTTTCTTTTTTGCTTCCTATTTCCTTCTAGCTCCCCCTTGCTCTGTTAGCTCTGCCAGAAACTCTCCTGCTTTTATCTCGGAGAAAAACATTCTTGTTCGGCCTGCAGAAATAACCTTTAGCTTTGCTGGGAACATTAGATAAGCCTCTGCTCCTTGGGTCTGAAATGCAGTAATCAATTGTCTGAGTCTCCATCGCCGTTCCACAGTTACATGGCAAAAGTCTGGCCTAGCAAAGAATGTTATTCCTTCAACCGTCTTTCTAGAATCAGGTCTAGCTTTCTCCATTAGTTCTTGTCTTGCTAGGAAGTTGCCAAAAAAAACTAGCATGGCCCTTGGGAGTGCCCCTGAACCCTCCTCACGTTTTTTCTTTACTGTGAGCGGGAACCTGTGGGCTCTCTGTACTTCTTGTTCCCAGTCCCATGGCACCTCCGGGAAGGCTCCCTTTAGCAGCTTGATGACGAAACCTCTAGGGTCTTGCCCCTCCACCCCTTCCTCAATTCCAAGAAGCCTAGCATTATTGCGCCTCTGGCGATTTTCCAAGTCCTCGACCTTCCATTGTAGATCCTCCACAATCTTAGTCTGTTCTTTTCTTGAAACATGCCAGTCTGTTACTTCATCCTCCAGTCTACCAGTTCGCTCTTCGACTCCAATGACTCTCTCCTCCACTTCCTCAAACTTTTTATTTATTTTCCTAATTGACGCTTGGATTTTTTTAGTGTCGTACCTGGCTCTCCGGCTTTCAGCTCTAGCCTCCATTTGTATCTGTTTTAATGTGGCAAACATTATATCTAATTTTCCTCCATCATTTTGAATCTCTTGCCCATCTTCTTTATACATATTAGAGGTAGCAGAGTAGTCCCATAGAAGTTTCTTCTGTGTACCCTTATATGAACTCAGGGGGGAGCCTGCCTTTCTAGATATCATTTTGCGCCTTTTTTGTGTACCTCTCCCCCTGGAGCTGCCACTATCACCAGAACTCGAGCATGAGTCTGAAGGGTCTCTTTCCTCATCAGTGCTTGCCATCGTTGTTTCTGATTCTGATTCTTCAGGAACTGAGAAGAACCTGTCCCCCTCAGCTCCTTCTGTAAATTCAGCCTCTGTCAAATTGTTCTGTAATCTAGGACTTGCAGTATCCTCTCTCATTCTAGCGCTATCTTTTTTTTGGGCTTGAGCCTGTTCCTCCCGCATTTCTGCCTCCACCTCTATGAGGGCTTCTAGCATTAGTCCTGTAGTCAACACCTCTGCCCCATCAGCCTCTCTCACCTCTCTTACTGTATCGCAGTGTTCGTCCTGGCTCTGCCTCGGCTCTCGTTCGGCGTCTTCTGCCTGACTCACTGCCAGGGGCTCCGCCGGAAGCGTGAGCTCAGTGGATCCCAGTTGCCTGGCAACGCCTCCGCTTGCGTCCTCGAGGACGTTCCTGCCTGGTCCATCGGGCGGCATGATTGCAGTGCTTAGCGGGGCTGCTGTAGCGGATCCTGCCGCCTCCAATGATGCCTTGGCACTGAAAACTTCTGAAACCGACGGCTGCCGGTAAACAGGATCATTCTTTTTCTTTTCCGACATGTCCCGCGCCGCTTGGCTGTTGTTGCCGCTTCGTGCTTCTTTACTTTGGCTGATCACTTTCTCTTTCTCGCTGGCTTTCTCCAGCTTGCGCTGTTGTGCTTTAGTTGCTGAGGATACTGTAGGGATTGATCTTTTGGCAGCAGGTGGCATTTTTGTTTTCGGGATAGTGCCCGTTCTTCCCGCTTCTTTCTGGAATATTTCTTTGATTACACCGCTGGGTATAGACTGTTGCTGCTGCTGTTTGTCTTTCCCCCGAGACGCCATCTCTGTCAGAAATGCCTTAAAGATCGTGGTGGACAGTAATCTCGCCTTCTCAAAGATGCGTAGAAAGCTAACAAAACCGCCACCGTAATTAGATCTCAGTCTGTTACTCCAAAATGTAGGCCGCATGCTGCTTTCATAGTTCCATCTGAAGCCTGGAGTTATGCATAGGTCGGAGAGAGGGCTGAGTGCGACTTACTCCTACAGCGCTTCAGCGGCCATCTTGCCCAGATTGTGTGGGAGTCCTATCTCAGACTTGGAACTTCTAATAATAAACCCTACTCTACCACCAGATAATCAATTAGAACCTACCTATCGAGGAACGGGGCACAAGACCACAGTCGACTATATAATTACTACAGAAGGTCTGAGAGACCTAACCAGTAACTTTATAATTTTGGAAAATATCCTAAGCGACCACTGTGCTGTAAGCTTGAACTTTCAGATAAAACAACCAAAATCTCTTATGGCAACAATAGCAAGCACCCTATCACAAAATAGGCTTGAATTGGGCAAAAACAACGGATATACTATAAAATGGGAAAAAGTGGATCCTAACAAGCTCACTAACACTCTATTAAAAACCGCTCATAACAATATATTGATATGCCTGGACTCCCAAGCAGAACCAAAGCAAATCCTGGAAAATTTTAAAACGATATTAGAACAAGTAAAAACACTGCTGACCAGAGTACCCAAACAAAACAAACCAAGTACCACTGGCTGGTTTAACCATGATTGTACTAAGGCACAGACCAACCTTAAAAAAGCACTTGGAAAAGCAAACAGAGATCAAATAGAGATCCAACAACTCCGGCAAAACTATAATAACGCCAGAAAGGAAAGGAAAAGGGAGCTGAAACTGTCCTTGTGGAACGCTCTGCATAAAAGTGCACTCTTGAAAGATAGCCAGTCATTCTGGAGAATTGTTAAGTCACCTTTGCTATCGGACTTTAACATCCCACAGATCGACGTTGCCATCGATGAGGAAACCTGGGTGAACCATTTTTCAAAAAATTTTGAACTAACACCAATAAGAGAAGAACATTATTTTCATCTCCCACCCGTAACATTTCCAATACCGATAGACTTTGAACTACAAGACCTCGAAATGGCCCTATCAATGAGCAAGAGCGGCAAAGCACCCGGCCCCGACGGGGTCCCAGTGGATCTATTTAAACACCTTCCTGACCTTTGGGCCCCAATACTCACAAGAGTTTGCACAGCAGCAGCAAATCTTGGACTGCTGGAGTCATGGTCATGTTCCATCATGGTCCCTATTTTCAAAAAGGGGGACCGTCAGGATACGAAATGCTACCGACCTATATCGCTGCTTGACTCCTTAGGCAAAGTAGTGGGCAGAGTTGTCCTAGAAAAACTTCAGCAATGGACAAGAGACAAAAATATCCTTTCGGATCTCCAGTTTGGATTTAGGGAAGGCTTTGGAACAGTTGAACAGGCCCTTAATTTAAGCATCCTAGTCTCGAAATACATCTATGCAAAGGCAGGGACAATCTACATGGTCTACGTGGATTTGTCCTCCGCGTTTGACTGCGTGTCGCATGCGAAGCTCTGGTCACTGCTGAGTACATTAGGGGTTGATCCTCCCCTCCTGGATTTTCTGAGGGAGCTATATGGTGAAGCCTCTGCAAGAGTGAGATATGGGACAAAAGGAGAGTTAACTGCACCGTTTAGGGTAGAGCGCGGAGTAAGGCAAGGATGCGTCCTAGCCCCCTTCCTCTTCTCTCTGTATACCAACGGCTTAGAGGAGACCATGTTGAGGGGGGGGCAGGATCTGCCTAGATTGAAACATCGCCTAATCCCCGCTCTGCTCTATGCGGATGATGCAGTTATTTTAGCACGCACTCCTATCGAGCTGCAGAAATCTTTATCTAAGTATGCTGACTTCATGGGTGCTCTGGACTTACCTATTAATGTAAAAAAAACATTTGTCATGGTAGCGGGTGGAAAACGAAAAGCCACTAAGACCATCTATTTAAAAGACCAAAAAATCGAAAAGACCTCACAATATCCATACTTAGGCATCATGATTGATGACAGCTTAAACTGGAAAGCAGCTGTTGAGGCCAGGAGACACCTTTTTAAACGAGCAATTCTAGCACTGATGAATTTCTCAAATAAACTTGGAAAAAGACCATCAGTAGAATTATTACAGATTTATGCTGCAAAATGCCAAGCCATCGCCCTATACGGGGCAGGGATTTGGGGACACACACCTACTGATTCACTGCAAAAAGAAGAAAACATCTTCATGAGATTCCTTTTGTCCACGCCAAAAGGCGCTTCCATCTAAGCCTCACATATGGAATTGGGAATCCCATATATCGAAGATTTAATCAAGATCCAGCCACTTTTACTCTGGAGGCGCGTCTGGCTGTCGGATGATAACCGGCTGACCAAAAACATCTTGCAGGACTCTATGGAACTGGATAATGTACATAAAATAGTATGGCTCTCCTATATCAGAAATTTCTTTTCCGATCTAGGGCTACAAAAATATTATTTCACCCCAGAAAAACTAAATGAAATATCCAAGAAAGATCTGAAACAAATCGCGTTGAGCCACCTAGAGTCCTTGAGACTGACTTTGCAGATGACCAAAAAATCTGTGATCCATGCGAATACGATACAGTATTCCCTGAAAATCCAGCTGTATCTAACCCTGGAACTTACAGCATACGATAAGATGCTCCTAACAAGGTTCAGACTGAATTTCTTTTACAGACTAGTGACTTTTCCTGATAAAAACAACTGGAACTCTAACTTGGCCCTTTGTCCATGTGACGACTTGTCCCAACAGTCTACCATTCACACAATTTTGTTTTGTAAATTTTTTCACACCCATCGAAAAATCTGGATAATCCCTCTATTAAAAAGATGGGGTCATAGACAAAGTCGCCCAGCCATGCTAGCACTACAGATGTTGGATTCTGAATGTACCTGTTACCACGTACTTTATTTCCTAAAGTGTATAATGAGGCATAGGAGCAACCTTTGAAATAGAACCTGGTCTTATGTTTTAAAAATTTATGTATAATATTTGTTTTTATAAATACTTGCGTATTTTGTATGTTGTGATAACTTTTATGGTTTTGCGCTGCTAAAAAACCGAATAAAGATTATTATTATTATTATTAGGACATGTCACACACACCAGGGCATGTTCTACCTTATAATTACAATGCACCCTGCCCTCGGGTCTACCATAGGGGTGTCTGATATGAAGAAAATGGAAGGTTTAGGGACTGGTAAGTTTGTGCACTTGTCCAGTCAGTATGGCAGTACCAGACTGCACACAGGCTCTGCAATGGCAAGCCTTAGACAGACTTTTACAGGCTGCTTCTATGGGTGGCACAACCAGTGCTGCAAGCCCACCAGAAGCATTTGGATTTACCAGCCCTGGGCACCCCTGCTGCACTGTACTAGGGTCTGACAAGTAAACCAAATCAGCCAATCATGGAGTCACTAATCCATACATCAATTTACAATAGGGAGAGCATATGCTCTTCAGCACTGATCAGCAGTGGTAAAGTGCCCAGAGTCATAAAACCAATAAAAACAGGTCAGACAAAATACAGGAGGGAAGGCAAAAAGTTCAGGGATGACCCTGCAAAAAGGGCCAAGTACAACACTATCTATCTATCTATCTATCTATCTATCTATCTATCTATCTATCTATCTATCTATCTATCTATCTATCTATCTATCTATCTATCTATCTATCTATCTATCTATCTATCTATCTATCTATCTATCTATCTATCTATCTATCCAATCCAATCCAATCCAAAAATTCTTTATTTCGGCCATATAGACCATAAAAGATACAGTACAAGACAGTACATACAATAAAATACATTTTTTTAATAAAAATACATAAAATAAAATTCACTCGCCCAGCGGGGAAAGAATTAAAAAACACATCTGTCTATCTGTCTGTCTGTCTGTCTGTCTGTCTGTCTGTCTGTCTATCTGTCTATATATATGTATGTGTATATATATATATATATATAGATTTTTTTAGATGGATTTTTACATGTTTTATGTAAGGCAGTCTTTTAAAGTGGTGGTTTTAGCAATCCTTGTATTCCGGTATTTTAAGTCATGGTCCTTATCCTATTTTAACAGTCTCTTATTTGGTTTTTAGCTGTTTATGTGGGAGATGGATGGTTTGGCTTTTTATCTGGTTTTATGAAGGTATTGTGCTTCTTCCCCACTTTTAAGAGATCTAGGAGGTATTCATTCGTATATTTATATACACCTTTATACCTGTTTTCAGTCTTACTAGACTGATGGATCCACACCATCGCATGTTTACATTTGCACATTTTTCTAATCCATGTCCATACAAAAGTAACCTACCTATGAAGGATAACCCCTTTAAATCCAAGTACTGTCACTGATGTAATGCCTGTGTTACATGGAGACTCAAAGACTCTGTAATGTTGCCTTATTTTGAACAGTTTGCACATTTTGCAATTGTCGCACTTTTTGCATATTTTGTACATTCTAACTATTTGGCATATCAGAGCTACGCATTTATGCTGGTACACAATTTTATAATCCTGAGGTTCCTCTGCCTTGTGTCCTTAACCATGACTATGTAACTATGTGATTGGTATCAATAGATTTTTTCTGCAGCAACCACAAGAAATCATACATCGCTATCATAAATTTTACTGACATCAATGTAATTAGATTCATCTATCGATTTTTTTCTATTCTTGTATTTTGGAACTATGTCAATTATTACCTACAAACTGTACTTCCCATGATTATTTTTAACATATAGTCTGTGTCACGTTTTTGCACATTATTAGCACTTGCATTTACTTAGCCATTTTTTCCTACATTTCTGACTTCATGTTTTAAATTTACTTGCTTATGTATACATTGCAAGCGACTTTGAAGACATTTTCCCTCCTCTAGCGCAAATCATTTGAAGCCACTTGGCCTTATTTTCTAGCACTTTATTGTAGTCAATGTATCTGCTGCTAGTAGTGTTGCTGAGGAGAATATTTATGACTATTACATATACAACTATATGTATTCAGTTCCAAACGCGCAATTGTAATTTCATGTATTCACATTGCAAGATGTTTTCCATGTTTATTGTTTATGTAGGAGGGGCTAATTGTTTTTCATGCACTATTTAAGACACGCCTCTATGTTGGCACGTCATGTGATCAAGACCGGGGTAACCCGGTCGAAACGCGTCATGCTAAGGAGGTCGTGGTGAGAATAAACAGCACCTAAATTTCATGAGCCAACTTGTGGTCTGTACCTGTTTCTTCTTCGAGCCTCGAGGGGACATGGATGAATGTTGCAGGATTTGGTTGCAAATATATATATATATACACATATATATGTCATTTTGTTTAATTAATTGTTTGGGTCTCTCTTTTTTTACCCTAATTGAAAAACAGCGAGTTGCTGAATGTAATATGTATATTGTATATGGCATATGATGAATTATTTTAGCTGCTCGAAGGTGACGCTGCACAATATGTCTTCTGTGTCTACTCATAGCTGAGTAGTACTAAATTGTATTCAAATGCCAAGAAATGGCAGCCGCACCATGTGATTAAGGTGGCGGTGTCCATCGTAACGCGTCGTCCTATGTCATTCACTGGCAAAAATAAATACCTTTCTTGGATTCCTGGCTGTCGGTGCCTGCATTTGTGAGAAGAAAGGCAGTGATCAAAACACGCAAAGCTACCAAGTTCTTATGTGACAAGTTGGACTACCAACGTGGACAGATTTATACCTTTTCACGCAGGTTCGACAATATTAGGCGACAGTAGTTGTTGGAGATGTCGCAACCAACTCCACAGAGACAAATGGTAGAAACTAGCTCGGACCAGAGCTCAGAAGTAGAAACAGACCCAGAAGAGGGTCCGAGTGGTGAACCTCCATCAACTGTAGAGGAATTGCTTTATTTAAGGCTGGATTGGACTCTCAATCTCAGACCCTGGGCTTCAAAAATAGAAAAAGTTGGCAAGAGGAAGAGGAAAAGTAGATGCAGTGACCGCAGAGCAGTCACTGCAACAACAAAAAAACAACCAGAAGAACCAGAAGAAATGAATATGGCGAACACAAAAACAGTGATTAATTTATCTGATATGGAACTAACCAAACAAGAAACAGACATTTTATCATTGGGCCTTTCACACTGCAAACCAAGGAATTTCAATTATGCTCAAACAACAATTGATTTATTTAAATGTGTGAGGAAGCTCTAGTTATAAAAACACTTCTATTCCAAAGCACCGATTCAATTGCCCAGAATGATCAAAGTCATCCGCCTGGGAATTTGGCTGTGTCAGATTTAGAACTACTCCAGGACTTGAACGAACTGGAAAGAGAAAGCTGCAACAACAGTACCCAATCTGGTGCCAACTTAGGGGTAGATCTCTGCTGTAGAGTGGAGTCACCATTCAAACCCAAGTCCGTGTTTATACCAGTCATGCCAAGAGATGGATTTGACATGTTTTCTGAACTAGTAACCACGGACATGAAAAGACTGGCAGCAGAATCTAGTGAAAGATTTCAACTAGACAATGCAGAGTCAATGCATGAATACAAAGCAGTGATGCAAAAAATATCGTCTAGAAATTACATGGTGGTGAGGCAATCTGACAAAGGGGGAAACATGGTACTATGGCCCATCATGTTGTACAAAGCTGAAACATAACTCCAACTGAATGACAGACTATGTTAAAGCAGAATGTCCCAAAATAGCTTTACTGTCATTAAAGATAGGTTTTTTAGTGAGTTGTCTAGATGGCGGGGGATGGGTTTACTCACCAATGAAGAACTCGAATTCTTGAAGGCAGATCTTCCGGTCATGCCAGTCTTGTATCTGATCCCCAAGATACAAAAACATGTGACCACCCCCCGGGGAGACCCAATCATATCAGCAATAGGGGACTGTTCGAGACAACTTCAAAATGCATAGATCCCTTTCTCCAATAGCATGTCAGAAACTTACCTTCATTTATTCTGGACACAGGTGATTTCCTCAAGAAGATCTATGACATTACATGGGATGAGAGGTATGTCCTTATGACCCTGGACGTATCATCCCTGTACACAAGTATCCAACATGTACAAGGATTGAGGGCTACTAAACACTTTCTAAGTGCTAAACCCATTAGTGCATATCATCACACTATGATGATACTCCAGGTGATGGAGCGGTGCTTGGATAATAACTTTTTGTTGTTTGACAAGCATCTGTTTTAACAAATGTAGGGACTGGGATGGGCACCTGCTTAGCCCCCAGCTATGCAAATTTGCATATGGGCTGGTGGGAGGAGCAGGTGCTCACCACAGAGTTCGCCACGGAATGGATGGACAATATTGTCCCTTGGGCTCGATACATCGACAACCTCTTTGTCCTAGGAAAGGGTTCCCTGGCATCTGCCAGGGACTTTGTTAATTGCATAAACTCAAATGATCTGAACCTCTCATTCACAAGTAGCATTAGTAGGAGTGAGGTTGAGTTTTTAGATCTGAAAGTCCATGTAGACAACAACAGAATTCACACCAAAACTTTATAAACAGGACCCTCAGGGAATTTGATTCTTCATGCACAGAGTTTTCATCCATTGAAATTGAGGCAGAGCATCCCTTATGCTGAAAACCTATGCATGAAATGCAACTGCAGTGACAACCACTCCCTAGTACAAGTGTAAGAGGAGCTAGACCAAAGATTCTAAGCAAGAGCCTATGAGCAAACACTATTGAAGTGTTGCAGAGCCAAAGTGGAGACCTTACCCAGGGAGGCATTACTATTCAAAAAAAGAAGCAGCAAGGCTTAAATTCAGGGAGTGATAAGAATGATTACAGGCTACAACATGTACCATCAGAGAGTGACGAATATCTTAAAATCTCATTGGAACCTCATTCACAGTGATCCCACTATTGGACAATCTATGCCTAAACATTCACTGCTCTCTTTTAGGTGAGCGAAATCCATGAGGGGAGAACTGTGTCCCAGTGGTCAGGAGACGGTCAAGACTGATTCTTGGCTCACCTCCTCCCCTGGTTTCAGAAAATATCACAGGTGCAAGGCTTGCACTGTAGGCCTGAACAAGAGTGAATTCCAAAGCTAATTGTACAATACCCCTTTTGAAATCCGTCACCCCTACAATTGTAGAAGTGACTTTGTGGTATATGTACTACAGTGTTCATGCCCTAAAATATATGTAAGCAGCACCAAACACATGGTAAATGTAAGGCTCTTACAACACCTAGAGGCCATTGCAAAGGATGATAAAACATACCCCGTAGCACAACACATTTATGATAGCCGTGGGGCTAACAGGAGTGATCTGGTGTACTAAGTCATTAACTCAGTCCCTAGTCATGTGAGGGGAGGCAACAGAGAGCAAATATTTTGCAGATTGGAATCTCGCTATATTATAATGTTGAACAGAAAGATGCCTAATGGTCTGAATTCAGATGAAGAACTATACATACATTTGTAACTGCATTACACACTGTTCCTGTTTCTCCGCTGCCCAGTTTGGTGTTTTTAGCCGCATGCAGATATATTAATCTGCAGCTCACTTTTGTTTTATTCACTTACACTTGGGTTTGCTTTGAGCAGTATTTTGTACTCATATTATATTTTAAGTTAGAACTCTTTTTCTGAGAGCAACAAGAGGCAGGGTAGGTGTGCCCTATTCTTTCTCACATGAAATATGCCATCGAAGAAGGTCACATGATTCGAACACTTGTCCAAAGCACAGCATGAAACAACCACCATGTTGAATTAATCAATTCAACTGTCGAGTATACGCCTACCAAGGATAAAACTGTGGAATACCACATTTTGACAAAACTGTAATCTGCAACTTTGTAAGTAATTATTATTTGAGCAGAGTAAAGATGTTGATCTTTGTTAAGGCAATATGTCAAATGACATAGGTAATTAGGTGCAGACCTAGTGGGCATGCCCCATGCCTAGCTCTCGATGAGTTTGGGTGAGGCAGAGTGTGTAACAAAATGTAACTCTAAGATTGCCTCATGATGTATTTTAACACTCTGCACATGTTGTCATTTTGTTTCATTAATTGCTTGAGTCTCTCTTTCTTTACCACAATTGAAAAACAGCGAGTAGCTGAATGTAATATATGTATTGTATGTACATATATGATGAATTATTTGAGCTGCTCGAAGGTGTCACTGCACAGTATGACTTCTGTGTCTACTCATAGCTGAGTAGTCCCAAGTTGTATTCAAATGCCAAGAAATTGCGGCTGAAATGCGTCGTCCTATGTCAATCACTGCTAAAAAATAAATACCTCTCTCTGATTCTTGGCTGTCGGTGCCTACTTTTGTGAGAAGAAGGGCAGGATTGCTTTGGATATATATCAATCAATCATCTACTGGCGGTCGTCAGTAGGTAGTTATAGTTAGAAGCATGTTTCCATAGGGAAAGCGTTCTTTTACTTGTCTATATCACTGGCGCTGTTGATGAATCTTCAGAAAGTTTTCCAAAAACAAGTGAGCCGGTGATTCTTGTTGTGCACAGAAGGTTTTGGGGTGATCTGTTAAATGGGGGCTGAGAAAGGGAGGAGGTACAAAAAGGTGCGTTTTAAATGTTCATTACCATTAGAATTTTTAACACAACTACAGCCCAAACCGCTGGACGGAATTACACTGAATTTGGATGAAAGTAAATTTGGTTATGAAGATCATGCTTTCAGTTATTTGGTGTAATTCGTTCAGTAGTTATTGAGACATTTAAGGAAATCCAAATTTTTATATCTATGATCAATCACGAAATCTGCAGAGCTTGAGTGGCTGCCAACACTTCAACCATGTTGGCAGCCATCGCCAAGCCCCCCCAAAAAAGTGAAATAAAAGAAAAGGCGGTAGGGTAGGAATACCCTGACAAGGCAAAAAAACATATTTTCAGCAAATTCACAAAATTTACGGCAAAGAAAAACCAAGAACGGACTCCCGCGCTTGTTTAAAAAAAGGCCTCTTGGTGGGCCAGGACCGGGGGGCATTATATAGGAAAAAGCAGGGGGGCATGGGGTCCCCCTCCTGAGGCTTTTTGAGCTGTTGGGACATCCACATCCCGGGGGCTTTATTTCAAATAGTGAAGGGACCACGAAGACCACCCTTTTGGGCATCTAAGAATCACCAGGGACCATCACCTCAATGGGCTTTATTTTGAATAATGGAGGGGGCTGTGTGGACCCCCTCTGGTCTTCTAAGAAGCAATGGGGACCACCAAATTCCCGGGATTTGTTTTGCATAAAAGATGGGGGCTGCATGGGCCCCATCCTGGGCTTCTAAGAAGCCCCAGGTACTGCAATCCCTGGGCTTAAAATACACATGTAGGGGTCCCCCAGCCCCGGGACCACCACCCCCTGGGGTTTTCTTTTACTCAATAGAAGGAGGGGGGCCTCGCGTCCGCTTTCCATTCCATTCTCGGCCCGGGGCCACCACCTCCCAGGGCAGGCCCTTGAAAATAAAAAGAGGGGGCTGCACGGCTCACCTCCTGAAGCCATACATGGTCCTGGGGACTGTCAACCCCGCCAGTGCTAGCTCCTGATTTGTCACCGGGTTCCACCCTGAGTAAATCTGTTTGCTTTTGCTTGGTGGGAGCTGTGAGAGCTCCTGCCAAGCAAAAGCAAACACTCTGCTTCCAGCAAACAGTAGCTGTCAAACAGATCCCGCTTTCTGGAAGTGGAGGTTACATCTCTTTCCCTACCCGCAGACATGCGGGCAAGGAAAGAGATGACACTATTGCTCTTGCACACAGGGAGCTGCATTTCCGGCAGCCCCCTGTGTGCAATAGCAATCTTGGCTCCCGCAGGAGTAGGGGAGCTGGCTGGAACCACGGGGGACTTGAGGCTCCCCCTGCGGTCCTGGAGCGGATAGGCTCCAGGGCACCAAAGGAAACCTGACCGGGCCCCAGGGGATAGCGTCGCAGGGGCTTAAAGTGCCTGGGGAGGGGGCAGAGTAGCCCCCTTACCCATTCAGTTAAGACGGGGCCCAGGGGATGGGGTCCTTAGGCTGCAATCAGCCCGGGGAGGGAGGCCTTACAGCCCACCTCCCCTCCTGTATTGTGACTGGGCCCCGGGGTTGGGGTCCCTTGGGCCGAGCGGCCCCCCTCCCCTTCTAATAATTGGCTGGGCCTTCCCTCCCATTTTAGTTGTATGCAAAGGTGTCCCTGCCTTTAACAGTGTAAGAAAAAAATCCCAACCTACCTAATCGATAGGTAACATACACTCTGTTTATGACTAATAGTTTACACACCATTCATTCTCTTTCAACATTCCACCGTAGCTAGGGTCATATATACCTAAAGGACCACTGAATTGAATTCAATTTACATGTAGTTTATTAATTTCAAGTTGCTTAAAATCACAAGGTTAAAAGACAGCTGAAATACAGCTGTAAACAATGACAGTTACAAAAAATCAATACACAATAATCATCCTCACAAATTAACAAAATAGACCCTTTCAAAATTCATACAGAGAGTTTTACCAACAGACCAATACAATTAGTCTTGATAGACTACACATCCATTATTCAAAGATGTTACAATCATTGCTTGACAACATTGACATTTTCTATTGTTCAAGCAATGAGAAAAAAGGATTGTGTATTTTATTGTAGGCGTCGACGCGTTTCGATGGTTTCCAAAGGTTACTCCATCTTTATTAAGACCGATTAATCACTCTCTTTTACAGTATATAGTTGTTTCAACAATTCACCTATAAAAATATACATTAAGTTCAGAAATTGTACACTACATTGCGGAAGTACCAAATTACAGAGGTCCTAGTTTGGTTATATATTACTCTTGTTATACAGCACACATCTTGCTGAGACCGTTATTTGTCAGGAGAACATCATGCTTGTATCAGGTTAAACATGGTCCTAACTATCACATAGTTATATACAAGTAATCTCTAGTACTTGACATACTGTCCACTAGTGTGCTTTTCACTAAACTCACATACATCCATTCTGATTAAAAGAGGAGGGGACTAACAACCTTCCTCAGATGCATTCACACTCATTATAGAAAGGGAGAAGCTTAACTCTCCCATTCTACGTTGCTATAATATTACTGTATGCCACCTCACCTTTTAATGGGAAACATCCTTTACAACGCAACTTTTACCAGGTAGTGCCTTTACGACGCAACTTTTAAAAACGCAAACCATTACAACGCATTGCGCTGGGGGGGCGCTCTAGGATAGGGAATGTGTTTAATGTACTATCCAACACCTTCCCTACTATCCACGGGGACTGGAGTTGGAATAGTAAATTAAACAATTCACTATCAAGCGCCTAAAAGCACTATGCGTTGTAATGGTATGCGTTGTAAAAACAGCGTTGTAAAAGCATGCGATGTAAAAGCATGCGTTGTAATGTCATACATCCCCTTTTAATATCTTTGTTGAAGGCAAAGCTCTTGTGGACCGACTTAGCAAGCCTCCTTATTTTGATCGGGAGCTTTTTATTCCCTTGCTGGAAGGCCAACTACAGACATAATATGAGAGGATGGTTTAGAGCTTTTCTAATACCTCTATAAAGTAGTTACCTAAGACATCTATCTCCAAAGCATGTCTCACCTTAACAACTCTTATTATGCTTAGTCCACTGTTCTCGTTGCTGAGTGGTGTTCACAGTAAGATCTCATCTAAAATGATATATTATACATATGCATTTTATCTCTAATTATATTAATTATAGGAGGAGATTAAATGAATGTCTCTATGAAATAGCATTAGTCTTCCAAAAAGTTACCTTAAATGAGGTAGATGATAGGATCACTTCTGTTGGGGAAATCATCTATTTCCTCCTCTTTTATTTTGGTATGACCTTAAGAAGTTTGGCCCATCTATTGTTTCCTATTTAGTCCAGTGCCTGTTTGAAAATGAGCATAGGAAAAACGTTTTACGACTGTAATTATATCCAAAACCTAGTCATATTACTGAGCTCCAGTGCATAGCGTATCACTACTTGTTCTACCCGGATTAAGTGGCTAATTACAAGTAATAATAATTTGCCTGTATTCTATCTCTTTTGACAATGTAGGTGGCCTATTGGTGACTTAAATCTTTCTGTCACGGCCCCTCGTTGTTTAATATTACCCTTAATATATCTAGCCTTATCGTGGTAAACCAGTAGACCCTCTATTTACAGATCGAGTGTTACGTGCATAAAGTATTTGTTATTGTGGCACGTATATAGTTTGTGTGATACCTACAGGTCTAATTGGTAGGTCTAAATAGTTGTTCACCATTAGTACGTTTGGAAAATATATATCACAAGGGCAGGGAAATCTAATTCTACCTGTAGTAATATCTGTGGTGAGTCGAAAGGCAAAATTAAATCTGCGACTTCATCCCACTTACTGTAGAAAGCCTCAAGTTCCTCCCACAATGTCCGTTTTATTAACAAAGTCGAAGTTTCTAACACGGCGCATTTATATTGGCGGCGCGCTTATTTTTCAATGAGCCTCGAGTTCCTCCCCCAATGTCCGTTTTTTTTTTTTTTGCCATTTCTTAAAGACCTTTATTATTTAGATCAGTTTTGACATTCCTCGCCTACAACCCATTGGGCCGGCTTTCAATCAACAGTTCAGTGTAATAGAACAATAACACAGCCCCATGCCGACAACCCGGGGGTACGGCGGCGTAGCGGAGTTCAAGTGTACAAGATCTCGAAGGATATTTGAGGAGAGAGAAGGTCAGATTTTACAAGGTTATACAAATAATAAGGTCCACTGTAAATGCATTCTGTAGCAAGAAAAGGAACTAACAAAAACAAACCCCCAGTAACGAGGTCGTCAGATTACAATACTACACGGTTCTTGGCAGTGCCGGTGTGCGCACATAGTCTATACCTTCTCGAGTGCTGTGACTCAGTTAGCGTTGGTCAGTGTTACATGTCCAGGGAGCCAGATTGCGTAGTTGGAGGAGGCTCACATATATTCCCCCTGTAGTCATTCCATCTGGACCATATTTCTACCCATTTGCGAGGACATCCTCTCGAGACATACACTGTCTTTTCCTGTAGCATGGACCAGTCCATATCACATTGTCAGTCTCTCAGTTTCGGCGGGTTAGGGTCCCCCCACAACCTTGCGATGTTCCTTTTAGCCACCACCAACCCAAGTGTCACCCACTGTTTCCCTCTGTGTGTTAGGTCAGTGGGTTCCCAGATGTTAAGTAGACATTTCTTGGCCTCAGGTCTAATTTCTACCTCCCACACCTCCTGCATGCAGTGCACTACTCTCCCCCAATACCGTTGCACTTTTTGGCACTCCCATAGGGTATGAAAGAAGGTGCCCGCTACACCACAACCCCTGCGACAGAGTCCATCTCCCCCATTTCTCATCAATTGCAGCCTGGTACAGGAGATATAAACTCTGTGCAGAATTTTAAGTTGAATCAGGCGCAGTCGGGCCGAAATGGCCACCTCACGGGGGGAGGCCAGAGCATACCTCCATTCCTCCTCATCAATTTCCAACCCATCAGCAATCCATTTCTCTTTCAAGGGTAGCAGCAGGTCAGGGGAGTTATTTATCAGCTTTTTGTACGTGAGGGATATGGCGTGTTCTGGAATGTTCCCGTCCAGGAGTCTATCTTCCAGAGGGGAACTTTGAGGCAGTGTAGTGCCAGGTGGAATGTGTGTGTGAAGGGAGTGCCGCACCTGTAGATATCTGAAGTATTCGGTGTGCGACAGGTCGTACGTGTCTCGCATTTGAGCGAATGTATGAACTCCTTTAGGGCCCCAGACATCTTTGATTTGGGAGATACCTATAAGGTCCCAGTTCCGGAACCCCTTAGTGCGACCCAGGTTGCCTAACTTTTCGGACGCCCAGAGCGGTGTAGCCATGGTGAGGACCCCCGACCACCCCAGTTGTTTCTGTGCTGTGTGCCATACCTGCACCGAGTGTTGTGTAGGCCCAGTAAGACGATGTTTGCCCAGTGTGGAGTAGAGAGCTATTTCATAGTTTCCCCCTGGAAGTTGCCATCTATCCATCCCATAGGCCGGATCGTCCCCATTCCCATAAGTCCCTTGATTAATCGCGGTGAGGTGAGCTGCCCAGTAGTACTTGCGAATGTCGGGGAGGGCTATGCCACCGTCGTACCATCCCAGTGTAAGTTTTGACAGGGCGATTCGCGGGGCTCCCGCCCAAAGGAGGGTGCGCTGCGCTGCCTCGATTGCTGTAAAGTAGGCTTTAGGCACCATATCCGGGTAATTTTGTAGGGCGTAGAGAAACCTGGGCAGCGCCATCATTTTGAATAAGGCTGCTCGGCCTAACAATGATAATGGGAGACCCTGCCAGGACTTGGCCTCTCGTTGGAGACGCCGCAGGGGAGGTTGGAGATTACGCTCGTAGGCTAGGGTCTTATCCTTGGTTATGAACACCCCCAGGTATTTGAAGCCGTCCTCAGCGACTGTTATGGGACACGTGTCGGGGAGCTTCGGGGGGTCGCCATTGAGGACGTATAGATACGATTTGCTCCAGTTGATGCTGAAGCCAGAATTGCAACCGAAGCTCGCGAAGATGTCCAGGGCCGCAAGGATTGACCGTCGTGGCTTAGAAAGGTAGAGGAGGATATCGTCCGCATAAAGGGATATTTTGTCTTCCCATCCCTCCGCCCATTCTATTCCACGAAGGTAGACGTCACGCCTGATCCACGCAGCTAGCGGTTCAAGGGAGAGGGCGAAAAGGAGAGGAGAGGAGAGAGGGGGCAGCCCTGTCTTGTCCCTCGCTCTAAAGTAAAAACCTCCGACACTTTATTATTCACCAGGACCTGTGCGAGGGGTTCTGTATAGAGAAGACGAACCCACTCCACAAAGCGGGGCCCAAAGCCCAGTTTACGCAGGACAGCGAACATGTACGGCCACTCCAGGGTGTCAAACGCCATGGTTGCGTCCAGGGAGACCACAACCGCGTCTTCCTTCAATCTGTGGCACTGTCCGATCACCCCGTGCAAACGTCTGATATTTAGGGCCGTGTTTCGGTGTGGCATAAAGCCTGACTGGTCAGGATGTACCAGTGTAGTCAATATCGGTTTAAGCCTATTAGCAAGTGTTTTTGCCAGTATTTTGGGCTCCGCGTTGAGGAGGGAAATCGGCGTATAGGAGGCACATGATTCAACAGGTTTCCCCTCTTTCGGAATAGCCACAATAGTGGCAATGCGCTGGTCTCGTGGCAGTATTCCTTCCTTTCTACTGGCGTCGAACATGGTTTTCAAGTGTTTGCTAATGGTTTCAGGGTTAATCTTATGTAGTTCTATAGGGAGACCGTTCGGGCCCAACGCTTTCCCAGGTCAGAGTTCCTGTAACGCGCGCTGTATTTCGGCCACCGTGAGCGGGCTATCAATGGTTTCTCGGTCCTCATCTGACAGACACGGCATTCGGATATCAGCTAGGAGGGCCATAGAGTCCTCCTCCGGGCGGTCAGACACCCTAGTATAGACCTGTTTGTAGTGTCTAGCAAACTCCTTCACCACTTCCCGCGGCTCAGTGAGACTCGCCCCGGATTGATTATGTATTAGCGGCACCGTCTTCCTGGCCTGCTGCTTTTTGTCAAGCCAGGCGATAAGTTTTCCGGCTTTGTCCCCCTGATCATATAACCTGGCCATTTTATGTCTTGCTATCGTCTGGGCCTCCTGGGAGACCAGAGCTCGATATTCCGCCAGCTTGAGTTGCCATTGGTGTCGGATCTTCCTTCCCCCTTCCGCAAGCGCTTCCGCTTCAAGCTCTGCAAGCCCCGCCTCCGCTGCGGTGACTTGACTGCGCTGTTCTCGACGCCTGCCCGAAATGAGTGATAGCGCTTCCCCCCTTACCACTGTTTTAAACGCCTCCCATATCGTGACAGGGGAGTCTACTGAACCCTCATTTTCAACAAAATATTGAGTGATAGAGGCGTCGATTTTCCCCCGCGTGTCTTCATTCTGCAGGTGCCACAGGCTTATAGGCGCCACACACCCCTCCCTCCTTGCTCCGAATGTGATGTGAGTTGTGACTGGTGAGTGGTCTGATATGCCTCGCGTCAGGAGCGACGCCTCTCGCACTATTGTGTGATGCTGCAGGACGGTGAGAATGTAGTCGAGGCGTGAGAAGGTATGGTGTGGCCCCGAAAAGAAGGTGAATTGACTGGCCGTGGGGTGAAGGTGTCGCCAAACGTCAGTGAGTCCAAAGGCCTCAAGAAACTCGGCCAACCATTGCTGTCCCTGGGGTATGGTTCTAGAGGGTCGTCTATCCATCATGCCCGACACCACCGAGTTGAAGTCCCCTCCCAGGACCAACTGACCTTCGGGGAGGGAGAGTAACAATTTGCCCAAGTCTGCAAAGGCAGGAGCCTGCAATCCCGGCGGGACATACGCCGAGAGTAGGTTCAGTACGTACCCCTCCCACCTGCCTGTGACCACCGTAAAGCGGCCCTGTGGATCTGATGTAGTGCCGTCTATATGGAGGGGCAAGGAGCGACGGATGAGGATTCCCACCCCTCTTGAGCCTGAGGTGAAGCCGGAGTGTGAGGCGAGCGTGTAACCCCACCTGTTGAGGGCTTGACATGCGTTCCCCAGCAAATGAGTTTCTTGCAGCAGTACTATGTCAGGTTGGTGTCGTTTAATGAATTGCAAGACTATAGTACGCTTGAGTCTGTCCCCCAGTCCATTCACATTCCAGCTCAGTATTTTAAGGCTCTTTTCCCAATTCTTAGCCATAGCCATTACTTTGAAAGCAGTCCCTACTCAGCACTCCTGAACCAGTAAAGTCTTCACGGACATAGATACTGTACGACCAACACATACCCAGTACTCCCCAACCCTCCCCGGATCCCCCCCAGCAGCACAACTCCCATCCCTCCCCGGCTCCCCCCCAGCAGCAAAACTCCCCAACTCCGCCGTCCACCCTGGTACCCCCCCCCAAAAACTCTAACAGTGTAAACAGTAAGATGCATATTAGACATTTGACTCCATGCTTTTCTCCCCATATCGACCCCTAACATCCCGCCCACCTCTGTGAAAACAAAGAACCCCCCCCTCCCTGCCCCCTGCTCCGTGGGTTTCAAACTACCCACCACCCCGATTAGCAGAGTGCCTGTCGCCCAACCCTACCCCGGTGGAAAACCGAGGAACTTCTAACTCGGGATTAACGTGGCCAGCTCCGTCCCCGTCGCCCTCCCGCAGTGTCCCGGGTCAGTCAGCCCCTCAGGCCAGGTGTGTATGAGTACTATAAGGGGCCCATCCCTGAAAGCATGGGCAGGCCCTGCGCTGTCCCCTCGGAGTGCCCAGGCACACAAACAATCACACTGTATACATTACAGTCCGGCTTCTTCCAAGTCCAGCGTGTGCCGCCTCATCGCGCCGTGTTATCTCCGGGTGAGTCCCAGCGGGGACTGTTTGATCTCGAACGCCAGGATCTTTGGCTCGGCTCACCATTCTCAGCTCTCCCAGTCACCGACCCCGGGGAGGGGTGTCCTGTGTCTCTCCACTGTCCGTCATTTTGAAGAGGGTGGGCCACTGCCAACGTTGTGTCAATCCATTCCTGCACCGTCGCTGGCGAGGTGAAAAAGTGGGACTTGCCGCCATGTATAACCTTTAGTTTTGCGGGAAAGAACATCATATATCGGACTCCATGTTCACGTAGTGCTGCCTTGACCCCTTGGAAGGAGTGCCTCTCCTGTTGCACTTGCAGCGTAAAGTCAGGGAAAAAGCGAATTGTAGATCCCTCATACTGTAGGTCCCCGTGTTGTCTGGCAGCCTGGAGGATCGCATCTCGGCCCCTATAATTGAGTATTTTGGCAATGATTGTTCGCGGTGGGGCTCCAGGCTTGGGTTTGGGAATCGGGGCCCGGTGGGCCCGCTCAATAGTGAATATCTTGGAAAGCCGTTTGGGTTTAAGGTGGCGGAGTATCAAGTCTTCGAGGAATAGTTCCGTGCTGTCTCCCTCCAGTTCCTCCTCTACTCCCACCATGCGTATGTTGCTCCTCCGAGCCCTGCCTTCCTGGTCATCGAGCCGAATCGCCATCTGTCGGTGCTGGTGGACAAGCTCACTGACCCTGCGTTCGAGCTTCTTCTCCGACTCCTGAAGGGCCTTAATGTCCACTTCGTTAGTTTTCGAGCGGTCCGTGGTCTTTCCCAGGTCGGTGCGGAGCAGGTTTACTTCAATGGTGATCTTGTCTATTTTCGTTTCGAGGTTGGTACCTAGGGTCTGGATCGCCGCCATTATGGATGTCAGGGAGGGTTCCGCCTGCCCCGTTCCTTCCTTCGCTGCCCCCCCGGCCTGCGTCTGCGTTTTGGGCACCGTATACTGATCAAGTTTGTTGGTTTGGGACACTACACCCACTTTAGGCCGCATGGTCGAACTGATGTCCTTGGGGTTGGGCGGTCTGTCCCCCACCGTCTTTCGGGCCGTCGCCAGGTCAGATTCACTCCCCGCTCCAACTGACCGCAACTAAGACTGTATGTACTGCCAAGGAGCTATGGTAGCGTGGGGCCTGCTGCCAGTGGTGTACTCCGAGACTTCTGCAGCGTTTTCAAACTGGCCGGGTCTACAGTCGCTGTCAACCGGTCCACCTTTAGGCCGATGTCCCGTGACCCAGGCGTCTCCACGTCCGTGGGCATTTGCCCCTTTCCAAAGCGCGCCTTTGTGCAGCACTCAAGGCCAGCAGCACCCCATCAGGCCGAGATCACTTCCCCCGCACGCCCTATGGCAGTAGCGCTGTGGGTGGCAGCCCTCCTTACTTCTGTGGTAGGCGCTGTGCCTCGAGTCGCGGTGTGAGGGTCCGTCCCTTGGGTCCAGAGGATCTCGCTGGCCTCCTTGACAGACGATCCCAGTGCGCGAAGCTCCTGCGCCGCTGCGGAGGCCATGCCCCCCGTTTTCGCACCCTCCGGCCGCGGTCCGCAGCAGGCCGAAAGCCGGGACCTCGAGTAGAAGAGGTGACGGCTCCTAGGTTCCAAGTGCGTGACGCCGGGTTGCCGCCGCGAGTCGCGGCCGCCTCACGGAGCCTCCGAGGGTCCTCAGAGCCTGTAAATCGCTCCTAGGTCTCACCCAGCCTGAGGGGATCGGGGGCTGCCTTCAGCTAGCCTCCTGGTAAGGATTGCGAGCGGATTTCTGAAGGGACACTGGCGGTCCCGGCGGAGATGGGGAATCAGATGGCCATTACCCTCGGCGCCTGGCCACGCCCCCAATGTCCGTTTTATTAACAAAGTCGAAATTACTAACGCGGCGCATTTATATATATATATATATTTATATTGGCGACGCGTTTATTTTTCGATGAGGTCCTCGAGGTCTAATTATAATACCGTTCATTAAAAAAAACTCGCGAGCAGTAAAACATTATTCTACCTATCATGATTTATGGGGTGTTTTTTTTAAATTGGAGCTTGGCAGCACCCCACCCTTTTCCCTAATTTCGTAGCCTCATCTTACCGAAATAATGTCCGACAACAGCGCCGTGGGTCCTCTCGGTTCCTGTATGGTAGAGAAACTGTTCTAATTCTTCACGCTATATATACATACACCCCGGAGCTTGTTAACCTGATACTGTTCCGGGTACAAGGTATGCGACCTCTATGTGTGTGTATTGTTGGTGGATTGCTTCCTGGGCATTCGTTTTACCTGTCGTCCCCGTAGGTTTGTATCAGACTATCTTTTATAGAGTGGGCGCCATCTTGAGATGGAGCGATCTACTATGTTTTTCTACCGACAGAACACCAACTCGTTCTATGTTTGTATACTCCCGGTAAAATACTATATTAGTTTGGCGACATACTATATTTATTTAGCTTGAATCTTAAAGTGATCTCCAATTTTTATACCGTTATAGAAAATGAAGGGGGTGTTTTGGGAATTACACTATGGCTATCTTGACCCCAAGATAGCAATACCTCACTCTATATTGGTTGTATAAGTAGGAGAGATTTAGTTTCTAATCCAAATTGGTTCCTCAACTATAACCCAAAATTTGAGCACCATCTTGGAGTGGGATATTACATTTGATTCTCATTAAATATTCATAGCTAATATTGTATAATCTCGCGGAGCAATCTAAGTATTGAACCTACACATTCATGTGTATTAAGTCAACCCTCACATCGATATTGCATCATGATAGTTGTATATCTGTGAGGAGGATGTTCTTCTGTGTTTTTTATTTTTTATTTAATCGGAAGAGATGACAGACTATATTATGCAACCTTATCTAGTTTGTCTCTCTTCTACCTTCTTACTAAATATTAATACAGTTATCTTGGAGCAGTCCATCCAGACAAGTTTAAACTGTAAAAAGTCCCTGCCTTTAGCCAGGATAATGGACAGCTTACCAAAAGGCCTCCCAGTATGTTTCCCGCCAATTTTGGTAACGTGTTCTTCATGCTGAGAAACATGAGTACATCTCCACAAAACAAAGACGCGCTTACTTCATATAGATAAGAAGAGGTACTATTGTTTGGAGGAGATTTTCCTCTTTGTAGTCTCTTTGTCCTCTCTAAAGATGCAGACGGAACAATCACATTACCACTACACATATGTAATATAGAATACGCACTCAATATTTACCCAACGAGGTAGCAGTTAGTAATTAACCAGAAGAAAATACTCCACCTGAGTAGATAATTTGTGCAAAACTGTGGACTCTTGTTGGATAAAAGGGAAGGTGTGGTTCCTTTGTGGCTGAGTCACTCACCCAGCTACTAACATACGCACACAGACACTTGGACACCCACTCACTCACTCAGACACTCATGCACCCATCTACAGCCCTTTACAGCTACTCACACAGCCACTCACAGACCCATTCAACCACTCATGCATCCACTCACAGAGCAAGTCAGACATGTACAGCTACTCACAGACCCACTCAGACACTCATGCACCCACTCATAGACCCATAGAGCCACTCAACAGCCACTCATAGACCCATTCAGCCACTCATGTACCTACTCACAGACCCACTCAGATGCATACAGCCAGTCACAGTCCCACTCAGACACTCTCACACGTATTCACAGACCCACTCAGACACTCAATGAGACACTCATGCACCCACTCACTCACCCACTCAGACACTCACGCACCCACTCACATACACAAAGGTTACAGGTTACAGTTAGGAAATACAATTTAAAAAAACATAGAAATTCATTGAAAAAACAAAGGTTACAGGGACGTTATGGTTAGGAAATTGAATTTAATTTTTTTTAATTCACTGTGAAGATCAAAGGTTACAGGGCGTTATTGTTAGGCTCCAATTTCACTTGTACAAAACCACTAAAATTCAGCAGTTATAGTTACCTGAGCTAACTATAACATATGCCCCCACAATGCACTGCTTATGGCCTCACATATTACATCACTCATGACATGGTCGACGACATCACTGATTACATCATCCACAGATCCACTCACTCACACCCCTATATATCCACTCATATATCCATTTCCACGCAACCACTCACATTAATTCACAGATCCATACAAGCACTCACACATCCACTCACTGATTCACTCACTGATTCATAGAGCCACTCACACGTCCACTCACGCATACAGCCACTCACACAACCACTAACTCACCAATACAGCTTCACAAGCACCCACTCACTCACTAATACAGTCACTCATACATCGAGTCATATCGACATCTAGACACAAATACACACTCAGTCATGCACCCACACAGCCTCTAACCATACAGCTACTCACTCACCTACTCACTTCACTCACTCATACAGTTACTCACACACCCATTCACTTGCTCATACAGATGCTAACACGTACTCACTCACAATTACAATCCCTGACACAAACATATACTCACATATACAACCAGTCTCACATTTACTCACTCACCCCTACAGTCGCTCACACACCCACTTATTCACCCATACACCACTTATGACCCACTTACTAACTGATACGGCCATTCACATACCCCATCACTTACCTATACAGCCTCTTACATACCCAGTTATCACTGGAATACCCACTCACACACTCATGCAGCCACATAGTCACCCACTCACCCATACAGCCACTCACACAGCAACTGTCTCACCCATACAAACACATACACACACCCCCATAGAGCCACTCACTCACATATGGATACACATAATCACACATCCACTCACATAATATGTGTTGCAAATTGTATCACTCATTAGTAGTACACAAACTATACTCATTCAACTTTTGCAATATCTTAGGATATATCTTTAACACTCAGAAGCTTTTAGAAACCACTCGCAATCACTGGATGATCACCAGTGATGTCATTTGAGATGTCTTCAGTGATATCATGAGCGATGTCACTGATCATGTCATGAGCGATGTAATATGTGAGGTCATAAGCAGTGCATTGCTGGGGCATCAGGTATAGTTAGCTCAGGTATAACTGCTGACTTTCTACGGTTTTGTACCAGTGAAATCTATCTGAGCCTGACTATAACTACCCTATAACCTTTGCTTTTTTGTGTGTGCATATATATATATATATATATATATTACCTACTGGCGGTCGCCAGTAGGTAGTTATAGTTAGGATTGTTTTCCATAGGAAATCCGCAACATTCTATTGGTAATAACTTTGGCGCAGATTGAGGGATCTGCCTGTAATTTTCCTCAAATTTGCCTCGCTGTGCTGCGCTCCTTTCCTGAAAGTTTGGGGGGGATTCGTCAAGCGGGGGCCAAGATAAAAGGGGGGTCCCAAAACGTGTTTTCCCCATGTTAATTTCCATAGGGCGGTTGGACTCACTTTTAGCCCGAACGGCTGTATGGATTTCCACCAAACTTGGCAAAATTGTAGGGACTGGTAGCCCGATGTGCCTTTGCTATGTCTCAAGATATGTGCTCCAGTGGATTTTGAGTAATTTAGTTAAAAAAATATATATATATCTATAAGCGCGCCCCGGTACGCGCACTGGGGAGCGCACCGGGCGCGTAACGCGAGTTCGCGCGCGGAAAGCTGATTGGCTCTCGGGTGTCTGTCAACATTCCAAACAGTCCGGAGCGGCCGCCATCTTGTGTCTCGGTAGGATCGAGACACAAGAGGTGGCAAAAACAAAGGAGGAAATGACCATAATGGGGCAGGGTAGATCCCCCTGACCCCCTAGGTTTGATGTGGGGGCCATGAAAAGGGCCCCGCGGGGCAAAAAAACAAAAACAATTCTGATTTTCGCGGGGGGAGCGCCCGGTACGCGCACCGGGGAGCGTACCAGGGAGCGTACCAAGGGGAAAACCCAGTGAAACAGTAAAATAATAATTTAAAGTGCTTAGAGGTAGGGTAGCTTTGAATAGAGTTGTTGTGTTGTGTGGGTGATTTAAGTACCAGCATGTAGGTACCAATACAGAGTCTTAAATTCAATGTACACCGTCTCCTCTGTAGATAATTTATTGTGGTATATAGAATCTATACCATAGTCTGGCAGGAAAGCAGAAACAACATGGAGGCAGGAGATGAAAAAGAGATGTCAAATACACATTGGAGATAATATAGTGGGAGAAAGGAAGTAACTATGAGCAAAATTACTATGTAACACAAAAAAGTTGCACAGTATACTATAAGTCTCAGTTTATATTATATTCATTTTGGTACTATTTCATGAATTACATATACAAAAGAATAATGTCTAGAACTATTTTTAATTATTAAATAAAAATGTATTGCTCTGATTTTTCAAAATTTAATAACACTTCCAACATTATATCGTCAGGAATGTCCTCATTTTCAGTCCATGATTCCATTTCTTCCACACAATTAACTAACTCTTCGTCTAGAGGCTGATCCATAAAGTCAAAGTCTTCCTCAGGATTGTTTTCAAGAACTATTTCGAAAGAAATATTTGCTTCTCCTTCCATTTTCTTGCTGTAAATTGCATTAAAAATAAATATATCAGTAGAGTTAGGGCAGTGTTGGGTTTAAGTTTAGACAGGTACTTGTGAGTTTTTAACAGTGAAGTTATCTTTGGGCAGTGTATGGTATCAGGCAAGGAAGTAGAAATATCAAAAAATTGTATGTGATGAAGCCTAAGTAATTTCATAATTATACCAGAGAAGCCTAACTCAATCTATAACTATAACAGAGAAGCCTATCTCAATCTATAACTATAACAGAGGGTCTGTAAATAACTATCAGAAAAAAATGTTTTTACAAATTAACTTAAAGTGCCCCTTACAAATTAACAACTTACCTTATTAAATGGTGATGAAGATAAATGGAGAAAATTCTTTCAAGATGTACCTCAGGTAGGTGTAGTCAAAATGGCCGTGTTTCCCTCTCATTTTTGATTTATATTCATGTACATAACCAATCAAATGTCAGGAAAAAAAAGTAGAAAATGAAAGTAACATTTTAATTGGTTGTAAATCCTAACACTTCATATATGTTTTTGTCATGTAATTTACCTCAGGATATTTAGACAGGGCTATAGCTCAAATGGCTCAATGGAATTCCACCAAATTTAGGAAAATGGTAGGGACTGGTATGTAGTAGGGCCTATTCTTTATTTGGTGAAAGTCTCTCCAGTGGTTTTTATGTAAATTAACTTCCTAATTCTTTTGGGAGCTCTTACCGGTGTGCGGCCCGGTACGCGCACCGGCAGCGCTACGGGAGTCCTCCATCTTGTGTTTCGGTAGATTTGAGACACAAGATGGAGGACAAACAACGTTGGAAATGGGTAAAAGGGGGCACGATAGACACCCTCTGACCCCCTAGGTTTTCTGAGGCGGGCTTAGGAGGCCTATATAGGCGAAAAAACTATTTATTTTTTATTTTTCGCGGGCGGAGCGCCCGGTACGCGTACCGGGGAGCGTACTTTGGTGAAAAACAGTGAAAAAAGTTAGAGAAAAATAATCATTTTGAGTGATCAGAGGAAGGGTAGCCTTGAAAAGAGCTTTTGGGTTCTGTGGCTGATTTAGGTACCTACAAGTAGGTTCCAATGCACAGTCTTATATTCAGGAGGAATATTCTATTCCCCTCATCTGAGAAGTGCACACCATCTCCTCTGTAGATATCTTGCATGTTGTAAAGCAAGTTATTGTTGTATATTGAACCCATTCCATAGTCTCTCATGTAAGCAGAAACAGATTTATTCACATGTTTCCGTGCTTTCTCAAATTGTGGACAAAATTGGTTGGACCACTTCCATTTCTGTCTTTGGCATATATTGGAAAATACCAAGGCAGTTTGAGCAAAAAGTGCCATCAATTGCTCAAAAGTGTCCTTTAAAAGCATTTCCAGACCTACCCCAATCAAAGTGCCCAAGTCATTTCCACCACAGTGCAGAATTATGAGGTGAGGGTGTGGCAGATGCAAAAAGGTTTTCACCAATGGTATCAATTGATGACATCTCAATCCTCTCTGGCCAATCCATTTGATGTTCACATTTGGTAAATCAAGGTTGTGAAAATTTCTGGTAGCTGCATACCTTTGAGCCCAGTGGATGTAGCTATGTCCAATAATCCAGAGAGAATACATGGTAAGAGGAGGTTCTGGTGCAGTCAGAGGAAGTGTGGGAATGAAATGACAGTTGGAACAGTAGGAGTTTGCAAAAAAACAAACTGTGGAGTTTCATTGCTCTTGAATCACAAGCAATGATTGGTGGATTCAGATAGTTGAAAACTGAAAGTTAGGGTGCATGGTTCTGTTCTGTGAAAGAAGTAATTTGAATGGTTAAGAAAAAGTCATTTAAAGAAACATTGCACTGGATAAGCTGGGGTATTGAGAGGTCAAACATCCTTGCGAAGTTCAATTGCAACATTGTAGAATAAACTTTTAAACCTGAGAGCTCAGTGAGGAGGGAGTTGCTATGGTAACAGGTAGAAAGGGCTGAGGTGGGGAAGGGTGTTGGTTTGGAAATAGAGAGGGAAGAGTTTTGATTGGTTACCATGAGGAATATGTGTGTAGAATTAGAGGTTCTCTGTGCCATTCATGGTTGCAGTGCCTGGAGTACATACCTTTTGCTCTGCTAAAGAAATATTGGTGTGTGTGTCTGACACTGTTCTCAATCTCCTAAAGCATTTGTAAAGGTGAGTAATGATTCATTTAATATAGATAGAGACTTGTATACTCTATGGAGAAGATTTGGAAGCAAATTGTGGTTTTTTAATGTTGCTTTGTGTCATGTTTTTTGATAATGCTTGGTAAAAAGTTTTTACTGCATAGAGGAATTGTATTTTGTAAAATTGTGAAGTTTCAGTAGTGACATGGAATGCTTGTACATAGGGCCTGTGCTGTGTTTCTTAAATGTGATGTGAAAAACGATTTTGGGGAAAATGAATGGCTTTTACATTTTTGAGAAGGAATAAATAGTGTCTGCATGCTTAAAGAAATAAATTTGACCCTTTCACAATGATGTTACCTGTGTTAACTCAGAGTAGGAAGCACATTGAGTTTCTTTGCTGTTGGTTTGTGTCATGTTTTTTGATAATGGTTGAATTTTGGTAAAAAGTTTTTACTGCATAGAGGAATTGTATTTTGTAAAATTGTGAAGTTTCAGTAGTGACATGGAATGCTTGTACATAGGACCTGTGCTGTGTTTCTTAAATGTGATGTGAAAAACGATTTTGGGGAAAATGAATGGCTTTTACAATTTTTTTTAAACATATTTTTTTATTTTAACAGTAAGACAAGAGCAGGCAATACAGATATCAGGTGTTTCGCAGTAAAATACAGAACAGGGCCAGGCGGGGGAAATATACAAACAATAATCACTGTAAGAAGTAAAAGGCCCATCACGGGTACACATAACGGAAATAGGAAATAAGCAATCTATTAAGCAATCAAAGTAATCCCACCCGCTAGACCTCGTCCACAATGTTACAGGATAATTAAGCCAGCGAAGACACCCAGACAATAAAGGATTCGTGAAAAATAAACAGCCCATCTCTCGTAGAAGGAAAAAGAAAAGACAAAAGGTGCCATAGAACAAAAGAAGGCAAAATAAAAAACCCCACCCCTAACCCCCCACCCTGCACCCCTGCAATGGCTACGGCCTAACCCCACTAGCAGCGTGCCTGTCGCCCAAGAACTACCCTAAAGGAAGGGAAAAGAGAAAGCGGAGGAGGAGAAAGCAAACACACTCCTGGTCTCCCGTACCCCCCGCCAACAGCGACCACCCCGAGACATGGTAAAATCAATATTTAGCAATTATACAAACCAGTCAGGGGAGGATAAACAACAACCACCCGATTCTCGTCACAATATAGGCACAACCCCGGCATCGCTAAAAGCTATTTTATCGGAACCCAGCGATAAAGTTCAGCCCTGGCCAGTACGGTCCGTCATAAGACTCTTTGCCACTCGAGCCGCCATTTTGAAGGAAAAGGCAAAGCGTCCACAAAAGTTCTTGTCAGCACAAGAGGATCGAATACAGGATAAAAGTTCACGGCTCGAACGAGGAAAGGTGTCCAAAAACAGCGAGTATCCCAAACCATCACCAAGGAACTCGTAGCCACATGGAAGACCGTCTATAGATGCGTTAGGCGGCAGCAGGATCAGGCAAGAGACGCTAGCGAGAAGCACGGGCTGGCTTGTTGGTAATAGGGGACCGTCAAGGTTCATGAACTCCGGGTTATGCACGGGGACCTCGACCTCTGATGTACAATGCACCGCTGGTACCATCTCTAGCTGGAAACCAATCGAGGTGTCGTCCTCAGGTTCCAGGATACCGTCCACTTTCACCATCAGTGTCCGGAACACAGCGACTGTGTGCGAATGGAGCGCCCCAATGGCAGCCACAACGGCCTGCAGCGATGGCGCGCCTTCCGTCCGCTCCATCCCCTCTCAATAGGCGACAGAGCCGGACTTGAACCCCAGAGGCCGGCTGCTCCGGAGTCGCAGGCCACGCAAATCTGATATCAAGTAATGGGCGCTCCTCGTCTTACAGAACACACCTTCGCCGTCAGAGAGGGCCCCAGCCCGTCGACCCCGGGAGGGCAGCAAGGTCTCCGGGCTCCGGACCCCCACCACAGCAGCCGGCGTGGCACGCTGGTGTGTCCTCGGTGTAGATCGTTCAAAGGATCGTCACAAAAAGTCAACAATTCAGGCACTCTTCGGGAGACCGGGCTCAGTCCAGGTCTCACGGCCGATGTTGTTCAACTCTGACCCGGATAGTCTAGAAATCGAGGCCCCGGCTTCCACACGTTGTTAGGCCGAGAATGGAAACACGGCGTATCTTCATCAGCCGATGAGGTAGAAATCTCGGGATTGCACCTTTAGAAGCAGTAGACCTTCATAAACAAGGAAATCAGGTGTAAGGTCAGGATTGAAGAGACAGGATAATCGAGCTGCTGGCGGAGGTCAGCGGAGCCGGAGCTTACGCGGCCATCTTGATTCGTACCGTAGCTCCTCCCCCGGCTTTTACATTTTTGAGAAGGAATACATAGTGTCTGCATACTTAAAGAAATACATTTGACCCTTTCACAATGATGTTACCTGTGTTAACTCAGAGTAGGAAGCACATTGAGTTTCTTTGCTGTTGGTTTGTGTCATGGTTTTTGATAATGGTTGAATTTCAGTAGTGAAATTGAATGCTTGTACATAGGACCTGTGCTGTGTTTCTTAAATGTGATGTGAAAAACGATTTTGGGGGAAATGAATGGCTTTTACATTTTTGAGAACGAATAAATAGTGTCTGCATGATTAAAGAAATACATTTGAACCTTTTACAATGATGTCACCTGTGTTACCTCATACTAGGAAGCACATTGAGCTTCTTTGCTATTGGTTTGTGTCATGTTTTTTGATAATGCTTGGTATCAACATTTGCAAGATAGAGGATTTGTATTTTGTGAAATAGTGAGGTTTCAGTAGTTGAATTGAATGCTTGTACATAGGACCTGTGCTGTGTTTCTTAAATGTGATGTGAAACACGATTTTTGGGAAAATGAATGGCTTTTACATTTTTGAGAAGGAAAAAATAGTGTCTGCATGATTAAAGAAATACATTTGAACCTTTTACAATGATGTCACCTGTGTTACCTCATACTAGGAAGCACATTGAGCTTCTTTGCTGTTGGTTTGTGTCATGTTTTTTGATAATGCTTGGTATCAACATTTGTAAGATAGAGGATTTGTATTTTGTGAAATAGTGAGGTTTCAGTAGTGAAATTGAATGCTTGTACATAGGACCTGTGCTGTGTTTCCTAAATGTGATGTGAAAAACGATTTTGGGGAAAATGAATGGCTTTTACATTTTTGGGAAGGAATAAATAGTGTGTGCATGATTAAAGAAATATATTTGAACCTTTTACAATGATGTCACCTGTGTTACCTCATACTCGGAAGCACATTGAGCTTCTTTGCTGTTGGTTTGTGTCATGTTTTTTGATAACGCTTGGTATCAACATTTGCAAGATAGAGGATTTGTATTTTGTGAAATAGTGAGATTTCAGTAGTGAAACTGAATGCTTGTACATAGGACCTGTGCTGTGTTTCTTAAATGTGATGTGAAAAACGATTTTGGGGAAAATGAATGGCTTTTACATTTTTGAGAAGGATTAAATAGTGTCTGCATGATTAAAGAAATACATTTGAACCTTTTACAATGATGTCACCTGTGTTGCCTCATACTAGGAAGCACATTGAGCTTCTTTGCTGTTGGTTTGTGTCATGTTTTTTGATAATGCTTGGTATCAACATTTGCAAGATAGAGGATTTGTATTTTGTGAAATAGTGAGATTTTAGTAGTGAAATTGAATGCTTGTACATAGGACCTGTGCTGTGTTTCTTAAATGTGATGTGAAAAACGATTTTGAGTAAAATCAATGGCTTTTAGATTTTTGAGAAGGAATAAATAGTGTCTGCATGATTAAATAAATATATTTGAACCTTTCACAATGATGTCACCTGTGTTACCTTGGATTAGGAAGTAGATTGTGCAGATGAGGTGAGGCATGTCCAGAGGTACAGAGGAGGTGAGGCCTGTGTTCAAGACTGTAGTGGGAGAGAGGCCTTTCCTGGGGAGCATAGGTGGTGAGGCCTGTGTCTAAGAGTGTAGTGGACTTGACTTCATGAAGCCTATCCCCCACTGCACTCTTAGACACAGGCCTGACCTGCTTTGTACCTCTGGACAGACCTCTCTTCCACTACACTCTTCAATACAGGCCTCTGCACCCCTGGACAATCCTCACCTCATCTGCAACCCTGAATAGACCTCAACTCATCTGCATCCTTAGACAGGCCTCAGCTTATTTACACCCCTGGACATGCGTCACCTCATCTGTACCCAGTTACCATCAATTATACCCAATACATTGAGGCCTGTCCAGAGGACACAGATGAGGTAAGGCTTGTCCAAGGGTCAGAGGAGGTCAGTCCTCTCCACTGTACTCATGGACACTGAATGCTTGTACATAGGACCTGCGCTCTGTGTCTAAAATGTTATTTAAAAAAACGATTTGGGGCAAATCAATGACTTTTAGATTTTTGAGAAGGAATAAATAGTGTCTGCATGATTAAATAAATATATTTCAACCTTTCACAATGATGTCACCTGTGTTACCTCAGATTAGGAAGTAGATTGTGCAGATGAGGTGAGGCATGTCCAGAGGTACAGAGGAGATGAGGCCTGTGTTCAAGACTGTAGTGGGAGAGAGGCCTTTCCTGGGAAGCATTGGTGGTGAGGCCTGTGTCTAAGAGTGCAGTGGAGTAGACTTCATGAAGCCTATCCCCCACTGCACTCTTAGACACAGGCTTCACCTCCTTTGTACCCCTGGACAGACCTCTCTTCCACTACACTCTTCAACACAGGCCTCACCTCCTCTGCACCCCTGGACAATCCTCACCTCATCTGCAACTCTGAATAGACTGTTTGCTTATTGTCACTGCTTTGTTGTTTGGTAATAGTGGTCTATAATGTGTTATTTTTTTCTTTACCACAGATTGAAATCAAGATTTCAATAGTAAGGAAATATGCCCTCAAGGCAGAGGAGAAGAAAAGATGCCAAGCAGAAAAAATCAAAAACAGCAACGGAATTACAGTACTCCTCCACAACAAATACTTCAAAAAACAGGAAAAAAGCTCCTGGTAAGACAACTAAGTCTTTCTTACGGAACATATGTAGATCAAAAAAAATGTTGGACAGAATGTAGAAAAAGAGAAGGAGAGAGCAAATTTGAAGAGGAAGGAGAGATCCCCAAAAAATGTTACTACTGCAGCAGGAGACAATAATATGTATAGGAATAGAAGGCAAAATCAATTTAGGGACATTCGTAAACGAATGTTTCGCAATAGGGTGGTTTTAAATTTGTTAAAAAATATTAAAAAAGGTAAACAGAGATCTGCTTTTTATAAGAAAAAGAAAAGTGTAGAGAAGATTGTTGATCAGGCTTTTGAAGTTAAGAAAAAAATATTTATTTTAATAATCAATAGAATTAGGACACTTAACAAGACAATTGATGTTTTCAAATTAAACTGTAAATGGAAAAGAGTAATTAATCGGACTAATTTTTGTAAAGTTTTTTCTGGAGAATGGATGCACAGTTCAAGTTGTGAGCCATTTTTTAATGACGAGAGTTACTTCCAGGAAAATGATTTAGTGCATGCAGTTGACACCAGTGGTCGAGCATATGAGGTGAAAGACGGTTGTCCGATTGAAAAAGAGAAACTTGTGCCTAGAGAACCAGAAGAGGTGTTAACTGATGAAGTTTTAGGGAGACGTACTAAGGGTCCAGTGTACACTTGGAAGTGTAGTAGTATTTGTAGTGTGCGACAGGAATCAATCAATTTGTTTTGTAATTTCTTACGTACATATAGTAAGAAAAGTCTAAAACAGAAAATGTAGATGTTGCAAGACTTAGATCCTTGCAGAGTGAGAGAAAACACAGGTTTGCAAGGGCATTCACTGGCTTGTCTTTCTAGAAAAGTCTGTCAGAGTGTTTTTCATCATTTTAGGATGTTAGCAGTGCATCATAACAAAATGAGGAAATTAGTGAGAAGGTTGTATTATGCAAAAAGTCCAGCACTTAAGCTTAAACAATTAAACAGTGCTCTTTTGCATGGAACTGAATTAGATGTGAAGAAGATTTGTGAAGAAATTGAGATTTATTATTTTGGTGAAAAAGAGGACAGTGTAGAAATTGACACAGAAATTCAAGGTAATGTGGAAGACAACGTACAGATTTCAAGTACAGAAAAGTTTGACCAGGAAATTACCAGGTTTAAGGTGAAATCAAGTGAAAGGCCGAATTTTACTTGTGTGTGTTGTCGACGAACTCATTATAAGCATCAAACTAGATTAGTTGATTTATACGTAAAAAGTGAAAAGATAAATAATTATGAGTGGAAGGATTTTGCAACTTATTTGTGGGTGGAGAATTCTTTTGATTTGAGTTCTGATCAGCGTATTTGTAAATATTGTTATGATAAATTAAATCAAAACAGAATGCCTGCTAGAGCTGTTCATAATAATCTGGAGTTGGTAGACATTCCTCCTGAATTGATGGATTTAAATACATATGAGTCTATTTTGATTCAATTTGTCCATCCTTTTCAGGCAATTGTTCGCATGGAGCCTAAGATAGGGAAATTGCCTCCTTCAGATTTACAGAGAGGATTAAAGGGAAGAGGTGTTTACTTGCCTCTAGATTTCAAGAAAAATATTGATACAATTGGTGTAGAGAAAGTGGAAGAGGAACCTCTGGTTATTCTAGTTAATGGGGTTCCGACAAAGAGTAAGAAAATCTGGCAAGATTTAGTGAATGTTAGGAAAGTCAAAAAGGCAACGTTGTATTTGGTCAAAAACAATGAGTACTACAAACATGTATGTGTTGGGGCAGAGGAAACAGCTGCAGATGAAGACAGTGATTGTTAAGCTGGCCAAATTGAAAAAGTTGATGTGTCTAGAAGTGAAGAAATATATGAACATTATACTGTTCATCCTTTGCATTCCAAAGAAGTGATGGGGAATGCAATTGACTTGTTTCAAATGAAAGCAGCAAAAGGAAGTCCCATTAGTGTATGGGAAGAAAGTTTGGAAGCTCGTTGTTTTCCACATTTATTTCCAACAGGTCGAGGTGGACGATATGACGATCGACCACTTCAAATTCCTGCATCTGAATATCGAACTTTAAGATTATATGCTGAAGATCCAAGGTTTCGTCAATGCATTCCATATTTGTTTCATCTACTGTATGAAAGTGACTTGTCTGGGCTTTCTTATGCAGTAAACCATATACTGAAAAGTGGAGCACATCTGCAAAATGTTTCGGCGAGGGACTTTATGGAGAAACTCAATCTGCAAGATAATATTTTGGAATCTCATCTAATCAATCTGATGGCATGTCAGAGTGGTATAAATGAGTATTGGTACCGTCGTCATGGGGAATTGAAATGTATGCTAAGAAACTTAGGAACTCCTACATGGTTCCTCACTCTTAGCTGTGCTGAGTATGCATGGGACGACTTACTTCAATTTTTACGAGAGGCAAATGCAAATATACAAAATATAGAATTCAAAACTGCTGGAGAACTGTGTTCTTTCAATCCAGTGAATGTATGCAGATATTTCAATCATAAATTTGAAGCTATGATGTCTTTTATTACCAACAAAAAAAATCCTCCCCTTGGAGAGGTTTTGGATTTCTTTTGGAGAAAGGAGTAGCAAGCGAGAGGTGCTCCTCACATACATATGTTGTTGTGGATTAAAGATGCACCCAAATTTGGAACAGATTCGGATGAGACAGTGATGAGCTTCATTGAAGAGTATTCAACATGTGCTGTTCCGAAAACTACCGAAGAAAACAGTTTAAGGCAACAAGTTTTATGCTTTCAATCCCATCGTTGTGGAAGGTACGGTCGTCGAAAATTCAGAAACAAGGACAAGTTCTACACAAAATGTCGTTTCGGGTTTCCACGACCAGTGATTTCTAAAGGAAGAGTAAATAATTTGATGTCTTCTCTGCGACATACTGTGACGAGGAAATCACCCAAAAATACATACAATTTAAAAAGAAACGAAGAGTCCAAGTACATCAACGACTACAACCCAGTGATTTTGTCCATGTGGAATGCTAACATGGATATTCAGTTCATTGCTGACAACTCTATTGCTGTTGCTCGATATGTGACGTCTTACATCACAAAAAAAGAAAAGACAGAATTGAAGGAAATGTGGAAGGATATTTCACATGAAAAGAGTCTAAGTAAGAAATTATACAGTTACAGTCTGAAGATGTTGTCACATCGAGAAATTGGAGCATATGAATGTTCTGATCGATTGTCATCAGCAAGTCTATATGCCAAATCTAGAACCATCATTTGGGTGAGTCAAGGTCTTGCTGCAACACGAAACCGAGTTTTGAAATCTGTACAAGAAATAGAGTATTTGGCGGAGAAAGAACCAGAAAGTACAGATATTTTGAAGACAAACATGTTGGATACATACTATCCAAATAGAAGTCCTTACCTTGAGAACGCTTGTCTCTATGAAGTTTTGCAAAGATATATTTATAAGAGGAACATCCGAGAAGATATCAATAATGGAATATATGCTGGCATTGGATGTGAAGGATGTCTAGTGAAACAGAGAAAAGGTCATTTGATTAATCATCGAAAATTGAGTTGCGAAAATCCAGACAAAAGGGAATTTTACTATTTGGCTCTTTTGCAACTCTTTAAACCATGGCGGACAGAAGAGGAACTACTTGGAGATTTTCTCTGTTACGAAGATTCTTTTAATGCAACCAAGGATACCATAGAATGTCCTGTTTTTCCAAATTATCTGCAAATGTTGAACGAAGAAATAGAGCAAGAAGCAACAATTGCTACAGAGATTGCGAGAGACAGTTCTCAAGACAGTCAGAGTTCTACTTCATTGAGTCAGGATCCACTAGGAGGACCAATTATTCAAAATGAGGCTGCCACTTCCATGGATGAGGTGGAAAGAGCTATGGAACAAGCTGAAGAGGATATAATTAACTCAGAAGATTTGGTGAAACAACTAAACATTGAGCAGAAACAGATATATGACGAAGTCACAGAACAGGTTGAACATGGATTCAGTCATGAGAAAAAAGAGTGCTCATGTACATCATTTAAGCCTGTCCGACTGTATGTGAGTGGAGAAGCGGGAACTGGAAAAAGTTTTCTGATTAAAGCAATTGCAACTTATCTGCAGAAAAGGACTGAATCACCGCTGTCTTGTGTTGTTACCGCTCCAACTGGGCTGGCAGCACATAACATTAAAGGGATTACTTTACATCGTTTACTGATGCTACCAGTTGAGCATGATAACAAATTACAATACCACAAGCTATCTGGAGATGCTTGTTCTGAAGTTTCCAGAGTCCTGAAGAAAATGCAACTTCTTATCATTGATGAGGTAAGCATGGTCTCAAATCTAATGCTTGCTTTTGTGCATTTAAGAATGCAAGAAATTCTTAGAACAGACTATGATGTCTTATTCGGAGGAAAACACATTATTGTTTTTGAAGATCTACTGCAGATGACTCCAGTGAAAGGACAACCAGTGTTTAAAATGGTCACGCATGAAGATACCAGGAAGTGCCTAGGAAGCATTGGAAACGTTAATATATGGTTACATTTCAAATATGCAGAACTACTTCAAAATATGCGACAGGCAAAGGATGAAGATTATAAAAATATTCTACAAGATGTAAGAATCGGAAAAGTAAGTGAGCATGGGAAAGAAGCTTTACATGCACGATTAATTTCAAATTTGTATCCAAATGAAAACATTCTTCCAGAGAATATTTTTAAGAAAATTACTGAGAACAAATCTGGGATATGCTTGATGCCAACTCTGCAAGAATGTTCCATCTTCAACCACAAAATGTTAAAGTTAGAAAATGAAGAGATTGTGAAACTGGAAGCTATAGATAAAATAGAGCATATGGGAGCAACAATTATTTTGTCCGAAAATTTGAAATCAAAATTGGATTCATTAGAGAAGAGTATATCTAAAACTGCTGGTTTTGAAAAGACTCTGAATGTGTGTTTAAATTGTCGTATCATTTTGAGAAGGAATTTAAATGTTGAAAGAGGTCTGGTAAATGGAGCAATGGGTCATGTTGTTGATTTTGTGAATTACAAAAATAGAGATGGAATTGAAATATTAAAAATTAAATTTGATGGCATTGACGAAATACAACAAATTTGTCGTTGTTCAGCTAGATTTTTGCTTGTGAAAGACTTATATGTTCGCCGAAAACAGTTTCCTGTTTGTTTGGCATATGGGGGTGACAATTCATAAATCTCAAGGTTTAAGTGTAGATAGTGCTTTGGTGAACATTGGAAGTTCTGTGTTTAAAGAGGGTATGGCATATGTGGCATTATCACGAGTCAGAACTTTATCAGGATTGTACTTGATTGAGTGTGATGAAACAAAGATTTGTGCTGATCTAGATTGTGTTAAAGAATACAATAGGTTAAGAAGAGAGTATGCTCCACATTTGCCTCAATATCCTCTGTTTGAAAAATGTGTGGTAGGCCGAAAAAGAAGAAATGAGAATAATTGCAGGGAGGTAGTAGCAAAAAGACAAAAAGTAGATGAAACTGTAATTGTAAGCAGAAAGAAAAAGGATTCTGTTGAAGATGTTGTTGGATTTCAGTTTGAAAACAGTTCTGGTGTCAACTGCTATGCTAATGTAGTGCTTAATGTTGTTTTTTTTCTTCAAAATTTACAAGAACAGATTGTTGAAAATCGGGATGAAACATTCTGCTGTTTATTGAATTCTGTGTTTGAGAAATGTAGCAGTGATATAGGAAAAATAGAAAGTGTTTCAGAAATTCGAAATCTTCTAGACATATGTTCTGGTCAAAATCAATTTTCACAGAATATTCAGCAGGATTGTCAGGAATTTTTAATGTATTTGTTTGATGTATTGGAAGATGAAGGTGTAGATATAAAAAATCTTTTTAGCCTTTCTTATCAATGGCAGCATGACTGCGACAACTGTAGTTTATCAAGTAGTACTAGAATAGACACTGAAAGATTTATATATTTGAGTTTACCAGACTGCAAATCAGTGTCTTTTAATAATCTAGTTAAAGCAGCTGATCACAATATGGTGTGTATCCAATGTAAGTCTGCAATGCTGTCCACATTATTTTTACAAACTTATGGTAAATATGTCATTTTAATGTTCCAACGATGTAGACCTGATGGAAGTAAATTGTCAACTTCTATTAAAAATATTGTAGCTTCTCAGTTATCAATTTCAGGAAGAACTTTTGCAACTGTAGCTATTATTTATCATGACGGTCCTTCAACAACATCAGGGCATTACACATGCTATTTAAAATGTCGTAAAGGTTGGACCCACTGTAATGACACTCATTTGACTTTCAAACAACGTTTGCCTTTTGACTTAAAAAATTCATACCTAGTGTTTTTAGAACCAAAATTTAAGTAAAGGTAATTGCCCTATGAAGACGGGAGCAGTTAATAAGAGTTAGTCAATCAATCAATCAATCAAGTCATTTGTATAGCGCACTACTCACCCGTAGGGTCTCAAGGCGCTGGGAGGGGGGGGGTGCCGTTACTGCTCGAACAGCCAGGTCTTGAGCTTCTTCCTGAAGGAGAGGTGGTCTTGGGTCAGGCGCAGGTTGGACGGGAGTGAGTTCCAGGTCTTGGCAGCCAGGTGGGAGAAGGACCTTCCTCCTGTTGTCGCTCTTCGGATGCGGGGGACGGCGGCGAGGGCGTGGCTGGTTGATCTGAGGAGGCGCGTGGGAGTGTAGAAGTTGATCCTGTTGTTGAGGTAGCTCGGGCCTTGGTCGTGTAGGGCTTTGTGCGCGTGGGTGAGGAGGCGGAAGGTGATCCTCTTGTTGACCGGGAGCCAGTGCAGGTCTCTCAGGTGTCCGGAGATGTGGCTGTTTCGTGGGATGTCGAGGATGAGTCTGGCTGAGGCGTTCTGGATCCGCTGGAGTCTCTTCTGGAGCTTGGCGGTGGTTCCGGCGTAGAGGGCGTTGCCGTAGTCCAGTCGGCTAGTGACGAGGGCCTGGGTGACAGTCTTCCTGGTCTCGGTGGGGATCCACCGGAAGATCTTCCGTAGCATGCGCAGGATGTTGAAGCATGACGAGGAGACGGCGTTGACTTGTCTGGTCATGGAGAGGGAGGAGTCCAGGATGAAGCCCAGGTTGCGTGCGTGGTCCGTCGGTATGGGTGCGGTGCCCAGGGCGGGGGGCCACCAGGAGTCGTCCCAGGCGGAGGGCGAGGAGCCCAGGATGAGGACCTCCGTCTTGTCTGCGTTCAGTTTCAGGCGGCTGGTCGTCATCCATTCGGCTACCTCTCTCATCCCTTCGTGCAGGTTGGCTCTGGCGGCGTCGGGGTCGTTGGTCAGGGAGAGGATCAGCTGGGTGTCATCGGCGTAGGAGATGATGTTCAGGTTGTGTTGGCGTGCGATGGTCGCGAGGGGGCTCATGTAGACGTTGAAGAGGGTTGGGCTCAGCGAGGATCCCTGGGGTACGCCGCAGATGACTTCGGTGGCCTCTGACTTGTACGGTGGTAGACGGACTCTCTGCGTTCTTCCGTCGAGGAAGGAGGTGATCCATTCCAGTGCCTTGTCCTGGATTCCGATGTTGCCGAGGCGCTGTACTAGGGTGCGGTGGCAGACAGTGTCGAAAGCCGCGGAGAGGTCCAGGAGGATGAGGGCCGCTGTTTCCCCGTTGTCCATCAGAGTCCGAAGGTCATCGGTGGCGGCGATGAGGGCGGTCTCGGTGCTGTGGTTCGCTCGGAAGCCAGACTGTGAGGGGTCGAGGGATCCATTCGTCTCGAGGAAGGCGGCCAGTTGTTTGTTGACGGTCTTCTCGATGACTTTGGCCGGGAACGGGAGGAGCGAGATGGGACGGTAGTTCTTGAGGTCGGTGGGGTCTGCTGTGGGTTTCTTGAGAAGGGCGCTGAGTTCGGCGTGCTTCCAGCTCTCCGGGAAGGTGGCGGTGCTGAAGGAGGTGTTGATGATGTCCCGCAGGTGGGGTGCGATGACAGCGTCGGCCTTGTTGAAGACGTGGTGAGGGCAGGGGTCGGTCGGAGATCCGGAGTGGATGGAGTTCATTGTGCGGATGGTGTCTTCGGTGCTGATCGGAGTCCAGGTGCGGAGGGTGGTGGTGGGTGGCGTTGTTGCGGTTGTGGCTTCCGTTGGTTGGTTGCTGAAGCTGTTGTGTATGTCCGCGATCTTGTTGTGGAAGTAGGACGCGAGGGAGTTGCAGAGGTCTTGCGACGGGGTGATGTCGTTGTTTGCGGCGTTAGGGTTGGAGAGCTCTTTCACGATGTTGAAGAGTTCCTTGCAGTTGTGTGCGTTGTTGTCCAGCCGGTCCTTGTAAGTATTTTTCTTGGTGGCGCGGATCAGTTGGTGGTGTTTCCGGGTGGCGTGCTTGAGGGTGGTCATGTTGTCCGTGGTTGGTTCCCTTCTCCAGACTTTCTCGAGGGCTCGACAGTTCTTCTTGGAGCTCTTGAGTTCGTCGGTGAACCATGGTGTTTTTCTGCTGCAGGGTCCGCTGGGTGGGGTTCTCAGAGGGGCGAGTTCGTCTGCGCAGTTGTTGATCCACATCGTGAGGTTGTCAGCGGCCTGGCTGGGGTTCGCTGAGCTGGCGGGAGGGTGCTGGCTCAGGGAAGCGGTGAGCTGGTCGGCTGTGATCTTGTTCCAGCTTCTTCGGGCAGCCTGTTGCTGGTGGTGGTGGATCGTCGTTCTTTTGAAGGTGAAGTGGACGCAGCTGTGGTCCGTCCAGTGGAGTCCTGTTGCGTGGCTGAAGGTGACGTCTTTGCTGGATGAGAAGACTGCGTCGAGTGTGTGTCCGGCGAGGTGGGTGGGGGAGGTCACCAGTTGCTTGAGTCCGAGGTTGGCGAGGTTGTCGAGCAGGCTGATGGTGTTGCGGTCGCTGTTGTTCTCCAGGTGGAAGTTGAGGTCCCCCAGGAGGATGTAGTCGGCGGAGGGGAGGGCATGCGGGCTGACGAAGTCGGTGATGTCCTCGCTGAATCGTGTGCGTGGTCCCGGGGGTCGGTAGATCAGGGTGCCTCTGAGGGTGGTCTTCGGGTCGGTGTGGATCTGGAAATGCAGGTGTTCAGCGGTGGTTAGGGTGTCGTCGGTGTTGGTCGTGATGCGGATGGTGTCTCTGTGGATGATGGCAATGCCTCCTCCCGTCAGGTTGGTGGTGCGGTCCCTCCGGATGATCTTGTAGCCCTCCGGGATGGCGATGGCGATGTCTGGGGCTGAGGAGGCGTTCATCCAGGTCTCGGTGAGGAAGGCAACGTCAGGGGCGGTGGTGTCGAGGAGGTTCCAGAGTTCTACGGCGTGTCTGTGGACGGAGCGGGTGTTGAGCAGGAAGCACTTGAGGTGGTTGCTGCTGATGTTCGGCTTGGCGAGTGCTGGTGCAGGGCAGGTCCGGATGCAGGTGAACCTGCAGGCGTGGCAGCTGAAGGGTCCGTGGGTGTGCTTCGGGGCGGCTTGGTGACATCCTGGGGTGCGGCCGGCGTTGAGTGCGAGGAGGTCCGCGGCGTTGTAGGTTCGTCGGGTCGGCTTCCGTCGGTGGGGACCAGGGGTCCTGGCGCTGGCCGCGATCCGGTCGCGGACGGGCGCAGACGGGCTTACCTTTGGCGCGCCTTCGGCGCACAATCGGCGCACCCGCTGCGCGTGACCGCTGCGCGTTCGCACGGTCGCCATATAAGGCGAAGTGCGCGGGTGGGCGGAGCAGCTGGGAGGCGGGAGCGGGGAGGGAACAAAAGAGAAAGGGGCGGGGTAACTGGCGGTGGCGGGAAGCGGGGAGGGAGAGCGGCGAGGGCGGCGGGAAAAGGGTAGACGTTAGCACAGAAAATACAATGTCACAGAAAACAGGCACAAATTACGGGGAAAAAGAAAACAAGCACAAATTCCGGCAAAACAGGCAAAACTTACGGGGAAAAAGAAAACAAGCACAAATTACGGCAAAAACAGGCAAAACTTACGGGGGAAAAGAAAACAAGCACAGATTACGGCAGAGCAGCTGGAGCCGAGCGCACAGGGAGACGCAAGGCGGCCGGCGGCTCGGCAGTCAGGCACAACGGGGCAGAGGGGCACACGCAGCAGCTGGTGGCCGTGCGGCGCGGGGGTGTCCCACAAGTGGGTCACACTCACCTGCGTCGCACGGTCGCCATATAAGGCCAAGTGCGCGGGTGGGCGGAGCAGCTGGGAGGCGGGAGCGGGGAGGGAACAAAAGAGAAAGGGGCGGGGTAACTGGCGGTGGCGGGAAGCGGGGAGGGAGAGCGGCGAGGGCGGCGGGAAAAGGGTAGACGTTAGCACAGAAAATACAATGTCACAGAAAACAGGCACAAATTACGGGGAAAAAGAAAACAAGCACAAATTCCGGCAAAACAGGCAAAACTTACGGGGAAAAAGAAAACAAGCACAAATTACGGCAAAAACAGGCAAAACTTACGGGGGAAAAGAAAACAAGCACAGATTACGGCAGAGCAGCTGGAGCCGAGCGCACAGGGAGACGCAAGGCGGCCGGCGGCTCGGCAGTCAGGCACAACGGGGCAGAGGGGCACACGCAGCAGCTGGTGGCCGTGCGGCGCGGGGGTGTCCCACAAGTGGGTCACACTCACCTGCGTCGCACGGTCGCCATATAAGGCCAAGTGCGCGGGTGGGCGGAGCAGCTGGGAGGCGGGAGCGGGGAGGGAACAAAAGAGAAAGGGGCGGGGTAACTGGCGGTGGCGGGAAGCGGGGAGGGAGAGCGGCGAGGGCGGCGGGAAAAGGGTAGACGTTAGCACAGAAAATACAATGTCACAGAAAACAGGCACAAATTACGGGGAAAAAGAAAACAAGCACAAATTCCGGCAAAACAGGCAAAACTTACGGGGAAAAAGAAAACAAGCACAAATTACGGCAAAAACAGGCAAAACTTACGGGGGAAAAGAAAACAAGCACAGATTACGGCAGAGCAGCTGGAGCCGAGCGCACAGGGAGACGCAAGGCGGCCGGCGGCTCGGCAGTCAGGCACAACGGGGCAGAGGGGCACACGCAGCAGCTGGTGGCCGTGCGGCGCGGGGGTGTCCCACAAGTGGGTCACACTCACCTGCGTCGCACGGTCGCCATATAAGGCCAAGTGCGCGGGTGGGCGGAGCAGCTGGGAGGCGGGAGCGGGGAGGGAACAAAAGAGAAAGGGGCGGGGTAACTGGCGGTGGCGGGAAGCGGGGAGGGAGAGCGGCGAGGGCGGCGGGAAAAGGGTAGACGTTAGCACAGAAAATACAATGTCACAGAAAACAGGCACAAATTACGGGGAAAAAGAAAACAAGCACAAATTCCGGCAAAACAGGCAAAACTTACGGGGAAAAAGAAAACAAGCACAAATTACGGCAAAAACAGGCAAAACTTACGGGGGAAAAGAAAACAAGCACAGATTACGGCAGAGCAGCTGGAGCCGAGCGCACAGGGAGACGCAAGGCGGCCGGCGGCTCGGCAGTCAGGCACAACGGGGCAGAGGGGCACACGCAGCAGCTGGTGGCCGTGCGGCGCGGGGGTGTCCCACAAGTCTGCTGTTTAAAATTATATTGTGAGTAAAAGTGATGAAGATAATATAAAAATTATAGTTCTCATAAAGGTACGGTAAGTGGATCGCATATTAAGTGATATCAGTATTATAGGAAATGTTCAACATGAGAGAGCCAGAGATGGAATTATGAATATTTAAATATTGTGAAAATGTTGTTTGAGCCTTTCTTTCAGAACGTCGGGAAAACGGTAATTTTAGAATTTGTTTTAAGTAATTTGAAAATATACTGATACATCTGACACTATTTGGCCTTAAGGAAAAGTGAAGGAATGAGCAAAGAGTCATGACTGAAAAAAAGGAGTATATGAAAACATTGAAACATATTTCAGATGTTCTTCGAGCTTTTCTTCTAGAAAGTCAATGAAATGGAATTTTTAGAGAACAGCAGAGTACTTTCCAACGAAAAGGACCTTCATGATGTACTATTTGGCCTAAAGGAAAAGTAAGTGAATGAAAGATTAGTGTACATTTGTGATTTTTAAGTTTATATGGGGTTTTTTAAAACACAATCTTTTTGATTGTGTCTTTTTTTTCCCGCTGTCATATGATGAGTAGTTTGAACTCACTGTTTTAAGTGAAATTCAATATATTCTGAGAACAGCAAAAATAAACTATGTAACATGTTGTACAAGTTATTCTATAGTTTGTATTGTGTAATTTAAATTGTATTCCCATTGTCTCACACTCACTTTGCTTTTTGCATCCTCTTTCAGCTCTTTTTACTCACTTATAATGTCTTTCTCTCACTCTGTTTCACACCCATTTGTTTACTGCACTTCTTTCACAACCCCTCATTTTCATTTCAACTGTCTGCATCCCCTCTCTCCCTTGCACCACTTTTCAGCTTTCAGTCTCTCTGCTTTACTTCACTTTTCCGTCTTTTCCTCCTTTGCTCTTTTAGTAATTCCTCTTTACTCACTCAGCAGTATTGTCGCACTCTATCACTATAACTCACCCACTCTCCCTCGCTTATCTTTGTTTGCTCCTTTCTTTTGACCTCTTCTCTCTATTTTCCGTTCACTACCTCTATGCCCTCAGTCCCTCACTCTCCTTGTGTTATGTTCACTTGTGTTTATCTACCTTCTATCATTTCTCTTACAACAACTTCACTGCTCCTCTCTCATCGTTCTTCATCCCATTTCTTTTACTCTGGTTCCATTACTACCCCTCATTTCCTATCTTTCAGTGTCCTTCTCTTTACTTTCATCACCGAATCACTTTCTCTCAGTACCACTGTTTTAGTCCTCTTCTCCTCTCTTTCCTTTTTTTGCTCCCTTACTCATTTCCTTTCCTCACTCATTGTACTCCACTTCACTCAGTCCTTCTCTTAGTCTCTCTGTCTACTAACTACCTCACTCCTTTTCCCTCAATCCTTCTGTATTATCCTCTCTCCCTTCATCCCTTCACTCTATGACTCTCCTTCACTTACTCTCAGTTATCTTCCATTCCTCATTCTTCTTAATGCATACTTAATTAGACTCCTTTCCCTCTCAGTCATTATCTTTTTACTTACTCCTGTTTCCTGATTTAGTTTTGCTAACTCACATTCTTTTAGTATCTTTCTTACCTTCAGTTCATTTCTCTCTTCTTCTCTTCCTCTCTGTCAGTGAATCTATATGCCTTACTCTTAGTAATTTGCTCTCCTTCTATTTCTTTTTCCCTCTTTTTGTCCTTCTACCTTACTTTATTTCCCTTTCTGCAGTGGCGGCTGGTGACATTTGAAAGTGGTGAGGCGTAAAAAGCTAATCACACTGCACCGTAGCGAGCGCGCGTAGGAGGGTTCTGGGGGAATTCCCCCCGAGAAAATTTTGAAAAAAGAGTGGACAAATGGTGCATTTTCAGGCAAATTTGTGAAAGCAGGAAGGTAAATAAAGCAATTGTGAAAGTGCAGTTATTACATTAATAAAGTGGTGTCATATAACATAGGTAGCTGCTTATTCATCTTCATCATAACCACAGAGCTTCATAATAGACTTTGAAACACAATGCATTGGTTAGTACCTCACAGATGCAACAAAGACAAATTCAAAGGAAGACTGAAAACTGGTATTTTGTTGTTTTTGTCATTGCATCCAGATATATGATACAAAAAGTAACATCATACTTACAAAGAAGTCAGGACTACTGGCTTTGTCGATGGTTGTTAGTTGCAAAAGAAAAATAAGCAGCAACTGTGGCTTGTATATAACAATGAAAAAGCTTCCACATAAAGCCCTGGTGACGGTTATTTTACAATTTCTAGAAGAAGCTAGTCTTACACTCCAAGTGTGGAAAAGGAATGGAGTAAGCAGTGAAAACAGCCAGTCCCACAAGTCACAGAAGGGGTCTGAGAGGTAAGGAGTAAACAAGAGGGCAAAAGAGTCAGGAAGGAAAGAAGAGCAGCGTGAGAAATGAGGGGGTGAAACATTAGGAGGCATTACCGAGGAGGAGGGAAGACGCTTTCCTTGGCATGACGGTGGGGGAAGGTATATGATATTACTCTTTTTTAATGCGATCATTAAAATTATTATCGTTTAATCATGGGTGTTTTGCACATATGCTTTGCCTTTCCTGCTGACAACTGAGACTTCACTGGCCATTATCGGGCAGATAATATTTAAAGTGAGCTACAAATCTGGGTCTACCATTTTTACCAAGCTCGAAAATCAGAATTTTTTTCAGTAAGAAGACATGGAGAGTCACTGTCTCAATTACATCGGGTCGAGAAAAAGGTACATAAAGATAATGTCTGATGTAATCAAAAAATAGCTTTCACCTTGAAAAACAAACAATACTTCCAGGGATATTATATCACATCACTTCCTGTGATATTTGGCACCGTAAAGCTTCATGTTCATGGCATGTTACTACAACTTTCATAGGCAGAGATACAAATATGTACCTTTGCTTCTTTTAGATTATCAATTATATAACTGAGTAAGGTCAGGGAATTCATAAATCAGATGATCCTTTAAAAAAACTCAGTGACCCCCAGGGAGCATCCCGTAAATTGTAAAATGAAAAAGAAAAAGAGAATCTAGTTGCAAAATGAACAGCATTATTCCATGCAAATTCCACTGAGGCAATAACACCTTCCAATTACAGAGAGACAATTTAACATAACACTAGAGGTTCTGTTCTGAAATGTTGGTTTGCCCTTGGTCTGCGAGTTAAACCCCGATGAAAGTGCTTGTTCAATTGCCAGGCAAAAGGAATCTCCAAAGACTAGAAACATATTGTTCGTCATGATCAGAAAAGATCTTAGTGGGAACATCATGCAAACGAACAATATAATGTTAACAAAACGTGTGTTTTCAAGTACTGTTTGAGAGAACCAGGTGAAATGAACCTTATTACTCAAGTATCAGCAGTTCTCTAATAACTGAACAACCTTCAGAACAAGGTAAATTGGTGACAAAATCAGTAGAAATGGCTTGCCAATGGTGAATGGCTATATTCTAGCATGTGGCTAGGCGGTTTTTTACTACATGGACTAGAACATTTACATTGGGAACCATTTCCGGCAACACAACTGATTTGAAGAGGAAGCTGTAAAGACAGCTGAGTGAAGTCAGCGGTTGTAGGGTTTCACCTCACCTCATTAAAGAAGTCACCCTCTCTCACCACCAAACAACACCTTTGGAAGTAACAGCAGAAAGGCAATTAAAATTCTGAAGGCAGTCCGCCATGTAAATTCTAGCACATACTGCAGATTAACACCTAGACCAGTAAACTCCACAGTCCTCGTGGGGGTGGGGGGTCAACAAATGAGGGAAGGAAGCAGCCCCAACCCTCCTGGGACCTCCGAGGCAGAGCGGCAGGCAAGTGTGATTATTTGTTGAATTAATGTTTGGTGCTTGTTTGAAAATGTGGCAATGAGTGTTGTGAATGGATGTGTGTGAGTGAGTGAGTGCAGGTGTGTGAGTGAGTGTGTATTTGTGTGTGTCCTGTCCACCCTCTTCCGCCTAAAATGACTGGCCTAAAATGACTGGCCGCCACTGCGTGGTTATCAACACAATGTAGGAGGGGCGTGACAGGCCTCACAATGTGGGAGGGGGACGGGGCAAGCAACAATTCAAGAGAGTGGCAGGGGGGTGGGGCAATGAGCAATACGGGAAGGGGGCAGTGGGATGGGGCAAGAAACGACGAGTCAGAGCTGAGGCAATCAACATGTCGGGGTAGGGCAAGCAACAACATGAGCGGGGGTATGGACAAGTATTGTGCGGGGACTGGTGCGAGCGATAATGCAGGAGGGTGGTGGGGTTACCACTGACAGCAGGAGAAGGGCAGGAGGGTGCAAGCAACATACATGAGGGACAGTGAGATCTGGTGGGAGGAGGCCAGGAACAATGGACAGCGGAAGGAAGGTAGAGGGAGGCAAGCAGCATTACAGACAGGCAGTGAAAGCGCGAGCAGTCTAAGGATACTGAGCAAAAAAGTCAATCAATGGTTTGCAATAAGCAGACTCTACTCCACCCCTCCCCTCCTCCCATATAGGTCAACAAAATATCTTACTATGCACATCTGATCCGATATCTAAAAAGCTGTATTCCAGCAATCAGAATAAATATTTCTGTCTAAGGTAAAACTGCTTTTCACAGAGGTAACTCTTAGTTATATCTCCGTTTTGATCACTGAAACAGAACTAGTTTGCATGCTGATTTGATTTGTTGTAACGGGGGCCTTCTGCCACTTAATTCCCAGACAAAACAATTTATTGATTGTTCAAAAGGACACTCGCCCAATGTGCCCACAGTTTTCCTGAGCCCAGACTTACGGAAAGAGGATTCATTTTATGCAATACGATACGAGAAAGCGATTAAGTGTCAAAGTGGTTTTAGCATCAGAAAATAGCTGCTCTTCGTATTTCCGGTTATTTTTTTATGCGCTGATCCCACCAGGATAGTAATTGACATTTCCAGTGCGTGAAACACATGGTAATGGTCCGGCATCTCTGCAGCGTGATGCATTATTAGTTGGTGCAGTTGTGGTTTGTCTTACACTATTACACATCAATGTTCTGAATTGTGTGAAACAAGATACTTAACAAGCTGTCCAAAACCTCATCTCAATACGGTCAGCCGAGAATACCTGCTGAGCCATGAATATTATAGTGCGGCTGTTTTCATATGTGCGCGCCTCTTGCAAAGCATAATATTTCCACCTGGACCAGAACCACTGCGTGTTGCACGAAAAAGTCCGGAAAATATCAATTTCAGGAACAGCAGGTGCAGGGTTGTCGTTAACTTTGCCTGGAGAGCCGGTGACTGGATGTTGGCTCTTCGCATCTGACATGTTATAGTATATGACTAAACACGCCGTCCCACAGCGATTTGAGTACATTATTTGCATTTAACATAACGCTGCCATCGAAATGGTTTTGCGTGCTTGGGGGAATGAGAGACATTTTATCAAACTACTGGTGCTGTTTTGTGTCAGTTTCAGAAATGACAGCCGCTTTTCAGACGCGAAATAGGCCTCGATTGAGGCATTGTGTTCTAAGCATATTATTAAAAAGACTTGTGTTTGTATTTTTCAGGTCCATACCTGCACACAGGTCCGGTAGGATTAAAATTTCACAACTGACCTGAACGCTCCAATGACAGACTCGACGCCGGCGACTAGGTGAAGTGTGAGGCCTCAGACCAGACAGTCTCTGTACTGTACTGTAGTGTAACAGTACTGTTCACGGTCTTGTGTCTCACCGCGGGGGTGGGAGCATCGTAACACATGGTGGGCAAGCAATGCCCAATCACTGTAGTGGCTTAGTGTTAAGCCATTCAGTGATTGGGCATTTCTAGTTGTTGGGCAAATCGGGCGGCCCACGGCCAGTCAGTGTCACCCTACACCCTTCCCTTCCTCCTTGTGGTCTCCTCGTGGTCGACTCGTGCGCATGAGGGACAGTAGTAGCCAATCCTGATGCTGCTCTCTTTAGAGGAGAACTGCTCTCTAAAGAGAGCAGCATCAGGATTCGACTGAGCATGAAAAAAACGCCGCTCATTTTTTAAGCACTGGGGTATGTTGCATGAGCAAACCCCGTACTCTGCAGTGCTTGCTTTTGCAAAACCATTTAGTTTGCTAGCTGCAAAGAGGCAGTCAGGCAAACACCACATGCGCAGTGCGCACTGTGCCGGCACTCCAGCGCCACCCAGTGTCAGACAGTGCATACTACATGACAGTGAAGCTTCAGCAATCAGCTTGACACCACGGCTGCAGGCGCAGGGCAATAATTATCGGGTAATTTATTCGAGCGGCACGTTAATTTATAAAACTTCTATTAACGCGCTGGTCGAATAAATTGCCTGATAATTATTAGTGGGGCAACGCCCCACCGCCCAAATGGTAAAACCGCCACTGCCTTTCTGTGTCCTTCACTCTTACTTTATTTCTAAATACACTGTTATGATTTTTAACCTCTTCATTTGTATCTTTTATTTTAAAATACATATTTTACTAATTATAACTTATTTTTTCTTCTCTCTTTCACAGATACAAAGTGTAGTAAAAAATGTAATTAAAGTTACATTAATTATATGGTAAGTGTGACTAAATAAATGTAGTTTGTCATCACCCTTTGCTTTAACCTCACTACTATTTTCTCACCCTACCTCACTCCTGTTTCTTTACTCTGCCTCCCTCACTTATTCTTATCCTCCATGTTTACTCCCCTTTCCCTAACTCCCCTCCCACATTCAACTTCTTTCAGTCCCCATTCTTTACTTCCCTTACCCTCTGTTCCCTTCCTTTGCTCCCTCACTCATTCTCTTTCCCTTAATCATTTACTTCACTCCTACACACACACCTCACCCCCCACCACACACACACACCTCTGACACACACCCCACACACACCCCACACACACACCTCACTCACACACACACACACCCACATACACACTCCTCACACACACCCCCACACATCCCACACACACACCCCCCACACACATACCCCACACACCCACCCCCCACACATACCTCACACACCCACACCTCCACCCACACCCAAACACCCCACACACCCACACACCCACACACACACCTTACATACCCACACCCCCACCTACACCCACACACCCCACACACCCCCACCCACACACACCTCACTCCCCCCCACACACACACACACACCTCACAGACACACCCCACACACCCCCCACACCTCACCCCCCACACACACACACCTCTGACACACATCCCACACACACACACACACACACCACACACACACCTCACACACACACACACCCCCACACTCCTCACACACACACAGCCACACAAACACACATACCCTAGTGTTAGAACTACTGTTGGACTTGGCCCTCTTGGCAAGGTCATCCCTGAACTTTTTGCCTTCCTCCAATATTCTCTCTGCCCTGTTTTTGTTGGTTTAATGACTCCAGGCACTTTACCACTGCTGACCGGTGCTAAAGTGCATATGCTCTCCCTATATAAAATGTATATATTGATTGGTTTCCATGATTGGCTTATTTGGTTTACTGTTAGACCCCAGTAAAGTGCACCAGGCATGCCAGGGCTTGTCAATACAAATGCTGCGGGTGGGCCTGCAGCATTGGTTGTGCGACCCACAGAAGCGGCCTAGTCAAATGTGTCTAAGGTCTGCAATTGCAGAACCTGCGTGCAGTCTGGTACTGTCATGCTGGCTCGACAAGTGCACACACTTGCAAGCCCCTAAACCTTCCCTTTACTTCATGTGAGTCACCCCTATGGTAGGCCCAAGGGCAGGGTGCATTGTAAGCATAAGGTAGGACAAGCCCTGATGTGTGTGGCATGTCCTAATAGTGAATTACAGCCATTTTCGTTTTTCACTATTGTGAGGCTACCTGTTCTCATAGGCCAGAATGGGCTGCTGGAATTATTACACTCTATAATCCCAGCAGGCTCAGGGAACATGGTAGAAAGTCAAGTTTAGTATGCCTAAACTCAGAAAAATAAAATACTTCTTTTAGTAAAGTTTATTTTAATATCCTGTCTTTACAAATGCCACTTTTAGAAAGTTAGCATTTGCTTGCCTGACCATTTCAGCCCGCCTCTGATAGGATGTGTATCTGCTGTCTGGTTTCTGTGAGTGACAGGGCTGGGGGATTCCAGGGGACAGTCTGGGCTGCCAGGTGGTGAATAGAGGGATTACCCCCAGGATAGGTGGGAGGAGTGCCCCTTGACTCTGAATAGGGCTGTGCTCTGTCACCACAGTGCTGGCTCCACCTCCTGCAGTGCGTCTGATGTCTCTGCCCTGCACCCTGAAAGAATAAGCAGAGTCCCCAAAACAAAGTGCTCCAAAACTGGGTTGAACCAGGCTCAGGCCACCTGGCCTGAAAGAACAAAAGAAACTGTGTATAAAAAGAGGAGCCCTGCTCCTAAGAAACTAGATCCTGTTTTGACCACGAAGAACCTCTGCCTGACTAGAAGGACCTGGAGAAGCTGGAGGAGGAGTACTATCTCTGACCTGGGAGACTGGCCTGCAATGGGTGCCTTGCTGAGGAAAGGAGAGGAAAAGACCAGAAAGGACTTTGCAGAACTTGTGCCTGAAATGATCTCCAAGGGCTTGGGAACGAGCTTGCCCCCTGAACTGAGCCCCAGGACCATTGAGCTCATCCTGCCTTCACCCGTCTGCTGCTGGACTGCTGTGTCTCCCCCCTCGCCGGAGCCGTGATATCTGGTGTGCCTTGCACCCTCCTTGGGCCGTGACGTCTGGTGCCTGGCTGCCCCTGCCTTATGAGAGCCCTGCTCGAGTTGAGCCGCCCTCCCTATGCTTCGTTGGGTCACCTGCCCCCCTGTCACCTCGCTGGCTCTGGAGTGCTCTGTGCGGCCATCATCCCTCCTGCCGCAATCCGATCAGAGTGCTGTTCTCTGCCTCGGATGGCCCGAACGTGCGTGACGTACCCGGCCGCCCCGCTCCGCACTCCTGAATCGGAAGGGCCACGCCGCACACTAATGGGTCTCCAGTACGGTCCGTAATAGGATCCCAGTGTCGCGCCTGCCTGCCTGGAACATCGCGTCCCCTGCAGACCCGAAGGTACGTTTCACCCCCAACGAGTACTGAAGAAGTACGCCTCGCATCCTGAAGAAGTACGCCTCGAACCAACAAAGATTAACTAAAGGCACTGTGCCCGAGTTGTTCTATTCACCGCGCCCCTGACGGAAGTGTCCACGAGGCGCGTATCACCTGGCAAAGCTGTTTTCTTTTGTTGTCCCCAACGTGGTACGAGTCGCACTGAAGCCTATGACTCGCACCGCCCTTTGTAGAGAAGAGCCTCTGGTGCGCTCTGCACCGTGCTTCGCTCCCCGGTCTGAAGTGTCCGCGAGGCTCGTACTACCTGGAAGCCTTTTTGTTCTATACCGAGGTACAAGTCGCACTGAAGCCTACGACTCGTACCCCCATTACAAACCAGCCACGCCGTACGCAGCGTACCGCGAAGCACGTGGGATTTGGTAGGGCCTTCCGGTTCGACGCGCACAGGTCGAGAAAGAGCGCTACGAAGCACACAGCCTCTAACGAACCTTGCCAAAGAACAGAATCTTGCCTTGAGTGTCGTGGGGCAGTTTTTAAGTGAATAGAACTTGTGAATTGAGCCATGTGAAGCATTTTTAAAGAACTCTTCTAATACCAAAGTACTGTGACCTCATTTTAATATCGTTATACTGGTCTTGTATTAAGCCTGCATCTATCTATATATTTTTACATAAAGCATACGTATTTTTTATACATAATTACGCCTAGAGTCCATTTGAGGTGGGTCATTTTGTTACTGTGTGTGATCATGAATGCTTAACTGACTAACCCCTTCGCAACTGGTGGGATTCCCCCGCTGTGCTGGGGCGGGTGGCGGGGGGGGCGGGTACAGCGCTCCCATGCTCATGACGAGGTCAGCTCATCATGAGCCACGGTGCTCCGGTGCTCATGACGAGCTGAGCTCGTCATAACCACACCCGTTCCAATGGAACGTTCAGCACAGCAGGGTAATCAGCCCAGCGTGCGAGCGTTCCAAGTAAGCTCATGACGTTCCAAGTAAGCTCATGGCGCTCATGACGAGCTGAGCTCGTCATGAGTGCCCAAGAGGTTAAACGCCCTGAAGTTTAGCCTTGTCTGCTTGCGCCACACTACCTAGAGGGTGAGCAGGGGTTATTCTGAGGAGTGAGTCCCTTACCCTGACTAGAGGAGAGGGTCCCTGCTTGTCACAAGTGCATACCTGTGCCAACCAGAGACCCCCAAATATAACAACTACAGTCAACACTAAGGGGAGCGTCCTAAGTGTTGACTGTAGTGTTTACACTACAGTCAAAACTGAGGGGAGTGCAAATTGTACCATGATACAGAGGATCAAACTTACCTGGGTTATGACGTAGTGTCTGGCCATACCCTTTTCCCTGTGAGACAGATTTTAATGACCTCCTCTACCATTTATCACATGTTCCTATTGTTCCTTTTTGTACATTTTGCATTCCAGCCCATTGATTACACTTCATCCGGCCTGAGCCAGAGTGTACAACTCAAGCCGGAGATTAAGGCCCCAGCTGTAGAGTACGGCCCCAGCCTGAGAGTAAGGCTCGGGTGTGGAGGGTTTGGCCCAGGTGCGGAGATTCCAACCCGGCTGCAAATGTAAAGATACGACTCATAAATGACCTCTTTGAATACCAAAAGTCATAAATGACTTCTGTGAATACCAAAAGTCGTAATGGTAGACTTTTGTCTCAGATTACCTTTGTGAATCGGCCCCATGACGTCCTGTATGTAACACAACACACCAGGACCAGTGAAGGTTGCCTCCTGGCTTGGGCCAGTCACTATTTTAACAAAACAGGAGTTATGAACAGAGCCCCTCCCCTTTCCTCAATGTAACTGTATTGTGTATCCTGTGGATGCAGAGCCCAGCCTTTAGCCTGGGCTGGTGTTAGCCAGGCCTGATCCTGAGTACTCTGCCACCCTGAAGTCCAGGGACCGGTCTATCACTTCTGAAGTCATGAGTAGTTCAAAGGAGAAAGTAAAGGTTGAATAATCTTGTTGTTTATAGTGAATTTAAGACATTGTTGCATTTGGCATCATAAGCCCCTTCAAAATAAATGTCTAAATTACTTTTGTTTTTGGTATTGTAGACCTCCTATGCCTTTATGGTTTACATCTCTTTATTGATTTCAAACATAGAAAGGGAGACAGGACCTCCTGCTCCTGAAAGACAGTGCTATGCAGACATGACTAGTTAGCTAAGGTAACATTACTTGAGTAAATGCTAGGAGCGGGTAAACAGGAGGAGATTCCTAAACAAAGGAAGGAGTTCCCGAAACAAAATCCTCCCTCCCTCCGCCCCTCTCTCGCCCTGTCCACAAATCAATAAAAGGAAAAAGGAATAGAAATGGGGAAGAGTGCCAGCCCAGTGTCGTTCAGTAGGTATCTGCCAGTCGTAGGAGCCTTAGATATCGGGGACAGGACAATTCCCTGAATTCCGCAGTGAGCAAGGTCAAGAATGGGCACCGTAGCTCTGGAAATGCGTCCCCCCTACCCGCTACAGTCAGGGAAAGTTTCTCCATGCCCAGTACCATCCAGAGCCTCTGAAGCCATCCTCAGTGTGGGGGGGGGGCCTGTGGGGAGCGCCAGTGTTGTGAGTATGTTTTGCGTGGCTGCTCCCAGGGCAATGGCGATGAGGCGGCCTCTCCTGGATTTCAGAGGGTACATCAGTGGGTTGGGCAGCCCCAGGAGTATGTAAGCTGGGAAGCGTGAGAGTTGTGTGTCGAGATGAGTCAATGTCATTTACATTTGTGGCCCAGTATGGTTGGATGCGGTCGCAGCTCCAAAGCAGGTGCTCCAGGGTACCCAACTCCCCACACCCCCTCCAACATTGGTCGCTAATGTGAGAGTCGAAGTGATGGAGTCGTTCTGGTGTGTAATACCAATAGGTGGCAACTTTAGTCAATGTCTATGTAAGCCCCGAGTGGTACACTGAGTGCCGGGCCCTGTAATATATGCCGCTCCATTCTTTATGGGACAGGGTCCTACCTAGCTCTAGTTCCCATTGCACCCTCCCAGCGTTATACATGTGGGTGGAAGCCGCTAAAAGGTGCTTATACAAATCAGAGATCAGTTTTTTATCCGAGGTTCTGGTAATCAGCCACTTCTCGTAGGGGGTTAAGAGGCGCTGTGCTCCGGGTTTAATTTGTGGCTGGAGTGCCCAGTCTGAGCTGTAGGTATTGCAATCTGGCTGTCTATGGAATACCAAAAATCAACTCTAAGTTGTGGGAACAGTATGATGCCTTTCAGGACGAATAGGTGTCCCAAGGACTGGCACGGGGGGGGCACCAATCCGTAAAGGCTCTGGGGTCCAGTTCTGGTGTAAATTCAGGATTATTAAAAAGTGGGGTCAGTGGGGAAGGAAATGACGTCAGCTCATGTGTGGTAGCGGTTCGGTCCCAAGCCTCTAAAATCGTACCTGTAATATAGGATGCGTAGAGGTTGGGTGGCCTGTGCTTCTTCTGAAGGAAGGGGATACCCTGCAAGGGCATGCCTGAGACTGCCTGGTCCTGGAAGAGCCAGTGTTTTTCGGACTCCAGGCGCTGCCACTCCACTAAGTGCCGGAGGTGCCCTGCATCAAAATAAAGCTGCAGATCTGGGATGCCAACCCCTCCCTGCTCCGGGGGGAGAGCCGCTACCGCCCACCTGAACCGTGGTTTGCGCCTTTACTAGATGAAGTGCGGAAGCTCCGACTGGGTCTGCTGGATCCAACCTACTGGGGGACGTAGGGGAAGAGTCTGGAAGAGGTAGAGGACCTGGAGGAAAAACGCATTTTGACAGCTGCTATCCTACCCAGCCACGAAAAGGAGTAATGTTTCCACCTGCCCAGTTCTCTGCAGATTAAAGTGGGAAGCCTGTCATAGTTGGCTGCAATGGTAGCGGGTATGGTGGGGCCTAAAAACACTCCTAAGTAAGGAACTGTGGTTGAGGAACACTGAACATGGTGTTCTTCCTGCAAATGGGCCAACGTCTGTGCAAACAGGGAGATGTTAAGGGCAATAGATTTGTCTGTGTTAATCTTGAACCCCGAGGCCTGTGCAAGGGAATGTAGTTCCACTGTGACTGGGTAGGATCAGTGATGGAGAGCAAGATGTCGTCCGCGTACAAGCTAATCTTATGGACGTCTCCCCCGAATTTAATCCCTGTGATGAGGGGGTGATTCCTAACCCTCCGTGCAAGTGGCTTCATATAGAGCGTGAAAAGAATAGGGGAGAGAGGACACCCCTGCCGGGTGCCCCTACCGATATGAAAACAAGCGGACGTCTGGCCGTTAACCCGCACCGTGGATTGGGGTGAGCGGTAGCAGTTGAGGATGTGGGTGCACAGGACTTCTCCTAGACCGAACCCATGCAGAACCTGCTCTAAGTAGGGCCAATGGACCCTATTGAAGGCCTTTTCAGCATCTATGGCCAATAGCCTACATTTCTCCTGTAGGCGGGACGCCGTTACTATGAGATGTAAGACGCTAGTTTGACGCTGGGAAATAAAGCCCGCTTGGTCCGGCTCCACCAATTGGAGCATATAGGGAGCTAGCCTCGTAGCGAGGATGCTCGTATATAGCATGAAGTCAATGTTTAGGAGAGAGATCGGTCTGTACGCACTGCAATTGGTAGTACCCTTCCCGGGATTTGGGATGACTACAATCAAAGCCTCCAACATTTCCTCCGGGATTGCGCCGGGTTGGGCAAATGTGTTAAACAAGTCACGTAACAGGGGGGCCACTTGGTTACAAAAGGTTTTATAGAATGCCGCGGACTAGCCATCCGGGCCAGTTGACTTCCCAAGCCGGAGGCGTGAAATGGCCGCATTGACCTCCTCTAGCCCTCTAAGAAGAATAGGGGAGAGAGGGCACCCCTGCCGGGTGCCCCTACCGTTATGAAAACAAGCAGACGTCTGGCCGTTAACCCACACCGTGGCTTGGGGTGAGCGGTAGCAGTTGAGGATGCGGGTGCACAGGACTGCTCCCAGACTGAACCCATGCAGAACCTGCTCTAAGTAGGGCCAATGGACCCTTTTCAGCATCTATGACCAATAGCATACATTTCTCCTGTAGGCGGGACGCCGTTTCTATGAGATGTAAGACTCGCTTGGTGTTATCGCTAGTTTGACGCTGGGAAATAAAGCCCGCTTGGTCTGGCTCCACCAATTGGAGCATATAGGGAGCTAGCCTCATAGAGAGGATGCTCGTATATAGCTTGAAGTCAATGTTTAGCAGAGAGATCGGTCTGTACGCACTGCAATTGGTAGTATCCTTCCCGGGTTTTGGGATGACTACAATCAAAACCTCCAACATTTCCTCTGGGATTGCGCCGGGTTGGACAAATGTGTTGAACAAGTTTCGTAACAGGGGGGCCACTTGGTTTCAAAAGGTTTTATAGAAGGCCACGGACTAGCCATCCGGGCCAGGTGACTTCCGAAGCTGGAGGCACGAAATGGCCGCAATGACCTCCTCTAGCCCGATGTCCCTATCCAGGCTGGTAGCCTGGTCAGGGGTCGGAGACGGAAGCTGTGCAGTTTCCAGAAAGTCGAGGCTATGCTGTACATTGAGGGAGTCGCCCGAGTATAGAGTGGCATAAAAGTCCCGAAAGGATTCTGCTATGGCTACATCGTCGGAGGTGAGGTCTCTGTCACCTGACTGGATAGCCTGCACTCCCTGCCGCTGTCTCACTTCCCGCAGTTTATGAGCCAAGAGGCGGCCACACCTGTCCCCCTCTGTGTAGTAGGAGTGGTGAAGGAGAAGGGCAGCGTATTCAGCCTTGTCTTGGTCCAGCGCCGTTAGCTGCTTTCGTTCCGGAGATGGCTATCAATTCTCCTCTCAAGACAGCTTTAAGAGCCGTCCACTGCGTCGCTAAGGAAGAGTCCGGGGTAGCGTTAAGAGTCAAGTAGTTTGAGGTGGCCGTCTTGATGCGGTCAGTGATGGAGGTCTGGTGCAAAAGGTGGTTGCGGAGTCGCCAGTGTCTCCCTGGTACCTGTGTACAGGGAAGTTGGAAGGAGGCCATGACGGGGGAGTGGTCAGATAAAGATGCAGTGACGATGTCAGCGTCAGTAGCTAACGTCAGTAGTGGGGTGGTGCATAAGAAGTAATAAAGTCTGGCATAGGTCTTGTGGGCTCCCGAATAATAGATGAACATCCGGGTCTGTGGGTGGAAGTGTCGCCATAAGTCAACGAGGCCCAAGTCTCGGCGTCGAGCCATACCTGACCGTGAGAGGGCCCCTACCTGGATAGTGTGTTGGCAAGATCGGTCAGTGAGATTATCAAAGACAAGGTTCAAGTCTCCACCCAGTAGGAGGCGCCGCTCAGAGTTCGCCGTGGCTACAGTGAGAGCGGTGTGTAAGAACTTGTCATGGCCCTCATTGGGAGCGTATACCGAGCCAATAATGATAGTCATCACTGCTACCTGGAATCGGTATGTGAGTAGACAGCCTCTGATCTCAGTCTCTTTCTGGAGCACCTTGCCCTGGAATGAGCAGGAAACAAGTATAGCTAACCCTGCCGATTTAGTTGAGTGTGAGGAAAACATCTGTGTGGGGAAGGCCCGGGACTTCATCCTATGCTGGTCCTTGTACAGCAAGTGAGTCTCCTTTAGCAGACAGATGTCGGCTGTTGAATGCTCTAAACAGTTAAGGACAGCCCATCTTTTGATGGGTTAATTTAGGCCCGAACATTCGGGTCAAGACCGTACATGGACCGTGTGGCATTTAGGGCACTAGGTGAAGTGTTTCGACATAATCGCAGTGTAGGCTGTGTGTGGAAATAGTAGGGGAAGAGGGCGGCAGTGTCGGTCCCAGAGGTGGTGTGCGCTGGTAAGGGGAGGGAAAATGTGGACAAGGGGAACCCACCCAACTAGATGAAAAAAGGGAAAGGGAAAAATGAAACCTAAAAGTCCATAACTAAAAAGTCCCTAGAAACTGTCCCCAACGGGGAACAGGACAACAAGACCAAAGAGCAAAAATAGTCCCTTGCCCCAGGGCAACTGGTCCGGTAACGTGGGGGTGGTTGTCATTGAGCCAAAAGGAGTGTCCGAGCCCCCCGCCGTCCCCAGTGGGAAACGATGGAGCTGTTAGTGCGATCAACAGATCAGTGGCGTTCATTTGACAATAGGGTCCTCTCCAGTTAGGGCCATAGTGGCAGCGAACAGGGCATCTTGCTGGCTCCTGACAATCTCCGACCTCGGCGGCCGCCGCATGCGTCGCAGCCTGCCTGTCGCTGCCATCCCAACGGGGAGACCTCAGGCTTCGAGGTAGAGCTGCGGTCGTCATTTTCAGGAGATTCCGTAAGTCCCAATAGCCGGCAGGCTTCCGTGAGAGAGCGGAGCTGGTGGAGTTTCCCATCATGCCGGAAAATAAAGCAAAAGGGGTGACCCCAGGAGTATGAGACCCCTTGTTGTCGAAGATGATCCATGACTGGTCGGAATTGGCAGCGTCTTTGCAGAGTGAACAGGGCTAAGTCTTGGTACAACACTGGGGAGTGACCTTGATATGAGATGGGATGGAGAGATCGTACCTTGATGAGTATGGCCTCTTTAGTCCTATAGTCCTGCACGCATACCAGAATGTCCGCTGATGGGCATTAGGGGCTCGAGGTGGCCCCACTCTATGTGCTCTGTCCAGTACAACATCTGAGGTCTGCGCCTCACCGAGGATGAAGCAGCAGAGGCTAGGGGGAACACAGAGATGTCGTGGATGTCCTCGGAGAGTTTGACTCCTCTTATCCTGATGTTATGCCGCCAAGAGCGGTTCTCCAGGTCTTCCATCTGAAGCTGGAGATCCACATTTTGATCCTGGAGCCTGACCATCTCTTGTTGCAATGTGATTTGATCGGAGACCGTAGCGTTGAGCCTCTCCTCAATCCGCTTCCTAACTCCGTCGACGTCTCGTCGTAGCTCCTTAACCACTGTGGCGAATTCTGTTTTGACCGACTTAATATCCTCCCTGAGGGTGAGGAACAAGGATTCGAGGAAGGCTTTCGTGATAGGCTCATCTCCCGTGGCTGTGGGGCCTCGTCTCGCCTCAGCCTCCGGGGCCGCAGCCGCCATGTCGGGGTTGGAGAGTGAGCGGGCAAAAATGCCTTTGAGGCCCTTCGTCTTAGTGGTCCTAGCTTTGTACATACTACCAGGCCTCCAGAGGCAGCGATGGCGTAGGGCCGGGAGGTTGGGCGTGCGCTCCCAGGAAGTGGGTCACCCCCCGAGCAAGTTACACTACCCTCAGGGTCTCCGGAGTCTCAGGGCCCCCTTCTTTCAGTCCAGCGCAGTGTCCCGCTGTAGCAAGTCCCGCTCTAGGTGCAGCCCCGCCGCGTGGTGTTGGGTGCAGCAATCTGGTGGCAGCTATAGTCCCCCCGGCCGTAGCCGCTCCTGGTGTCTCTCGCTGCCCGTGTTGGCGATGTCTTAATTGCCTGTGCTAAATGCCAGGGGTCCCCTCGAAACCGCGTTGAAAGGTGCAGCCACTCACCTCCAGATGCAGGGTTGCACAATCGTCAGTGGGTCTAGATCCCGGGCTTCAGGGCAGGCACGGCGGCCAGAGGTGCCTCCTTACCCCAACTCTTGACTGCTCCATGCAAGGGTCCTCGCGCAGCAGCGCTCAGGCATCTCTTCCTGCTCCGGGGCCCCTCAGCGGTCGGCCACTGTGCGGTAGCCAGACAAAGCCCCCGCCCCCTGTGCGCATCGGGGGTAGTGCCGGTGATGCAATTCTCCCTAGGCCCCAATCTGGGCCGATCCGCACCTCGTGGGGCCTCAGTTGAGTTGTGCTGGGGGTCTCCTCCCCCCTCTTCGCGGCCCTCCCAGGCAGCGGGCCCGCAGCGCATATTGCCACAAGTCGGGGCCCACCGCGGACGGCGCTGCTGCAGGAAGCCGGGCAGCTGCTCAAACCCCGCCCGAGTCCCAGAAGCAGGGCATGGGCCGCGACTCGAGCTGGCCGGGTTCCTCACAGCAGGGCCAAAGTGTTGTGGCAGGGCAATCTAGGGGGATGTCTCACCTCAGTCCCGGATGGAGGGACAGACCCCGCGGCTCCTCACGGTGCCCCTCTGCCATCTCAGCTGCAGCGGGGGTCTCCCGGTCACCGGCCGCGATTGTCCTTGGTGCCCCACCAGGAGCGCTGTCTCCCTTGGGTTGCTATGGAGGCGATGGGTGGAAACCGCTGTGTTGTTAACGGGCCTCAGCGGGATCCGACAAGGACTGCTCCTGTTGTTAGGCCTCTGCCGCGCCAGGAATGTCGCCATTGGGCTTGCATTCACTGTCGGACACAGCGTCCCAGGCTCACCACCACAGCTCCCGTCAGCATAGCAGGACAGCGCGGAGTTCCGCCAACACTGTCACTAGTGTCGGTACCTCCAGAGTGCTATCAGAAGCTTTTGCTGTGGATGGCGGGCAGGAACTCGGGAGAAGATGTCCTACCTCACCACCACCTTGGCCACGCCCATCCCTCCTATGCCTTTAGACATATTTTTGCTTTTCTTTCTTGTAAACTTTTATCTAATTGCAAATTATACTTTTATAAATGTAAGTCGCCACTCCAGAGGAAAGTTGGAAATATGAGACAAAAAGAGATGCATGGTTCTTACCAGGTCAATAGCAAAAAGATAGCCTTTGTACTCTTCAATCACCCGATGGCTATCGAATGGATAAGTACTGGCGCATGTTTGAAATCCAATTATTATATCCTGCAAAGAGTGAAAGACAACTCACAGCATTAGGGAAACATTAACCAAACACAGGCATTTAGGAATAGAGATTCCATATTAGAAAGAAATTATAAAGATACAGTTCTTGATTGGACTTTCAGTGTTTACAACTGGCAATGGCAAATGGTTTTCCACTAGTAAAGAAAATATATTCAGTTCCCAGAAAGCATGATTTCAGTATACACCCTAAACAACTATGCTGGAGTGTCCTTACCATGCTACCGAAGAAGCTTCTATGGACAATAAGATGAGAGTTCAGTCACTATTTGTGTTCTGTAACTTGGTTCTCTCTGGTTTTCACATAAAGGAACTGCAAGGACAGTTTAGTACACAAGCATTTGGGATGAAAGAGTGCAATTTCTTTAGAAGGAATGCTTATCCTCACTTCCTCAAGTGTACTGTGCAGGGATTACACCAGATTCTGTTCTGTCCTTCATTCCTTGAGAAATCGCCCCCCTCTGACACCAGGTAGAAACAGACAGCTTTGTTATCTATTTGGGCCTCTCTGAAAGAGTAATTTCAAAGTCTTCACAAAGCTTTAGATCTTCAGCCGATGTATCTGCTACATTGAATAAGATTGATTTATCTTATTAATTCACTTGTGTCTATCAGGACAGATCACCTAAAGAGGCATAAACAATCCCTGATGAAATGCAGCAGTAGTAACCTGAACAAAGTTACTATACTTCTAGTGTCAGCTAGCTTAGTCTTCATCCACTCTGTGGAGGGTTTCCACTCGTATATGATTCGGCTATCCATGGGGTAGATATCACACTTTTGGGTGACAGGATGCGCTGAGTGAGGAAGGTGTCACCTGTCATCATTAATTTACCATTGAGCTCCTTTAATGAAGTTACAAACCTGAACAATGAAAAGCCAGATGCTCTTCAGTCCCGTAAGACTCCATATGTTTGTTCTGGTCATACAGGGTGAAATTTTACCTCAGGGGTATAGAAATACACTTGATACTTACTACATGGTGAGGAGTTGTGATGAACTTAGTAGAGTGTAACATCTTTCGAAGGTAACGTAAGATCAGCGCAGTATAATCGCATGTGGGGAGGCACTTACCAAGGCACTGGAAAATAAAAGTGAATTAAAGACAGTCTGAGTTACGAATCAACATAAACTTCTGCCCACTCTATGAGAGTAATACTTATAGAGGAGTGTTCATCTTTGATTCACACTACGCAAGTCTTCATCTCACACTTTGAAACAGCACTTAATGAGTTGAGCGAAATGTTTGTTATGTTATGTTATATCTTCTGGACATTGTAGAGATTTGAATATGGCCATGAATATGACCCAAAACAACGAAGATGGAGGACTGAGAGCCAGTAAAGGTCCAGTACCTAGGCTCCAAAACTACTAATGCAAAAAGCAGTGGCGGTACTGTTCCTTTTAGAAAGCAAAGAAGAAAGAAAGGCTGAAAAAGAAGGGTGAATCCCTAGGATTATTTCTTGGTGCCCTCACACATCCATGAAGATGTAATGTATCGTCATCGGACGTGCTCCTCATAGGGATGGTGCTGCAGTGCTCCATGAAGGGTCGCTTTAGCAAAGATCTTTTTAGTTTTGCTATCTGATGTAAGGTTCCAGTTTGAGGGCATTTTGAATGTGTGATGTGGAGTGAAAGGGTATAGTAAAATGAAGGGAGACTTAAACTGTCTACTACAGGGATGTGATGTATCCAAGTAGCCTAAATCTGTGAGTGTGGTCAGGTCAACAAGTTGCGCGCATGATAGCCCAAAAAGGATCCACAGTGCTTCTTCAGACCCTAAAAAGGATGGGATAACCCTACCCCACACCTAAGACGTAATATGCAGTGTAGGTATTGCCCTAGAAGAAAATATATTGTTCCCAGAGCCGCTGTTCAAGAATGCTATGGGATATTGTGCCAAAAGCAGCTAATAGATCTAGCAGGACAAGAATAGATGACTGCCCTCAATCCACTGCTAATTTGATGTTGTCTGTAACTTCTACCAGCACTGTTTCAGTACTATGGGCAGCCCTGAAACCTGACTGTGAAGGATCGAGTAATCCATGACTCTCGAGATGATCAACATATGGAACACCCTGCTATGGAGTCTCATACACCACACAAAGCAGTGCTTATGATAAGCCTTTTGCGACTTGCCATGGGTCTCTTCTTCATTACCACAAATGTTTCTGTTGATATAATGAGGTGGTACCATCGATAAGAAAACATTTAACTGTGTTAGTCTACTGTTTTAGACGCCGCTTTACTAATATAATTGATGACTTTGGGCCAGCCCACATTTAAGCGCTACCCACTCCAAGATGGCCACCAATGAAGGATGATACTTCTGCTACACCAGCATATGAGGGGCTCGCTCCTATGAGTTCCAGCATATCCCTTCTCTTCTCTCTTATCCTCATTAGCCATTGGCCCAATAGCACTCTCCAAGCATGCTAATCCATTGGCAGTGGACCACTTAGTCGCCTGTGTTACTTATTAAATGTGACCGCCCATATTTATAACATGAACACAGACGCCAATATGCCTAGATTCCACCATGAGGGATGGCTAGCACTTATGTGCACCTGTCTTGCTCCCCGTCACTATACATGCATGAGCACTTAGGTGCACCGCACGTTTCTCTTACTGTCAACTTCCAGTAAGAAAACCTTTAACTGTCTTAGTTTACTTCTTAGATGCCACCTTCCAAAAACTATGGTTGACTTTGGTTTGGCCAGCATTTGAGCATTACACACTCTGAGAAGGCAGCCATTGGGGGATGATACCTCTGTTACACGAGCATGCGAGGGGCTTGCTCCTATTGGCTCAAGGTTGCCCCTCCTCTCCTCATTGGCCATTTGGTCATCACTTCTTCCCGCAAGTGCACACACCACACCTGTAAAAATCACTCCAATTACCTGCACCTTAAAGCAGAGGAGGATAGGTCTCTTGCGCTCTCCATGCAGAAACCAAGTGAGTATGGTTGCTTCTCTTGAATATTCCGTATTTTTCTTTTTTTCTTCAACTCTAAGGCCATTTTGGTGTCTTTGATGTACTGTTTCTTAATAATGACTATCATTTCTCTTTCCACAGTTAGCAGCTGAGTGCTCCTCTCTGCTTTTGTCCTATGAGGCATAATACATTGAATCAAAGGGTAAGACCCTACACCTGAGGACAACCAATCACTTATGATGCGATGTGTAACACCAACAGAGATTGGTTTTATGTTGTCTGTTCCACATATGTTCACTTGCTTTATCTGTTATATTGTAAGTACAAGTGTGTTTTTCACATTATTCACGTTGTGATGACTGATCAGCACCAACAATAGCATGCACATTTGTACCTTTGGAGACAGTGTGATGCAGTGAGCTGGAAAAGTGATTCCGGGGAATCATTGGACCATATATACAAAACATTTGCTTACTGTGTGTGTTTTTTTTAATCATATTCTCATTTATTTTCTGGTTTGGAAAATCAATTTTTAACTTTTTGAACCAGGTATTTTCTTCTAACGGAATACCTATACTGCATGTCACGTTTTAGGTGTGGGAAAGGGTTATCCACCCGTTTTTAGGTACTGAAGAAGCATTGTGGCGACTTTTTTGGGATATTGGGTGTGAAATATGTCAACCTGCCCGCACTCACATATTTAGGCGACTTGGGTTCATCACCCTACCTAATTTTTTTTTTAATCCTTTCAAGGGATCCATCATGTTAAAGTCGAGTTTGGTATCTCTTAGATAGTTTTAGTCTCCCTTCGCTTCACTATATACTTTCACGCCACCCCTCACATTCAAAATGCCCTCACACAGGCACTTTTCATCAGACAGCAAAAATAAAAAGATCTCTGCTAAAGCGACTCTTCATGGGGCCCATAGAGTATTGTAGCTCTGGCCTTAAAAGTAGCACTCCCACTCTGAAGCATGACATCCTCATAGATGTGTGAGGACACCAAGAAATAATCCCCAGGATTCCCCCTTCTTGTCTGCCTTTCTTTCATACTCGCTTTTTAATATCAACAATACTTCCACTGATTTCTGAATGAATATGACCTTACATCCACTGAATGGGGAGGGGCTGTAACATGAAGAATACCTATTGGCTAAAGAAGATCCATTAGGGCAATGAGTATAGCCCTGACATGTGGTGTCTCCTAACACGTCAGGTGGAGAGGAATTACCTCATTGTGTTTATCTCCATCTGACTCTAAAAAGGTTGGCTTTTCCAGGCAATTGGAGAACCATACCTGATTTACCTGACTGACTTATTCCAGTGCTGTGTACCCATAGTAAAAATGTACGTTACCAATCACAGTGCGATTGGAATACAAAGACTTATCCTTCTCTGACTTTGTGTTAAACTGCCTTTCCAAATGACCCTTGAGAGCACTAACCTCCTCATTCTCATGATGGGCAAAACTGTCAGTCTGTAGTGTGAGTTCTTCCATAAAAAAGACATGCCATTCTTTGTATGGTGCTTGCTTCAGGATAGTCCCCAGGAACTAAAAGGAAAACAGTGAGAGACTTTAATTCAGTAATATAAACTTACATGCAGTGACCACAGCTGATGTCTGCAGTGACTTTGAGAAGATATGGATTAACAAACTTCAGCTGACAACAACCTCAGTAATGACAAAATAATATGTGAGAAGAACCAGAGAACACACACAGCAACACCTAAATAGTGTGGTGTGAAATCAGTGGTCAGAAAAAACAGGAGGCCTTTACCGTGGAAGTGATTTACACAGAAGCATACGCACCAAAAGCATGCTGCCTGCAAATTATTGTGAAAAGAGTAACAGTGCAGCCATCCAGACAGAAAAATGGGGATTGTCCCGCTATATCATACACTTAGGAGCAGAATGCAAACATATAGAGGCAGATTTACGAGCCCCTTGCACCACTTTTGCGTCATTTTGAACATGGGAAAAAGTGATGCAAAAGTGGAGCAAGGGGCTTGTAAATCTGCCCATAGACTCTTAGAACACCAGCGTTAGGGCAGAATGAAAGTTTAATGTTAATAAGGATGAAGACTGAACACAAGGAAAAGAAAATTACATCACAGGAGCACAATAAAAACAAAGTGAAGTGTGATGACCTGCCAAAAAATACACTGTTAGCAAGGAACAAAGTAGGAGTGTGATAACCAAGGGTTGAATAGAGACAGTTATAACCTGACCATCACAAGATTAAACTCGAATAGTAACAGAGTGACAATTCAGATGAATATGGGGAGCACTGATCACGTGCCAAACCGATTGCAGAATATAAACATTCTGATAATGTAAAAAGCAGTTGGCAGACCCAGAAGAGTGATATTGTGACAATCCAGGGAAAGAAGAACGTTGTGCTAGTGTGACTATCCTGGCGACAAAACGAGTCAGAAGACCTGTTTTCCAGCACAGGGCAACATTTCTAACCCTGTGCAAAAACAGTCAAATTGATTTAATGCGATAATCACTGCAGAGACTGATATTTATCTGGGTAAACGTGGGGATAGAATCTGATACATGCAGGACTAGGTGCAGTAAGCACGTAATTCCCAATGTTCTGAGTGTGAATATGGCCAATGAGGTTTTAAATGCTTCTGGAAAATATTGCATCCTAGGGAAATGTTGTGTACCGAGTATGGCTTCTCCCTCTCTGTGCCCATTCACAATCCAGAGAAACAATAGGCATATGGTGAAAATATTGCAACCACATAGCAGAACAGCACTATGATGGGGTGAATCTAATATCTGCATATATTCATTCTAAATGAGTGGTTATGGAAGGCAATGAGTTAAGAGCCATGTGTGACATTCATTAGCAAATAATCCTTACTAAAACAAGCGCGCATTTCCACTGTACCAAGTCAAAGGTTTGTTCAGTTGAAGCTGAAATAGCAGTTGGGAAAAAAGAAATATATGGAAGTAAAAGTGAACATCAGGCAACATTTCAAATGTCATGGGCTTACATACCAAGCACTAGCAGAAGTAGAGTCACACAATTTAAAGTGTGCAAAATCTGTTTGTTGGCTCAGCCTGTCCTGGGAATTGAATTCAATGTCATCAGTTGTTCATGTGCCCTTGATGTAACTCTTACATCCTTATATCTGGTTGTAATTTTAGGTTTATATATTTTGGTTTCCTTTCTTATATACCGAAAGGCCGCCACACCACTTGTTTGCAGAAGATCTATTTATTACAGAGCTTCAGCCTTTAAGCATTTGGCTGTCAGATGCAGCCTTGATCACATAGGGGATGGCCGACATTGCTCAGAGATAAAAAGTGCATACCTTCTCTAAAATTACATACATATAGAAAAATACTCCTTTATTATATTCAAGACCAACATGAATATAACACTTCATAATTCAGCTAAGCGAAATTATAATTTGTAATATAATCTTCCTTAAAAACACATTAAAACACTTCTGCATGATATCTGGTATATACAGGCTGAAATATAAGTCTTCTGTTTAAGAAAATACGGATGTCTCACCTAACAGAAATACGTATCAATTAATCTATTAACAACATAATGTCACCAATTCTTTTAAATGTTCCTCACTGTGAAATTCTCACATAGTAGGATTCAATTATGCAATATTTAAAACATAAATTTTAGCTGCAACATATGGTTGGACCAGAGATGTAACATTTTCTTTCAAATTAATTGCTGTGAAATGCCCTGTTCAGCCCTACTCATCATACAAACAATGCAATGCCCAAATAGGCTAATCTAACCACCATGTACCCTGACTAATACCTGCTTCTAAAACAAAAGCAGAGAGAGTGTTTGGTGTTTATAAATGTGGTTTGCAAAGTCTCTTATGTATTGACGCCACCTGGGTTTTTTGTTTCAAGCTCCGCAGTTTACAAGAATTGGTGATACTGTGTTGTTCAAGTAAGACACAATTGAAATAAAAGACGTTGCAGAAATGGTAAGTGTAATAATCATGAGGACTTTGGATATATTGAAGAAGTATTTTTTCTATGTTCATGGATATTTTTAGCAGAAAAAGGAAGGATTCCCTTGACCCAATTTTTTAAGTACATCAATTACAGATATCAAACATTGAATATTATATCCAATACTTAGTCACAGTTTTTTTAATTAAAAAATACATTTTTATGTTCAGAATCCATTATGCAGAACATAAAATCACATGAAAACTGACAAATGAAACACATGAAAATAATTCCTTACTCCATGTTAAAAAACAAACATAACATATATTTCACCAAAATTGGTGAATGGACAGTTTACAATTATGACCAGCATAAAAGAGACAGACAAATTAAGACCCAACCTTTGTCAGTTATAACTGCACATTCAATTGGACTCAAAGACACAAAGTTACTAAATTGATTCAATCAATATTATGCATATTCGTGCCAGTCCTTGAATTGTGCTTTATCAACAGCGTTGACGCGGTTCGATTGCTCCAATAATTTCACACCATCTTTATCAAGACAACGCATTTTCTGTCTCTGTAGTTATAACAATTGTATTTCCTTTGCCCCTAAGTGAAACAAATATTTATAATCAGTGATCTCAGCTATATACATATTCTTTTTCAGAGCAATTTAACAACTTGATCACATACCCCGTGTCCCACTTCCATTGAACACCTTTACAATTCCAGATAACGTTCTGGGACATCATAAAACATTGATACAATGCAATGGGGGACGATCCTACACACCTCCCCTCAACTCTTCCCTCAACATCCCCATACCTAAAATAGCCCATTCTAGACTCATTTGCTCGCATGTTAATGGGTCCATAGTCCCGATGATTATACGTATTCCTATAGCACCCTCACCTCAAAGAATAGTGACCCAGATACAGCGAGCCACTTCATAAGTTCACTCTCTTGAGGTGTTTTTATATGGCTCAGTGACTTCATTTGATTCTAAGACAAACCATCGATTTTGCCCCCTACAGATTCGATTATATAATCTCTCCTTGTTTTATTGTAGTTTCTACCGTGTCTTATTGACTTGGATTCTTTGGTTTTACTTGCTCTCCTGTTCGCCAGTGCCTGAAGGCTACTTGAATTCCTTTGTAGCTGTCCCTCTCCACGGGTCTAAGAAAAATTAGTGGACCCCGTTACTCAGTTATCCTCCTATTCATACCTCTTAGTAAAACTCTGTTATCATGTATAATTGACTGCCCTTTACCTTTTGATCCTGTCTGCTTGTGTCCTGCATGAACGAGTTTAGGGTCTGGCTGACAGTGTTGCACGGTCGCTACAAAATCAGCTGTATTTTCTCTTGCGGTTCGCTCTTAAAGGAAACCGAAAACATAAAGATTGTTACAACCCGCTATTCGGTTATCCTAAAACTGGACTAGTTGACAATAAGTCCCCCAGTCTTATTCATGGTATAACGGCATGTGGCGCCTTACCTTTAAAATAGTCCCCCACTTGCTTAATGTTGTGGGCGTCGGACGTAAATATTTTTCAGCTACCCTGTTCGGGTGCTTTAGTTGACTGCAAAAAGTCAAGAGCGCATTGCCATTACAAAGTTGCCCAGGGAATTAAGCCTATTAGCCTCTCCCTGCTACACTGAATCAAGATGCAGCTTCCTCATGTGATCAAGGTTGATTCTGACAACTGAAGAGCTTCATGGCAGAAGCTCTATAATTAAGTGATTTTTGGCAAACCAATGTTGTGAACAGCCTTTCTGATGTATCAGTAAGAAACCCAGAATTTGAAAGAGGTTTCTGTCGATGCCCCATTCGGTTTGGATTATGGCCAGCTAAAACCAAAACTGTGTGCATTTTGATACATTTTCTTGCTTACCTAAACAGCCTTTAAGTCAAACCTCCTCATCTGTTGGTCTATTGTGTCAATATCATTCACATTCTCTTCTGCCCTCCACAGCATTCATCATGGGCCAAATCAGCCTTAGGCTAACTTCACTGTGCGTGATGGCATTCTGCTTTTTCACAAGGAGCACATCCACAAACAATGTATTTTTCTTTAGTTCCAGGGACTACTATGGGAATTTGGGCTTTTTGAGTACCTGGCATCTCCTCCCACAGTAAAGGCTTACAAAAACCATGACAAAAACCAAGCGTGGACAAAGCCTAAAAGCTAGCAGCCAACAACAGGCTTAATAGCTTTGTCAATGCTTGTTTGAAATGCAAAAAAATCTTGTTTAAATTGGGTGCTCAATGGCTTATGCTTTGGGGACTCACCTTCCAAATATGTTATCAGCGGGGGGGATCTTCATTCTGATGAGCCTCGCTAAAAACGGGTAGTTTGCAGGAATCAGGCAATCAAGAAGAGCCAAGACCAAGGTTCCTCTTTCGACATCCCAGCGAGGATATGAAGAAATGAACTGAAAACCCACAACAAAGAATTCAGCAAGTGAATACTCTCTGGCCTTTAAAGCATCTGGAAATGCTACCTTGTTTTCTATACTGTACTTACTGTACTTAATACCACATTTTGGCTGTTTCTGTGTGATGTAAGTAGTATGTCTTACTGATAACCAATTGACTGGTAATAAAACCATAAAGTTCAAAAGGATAAAAGCTGAGTTGAATTCAAGCTCTCCATGGGCATGTTTGCATAGAAATGCCAGCAAAGAACTTGAGAAGAGGGTTCTGGTGGAATATGGTGGGGGTGGAATGTGATACTCACAAGCAATCTTATGAAGAGGCTGTGTATTGGAATTCCTTTAGCTGTTTAGATACAAAAGAAAGAAGACATGTCATGCTCAGTCCATAAAATACTGAGCAACATTTGCCAAAGGAAGACATATGGCTGACACACACACTTATGGTGATGGGTAGTATTTCAACGAGACACTAGAGGTCATGAGAATGCTTTAATGTCCCTGCAGATACTGGCAAAGGCATCCCAACAACTAAGGGTGCTGCTAGGGGTATACAGTGCCTCAATGGTCTGTGCTACAATGCTCCACCTCCCTACCCTAGAGATTGCTGTCAAGGAATGACAGCTGCAGGAGGAGCTACCTAAGCTGTCATGCACTGGTCCTGCTGCAGCTGTCATTGAGTGAAAGAAGACTTCAGTGGGACAAGAGAGGATGCGACTGGAGCCGTGGACATGACCTACATCTTAAATGGACCATGGTAAAGGGGAATCATTCTGCGACAGCGGATATCCCTGAAGAACGAGGACACCGGAACATGTTCTTGCGTATCCATTTTCTAATAATGTTAATCACCTGGGAGGCAGGCAATAATGAGTGCATAATTGCCTGTTCTGTTCTGCTCAGGACACTTTACGAATGAAGAAATATACTATGATACCATCTGCCCAGGTTACTTGCACTTTATCGACATATTCATTGGAAAGTTGAGTGTGGAGTGCTAATTGGAGCTCTAGAAATGTTGTCCTCAATTACAGGTTCTCACCACCAGATGCAAATCTTCTTCCTGACCATGGAGTCAGTCAAAATAATTATTTTCACTTACCTTCATTGAGTAGGCCTCCCTGCGTATCAGGTCCATATGTCAAGTAAGGGCCAATAACAAGCAATTTAGTCTGGATCTGAAGTCCAAAATAATGAACCAGAAACTTTCCAGAGACAAATATCATAACTAAAAGTAACTCCATAGAGAAATAAAATCCATCCATGTTGCGGCTGACTAAAGTAAAAGCGTATAAATAGGTACCATACCCAGAAAGGTCTGATCACCATAACAGAGATAGGTAACTCCATGGCGAACAAGAATACTCCTAGGTTTGAAGAGGACCACTAGAGGCCTGAGTAGCCTCACAGAGTGTGGAAACTGAGACAGTCAGCACATTGCATTTAAGGGATGAGGGTAATAACCAGTCGAAGAGCTGAAACCAACAGAAAGTAACTTAATTGCTGGCAAACTACAATTAGTATACAGTGAACCAGGCGGAGGACCCTCCCATATCACCTGGCACATTATCTTTAATCGACCAGGGGAGGCATCTATGCTGGTCTCAGATAGAAGCCATGGCTTTTATTTGTATCCTATTTAGAACTTGACACCAGGAGATACTAACCTGCTTAGACCCCTAGCCTCTGGTGAAGAGACGCCAAGCTCATTTATTAACATCGCCCAGTTGGTCACTGACTTGTTTACGGCGCCCATATCCAGCACTGCCGCAGAACACCCGAAATGGTTTGATGCTGAGTGTTCATGGGCCCTTGGCCTCCTGAAGCAAGCTCTTAAGCAGCCCTCCCTGACATAGAGTATGGGTGGCAAATTGCTGTAGTAATTACAAGGGGGCACTGAAAGAACGGAGGCGTCTAATACAAAGACAGGCATGGGACAAATTAGCCCAGGCGACTGAGCTGGGTGATAGTAAACTCTTTTGGCCGATCATAAATAGACCCTGTTTTGCGGAGACATCAAGGCCTGTGCTATGCCAACACATTACCCCGGAATAATGGGTTGATCACTTTGAGAGGATGTACAACTTTGCATATATTGAATAGCCCCTTAATGAGGTAGAACCCGGCCCGGGTGATACATCAAGTGCTGGCTCTTTGGAGAAAGTATGCCTGGGCATCAAGGGATTGTCCTGGATTAAGGTGCATGGACGCGATTGGATCCCTCCAGATCTTTTCCGGCACAACATAGACGTGTGGGCCCCAGTTTTGACCAGGGTGTTAAATGCAGCAGCAAGTAAAGGGATGCCGCCTTCTTGGCCAACTGCCATCATTATACTGATTTTCAAGAAGGGGGATAAGGATAACCCCTACTGCTATCACCCCATATTCCTCATTGACTCCACAGTTAAGGGTCTGGGTCGAGTTTTACTGACTAGGCATTATGCTGGGGCCCACACAAACAGAATAATCTCTGAGGAGCAGTTTGGTTTAAGTTTGGAAAACTCAACCACTGCTCAATGTCTCAACCTCTATTTAATAGTGACCAAATACATGGTAGCTCAACCTGGTGCCCTTTTTTGGCTTCATGGACCTTACCTCCAACTTTGACCAGGTTAACCCGCAAGAAATTGTGAAATCTACTTAGTTACTTGGGAGTCGAGCCCATTATCGGAACTTTACTAATGAACCTTCATGCCCACACTACAGCAGCAGTCAGTCACGTATTCACAGAGAATGGGCCTTACAGAATATGTTAACTGCAGTAGGGGGGGTCCACCAAGTTTGAATTCTTGCCCCTTTTTTATTTACTATCTATATTAATGGTTTTGAAGCCTCCCTGTCCTCATTACAGCCTAATTGTCCGACAGTGGCAGGAAAGCAGTCAGTTCATTTATGCGCTGACAATGCGGTACTGAAGGCCCGCATACCAATGGGCCTCCAAGTCTTTATCAATGGGTTTGTTTCTTTTATGGACGGGCTGGACCTGTAGGTCAACTTCACAAAATCGTACATTTTGGAAGTTGGCTCTCTGGCAACTTGATTTAAAACCTTTAAGGCAGGTGTTCACACCTTAGCAAAGGTCACCGCTTTTTCTTACCTGGGAATTTTTTATTTGACGCAAAACTCTACTGCAAACAACTGATGGAGGGAAAGTTGTGCGACATGCACAAAGCTATGGGACCTATTGCCAACCATGTCCACAGATTGGGTTCTTGGTTGCCTGATGAGATTTTAAAGTTATACCAGTCTGTATGTGTCTTCAAGGTCTTGTACGGTAGCGAGGTTTGGGGGTGTACAGTGGCCAACAAGTTACAGGTCGCTCAAAATACGTTTTTGAGACAAATTTTGAAGTTCCCACTCGTTTACCGTATAGGAAAAATTAGGAGTTAATTAAATAGCGGATTTGCTTGCAGTCAAGCCCTTGTTGTGTTGGGTGAAGATATGGTCTAGCAGAGCTAAAAAATCATAAAACTTTTACTAGAACTACATGTCTAGTAACTTTAATAATCTACTCGACATAACTATAATGTACTTGACCCGGGAACTGGTCTCAAATTGCGTGATCCTGGGCAAATATTTTGTCTTAAGGAGCCACCTTTTCAGTTATTATCACATAAGAGAGCAGCTTCAAATATGCAAGTTCACTTTTTCTGATGTACAAAAAAAACTTTTCATTTACTAGACTAAATGTTTTCTCCATGTACAACAAGAATAAATCCCATATATAGGGGGATCTATTATCTATTACAAGTTATCTATTACAAGGTCGAGTCTTTTAGCAATCTTATGCTGGGCAAGGTCGCATTACAACCGTCATATTACAGCGAGTTCATATGTGGATCCAGGGCAACATCCTTTAGCGGATTATTAACACTGTTTGTGAACAGACCATAGGTTGTGTATACTGTACAGTTCTCTGTAAAAAAAATGTAGTACTATCATATTGTTCTACAATTTGCACACAATCAAATCTGCTTAGGCCTTAAAGACGGGTACAACAAGAGGCAGTTAATATGGGCCTTCAGTGAGGCACTATACTCTATAACATGAGTTTTCATATATCAAGTAAAGATGAAGTAACAATGTGAGAACGTGCCATCTTTCTTGCATTGGTATGCCCTCACTTTTTTCTGAACTGCTGATGTGCTTTGACTGAGTGTGCCCTGGGCTCCTGCCAACCAGGTACCCAGGGCCTGTATTCCTTCCCTAAAAACTGTGTTGAAACAAAACCCAATTGGCATCTCTGGTCACCTATCAGCTCCTAGTAAATGGTACCGTAGGTCCCCAGATCATGGTGACCAGAGAAGACCCCTAAGGACTGCAGCACCTACTGTGCCACCCGTAGGTGCCCTGTACCTTGGTACCCACACACTGCCTTTGCAGGGTGAGTGCCTAGGTACAGAACTAAACAAAGACTCGACATGGCACACATCCCTGTGTGCCATTCCCACAGACCCACTGCCCTGGCATACATCAGTCACCCCTCGAGCTGGGTGCCCTATGTCAGTGGTGTGGGCACAGGTGCATCAGCCCTGTGCCCCTACAGTACTCAGGGCCATTCCTGGGCACTGTAAGTGCAGTGATGCCATTAAGAGTATAAGGTGCTGGGAGGTTGTCATTACGAGCTCCACAGCACCATAATGGCTACACCGAAGACTGACAAGTTTGGTACCAATCGTCTCACCACATTAAACCCACACTGATGCCAGTGAGAAATGTAATGTAAAATGCACCAGAGGGCATCTTAGAGATGCCCCCCTGAAAACCTAACCTACAATCCACGTCTGGCTGAGTGGCTGCAGAGGCTGCCACACAGCAGACATGTTGCTGCACCCCTGGGTAGGAGAGCCCCGCTCTCCTGGGCCTGCAACAATGTAAATCCTGGGCGAGGTGCTAGGTCTCTTCCCCCAGGATGGGCAGGGGGAAGCTTCAAAGGCATACCGCCTCTGTTCGCTTCTCCAGACAATTTGCTGTACCCAGCAACCAGCCCCCAACCATCCCTACCCTGCTCTGGCGGGAAGACTGGCGGGAAAAACTATGTCAGGAAGGGGGTTGTGCCAGCCTGGGCCAACCCCACCCCTCGGGTGGGGGAGGCGAGGTGAAGCACGACCCCGGGCCCCGGCCATCTTGTAGATGGGGAGCCCTGCCCAATCCCAGCTAGGCTCCTGCCCCCCTCCCACAGGAGAGAAAGAGGCTAGGGGGTGTACTCACCCCAGGACGGGACCCATTGGTCCCTGTCCTTACCCTACCTGTAACGCCCCTAAATTTAGTATTTAGGGGCTCCCTGAACCTTCCTTCCTCAGATCCCGATATTAAAAAGAAGAAAGAAGATCAAGAAGAAGAAGACCCGCCGCGCAGCTGCTAACAACAGGACAACAACAACTGACTTGGCCCCAGCCCTACCGACCTGTTGATCCTGGAACCTGCTCCTGCCTAATCCGGGCGACTTCCACGGACAGCAACCTTGGGACACCCATAGGACCTGCCTGCCTTGACCCTCTCAAAGATTGGGACTCCCATCAGCAGAGGCTCTGCTGCAACAACCCACCTGGTGCTCACCAGAAAGTACCGGACCAGCCCACTCTGCACCAGCCGAGCCCGGGCCGGGCCAACCCAAACCAAGACCACGAGGACGTCCCCCCAGCGACTGGGACCCGAAGTCCAGTGCCCAAAGACCCTCCTCAACTAACCGGATGATGCCTGCAGATTCAAAACCAGGGGCCACCCTAACCGCGACCAGCCGAGGGTAAGCTTTTCCGACCCCCAAAGACACCCCTGCACCCGGCGCCCCGCGCCCCCCTGTGCCTCCCTGTGGGGTACCTACCTGTGCTCCAGCATCCCAACTTACCTCTTGAAGTGCTGGTCGCCCATGGGGAGTCTCCGTCCCCAAGCCTGCAGCCTTTGTTCCCTCTTCAAGATCCTCTTTGGATAACATTGAGCGCCCGATAGCTCAAAAGCACCCTTCACCCAGCCGCCCGAGTGCCGCTGGCTGTGACCCCTTTGTCCTATCCTACTTCCCACCTTGCCCTGAGCAAGTGAACAGGAGCCCAGCTCCCAGAGCCGTGTGGCCTGCTAGCCGGAAGCCACTAACCGAAGGCCCCCTTTCCCTCATTGGATACCATTGGGCCTACCTACCCCTGCACCCGGCTGCCCCTGTGCCACTGGGACTGAACTAACTGTACTCACCTGACCCTGGGGGACCCCTGAGTCTATACCCAGAACCTTAACTTCCCCAACCAAGTACTCACCTGGAAACCGGTAACTCACTTACCTGCCATTGGATAACATTGACCCATTTTGACTCGAAAATGTTATGTATGAAGTTTTAAAAACTGAAAATATTCCTACAAAATCAGCCAAAGTCCGAAATCCAAAGTACTCAACTGTGATCAGGGGAGAAGCCAGTACTGTACCTTTCAGCCCAGTACTGACCGTGAAAGTAATACCTCGCGGGTTTACTAGTAATCTGTATTTTCTCCATAGGAACCCATTGTCTGCTTTTCTATGAAATTTCTTCTAAGTGTCAACTTTTGAAAACTGCAAATATTCTTTAAAAATCGTATGAAATACTGAAATGCAATTACCTACCTGGTTTGAGTTAAGCCCCCAGTGCTAGCCCTAGGAGACCAGTGCTGTGTTACAAAGTAACGCGATCATACTTTACCTGCAACCTGAATTTCTTCCCATTGAATAACATTGTCACATTTACATGAAAAGTTCCCAAGTGTGAAACTTTAAAACAGCTTTATATTCATGAAAATTCATCACAGTAACTAAAACGTTTTTGCTAATCTGGTTTCAGCTTAGACCCCAGGACTGAATCTAAGATCTGGTTCTGGAACTACCGTAGTAATCCATAAAGTAATCAACTGTACTTATCTGTGAAAAACCCATTGAGGTCAATGCTAGAGTGTGTTTCAGAACTGTGTTGCGTACTACCTATCCTGTATTTATTGTGTGCACAAACTTTATTGCTCCTTTGCAAAGTATTTACATGAGAGTACCCATAACTTGAAAAGTATATTTTTATAACTGTTGGTTGTAAAAATAAAACAACTATATCTGAGGATATAACAACAATTGGACTGGAGTTCAGTTCTTGAGTGTGTGAAACCTTTTGCTGACTGTGTACAACAAATGCTTTACACTGTCCTCTGGTACTGACTTACTGCTCGACCAAGCTACCACTTTGGAGAGTAAGGTCAGTTCTGACTTTAACCTCTGTTATACCTCTGGGGTTGGTTGACTCTATACATACTGTACTTCATTCTAGTCCAGTATTTACAGAGCCACTTTCTCACATTGGTGGATCAGCATTGGGATACAAACTTGCATTTGTTGGACTACTTGGTTACCATCTGATCACACGACAGAACTCATAAATTGCCTTTAGAATTCTGAAATTGGTCTTTTTCCAAAAATAATAAAACTCTGATAGGGCCTTGCTTAAGTCCCATTAGAATTTTTTGAAAAATAAAAACAGTCACTTCAAGCTAGGGTAGAGGGTTAGAACTATCAGGTTAGAATGTCTAGGAAAAAAACAACTATTAGTGAAGATAATACAAACCTGCTGGAGGAACTCGACCTCACACCTTATTTGCACTTGGACTTCAAGGAATTGAAGGCCCTATGCAAAGTAAAGAAAATAACTGTAGGTCTGCATCCAACCAAACAAAAGCTCCAGGAGCTTCTGGCTGAGTATGCAAAAGACCACCCCTCTGAGCAGGGTGACACCCAGTCAGAAGAAGAAAGAGTGGATGAGGATGAGAACACTGAGGATCCCCCCCATCATTCCTAGGGAGGAGGGGGTCCCTGTACCATTGACTCCAAGAGTCAGCCTCTGGGAGCCTAGGAACCACACAGGTGGACTAGGCCCCAGGGAATACATTGGGGAAAGCCCTAGTGAAGAGGACAACTTCCTAGCCAAGTTGGCCAAGAGATTGGACCTAGAGACCAGACTCCTGGCTCTAGAAAAAGAAAGAAAAGAAATGGTCTTATCCCCCATCTCTGGTGGCAGCAATACCAATAACAAAGATAGAGAGCAATCTTATGATCCTAAAATCCCCAAAGCGATTGTCCCTAAATTTGAGGAAGGTGATGACATCACCAAGTGGTACATCACCAAGTGGTTTGCAGCCTTTGAGAGGGCTTGTGATATCAGACAATTAAAGAAACCTCTCTGGGGGGCACACCTCTGGGAACTGTTCTCTGGTAATTGCAGAGACAGACTTCTGACCCTCTGCCGAGGCAGATGCATTGTACTATGACCTCATGAAGAAAACTCTGATGGAGGGCTTTGGACTCACTACTGAGGAGTATAGAATTAGGTTCAGGGGGGCTCACAAAACCCAGACGCAATCCTGGATAGATTTTGTAGACTGCTCAGTAATGACACTGGATGGTTGGTTAACTGGACACAATGTGCATGATTTTACTGGACTTTATAATTTGTTTATGAAGGAACACATTTTGAGTAATTGCACAAATGAAAAGTTGCATCGGCATTTGGTAGACCTAGGTCTAATTTCTCCCCAATAATTGGGAAAGAAGGCAGAGCACTGGGTCAAGACTAGGGTGACAAGGACAACCACTGGGAGTGAACAAAAGAAAGTGGTCACAAAACCTCCCCAGGGGAAAGGTGGTGATAATCCCCAAGATAAAAAGTCTGAGTCTTCCAAAGGGTCCCAAAAACCTGTGCAGGTGGGTGGGACCCAAACTACTCCCTATGTGCCTCAGCCTTACAAGGGAAGAAACTTTGATCCTAACAAGGTATTTTGTAACAACTGTAAGAAGTTGGGACATTTAACTGTAGATAAGAACTGCCCCTACAACAAAGCCCCTAAGGCACCCACTCCAGCTACTCCAGGGACAGTCAATCTACAGATGGGATCAGAGGAGTGTCCAGAGCAAATCTGGGAATGCACTCAAGCTAGTCTAGTCCTCTTGGGGGATATGGAGTTTGCCAGTGTAGCTGGGTGGCCACCCAACTGTGAAAAGTATTTACAATATCCCTCCATTAATGGAACTAAAGTAGAAGCCCGAGGGATACAGGTGCCAACATCACTATGGTGAAGGGAATGCTGGTTTCCCCAGAGCAATACCTGATTGGGAAAACCTACCCAGTCACCAATGCTGACCGCATTACCCCCCAATGCCCTATGGCTATGGTGACATTGTATTGGGGGGAGGTTTCTGGCCTAAAACTAGTAGTGGTCTCTCCACAACTACCAGCTGACTGTCTGCTTGGAAATGATCTGGAGACCTCAGCCTGGGCTGGGGTTGAGCAAGTAACCCATGCAGCCATGCTGGGTATCCCTAGACTGGTGTGTGTGCAAACCAGAGCACAGAGCAAAAAGCAGGGTGAACAAGTACGTTTGGAGCCTGAAAATATGGCCCAACCAACCAAGAGAAAAAACAAGAAGACTGGGGAACCAGCTTCTACACAGCAAACCTCTCAAGACCCCCCTCCTCAGGTAGAGGACTTGGAAACCCTGGAGGGAACTGAGCCCATGGATCTTAAGCCTTACCAGGTTGGGCTCCTAGGCCCAGGGGGACCCACTAGGGAAGAGCTGTGCCAGGGCCAGCGAGAATGCCCTACTCGTGAGAGCCTGAGGCAGCAAGCTGTTTCAGAAGCCAAGGGAGATGTCAGTGGTACCCACAGAGCCTATTGGGAAGAGGGATTACTGTATGCTGAGGCAAGAGACCCCACACCTGGAGCTACCAGGAGGGTGGTAGTGCCACAGAAGTACAGGGAATTCCTCCAAACTTTAGCTCATGACATCCCCCTAGCTGGACACCTGGGGCAGACCAAGACTTGGGAGAGACTAGTTAGTCATTTCTACTGGCCCCAGATGAATAAAAAAGTAAAAGAGTTTGTGAGCTCTTGTGTTACCTGTCAGGCCAGTGGCAAGACAGGTGGCAAACCAAAGGCCACCCTGATACCTCTACCAGTGGTGGGGGTACCCTTTGAAAGGGTAGGTGTGGACATTGTGGATTCCACTGGAGCTTCCCACCGCCTCAGGGAACAAATTCATTCTAGTGGTAGTGGATTATGCCACTAGTTACCCTGAGGCAATTCCCCTTAGTGTGTCTACAGCTCCTGCAGTTGCTAAAGCCCTCCTGGGTGTCTTCACCAGGGTAGGGTTTCTAAAGGAGGTGGTTTCAGACAGGGGTACCAACTTCATGTCTGCTTACCTGAAACATATGTGGAAGGAGTGTGGGGTCCAGTACAAGTTCACAACCTCCTACCACCCACAAACCAATGGTCTTGTTGAGAGGTTCAACAAGACATTGAAAGGTATGATTATGGGACTCCCTGAAAAACTCAAAAGGAGATGGGATGCCCTGTTGCCATGCCTGCTTTTCGCTTATAGGGAAGTGCCTCAGATGGGAGTGGGGTTATTACCCTTTGAGCTTCTGTTTGGCCACCGTGTGAGGGGACCACTTTGTCTTGTGAAAGAGGGTTGGGGGAGGACTCTCCAAGAGCCCAAACAAGACATTGTGGATTATGTACTTGGCCTAAGGTCCAGAATGGCTGAATACATGAATAAGGCATCCACAAATCTTGAGGTCAGCCAGGAGCTGCAGAAGCACTGGTATGACCAAAAAGCTGGCATCGTTGAATTTAAACCTGGGCAACAGGTGTGGGTTTTGGAGCCAGTGGCACCAAGGGCTCTCCCAAGACAGATGGAGTGGCCCTTACCCTATCCTGGAGAAAAAGAGTGAGGTCACTTACTTAGTGGACCTGGGCACTAGCAGGACACAAAAAATGGTTATCCATGTGAACCGCCTCAAACTCTACAATGACAAGGGCTGACCTCACCATGCTGATGGTGACTGATGAGGAACAGGAAGCAGAGAGTGAGCCTCTCCCTGATCTCCTCTCTTCCAGCCCAAAAGATGGGTCAGTGGATGGAGTAGTCTTTTCAGACACTCTCACTCCCCAACAGCAGGCTGACTGCAAGCAAGTCTTACAACAGTTTGCTAGCCTTTTTTACTTGACCCCTGGTATGACCAGCTGGTGTATCCATGATGTAGACACTGGTGACAGTAACCCCATCAAAAACAAAATCTATCGACAATCAGACCAAGTCAAGGAAAGCATCGAAGCTGAAGTCAGCAAGATGCTTGAACTAGGGATGATTGAACCTTCTGAGAACCCCTGGGCTAGCCCAGTGGTGCTGGTCCCCAAGCCTCATCAACAGGGTGGAAAGAGAGAGATGGAGTTCTGTGTGGACTATAGAGGGCTCAACTCTGTCACCAAGACAGATGCTCACCCCATTCCAAGAGCATATGAGTTGATAGACAAACTAGGGGCAGCCAACTTCCTAAGCACCTTTGACTTAATTGCAGGGTACTGGCAAATTGGCATGGCCCCAGGAGCAAAAGAGAAAACAGCATTCTCCACTCCTGATGGGCACTATCAGTTTACTGTAATGCCTTTTGGGTTAAAGAATGCCCTGCCATCTTCCAGATGTTGGTGAACCAAGTCCTGACTGGGTTGGAATCCTTTAGTGCAACCTATCTCGAAGATATTGCTGCTAGGTACCCAGGGCATGGTGACCAGAGAAGACCCCTAAGGACTGCAGCACTTATTGTGCCACCCTTAGGGGCCCTGTACCTTGGTACCCACACACTGCCTTTGCAGGGTGAGTGCCTAGGTACAGAACTAAACAAAGAGTCGACATGGCACACATCCCTGTGTGCCATGCCCACAGACCCACTGCCCTGGCATACATCAGTCACCCCTCTAGCTGGGTGCCCTATGCCAGTGGTGTGGGCACAGGTGCATGAGCCCTGTGCCCCTACAGTACCCAGGGCCATTCCTGGGCACTGTAATGCAGTGATGCCATTAAGAGTATATGGTGCTGGGAGGTTGTCATTGCGAACTCCACAGCACCATAATGGCTACACTGAAGACTGACAAGTTTGGTACCAAACTTATCAGCACATTAAACCCACACTGATGCCAGTGTGCGATTTAATGTAAAATGCACCAGAGGGCATCTTAGAGATGCCCCCCTGAAAACCTAACCTACAATCCATGTCTGGCTGAGTGGCTGCAGAGTCTGCTACACAGCAGACATGTTGCTGGACCCCTGGGTAGGAGACCTCCGCTCTCCTGGGCCTGCAACAATGCACATCCTGGGTGAGGTGCTAGGTCTCCTCCCCCAGGATGGGTAGGGGGAAGCTTCAAAGGCATACCACCTCTGTGAGCTTCTCCAGACCATTTGCTGTACCCAGCAAACAGCCCCCAACCATCCTGACCCCCGCTCTGGCGGGAAAAACTACGTCAGGAAGGAGGAGGGTGCCAGCCTGTGCCAACCCCACCCCTCGGGTGGGGGAGGCGAGGTGAAGCACGACCTCGGGCCCCGGCCATCTTGTAGATGGGGAGCCCTGCCCAATCCCACAAGAGAGGAGCAGGCTAGGGGGTGTACTCACCCCAGGACAGGGACCCATTAGTCCCTGTCCCTGCCCTACCTGTAACGCCCCTAAATTTAGTATTTAGTGGCTCCCTGAACCTTCCTTCCTCAGATCCCGATATTAAAAAGAAGAAAGAAGATCAAGAAGAAGAAGACCCACCGCGCAGCTGCTAACAACAGGACAACAACAACTGACCAGTTCTGGATGTTTCCTGAGTACTTTGTTTTGCTGGCTTCTTCTTTCCTTTCAGAGTGAGGGGCAGGGTCGTCAGCCGCCCATCAGGAGGTGGAGCCAGCATTGTGGAAGGCAGGCACAGCCCTATTCAGGCCCAGGTGCTAACTCCTCCCACCACTCCAGTTGCAAATGCAGTCATTCAGCCTAGGGCTGACTCACCCAGCCTCCTGGCGAATCCCCAGCCCCTGTCCCTCTCAAACCAGACAGTCAATACACAAACAGGCCAAGGCACACAGAAGGGTCAGACAAGAGAACAGCAACTTTCTAAAAGTGCTGTTCTCAAACACAGGATTTAAAAACAACCTTTCCTAAAAGATGTGTTATTAAATTCTGAGTTCAGGTATACTAGATACTTATGTCCTATCTTGTTCCTATGGGAAGAAATGCTGTTGACCACTGTAGCCAGTATCCCCCATGTTAATCTATGGAGCAAGATAGCCTTACAGTAGTGAAAAACGAAAATGGCTGCCATTCACTACCAGAGCATGTCACCTGCACTAGTACATGCTCTACCTTTTACATACACTGCACCCTGCCCAGGGGGGTACCTTGGGCCTTCCATAGGGGTGGCTGATGTGCACAAAAAGGGAAGGGTGAGGCCTGGTCAGTGGGGACACTGACCAGGAGGACATGGCACTTCTAAACTGCACACAGGCACTGCAGTGTCAGGCCTGAGACATCATTTTGGGGCTACTCCTGTGGGTGGCACAACCAATGCTGCAGGCCCACTAGTAGCATTCGTCATCACCAGCCCTGGCACACCCAGTGCACTTTACTACGGACTTCATGGTGATACAAATATGCCAAACAGGTATATCCAATCAGAATAACAATTTACATAGGGAGCACTTACACTCTGGCACTGATCAGCAGTGGCAGAGTGTCCAAAGCATCTAAACCAGCAAAAACTAAATCCAGCACAGCATCAAAAATACAGGAGGTAGAGGCAAAAAGATAGGGGAACCCACGCCAAAGATGCCAGGTCTAACAGATACAAACTTGCATTTGTTGGACTACTTGGTTACCATCTGATCACACGACAGAACTCATATATTGCCTTTAGAATTCTGAAATTGGTCTTTTTTCAAAAATAATAAAACTCTGATAGGGCCTTGCTTAAGTCCCATTAGAATTTTTTGAAAAATAAAAATGTCACTACAAGCTAGGGTAGAGGGTTAGAACTATCAGGTTACAATGTCTAGGAAAAAACAGCTATTAGTGAAGATAATACAAACCTGTTGGAGGAACTCGACCTCACACCTTACTTGCCCTTGGACTTCAAGGAATTGAAGGCCCTATGCAAAGTAAAGAAAATAACTGTAGGTCTGCATCCAACCAAACAAAAGCTCCAGGAGCTTCTGGCTGAGTATGCAAAAGACCACCCCTCTGAGCAGGGTGACACCCAGCCAGTGGAAGAAAGAGTGGATGAGGACGAGAACACTGAGGATCCCCCCATCATTCCTAGGGAGGAGGGGGTCCCTGTACCCTTGACTCCCAGAGTCAGCCTCTGGGTGTCAGGGTCTGAGTTCCGGCAATCCGCGCCTGCCTAATATTGGACTACATGCCCCAGAAGTATTAGCGGCAGGTAGGCTGGAACTATAAAGTTCCATTAAACCCGGAGGTCGGGTTGTATCGGATTAGTGTTAGCCTCTGGCCAGTCAGCGGTGCAGAGTATATATAGGGGGTTGACCCACAAGTAGTCACTGAGACCTGGGTAATCTAAGTACTGAGAAGAAGGGGTCTCAGTGTGAGAGCAATGATTGTACTATTTATTAAAGAAAATTCATCAAACACCAACGAATGAATCCACATTGTTTTAATTCACAATGAGGAGAAGTATAGCAAATATACTAACACATCATTAGAGCATATAGTTGGTTGTACAGTGCCCAATTGGGGCAGGGAAGTGATTAAGTGAGGATAGTGTGGTACGGGATTGTGACAATAAAATCAACGTAGTATCAAAAAATGCATTCGTATTGTGATTATGATACAAAAAACAAACAAAGGACTGGTAGTTCAATATAATCTTATATACATGTCATCCTCAAATAATGCAACCAATGTCAAGTATGTATATGGAGTTGACAGAAAAAGGGAAAAGTTGTCGACGTTTCGACCCTCCAATTATCGCAGGGATTAGTCGAGCCCTTGCAGCGGGGTCTTCATCAGGACAAGGAACTGGGCAGGCAACCTAATGAATGTATATATAGAGGGATTGTTTAATTAATTACAAAAAGGTGTCCATTAAGGATAACACATTTAATTAAAGTGTTATAGCACACAGCAAAGAGCCTACCGTTATAGTTATTGCTCTATCTCTTCACGGCTTGCGTCATCTTAGGTAATATCATAGCTAGGGGGTAGAAGAGGTGAAGGGAAGAAGAATTAATTGATGTTGAATATTAAAGTCTATAGAGAAGTTAATCTAGACCAGAAGGGTCTGAACGCTACGAAATAATCGTGTAAATCCCTGAACTTACTGTAATGAGGGTGAAGTGAGCGGCAGAAGTAGAGGCCGGCCCTGGGGCGGCGGCCCTGTCAATATCTGAAACAAGACAATAATCTAACTTTAGAATATAGATTCGATCTCTAATGTGAGTGGTTGAGCATGTTAAACGCTTCAAAATAGAGGAGGGAGGGCGGGCTTACCAACGTCGTCCGGATGGGTCGGCGATGGTTCAAGGGTGTATGGTTCAACCAGCGGTGTGTCTGTTGACCTAGGAACCAACACGGTGAAAGGCCGGTTATTATTGAACGAGGAATTAAGCCAAAGCGGTTGCAAACAATTTTAGTAAAATTGCGGGACAGGAGAGCTTACCAAATGCCGACTGGATCGGGCTTCAATCTGCACTCGCGTCTATCGTAGCGAGGCAAACTTCCTGGTTGAGTAAGTAACCATGGAAGCAAGGGCACGTGATTCCGTCTACCGATATGGACATTGAAGAAAGACCTGCGTCGGAGTGACTGGCGTGATTAACGGGGATAATAGTACCCAGCACATTACCAGTTAGTAATGTTGAATTACTGTGCATCACTTAGTCAAATACAAAATGTTTCACCACCATAAATTTGTGGCGGGGCAGACTTAGTTGTTATAGGGGTAACCATGGAAGCAGCATCATGGACAATGAGGAAAGACTTACGTCAGCGTGAGGCATAAATAGCATTGTTATACGAGGATGAATTCCACAAAATTTGCGTGATAGCAATATTGAATTACTGGGAGTTGCTACATCTATTAAAATGTAAAACAACACCATCAAACATGCAACAAGTCAAGTCTGGGTCCCGGATTGCCAGAGAAGGTGCAACACCCATGAATATCATGAATTAGATAATTCGTACTGCAATAAAACCACATGTTTACACACTTCGTGCATCGTGTTGGGGCGTACCTCTCACATGAGGGTATAGGCCCGTTCAAATTCGACATAGTTGGAATGTTCGATAATCTGTGATATCAATGAGATAGTTCAGGTACTTGGAGGACTTCAAAGGAATTTAGTAAGCATCAATGTCGCATATTAACATAGACCAGGTGGAGTGTAACCATCAGTCTGATCGGGACATTAATGTGTGATGAAGTCACAGTTAGACGGCGTACCACTCACATGAGGGTATAGGCCAATTTGAATACGACACAGTTAACAATATCACTGAGTTATAAGGGTACATTTTAGGGTAATATCGCTAACTGGGAGAAAGAGCTGTCATATTCATTAAGACCATTCTGAATTGAATCAAAACGAAGCATCCATTTTATTTCTCGGATGTTCAAAATATTTGAAATGTTACCACCTCGTGGTCCCAAAGCTGACTTTTCTAGTATCACCCATCTGAGACTTTCAGGAGAATGGGCAGCAAGTTTGAAGTGGTCAACTAGTGGAGCACCCTGCACATCACATCTTATCCTACTCATGTGCTGGAGAATTCGCACTTTAGCCTTTTGTTGGGTTTGGCCAATGTAGATTAATCCGCATGGACATACAATTGCGTAGATAATGTTAGACGTATTGCAATTGCTGTGAAATTTGAGTTGGATTCTGTGTTGGAGGTGTACGAATTCTTTAGTTTGGATGGTTGTATCGCATGCCTTGCACTGGCCGCACCTGAAGTGGCCCACAACAGGTGGAAGATTCCATAATGAAGTGATCGTGGGGTCATCAGGGCCAGACAAAAAGGACCGCACCACATGGTCTTTCACACTCTTGGCTCTTTTAAATGCATGTAGTGGAGTACCTTTTTGGTTGAGATCATCGGATATCAATTGCCAATTCTGGTTAATGATACGTTTGATTTGATTACTTTTGGTGGAATACGTAGTTACACATACTACCCTGTCCTTGTTGTCAGCTTCCCTGTCTTTTGGAATGAGTAGTTCTTCTCTGGGGTAGAACCAGGCACGTTTCCTCGATTTCTTGACCAGTCTTCTCGGATATCCTCGTTCTTGAAGACGGTTGGCAAGATCCTCTGATTCCTGGAAGTAGTGGTCTTTGTTGGAGCAGTTCCTTCGGATCCGGAGAAACTGCCCAAATGGTAAATTATCCCGAAGGGCACGGGGATGATGGCTGCTGTATTGTAACAGCGAATTTCTCTCCGCCGGTTTGCGGTACAATGTGGTGAGTAAGATTTCAGATTCCTCGTAGATGGTAATATCTAAAAAGTTAATCTTCTTATTGTCTGATTGACTTGTGAATTTTAAATGTGGTGATTGATGATTTAACCACGTGAAGAACGCTGATAGATCGTCCGTGTTGCCATTCCAGATAATCAGGATGTCATCTATATATCGCACCCAGAGACTGAGTTGATCTCTGAATGGGTTCGAATTGTTCAGTACAGTGTCGTTTTCAAATGCCGCCATATCCGACAAATAAAATGGATGCTTCGTTTTGATTCAATTCAGAATGGTCTTAATGAATATGACAGCTCTTGCTCCCAGTTAGCGATATTACCCTAAAATGTACCCTTATAACTCAGTGATATTGTTAACTGTGTCATATTCAAATTGGCCTATTCCCTCATGTGAGTGGTACGCCGCCTAACTGTGACTTCATCACACATTAATGTCCCGATCAGACTGATGGTTACACTCCACCTGGTCTATGTTAATATGCGACATTGATGCTTACTAAATTCCTTTGAAGTCCTCCAAGTACCTGAACTATCTGATTGATATCACAGATTATCGAACATTCCAACTATGTCGAATTTGAACGGGCCTATACCCTCATGTGAGAGGTACGCCCCAACACGGTGCACGAAGTGTGTAAACATGTGGTTTTATTGCAGTACGAATTATCTAATTCATGATATTCATGGTTGTGGCACCTTCTCTGGCAATCCGGGACCCAGACTTGACTTGTTGCATGTTTGATGGTGTTGTTTTACATTTTAATAGATGTAGCAACTCCCAGTAATTCAATATTGCTATCACGCAAATTTTGTGGAATTCATCCTCGTATAACAATGCTAATTATGCCTCACGCTGACGTAAGTCTTTCCTCATTGTCCATGATGCTGCTTCCATGGTTACCCCTATAACAACTAAGTCTGCCCCGCCACAAATTTATGGTGGTGAAACATTTTGTATTTGACTAAGTGATGCACAGTAATTCAACATTACTAACTGGTAATGTGCTGGGTACTATTATCCCCGTTAATTACGCCAGTCACTCCGACGCAGGTCTTTCTTCAATGTCCATATCGGTAGACGGAATCATATGCCCTTGCTTCCATGGTTACTTACTCAACCAGGAAGTTTGCCTCGCTACGATAGACGCGAGTGCAGATTGAAGCCCGATCCAGTCGGCATTTGGTAAGCTCTCCTGTCCCGCAATTTTACTAAAATTGTTTGCAACCGCTTTGGCTTAATTCCTCGTTCAATAATAACCGGCCTTTCACCGTGTTGGTCCACTGCGCCTTTAACTAGGCCGGGTCACCCCCTTGCCTCCCACGCCTGCCGCTGACGCTGCCTGCCTACTGCTTGCTGCTGGACGACCCAGCCGCCACTGGGCCGCCCGGATCTCCCCCTGCCTCCCACGCTTGACGCCTGACCCAGGGACAGACCCGCCGCCGCCGGACGCCCAGAGGTTCCCGCCGCTGCCCCCCTGCAGCCCCACCCACCACCAGCCCATTGGCCGCCCCGCTCCCGCCACCCAGCTGACCCGCCCACCCGGCTCCTTACTTAAGGGGTCCTGCGGGGTCAGCCAGGCAGTGACCACTGCGCCTTTAACTAGGCCGGGTCACCCCCTTGCCTCCCACGCCTGCCGCTGATGCTGCCTGCCTACTGCTTGCTGCTGGACGACCCAGCCGCCGCTGGGCCGCCCGGATCTCCCCCTGCCTCCCACGCTTGATGCCTGACCCAGGGACAGACCTGCCGCCGCCGGACGCCCAGAGGTTCCCGCCGCTGCCCCGGTGGCCCCGCCCACCACCAGCCCATTGGCCGCCCCGCTCCCGCCACCCAGCTGACCCGCCCACCCGGCTCCTTACTTATGACGCCCCCTGAGCGACCGCGCAGCGGACGCGTGCAGCGGGAGCACCGATTGAGCGCCGAAGGTGCGCCAAAGGTAAGCCCGTCTACGCCCGTCTGCGCCTGGACCGCGCCCAGTGCCAGGACCCCTGGCCCCCACCGCCGGAAGCCGACCCGACGGACCTACGACGCCACCGAACTCAACGCACTCAACACCGGCCGAACCCCGGGCTGCTACCGAGCCACACCGAGACGCACCCACGGACCCTTCAGCTGCCACTCCTGCAAGTTCACCTGCAACCGGACCCACACCACACCAGCACCCACCAAGCCGACCACCAGCAACACCCACCTGAAGTGCATCCTGCTCAACACCCGCTCCATCCACAGACACGCCGTCGAGCTCTGGAACCTGCTCGACACCACAGACCCAGACGTCGCCTTCCTCACGGAAACCTGGATGAACGCCTCCTCAGCGCCCGACATCGCCATCGCCATCCCAGAGGGCTACAAGATCACCCGGAGAGACCGCGCCAACAAGACAGGAGGAGGCATCGCCATCATCCACAGAAACACCATCCGCATCACGACCAACACCGACGACACCCTCGCACCCGCCGAACACCTGCACTTCCAGATCCACGTCAACCCCAAGACCACCCTCAGAGGCACCCTCATCTACAGACCCCCAGGACCACGCACACAATTCAGCGAAGACATCGCCGACTTCATCAGCCCGCACGCCCTCCTCTCCGCTGACTACATCCTCCTCAGGGACCTCAACTTCCACATGGAGAACAACAACGACCGCAACACCACCACCCTGCTGGACAACCTCGCCAACCTCAGACTCAAGCAGCTGGTCAACACCCCCACCCACTACGCCGGACACACGCTCGACCCGGTCTTCTCTTCCAGCAAGGACATCGCCTTCAGCCACGCCACGGGACTCCACTGGACGGACCACAGCTGCGTACACTTCAGCTTCAGAAGGACCACGCGCCACCATCACCAGCAACAAGCTCCCCGCAGAAGCTGGAACAAAATCACTGCAGACCAGCTCGCTACTTCCCTGAGCAAGAACCCTCCCACCAGCACAACGAACCCCAGCCAAGCGGCCACCAACCTCACGAAATGGATCAGCGACAGCGCAGACGACCTCGCCCCGCTGAAGACCCCGCCGAACAGACCCGGCAGCAAGAAAGCCCCATGGTTTAACGACGAACTCAAGAGCTCCAAGAAGAACTGCAGAGCACTCGAGAAAACCTGGCGCAGAGACCCAACACCGGACAACATGACTGCGCTCAAGCTCGCCACCCGAAAACACCACCAGCTGATCCACGCCACCAAGAAAACCGCATTCAAGGAACGACTGGACAACAACGCACACAACAGCAAGGAACTCTTCAACATCGTGAAAGAGCTCTCCAACCCCAACGCCGGAAACAGCGACATCACCCCTTCGCAAGACCTCTGCAACTCCCTCGCCTCCTACTTCCACAACAAGATCGCGGACATACACAACAGCTTCAGCACTCAACCGACGCACGCCACGTCCGAACCACCGCCCCCCACCACCACCCTCCGTGCCTGGACCCCGATCAGCACCGAAGACACCATCCGCACGATGAACTCCATCCACTCCGGATCTCCGACAGACCCCTGCCCTCACCACGTCTTTAACAAGGCCGACGCTGTCATCGCACCCCACCTGCGGGACATCATCAACACCTCCTTCGACATCGCAACCTTCCCGGAGAGCTGGAAGCACGCCGAACTCAGCGCTCTACTCAAGAAACCATCAGCAGACCCAACCGACCTCAAGAACTACCGCCCCATCTCGCTGCCCCCGTTTCCGGCCAAAGTCATCGAGAAGACCGTCAACAAGCAACTGGCCGCCTTCCTCGAGACGAACGGTTCCCTCGACCTCTCGCAGTCTGGCTTCCGGGCCAACCACAACACCGAGACCGCCCTGATCGCAGCCACCGATGACATCCGAACCCTGCTCGACAACGGAGAAACAGCGGCCCTCATCCTCCTGGACCTCTCCGCGGCCTTCGACACTGTCTGCCACCGTACCCTAGTACAGCGCCTCAGCAACGTCGGAATCCAGGAGAAGGCACTGGAGTGGATCACCTGCTTCCTCGCCGGAAGGACACAGAGAGTCCGCCTCCCCCGTTCAGATCGGAAGCCACCGAAGTCATCTGCGGCGTCCCTCAAGGCTCCTCGCTCAGCCCAACACTCTTCAACGTCTACATGAGCCTCCTCGCAGCCATCGCACGCCAGCACAACCTGAACATCATCTCCTACGCCGACGACACCCAGCTGATCCTCTCCCTCACCAACGACCCCGCCACCGCCAGAGCCAACCTGCACGAAGGGATGACAGACGTAGCCAAATGGATGTCGAACAGCCGCCTGAAACTGAACTCAGACATGACGGAAGTCCTCATCCTGGGATCCTCACCCTCCGCCTGGGACGACTCCTGGTGGCCCCCCGCCCTGGGCAGTGCACCCAAACCAACAGACCACGCACGCAACCTGGGCTTCATCCTCGACTCCTCCCTCTCCATGACCAGACAAGTCAACGCCGTCTCCTCGTCATGCTTCAACATCCTGCGCATGCTACGTAAGATCTTCCGATGGATCCCCACCGAGACCAGGAAGACGGTCACCCAGGCCCTCGTCACCAGCCGTCTGGACTACGGCAACTCCCTCTACACTGGAACCACCGCCAAACTCCAGAAGAGACTCCAGCGGATCCAGAACACCTCAGCACGACTCATCCTTGACATCCCCCGCCGCAGCCACATCTCCGGACACCTGAGAGACCTGCACTGGCTCCCGGTCAACAAGAGAATCACCTTCCGACTCCTCACCCACGCACACAAAGCCCTACACAACCAAGGACCAGGATACCTCAACAGCCGCCTCAACTTCTACGCTCCCAAACGCCAGCTTCGATCGACCAGCCACGCCCTCGCCGCCGTCCCCCGCATCCGAAGAGCCACCACAGGAGGAAGGTCCTTCTCCTACCTGGCTGCCAAGACTTGGAACTCCCTTCCGACCCACCTCCGCCTGACCCAGGACCACCTCGCCTTCAGGAAGCAGCTCAAGACCTGGCTCTTCGAGCAGTAGCGGATCCCCCCCCCCAGCGCCTTGAGACCCTCCGGGTGAGTAGTGCGCTATATAAATGCTCTGATTGATTGATTGATAGGTCAACAGACACACCGCTGGTTGAACCATACACTCTTGAACCATCGCCGACCCATCCGGACGACGTTGGTAAGCCCGCCCTCCCTCCTCTATTTTGAAGCGTTTAACATGCTCAACCACTCACATTAGAGATCGAATCTATATTCTAAAGTTAGATTATTGTCTTGTTTCAGATATTGACAGGTCCGCCGCCCCAGGGTCGGCCTCTACTTCTGCCGCTCACTTCACCCTCATTACAGTAAGTTCAGGGATTTACACGATTATTTCGTAGCGTTCAGACCCTTCTGGTCTAGATTAACTTCTCTATAGACTTTAATCTTCAACATCAATTAATTCTTCTTCCCTTCACCTCTTCTACCCCCTAGCTATGATATTACCTAAGATGACGCAAGCCGTGAAGAGATAGAGCAATAACTATAACGGTATGCTTTTTGCTGTGTGCTATATCACTTTAATTAAATGTGTTATCCTTAATGGACACCTTTTTGTAATTAATTAAACAATCCCTCTATATATACATTCATTAGGTTGCCTGCCCAGTTCCTTGTCCTAATGAAGACCCCGCTGCAAGGGCATCAATGTGGATTCATTCGTTGGTGTTTGATGAATTTTCTTTAATAAATAGTACAATTATTGCTCTCACACTGAGACCCCTTCTTCTCAGCAGTCAGCGGTGCAGCTGCCCGTGTGATTGGGGAACCCGTGGTGCTTCGCTGAATTCCTCGCGAAGACACGGACATCTGTGGCTGGGACCCTATTGGGTCGGACTTTGTTTTTTCTGTTGTGTAGAGGCGTGTCGGCTGATGCACCTCGGGTCGCTGTGGTGCTTCGCTGAGTGTTCAGACGGGAAGACACAGCCCCCGCCTCAACCTCCGTTGCTGTGGGAGAAGAGTGTCTACTGGTACGCTTTGCCGTGTGGGATAACGTGAAGACACAGCCACCGTAGGTTTTCTGGAGCAGCGTGTCTGCAGGGACGCCGAAGAAACGCTGTGGTGCTTCGCTGGACATTAAGCGAAGACATAGATGCTGGCGATTGCTGTTATTCGGAGAGGCAGTCTCTCGTGGGGGGAGCACTTCAAACAAAGGAAGAGACTACTCGGTTACCGCTGAGGAGCCCAGTGTGCTGTTGACTCCGGGTGTGTTGGGGTAAGGCGAGCAGGCTCTCTTCTCCGAGGAGCCCCCACGTTTTCCTTTGTTTGTTATCTCATTTCTTTTCTGGGCTCTGGTGCAATAACTTGTGATACTGGCATTAGCTTCTGTGAGGTTAACAGAAGACGGGGAGTTAACGGTTGGTTGCAACTAAGACTTATTTCAGCGCTTCCTGACGGAATCCATAGCGTCTCACGGTGTGTGTCTCTGGTAGGTACCTAGCAGGGGTTATAGAGGAAGAAACACCCGTAAGGAGAGATGGGGGAGTAATGCTGTCCTTATGTACTTCTAGGAAACAACCAGGGGCGTACACCGGAGGAGAGCGTCAGGTGGCAGAGAGGTTCTTCCTGCAACTGCTCTTAGTAAGGTACGAGCACGATACTAACAGGTTATGCAGACAGGATTACGCCCCAGAGTATTTATAACGGGTTCTTCCTTTGTTTTCCAGGTTGACACCCCAAGGCCACACCATCCTGGCCTTTTACGTTTTCCCTCGCCAGACCACCTCTAAGCTTAGGGTGTCTAAGAGAACCAAGCTTGAGGAGGTCCAGAGGTGGACCATTTGAGCATCACACGGATCCCGAAGAGCTTTGTGGTTCCTGACAGAATCCGATACCCACGAAATACTGCTCTTCTTGGTCCGAGTGATTCCCAATCATGGCATCCTTGGATGACGTGCTGCAAGCATTGGTGCTGGTACAGCAAGAATTAGCGGATTCTAAAGCTGAGACCGCGGCATTGAGGGAAAGGGTGGATAGACAGGCGCGCAACCCTTTTGACGCCTCCTTGTCCAACCCGCATATACACGTCACGGTGCCCCCGCCAGTCCCTTTAGCCACACCAGAGAGGTATTCCGGGGATCCACACCGGATTCAGGCCTTCCTCTCGCAGATAGCATTGCACTTTTCGTGCAGACCAGCGTCCTTCCCTACTAACGTCTCTCGGGTCGCTTTTGCGATCTCGTATCTCACCGGGGATGCGGCCGATCGGGCAGTTCCGTTGGTTCAGAACGACGGCCCTCTGCTGTCTAACTGGGATGACTTTAGGAAGGAGTTTGAGAGGGTGTTCGACCGGCGAGCAACCACCTTTAGTGCAGACAAAGAGCTCTTGGAACTCAAACAGGGAAAGAGGGACCTGGTGACTTACATGACGGCGTTCAACCGCCTGGTGGCGGAGACCGCCTGGCCGTAGGAGAAGAGAATGTCCCTATACTACCAGGGGTTGTGTGATGAGATGAAGGACGTGTTGGTGCAAATCGATCCCCAACCCACCTCCTGCATCGATCTTATAAACCTCACACTAAGACTAGACCATCGAATGTCTGCTAGACACGGGGGAGGACGAAGAGGGGATAGGCCCTCCCCGGTAAAAGAACTGGACAACCGGTCTCAGGTTAGCTTTAAGGAGACAAGACCCGAGCCAATGGACATAGGGGCCGTTAGACCTCCCTTATCTAGGATGGAAAGGGAGAGCCGTCAGGTCCAGGGGTTGTGCCTTTACTGTGGTAAAAAAGGGCACTATGTCCGCGACTGCCCGGTGAAACCTAAGAGGAGGAATACCTATTTCCCGGGGAAAAAGGTGGCTGTGAGTGCGGTAGGCGACACCGAGGAAAAACTTCAATCCTCGGTTGAGAGGAAATGGGAGACACGGAAACCTGAGTGTCAGATTCCCTCTTTGGCCACAGAGGAGCATAAACGTTCGGAATCGCATATCGTGGTGGACATGCTATTGGCGGTTCGCCACACCAGTTATCCCGTCCGACCCATGATCGGTTCAGGAGCCACGGGGAATTTTATCGACCAGGGGTTAGTACAGCGGTTAGGGTTGACACAAGTGCGCAGCTGCGCAGCAAGAAACCCGAACCAGTGCTGGCAGTGGATGGCACTCATTTAAAGTCAGGCCCCATAATCGAACATACGGAGGCTTTGGAATTAACTTGTCCTGGGAACCCACATGATCACGTGGAGAACATAGTCCTCAATATCATTGAGGCTCCACAGTATGAAATCATACGGGGCATGCCGTGGCTGTGGCTACACAGTCCTTCCATGGATTGGCGACAAAAAAAATACGTTTCCAGTCCAGGGAATGTTCTGCAGCAGTGTATGAAAGAACACGGTTCCATAGCCTTGACTCTTGCCTTGGTTCATCGGGTGGCCACGGCGGCAGAGAAGGAGGTCACGTTACCTGAGGAGTATGCGGCATTCCAGGACGTGTTCAGCGAGGTCAAAGCGGAGTCACTCCCCCCACATCGTGAGTATGACTGCCGGATCGACCTGGTGGATGGTGCAGTCACACCCTCCTGTAGAGTCTATGCCCTTTCCGAACCGGAGAACAAACATCTGTGTGAGTATTTAGACCACTACAGCGCCTTAGGGTTCATACGACCATCTCGCTCCCCTGCGGCCTTTCCGCTTTTCTTTATGGCCAAAGCTAATGGGGAACTGAGAGCCTGTATAGACTATCGCATCTTGAATAAGAACACAGTAAGAAACCGGTACCCGCTCCCGCTCATCCCCGTGTTGCTGGACCAGGTGAGAGAGGCTACCATCTATACTCGCCTCGATCTACGAGGGGCATATCACTTGGTCCGCATAAGGTGGGGAGATGAGTGGAAGACGGCGTTAAAGACGCGATACGGCCTCTACGAATATCTAGTCATGCCATTCGGGCTGTGTAATGCCCCTGCGGCATTTCAGTACTTCCTTGAAGACATTCTGAAAGACTATTTGGATCGCATAGCGGTCGTGTAGAGAGATGATATCCTCATCTATTCTGCTTCCCCAGCTCAGCATGCTAAGCATGTATGTATGATCCTACAACGCTTGCAAGAAAACCACCTGTATTGCAAGCTAAGTAAGTGTGAGTTCAGCGTGCGACAGGTGGAGTTCCTGGGAGTGATCCTGAGTCCCCAGGGATTCAGCATGGCAGATAGGAAAGTGGTAGCGGTGCAGGAGTGGCCGCTCCCAAAAAACGTGAAAGAGGTACAACGATTCCTTGGCTTCGCTAACTTTTACCGGCGTTTTATCTCGCACTTTTCTCAGTTGGCTACTCCCATCACTAGGCTTCTGAGAAAAGGGGTTCCCTTTGTGTGGACTCCAGAAACAACCAAAGCGTTTGTGCAGCTCAAGGAGGCGTTTTGTTCAGCACCGATATTGCGACATCCTCAGGTCGATGTACCTTTTATCGTTGAGGCAGACGCGTCAGATCAGGCCATCGGCGCGGTTCTGTCACAAAGGGAACGGGAGACAGGCCAGTTGCATCCGTTGGCTTTCCTGTCCAAAAAGTTGAACCAGGCAGAGATTAATTATACCGTGGCAGAGAAGGAACTTCTGGCGATCAAGCGAGCCTTCCAGGAATGGAGGCATTACCTGTGGGGGGCTCAACATCCTGTCACGGTATACACGGACCATCGCAATCTGCAATGTATGAAAACCGCTCGACATTTAACACAGAGGCAGATGCGATGGACTTTGTTCTTTGCAGAATATAACTTTGTGATTACTTACCGTCCCGACATCGATAACAGGAAAGCAGACTCACTGTCTCGACAAAGCGAGGAAGAAGTAACGTGCACGGGGTCTCCTGAAGCCATTATACCCCCCGAAAGGGTTGTGTGTGGGGTCACGGTGGATGACTTTCTGCAACAGGTAAAGAACAATAGAAAGGAGCAGTCCTAAACCACTCCTTGATCACCCCATATAATCCCACCAGGCAACTCAGATCGATGCATGCTTTCCGAGTAAACACTCCCAGGTTCCAAAGAGCAAGGTGTGGCGGAAGGACTTTCTCTGTAAACTCGGCCAGACTTTGGAACTCTCTCCCCCTCTCCCTTCGCTCTGAGTCCAACCTTCTCGGATTTCGGAAAAAACTGAAGACTTTTTTATTTAGCAGATAAAAGCAGGCTCTTTCATCTATGTACCCACGCAAATCTACCAGCGCTAGGATGCCTGCGGGTAACTATCGCGCTTTATAAAAACTAGTATTTGCCGCAACATGAGATTCACCAGAAAGCGTTTAACTGGTGCCACAACGCAGTGCTAGCAGGACATCCCGGATACACAAAGACGCTATCTTCTTTGCAATGATCCTTCTGGTGGGAAAATATGGCCAAGGACGTAAAAACTTGGGTTTCACAATGTGACACTTGTGCTCGAGCCAAGGGAGAGTCCTGTAAAGCAAAGGGGCTTCTAATGCCGTTGCCCATGCCTTCCAGCCCGTGGCAGACCATCAGTCTTGATTTTGTGGTGGGGTTACCCATGGATCAAGGGTGTAACGCAATACTAGTAGTGGTGGACAGTTTAACTAAAGCCGGACATTTCCTACCGTGTAAAAACCTGCCGACTGCAGCCCAAACCGCTCAATTATTGTTGCAACAGGTGGTTCGGTTGCATGGCCTTCCCAAGGTTATAGTGTCCGACAGAGGACCGCAATTAGTTGCTCGGTTTTGGAAGGCCTGGTGTAAGGCGTTACAAGTGAAGGTGGCCCTATCCACAAGCTGCCATCCCCAAACAGACAGCCAGACCGAGAGGTTAAATCAGACTCTCAAGAAATACCTGAGATGTTATGCTAAGGAGGCCTCTGAATCCTGGGTTTCGCTGCTGTGGCTGGCAGAGCTCACGTACAATAACTCATGGCAGAGTTCCATCAAGGAAACCCCTTTTAGGGCGAACACCGGGTATCACGCCAACACGTTGCCCTTGACAATACCTCGGGAAGTGCTGAACCATCCAACAGTGCATGCTCAAGTCAAGGACTTGCTGAGGGTACACAAACGGATAAAGGCGGAGTTGGTGCGGTCTAAACTCACCTATAAGAAGTGGGCCGATCTCCATCAGCAGGCTGGACCTCAATACCAAGCAGGGGATCGGGTGTGGTTGTCCACCAAGAACATCAGGTTCAGATATCGCAGCATGTTTCATCCTCGCTTCATTGGCCCGTATGTCATCATCCGCCGTGTGAATCCGGTGGCGTATCGGTTGAAGTTGCCTGCTCCCTGCGGGTTCATCCGGTATTCCATTGTAGCCTACTGAAGCCGGTCTGTGGTCGCCGTCGTGTGGCGGTTCCTCCTGTTATGCGAGATGGTCAGCTGGAGTTTGAGGTGCGCAGGATCCTGGATTCCCAGTATCGCCAGGACCGACTTTGGTACCTTGTTTCCTGGAAGGGATACACCTTGGAGGATGATTCCTGGGAACTGAGTTCGGGGGTGCATGGTCCGAGAGCGGTATGTTCCTTCCATGATCGCTACCCTGTCAAACCCGGATCTAGGAGGCGCCTGGGAGGGGGACGTACTGTCAGGGTCTGAGATCCGGCAATCCGCGCCTGCCTAATATTGGACTACATGCCCCAGAAGTATTAGCGGAAGGTAGGCGGTAACTATAAAGTTCCATTAAACCCGGAGGTCGGGTTGTATCGGATTAGTGTTAGCCTCTGGCCAGTCAGCGGTGCGGCTGCCCGTGTGATTGGGGAACCCGTGGTGCTTCGCTGAATTCCTCGCGAAGACACGGACATCTGTGGCTAGAACCCTATTGGGTCGGACTTTGTTTTTTCTGTTGTGTAGAGGCGTGTCGGCTGATGCGCCTCGGGGTCGCTGTGGTGCTTCGCTGAGTGTTCAGACGCGAAGACACAGCCCCCGCCTCAACCTCTGTTGCTGTGGGAGAAGAGTGTCTACTGGTACGCCAGGAGAAGCTGTGGTGCTTCGCCGTGTGGGATAACGCGAAGACACAGCCACCGTAGGATTCGCTGGTTTTCTGGAGCAGCGTGTCTGCAGGGACGCCGAAGAAGCGCTGTGGTGCTTCGCTGGACATTAAGCGAAGACACAGACGCTGGCGATTGCTGTTATTCGGAGAGGCAGTCTCTCGTGGGGGGAGCACTTCAAACAAAGGAAGAGACTGCTCGGTTATCGCTGAGGAGCCCAGTGTGCTGTTGACTCCGGGTGTGTTGGGGTAAGGCGAGCAGGCTCTCTTCTCTGAGGAGCCCCCACGTTTTCCTTTGTTTGTTATCTCATTTCTTTTCCGGGCTCTGGTGCAATAACTTGTGATACTGGCATTAGCTACTGTCCGGTTAACAGAAGAGGGGGAGTTAACGGTTGGTTGCAACTAAGACTTATTTCAGCGCTTCCTGACGGTATCCATAGCGTCTCACGGTGTGTGTCTCTGGTAGGTACCTAGCAGGGGTTATAGAGGAAGAAACACCCGTAAGGAGAGATGGGGGAGTAATGCTGCCCTTATGTACTTCTCGGAAACAACCAGGGGCGTGCACAGGAGGAGAGCGTCAGGTGGCAGAGAGGTTCTTCCCGCGACTGCTCTTAGTAAGGTACGAGCACGATACTAACAGGTTATACAGACAGGATTACGCCCCAGAGTATTTATAACGGGTTCTTCCTTTGTTTTCCAGGTTGACACCGCCAAGGCCACACCATCCTGGCCTTTTGCATTTTCCCTTCCCGGACCACCTCTAAGCTTAGGGTGTATAAGAGAACCAAGCTTGGGGAGGTCCGGAGGTGGACCATTTGAGCATCACACGGATCCCGAAGAGCTTTGTGGTTCCTGCCACTGGGAGCCTAGGAACCACACAGGTGGACTAGGCCCCAGGGAATACATTGGGGAAAGCCCCGGTGAAGAGGACAACTTCCTAGCAAAGTTGGCCAAGAGATTAGACCTAGAGACCAGACTCCTGGCTCTGGAAAAAGAAAGAAAAGAGATGGTCTTATCCCCCATCTCTTGTGTTAGCAATACCAATAACAAAGATAGAGAGCAATCTTATGATCCTAAAATCCCCAAAGGGATTGTCCCTAAATTTGAGGAAGGTGATGACATCACCAAGTGGTACATCACCAAGTGGTCTGCAGCCTTTGAGAGGGCTTGTGATATCAGACAAATAAAGAAACCTCTCTGGGGGGCACACCTCTGGGAACTGTTCTCTGGTAACTTCAGAGACAGACTTCTGACCCTCTCTGGGCCAGATGCAGTGCACTATGACCTCATGAAGAAAACTCTGATGGAGGGCTTTGGACTCACTACTGAGGAGTATAGAATTAGGTTCAGGGGGGCTCACACAATCCAGACCTAATCCTGGATAGATTTTGTAGACTACTCAGTAATGACACTGGATGGGTGGTTAACTAGACACAATGTGCATGTTTTTACTGGACCTTATAATTTGTTTATGAAGGAACACATTTTGAGTAATTGCAGAAATGAAAAGTTGCATCAGCATTTGGTAGACCTAGGTCTAATTTCTCCCCAATAATTGGAAAAGAAGGCAGACCACTGGGTCAAGACTAGGGTGACAAAGACAGCCACTGGGAGTGACCAAAAGAAAGTGGTCACAAAACCTCCCCAGGGGAAAGGTGGTGATAATCCCCAAGAAAAAAAGTCTTGCAGCTAGATTCATCAAGCTAAATTGCGCTCGCAAAGGGCCAGATTCTGAGAATCTGGCCCTTTGCGAGTGCAATTTTTGCATTTGGGATTCATCATCCCAAATGCAAAATTCGCTAATTAAGAATTCGCACATTTGCGAGGAAATGCATTTAAGGAATCTCTATTTGAGATTCCTTAAATGCAATTCATTAACCATTTTTACATTGCGAATTCGCAATTTTTGGTCACTATTTACCACAAAGTCTGACTTCGTGGTAAATAGCGAAAAAATAGAAAAAAGCACTTCAGTGCATTTTTCTCAATTGCATGTTACACACACACATGTCCTTTGGACATGTGTGTGCGCAACACCTGTGTAAATTTACATTTCAGGGGTGCTACAGGGTGTCCTTTGGACACCCTGGCACCCTTGAAATCGCAATCTTATTTGCAATTAGCTAATTGCTAATCGCAAATAAGGAATAACTCCCCATGCATTCCTATGGGCCTTTAGGCCCATAGGAATGCATGGGGAGTTATAACTTATTTGCGATTAGCAATTAGCTAATCGCAAATAAGGAATCAGTGGGAATCGCAATAAATATTGCGATTCCTACATGAATCCCGTTTTGCGAGTCTGTAATAGCGATTCCTTATGAATCGCTATTATAGACTCGCAAAACGGGTCTTTCATGAATCTAGCTGTGAGTCTTCCAAAGGGCCCCAAAAACCTGTGCAGGTGGGTGGGTCCCAAACTACTCCCTATGTGCCTCAGCCCTACAGGGGAAGAAACTTTGATCCTAACAAGGTATTTTGTAACAACTGTAAGAAGTTGGGACATTTAACTGTAGATAAGAACTGCCCCTATAACAAAGCCCCCAAGGCACCCACTCCAGCTACTCCAGGGACAGTAAATCTACAGATGGGATCAGAGGAGTGTCCAGAGCAAATCTGGGAATGCACTCAAGCTAGTGTAGTCCTCTTGGGGGATATGGAGTTTGCCAGTGTAGCTGGGTGGCCACCCAACTGTAAAAATTATTTACAATATCCCTCCATTAATGGAACTAAAGTAGAAGCCCCGAGGGATACAGGTGCCAATATCACTATGGTGAAGGAAATGCTGGTTTCCCCAGAGCAATACCTGATTGGGAAAACCTACCCAGTCACCAATGCTGGCAGCATTACCACCCAATGCCCTATGGCTATGGTGACATTGTATTGGGGTGAGGTTTCTGGCCTAAAACTAGTACTGGTCTCTCCACAACTACCAGCTGACTGTCTGCTTGGAAATGATCTGGAGACCTCAGCCTGGGCTGAGGTTGAGCAAGTAACCCATGCAGCCATGCTGGGTATGCCTAGACTGGTGTGTGTGCAAACCAGAGCACAGAGCAAAAAGCAGGGTGAACAAGTAGGTTTGGAGCCTGAATATATGGCCCAACCAACCAAGAGAAAAAACAAGAAGACTGGGGAACCAGCCTCTACACAGCAAACCTCTCAAGACCCCCCTCCTCAGGTAGAGGACTTGGAAACCCTGGAGGGAACTGAGCCCATGGATCTTAATCCTTACCAGGTTGGGCTCCTAGGCCCAGGGGGACCCACTAGGGAAGAGCTGTGCCAGGGCCAGCGAGAATGCCCTACTCTTGAGAGCCTGAGGCAGCAAGCTGTTTCAGAAGCCAAGGGAGATGTCAGTGGTATCACAACCAAAAAGAGACACTGTTCCAAGGGCAGGGTACATCACAACACCCTAGCGCTTTCAAAAAGGAAGAAAGACTGAAAGAAAAAGGGCGGAAGTCCTAGGTGAACGGACATAAAAATAATAAGGGGGAAAGCAAGTCTTGCCTCTTGTTGCCCTCGCACACCCCAAGGGGTGTCATGCTTCATCATCGGGCGTTGCTCCTTGTTGGGCCGGCGCTGCAATCCCCAACGGGTCCCCCGAAGGGTCACTTTATCGGAGTTCTTTTAACATATGCCGGATGGTGCATGTGGGTGGGGGGTTATGTCCTAATAAGGGTAACCAAGTGTGTGCAGAATGTTTCTAAAAGCTTGCAAGGGGTGACCTCAAAAGAAATATTGAAGAGGTAACACCCTTCACAAGATAAGAACCCATAGATGTTATGCACAGGACTGTGGCACACTATGTAGCATTAAGCATGGCTAATGCACATCCTCTGAACTCTGTTTTCTTTTCTGTCCTAGGTCTTGATCAGGAGCTGCGCATTGTCCCGCCCTGACATATACTATGGGTATTTATATTCATTTTTATCTTCACATGCACATCATCACATTTTTATTCCTGGTCCTGAAGAAACGCCAAGGACCATTACGGCAACAAAGGCGTCAAACATGTCGACCGTTTTATGCTATCTAGGTACATGGTGCCTTTTGGGATTACACCCTATCTATGGGTTCTTACCTTGTGAAGGGTGTTACCTCTTCAATATTTCTTTTGAGGTCACCCCTTGCAAGCTTTTAGAAACATTCTGCACACACTTGGTTACCCTTATTAGGACATAACACCCCCCCCCCCCCACACACCCACATGCACCATCCGGCATATCTTAAAAGAACTCCGACAAAGTGACCCTTCGGGGGACCCTTGGGGATTGCAGCGCTGGCCCAACGAGGAGCAACGCCCGATGATGAAGCATGACACCCCTTGGGGTGTGTGAGGGCAACAGGAGGCAATACTTGCTTTCCCCCTTATTATTTTTATGTCTGTTCACCTAGGACTTCCCCCCTTTTTCCTTCAGTCTTTCGTCCTTTTTGAAAGCGCTAGGGTGTTGTAATGCACCCTGCCCTTGGAACAGTGTCTCTTTTTGGTTGTGATGTTATAACTTGGAGCATAGACACTGGACCGTTAACTGGCTCTTAGGTCCCCCCTCTTTTTCTTTTTTGACAGAATAGTAGCACGGCGGCTCAGCTGAGGGATCTTTTTCTATCCCTTCTGTTTTCAATGTCCTTTCCTTTCACTCACGAAGCTCTAATATCCCGTTTATTAGGGAGATATTTGGTGAACACATACCAGGAACACCTGTTTGATGCACCATTGGTGGCAGTGTAAGTCCCCCCCCCACCGACAACAACCAACTCCTTTATTCTACTCCCGCTAGTAATACAGGACTGAGGTATCCATATAACCCGTACTTTTATCAGGTATTAGGAGCATACCTGGCAGATAACTTGCTACCAGTACTGGGCAAGCCCCTTTATACTATAGCCTGTCATTTGTGTCCCTTGGTAGGCTTATAGTAGAGATGCCCCTCTACCCTTCAATGCAGAGGTCCCTTACATTCTGATGCACCTAATTTGAGAGAGGTCCTTTTATACACTGACATACTCGATTCCGCTATTTACCGGGCAATCGAACACTGTCCCGCATCTGAGTGTATGCCATAGGTTGCTTACACAACTCGTCTCCTAAAGTTATGCCCATGCGTGGAGGAGTAGTTTAGTTCCCCTACCGTGCATGCGCTCTGTGGCCCTTTTGCACGCATGCGCTTCCTTACAGGAACTATGGGGCGCACAGGAAGGAGATACCGCCCAGGCACCAACACTTTTGACTGTATTTAGCCCTTTCTCCGCTGCTATTAGGGCATTATCGGCTGACGGTTGGAAGGGGTAGGTGCGAGATTTGCGGCACCTGAGATCTATTGTGAGTATACCTTGGGCATTGAGGACGAGGTAACGGAGCTTACTGCTCCAAGCATAACAAGTATATTTGTGTAACTGCTAGCACACGCAGACCCCTATTGTGTTTTTTCTACCAGCCTGGTATAGGTGCGGGCGTCCAACTAGCCTAGTCATGGGAGCCATTCTCCTTCTACGAGGAGGTAAGAATATTGAGAGAAAGGTTGGTTCTTACTTATAGAACGATGGAGTGTGACCTGTTGGGGATTATGGTTGTTCAGGGGTTGTTTATATGTGGTAACGCTGCACATTGTGGCTATGGGGTATTTCATTGTGTTTACCTTTTCGGGGGTCCCTGCGCACTGGCCCGCCCCTAGATGGTCCTGGGCCATCACAAGTGTCCTGAGCTTACCTAGGGGACTACTACTCTCCTACAGGTCTCGTGTTCTCTGTCCTTTCTTCTTTTTCAGTGGTATGTTGTGCACACGACTGTGGCACACTATGTAGCATTAAGCATGGCGAATGCACATCCTCTGAACTCTTTTCTGTCCTAGGTCTTGATCAGGAGCTGCGCATTGTCCCGCCCTGACATATACTATGGGTATTTATATTCATTTTTATCTTCACGTGCACATCATCACATTTTTAATCCTGGTCCTGAAGAAACGCCAATGACCGTTACGGCAACAAAGGCGTGAAACATGTCGATTGTTTTATGCTATCTAGGTACATGGTGCCTTTTGGGATTACACCCTATCTATGGGTTCTTACCTTGTGAAGGGTGTTACCTCTTCAGTATTTCTTTTGAGGTCACCCCTTGCAAGCTTTCAGAAACATTCTGCACACACTTGGGGTGTGTGAGGGCAACAGGAGGTAAGACTTGCTTTCCCCCTTATTATTTTTATGTCCGTTCGCCTAGGACTTCCCCCTTTTTCCTTCAGTCTTTCTTCCTTTTTGAAATCGCTAGGGTGTTGTGATGCACCCTGCACTTGGAACAGTGTCTCTTTTTGGTTGTGATGTTATAACTTGGAGCATAGACACTGGACCGTTAACTGGCTCTTAGGTCCCCCCTCCTTTTCTTTTTTGACAGATGTCAGTAGTACCCACAGAGCCTATTGGGAAGAGGGATTACTGTATGCTGAGGCAAGAGACCCCAAACCTGGAGCTACCAGGAGGGTGGTAGTGCCACAGAAGTACAGGGAATTCCTCCAATCTTTAGCTCATGACATCCCCCTACCTGGACACCTGGGGCAGACCAAGACTTGGAAGAGACTAGTTAGTCATTTCTACTGGCCCCAGATGAATAAAAAAGTAAAAGAGTTTGTGAGCTCTTGTGTTACCTGTCAGGCCAGTGGCAAGACAAGTGGCAAACCAAAGGCCTCCCTGATACCTCTACCAGTGGTGGGGGTACCCTTTGAAAGGGTAGGTGTGGACATTGTGGATTTCACTGGAGCTTCCCACAGCCTCAGGGAACAAATTCATTCTAGTGGTAGTGGATTATGCCACTAGTTACCCTGAGGCAATTCCCCTTAGGGTGACTACAGCTCCTGCAGTTGCTAAAGCCCTCCTGGGTGTCTTCACCTGGGTAGGGTTTCCTAAGGAGGTGGTTTCAGACAGGGGTACCAACTTCATGTCTGCTTACCTGAAACATATGTGGAAGGAGTGTGGGGTCCAGTACAAGTTCACAACCCCCTACCCCCCACAAACCAATGGTCTTTTTGAGAGGTTCAACAAGACATTGAAAGGTATGATTATGGGACTCCCTGAAAAACTCACAAGGAGATGGGATGTCCTGTTGCCATGCCTGCTTTTCGCTTATAGGGAAGTGCCTCAGATGGGAGTGGGGTTTTCACCCTTTGAGCTTCTGTTTGGCCACCCTGTGAGGGGACCACTTTGTCTTCTGAAAGAGGGTTGGGGGAGGCCTCTCCAAGAGCCCAAACAAGACATTGTGGACTATGTGCTTGGCCTAAGGTCCAGAATGGCTGAATACATGGATAAGGCATCCATAAATCTTGAGGCCAGCCAGGAGCTGCAGAAGCACTGGTTTGACCAAAAAGATTGAATTTTAACCTGGGCAACAGGTGTGGGGTTGGAACCAGTGGCACCAAGGGCTCTCCAAGACAGATGGAGTGGCCCTTACCCTATCCTGGAGAAAAAGAGTGAGGTCTCTTACTTAGTGGACGTGGGCACTAGCAGGACACACAAAAGGGTTATCCATGTGAACCGCCTCAAACTCTACAATGACAAGGGCTGACCTCACCATGCTGATGGTGACTGATGAGGAACAGGAAGCAGAGAGTGCGCCTCTTCCTGATCTCCTCTCTTCCAGCCCAAAATATGGGTCAGTGGATGGAGTAGTCTATTCAGACACCCTCACTCCCCAACAGCAGGCTGACTGCAAGCAAGTCTTACAACAGTTTGCTAGCCTCTTTTACTTGACCCCTGGTCTGACCAGCTGGTGTACCCATGATGTGGACACTGGTGACAGTAACCCCGTCAAAAACAACATCTATCGACAATCAGATCAAGTCAAGGAAAGCATCAAAGCTGAAGTCAGCAAGATGCTGGAACTAGGGGTGATTGAACCTTCTGAGAACCCCTGGGCTAGCCCAGTGGTGCTGGTCTCCAAGCCTCATCAACAGGGTGGAAAGAGAGAGATGAGGTTCTGTGTGGACTATAGAGGGCTCAACTGTGTCACCAAGACAGATGCTCACCCCATTCCAAGAGCAGATGAGTTGATAGACAAACTAGGGGTAGCCAACTTCCTAAGCACCTTTGACTTAACTGCAGGGTACTGGCAAATTGACATGGCCCCTGGAGCAAAAAGAAAACAGCATTCTCCACCCCTGATGGGCACTATCAGTTTACTGTAATGCCTTTTGGGTTAAAGAATGCCCCTGCCACCTTCCAGATGTTGGTGAACCAAGTCCTGACTGGGTTGGAATCCTTTAGTGCAGCCTATCTCGATGATATTGCTGTCTTCAGCTCCGCCTGGCAGGATCACCTGATCCACCTTGGGAAGGTTCTACAAGCCCTGCAATCTGCAGGACTGACTATCAAGGCATCCAAATGCCAGATAGGGCCGGGCACTGTGGTGTACTTGGGCCACCTTGTTGGTGGAGGCCTGGTCCAGCCCTTACAGCCCAAGATCCAGAGCATTCTGGACTGGGCAGCTCCAACCACCCAGACCCAAGTCAGGGCATTCCTTGACTTGACTGGGTACTACAGAAAGTTTGTGAAGGGATATGGGTCCATTGTGAACCCCCTCACAGAACTCACCTCCAATAAAATGCCCAAGAATGTGAACTGGACTGTTAGCTGCCAAAAGGCTTTTGACACCCTGAAAGAAGCAATGTGCTCAGCACCCATTCTAAAAGCACCAGACTACTCCAAGCAGTTTATAGTGCAGACTGATGCCTCAGAGCTGGGGATAGGAGCGGTCCTCTCCCAGGTCAATGAGGAAGGCCAAGACCAATCTGTTGCTTTTATAAGCAGGAGGCTACTCCCCTGAGAGCAGCGTTGGAGTGCCATTGAGAGGGAGGCCTTTGCTGTGGTTTGGTCCCGGAAGAAGTTGAGGCCCTACCTGTTTGGAACTCACTTCCTGGTTCAAACTGACCACAGACCTCTCAGATGGCTAATGCAGATGAAAGGGGAAAATCCAAAACTACTGAGATGGTCCATCTCCCTACAGGGAATGGACTTTGAAGAGGAACAACGACCAGGGACTGCCCATGCCAATGCAGATGGACTTTCCAGGTTCTTCCACTTAGACAATGTAGAATCCCTAGGGCAAGATTAGTCTCATCACCTTTCGCGGGGGGGGGGGTTGTGTGAGAAAGTGACAACTTTCTTGCATGGTATGCCCCCAATGTTTTCTGAACTGCTGATGTGCATTGACTGAGCGTGCCCTGGACTCCTGCAAACCAGGTACCTAGGGCCTGTGTTACTTCCCTAAAAACTGTGTTGAAACAAAGCCCTATTGGCATCTCTGCCCAACTACCAGCACCTAGTAAATGGTACCCTAGGTACCCAGGGCATGGTGACCAGAGAAGACCCCTAAGGACTGCAGCACTTATTGTGCCACCCTTAGGGGCCCTGCACCTTGGTACCCATACACTGCCTTTGCAGGGTGAGTGCCTAGGTACAGAACTAAACAAAGAGTTGACATGGCACACATCCCTGTGTGCCATGCCCACAGACCCACTGCCCTGGCATACATCAGTCACCCCTCTAGCTGGGTGCCCTATGCCAGTGGTGTGGGCACAGGTGCATGAGCCCTGTGCCCCTACAGTACCCAGGGCCATTCCTGGGCACTGTAAGTGCAGTGATGCCATTAAGAGTATATGGTGCTGGGAGGTTGTCATTGCGAACTCTACAGCATCATAATGGCTACACTGAAGACTGACACGTTTGGTACCAAACTTATCAGCACATTAAACCCACACTGATGCCAGTGTGCGATTTAATGTAAAATGCACCAGAGGGCATCTTAGAGATGCCCCCCTGAAAACCTAACCTACAATTCATGTCTGGCTGAGTGGCTGCAGAGTCTGCTACACAGCAGACATGTTGCTGGACCCCTGGGTAGGAGAACCCCGCTCTCCTGGGCCTTCAACAATGCACATCCTGGGCGAGGTGCTAGGTCTCCTCCCCCAGGATGGGTAGGAGGGGGAAGCTTCAAAGGCATACCACCTCTGTGAGCTTCTCCAGGCCATTTGCTGTACCCAGCAAACAGCCCCCAACCGTCCTGACCCCCGCTCTGGCGGGAAGACTGGCGGGAAAAACTACGTCAGGAAGGGGGGTGTGCCAGCCTGTGCCAACCCCACCCCTCAGGTGGGGGAGGCAAAGTAAAGCACCACCTCGGGTACCGGCCATCTTGTAGATGGGGAGCCCTGCCCAATCCCACAGGAGAGGAGCAGGCTAGGGGGTGTACTCACCCCAGGACAGGGACCCATTGGTCCCTGTCCTTGCCCTACCTGTAACGCCCCTAAATTTAGTATTTAGTGGCTCCCTGAACCTTCCTTCCTCAGATCCCGATATGAAAAAGAAATAAGAAGATCAAGAAGAAGAAGACCCACCGCGCAGCTGCTAACAACAGGACAACAACAACTGACTTGGCCCCAGCCCTACCGGCCTGTTGATCCTGGAACCTGCTCCTGCCTAATCCCGGCGGCCTCCACTGACAGCAACCTTGGGACACCCAGAGGGCCTGCCTGCCTTGACCCTCTCGAAGATTGGGACTCTCATCAGCAGATTCTCTGCTGCAACCACCCACCTGGTGCTCACCAGGAAGCTCCGGACCAGCCCACTCTGCACAAGCCGAGCCCGGGCCGGGCCAACCCGAACCAAGACCACGAGGACGTCCCCCCGGCGACTGGGACCCGAAGTCTAGTGCCCTAAGGCCCTCCTCAACGAACCGGTTGACGCCTGCAGACTCAGAACCAGGGTTCACCCCAACCGCGACCAGCCGAGGATAAGCTTTTCCGACTCCCTAATACACCCCTGCACCCGGCGCCCCGGGGCCCCCTGTGCCTACTTGTGGGCTACCTACCTGTGCTCCAGGGTCCCAACTTACCTCTCGAAGTGCTGGTCGCCCATGGAGAGTCTCCGTCCCCAAGCCTGCAGCCTTTGTTCCCTCTTCAAGATTCTCTTTGGATAACATTGAGCGCCCAAAGGCTTAAAAGCACCCTGCACCCAGCCGCCCGAGTGCTGCTGGCTGTGACCCCTTTGTTCTATCCTACTTCCCCTCTTGCCCTGAGCAAGTGACCGGGAGCCCAGCTCCCAGAGCTGTGTGGCCTGCTAGCCGGCAGCCACCAACCGAAGGCCCCCTTTCCCTCATTGGATATCATTGGGCCTACCTACATCGGCACCCGGCTGCCCCTGTGCCGCTGGGACTGAACTAACTGTACTCACCTGACCCTGAGGGACCCATGAGTCTATACCCAGAACCTTAACTTCACCAACCAAGTACTCACCTGGAAACCGGTAACTCACTTACCTGCCATTGGATAACATTGACCCATTTTGACTCGAAAATTTTCTGTGTGAAGTTTTAAAAACTGAAAATATTCCTACAAAATCAGCCAAAGTCCGAAATCCAAAGTACTCAACTGTGATCAGGGGAGAAGCCAGTACTGTACCTTTAAGCCCAGTACTGAACCGCAAAAGTAATCCCTCGCGGGTTTACTAGTAATCTGTATTTTCTCCATAGGAACCCATTGTCTGCTTTTCTATGAAATTTCTTTGAAGTGTCAACTTTTGAAAACTGCAAATATTCTTCAAAAATCGTACGAAATACTGAAACGCAATTACCTACCTGGTTTGAGTTAAGCCCCCAGTCCTAGCCCTAGGAGAACAGTGCTGTGTTACAAAGTAACGCGATCATACTTCACCTGCAACCTGAATTTCTTCCCTTTGAATAACATTGTCAGATTTACATGAAAAGTTTCCAAGTGTGAAAATTTAAAACAGCTTTATATTCATGAAAATTCATCACAGTAACTAAAACGTTTTTACTAATCTGGTTTCAGCTTAGACCCCAGGACTGAATCTAAGATCTGGTCCTGGAACTACCAAAGTAATCCATAAAGTAATCAACTGTACTTATCTGTGAAAAACCCATTGAGCTCAATGCTAGAGTGTGTTTCAGAACTGTGTTGCTTACTACCTATCCTGTAATTATTGTGTGCACAAACGTTATTGCTCCTTTGCAAAGTATTTACATGAGAGTACCCATAACTTGAAAAGTATATTTTTATAACTGTTGGTTGTAAAAATAAAACAACTATATCTGAGGATATAACAACAATTGGCCTGGAGTTCAGTTCTTGAGTGTGTGAAACCTTTTGCTGACTGTGTACAACAAATGCTTTACACTGTCCTCTGGTACTGCCTTACTGCTCGACCAAGCTACCACTTTGGAGAGTAAGGTCAGTTCTGACTTTAACCCCTGTTATACCTCTGGGGTTGGTGGACTCTGTACATACTGTACTTTATTCTAGTCCAGTATATACAGAGCCACTTTCTCACATTGGTGGATCAGCGGTGGGATACAAACTTGCATTTGTTGGACTACTTGGTTACCATCTGATCACACGACAGAACTCATAAATTGCCTTTAGAATTCAGAAATTGGTCTTTTTCCAAAAATAATAAAACTCTGATAGGGCCTTGCTTAAGTCCCATTAGAATTTTTTGAAAAATAAAAAAGTCAATACAAGCTAGGGTAGAGGGTTAGAACTATCAGGTTAGAATGTCTAGGAAAAAAAACAGCTATTAGTGAAGATAATACAAACCTGTTAGAGGAACTCGACCTCACACCTTACCTGCACTTGGACTTCAAGGAATTGAAGGCCCTATGCAAAGTAAAGAAAATAACTGTAGGTCTGCATCCAACCAAACAAAAGCTCCAGGAGCTTATGGCTGAGTATGCAAAAGACCACCCCTCTGAGCAGGGTGACACCCAGCCAGAGGAAGAAAGAGTAGATGAGGACGAGAACACTGAGGATTCCCCCATCATTCCTAGGGAGGAGGGGGTCCCTGTACCCTTGACTCCAAGAGTCAGCCTCTGGGAGCCTAGGAACCACACAGGTGGACTAGGCCCCAGGGAATACATTGGGGAAAGCCCCAGTGAAGAGGACAACTTCCTAGCAAAGTTAGCCAAGAGATTAGACCTAGAGACCAGACTCCTGGCTCTAGAAAAAGAAAGAAAAGAGATGGTCTTATCCCCCATCTCTGGTGGCAGCAATACCATTAACAAGGATAGAGAGCAATCTTATGATCCTACAATCCCCAAAGGGATTGTCCCTAAATTTGAGGAAGGTGATGACATCACCAAGTGGTACATCACCAAGTGGTTCGCAACCTTTGAGAGGGCTTGTGATATCAGACAACTAAAGAAACCTTTCTGGGGGGCACACCTCTGGGAACTGTTCTCTGGCAATTGCAGAGACAGACTTCTGACCCTCTCTGGGTCAGATGCAGTGTACTATGACCTCATGAAGAAAACTCTGATGGAGGGCTTTGGACTCACTGCCGAGGAGTATAGAATTAGGTTCAGGGGGGCTCACAAAACCCAGACCCAATCCTGGATAGATTTTGTAGACTACTCAGTAATGACACTGGATGGTTGGTTAACTGGACACAATGTGCATGAATTTACTGGACTTTATAATTTGTTTATGAAGGAACACATTTTGAGTAATTGCACAAATGAAAAGTTGCATCAGCATTTGGTGGACCTAGGTCTAATTTCTCCCCAATAATTGGGTAAGAAGGCAGACCACTGGGTCAAGACTAGGGTGACTAGGACAACCACCGGGAGTGATCAAAAGAAAGTGGTCACAAAACCTCCCCAGGGGAAAGGTGGTGATAATCCCCAAGATAAAAAGTCTGAGTCTTCCAAAGGGCCCCAAAAACCTGTGCAGGTGGGTGGGTCCCAAACTACTCCTTATGTGCCTCAGCCCTACAGGGGAAGAAACTTTGATCCTAACAAGGCCTATTGTAAGAACTGTAAGAAGTTGGGACATTTAACTGTAGATAAGAACTGCCCCTACAACAAAGCCCCTAAGGCAACCATTCCAGCTACTCCAGGGACAGTAAATCTACAGATGGGATCAGAGGAGTTTCCAGAGCAAATCTGGGAATGCACTCAAGCTAGTCTAGTCCTCTTGGGCGATATGGAGTTTGCCAGTGTAGCTGGGTAGCCACCCAACTGTGAAAAGTATTTACAATATCCCTCCATTAATGGAACTAAAGTAGAAGCCCCGAGGGATACAGGTGCCAACATCACTATGGTGAAGGAAATGCTGGTTTCCCCAGAGCAATACCTGATTGGGAAAACCTACCCAGTCATCAATGCTGACAGCATTACCACCCAATGCCCTATGGCTATGGTGACATTGTATTGGGGGGAGGTTTCTGGCCTACAACTAGTACTGGTCTCTCCACAACTACCAGCTGACTGTCTGCTTGGAAATGATCTGGAGACCTCAGCCTGGGCTGAGGTTGAGCAAGTAACCCATGCAGCCATGCTGGGTATCCCTAGACTGGTGTGTGTGCAAACCAGAGCACAGAGCAAAAAGCAGGGTGAACAAGTAGGTTTGGAGCCTGTAAATATGGCCCAACCAACCAAGAGAAAAAACAAGAAGACTGGGGAACCAGCTTCTACACAGCAAACCTCTCAAGACCCCCCTCCTCAGGTAGCGGACTTGGAAATCCTGGAGGGAACTGAGCCCATGGATCATAAGCCTTACCAAGTTGGGCTCCTAGGCCCAGGGGGACCCACTAGGGAAGAGCTGTGCCAGGGCCAGCGAGAATGCCCTACTCTTGAGAGCCTGAGGCAGCAAGCTGTTTCAGAAGCCAAGGGAGATGTCAGCGGTACCCACAGAGCCTATTGGGAAGAGGGATTACTGTATGCTGAGGCAAGAGACCCCACACCTGGAGCTACCTGGAGGGTGGTAGTGCCACAGAAGTACAGGGAATTCCTCCTAACTTTAGCTCATGACATCCCCCTAGCTGGACACCTGGGGCAGACCAAGACTTGGGAGAGACTAGTTAGTCACTTCTACTGGCCCCAGATGAATAAAAATGTAAAAGAGTTTGTGAGCTCTTGTGTTACCTGTCAGGCCAGTGGCAAGACAGGTGGCAAACCAAAGGCCCCCCTGATACCTCTACCAGTGGTGGGGGTACCCTTTGAAAGGGTAGGTGTGGACATTGTGGATTCCACTGGAGCCTCCAACAGCCTGAGGCAATCCCCCTTAGGGTGACTACAGCTCCTGCAGTTGCTAAAGCCCTCCTGGGTGTCTTCACCAGGGTAGGATTTCCTAAGGAGGTGGTTTCAGACAGGGGTACCAACTTCATGTCTGCTTACCTGAAACATATGTGGAAGGAGTATGGGGTCCAGTACAAGTTCACTACTCCCTACCACCCACAAACCAATGGTCTTGTTGAGAGGTTCAACAAGACATTGAAAGGTATGATTATGGGACTCCCTGAAATACTCAAAAAGAGATGGGATGTCCTGTTGCCATGCCTGCTTTTCGCTTATAGGGAAGTGCCTCAGATGGAGTGGGGTTTTCACCCTTTGAGCTTCTGTTTGGCCACCGTGTGAGGGGACCACTTTGTCTTGTGAAAGAGGGTTGTGGGAGGCCTCTCCAAGAGCCCAAACAAGACATTGTGGACTATGTGCTTGGCCTAAGGTCCAGAATGACTGAATACATGATTAAGGCATCCAAAAATCTTGAGGCCAGCCAGGAGCGGCAGAAGCACTGGTATGACCAAAAAGCTGCCATGGTTGAATTTCAACCTGGGCAACAGGTGTGGGGTTTGGAGCCAGTGGCACCAAGGTCTCTCCAAGACAGATGGAGTGGCCCTTACCCTATCCTGGAGAAAAAGAGTGAGGTCTCTTACTTAGTGGACCTGGGCACTAGCAGGACACACAAAAGGGTTATCCATGTGAACCTATAAAAACGAATAGAATGTCTGGGGGTCAGAAACTGCTACAATACTACTGTGTAAACATCAGACAGGGTGCTATGAGATGGACCAATATGTGAAAATACGTGAAATTATGTGTCATACTGTGGTAAATAAATAAATTATTACCAGATCTATTTTTGACTATAATCAATAAACAGGTAGCTCAATAAATAAGAGTCAAGATACGAGGTAGCTGAAGTTGACAGGCTTTAATCAAGCATAAAGAACAGGAACAGGACAGCCTGTACGGGAATAGGATGGCAGGGCCCGACAGCTGTCGGGCAGGATCTGGGAATTGGCTAGCAAACTTTAATATCCGTGCACAATATTTATAGTTAAACAAAATACATTGCATTCAATACAGTAGGCGTAGCAGTAGGCGGGGTTTGTAGCAGTCGCGAAAGATAAGGGCAACATGATGTAACAAGAAGGCGTGTACAGGGCGTATACATAGACATGTGGTACAACGTAACAGAATATGTCATAAATGGGGCGGAAACATGGAGGGGGCTACCTGAGCAGCTGGGACCTCTAACCTAGTGGTGTGCGCAAACTGACAATGACGTGTTACTAGGGAGAACTGGGGGGCTATGACTTCTGCGCTAGAAGAGGAGACTAAAGTCTGGAGTGTCAGAGCGACATGTACCCAGGCATATCTAGTATCTAGTGTTTAGAGTACATGTTGATAGAATCCAAAAGTTATCAGAGTAAAGGCTAACAGACATTAAGACTGGTGCATGCATAATTCTACATGTAGTGCGTGTGCGAGGAATATTCTATGAATATTAATACAGTATTTCTCTTACATGGAGACATAAAGGCTAGACCATGACGGAAACTATTGATGCGATTCAGTAGCTTAGGAATGCAGAGAAGGAGGGCTGGACTGATAACTAGAAACATAACATACTCTTGGCAGACTGGGAGGCAGAGCCAGGCCGAGCCGGGCACTGCGAGGCATGAAAGTAAGCTAAGGGTCAGGGATACAGGTGGGGGCTGTATCGCTCCTCGGAGAGGGTTCAGGAAACAGGAGCTGAATCTGAGTCCGGGCCCTTTTGAGGCCTAGAAACGGGGATAATTCAATGAATTAACGTGCACACTGTAAAACGTGGCAACGTAGCTTTACATAGGCCTGATATTCGTTGTATTCACGAGGACTGGAAACTGACATACTAGAGATGGACACAACTGTAATTGCGTCTTTAATTGATCAGAAGGGAATACATGCATATCAATCATGCACATATGACATAACAAAGGGGAACACGTAGGCACATATAACATGGCAAAATTTACTTTTCCACATTCCCTCCTTGTGCCCTACGTTTCCATCAGGAAACATCTATATTCATGATACCATCTATCATTTCATACAGCATCATTTGCTCGTCTCGAACTGTCTTGGAACGGGACTTAGGACTAGGAATACAAGAGGTAGCGCACATGCCGCAAATCGCAGGGCCACATTGTATACAGAGGCAGCAACTGAATATGATCATTACTGCAATACCTAGGAATGACAATACTTTCCATCCCCAGGCAGATATAATACTCCAGAGCCAACCGGACCATGTCCAGGTGCCTGGATTCTGGTGTAACTGATGGGCAATTTTATGAAGTCTGGTTATAGCTGAATAAACAGACGGCGCGTTATTAGGAATGAAAATGCAGCAACTAGATCCGATGACTCTACATGCTCCTCCTCTATCGGCCAGTATGACGTCAAGAACGAGACGATTTTGGAGCACGCCAAATCTCATAGCAGATTGCTCTTCGGTTAAGTTACCTAGAGCAGAAGTAGTCTCATTCACTACTGCTTCAAGGGTTCTGGTTAGTCTACGTATTAACTTACTATTCTGGATAGGTCCTATAAAGAAGAAGAAACCTTTATTGAAATCTGTATACTGTTCTAGAGCAGTTTCAGTTTGATCGACTATTGGGGACTCGATCTCCCTTCTATGTCTGACGTGTACTAGATGTGTGTTTCTGTGATAATCAGATGGGGCTAGAAAAACTGGGGGCAGTAGGAAGGCAATGTAACATGTTCCATCCCAATCGAGGGGCAGACGAACATATGCGGTCTGACCACAAACAAAATAAGAATGACGTGAAGCTTTGAAAATAGATTTCCCACTGTCACTATACTCGACAGTAGTAGTACAATCACTATGTCCTACATGTGCGGAACCATTATTTCTGACACATAATTCGCCTTTGACTGGTAGTACTGAAATAGCAGGTAAGTCTGGAGTAGTATCAGACTGAACATTCAGGACCATAAAATTCGAAGAATAATTACCTAAATTATAAACTTCATTTTCTAGATCTAACCCTGTTCTATGGGAGAGACCTTGCTTGTCTGGAAAACATGTTCTATTCAGAAGGGACATATCATTTGAAGATGACGTTAACGTGGACCATGCTCCACACGAACCATTATGTGAAAACGGATAAGGAAAGAGTGGCAGAACTCCCTTCGGTGTCTGGAAAGGGGGGAGTCGACCACACACCCAACAATTAGTGGCATTGCTGGTCTGATGTGAATAGTGTAACATTCTGATAAATGTATTATTTCTCATAGCAAGACGATAGGATAGCTCGTGAGGAGGCAGATCACTAAATGTGTGCTCTACTGTAGCATTAGAAAACTTATTTACATGAGAAACTGGAAAACATAAATGTAATGCATAACTTGTGCAGGTAACCATCAAACTTAAAAACAATAAGAAACTTAGAAAAACGATACATCGTATAGAGTTTTGACTAACTCTCTCACTATGGGGGTCTATCTCATACATGTCAGATACCTGTCTAACCGTTTCACCCGAGAGGGACTTAGACAATTAAACTGGCTGACTTATTTTACTAGACCGGAGCTTTAACTTATACTCCTGCTGCGGAGTTTTCTCTAACAGAGGAACTTTCAGTTCAGGATTCAGATCAGAGTCTGGTTTCAGGCAGTCTTTAGAAATGGAACAGTCCTTAGAAAATGTTTTGTCTGGTAGTCCATGAAACTTCTTTATATGGGACAGATGGACCCACCCCTTGCGGCCTTCCAACTTCACGGCCGTGCGGGTGGTCAGAAGGACAAGTCGTGGCTCCTTCCAACGAGGCTCCAGCGGACTTGAACGATCAAAGTTCCTTACAAGGACAAGGTCGCCTGGAATGACCTCATGCGGTTTCACTTCGGTATTGTCTGGGAATGCGGCGGCAACCTGTGAACGACAAGAGTGTAGGGCAGACATCAAGGAAGCTAGGTAATCTGTCAACATATTACTGGAAACATCTGTAATACTGCGGGGTCTAGGTGTACCCCACATGTTTGGGGGGCGGCCGAATACAACCTCATAAGGGGACAGACCTGATCTGGAATGTGCAACCATCCTCATGAAGAATAGAGCAACTGGCAGGGCAACTAGCCAGTCTACACCTTTCTCTTTACATGTCTTGGCAATACGGATTTTCAGGGTCTGATTATGTCTCTCTACTAGACCGGCTGCTTCAGGATGGCGCACACAATGGAACTTCCATTGGTACCCTAACAAAAGGGAAACATGTTTCATTAACTCGGATGAGAATGGCTGGCCGTTATCAGAATACACGACCCTAGGAAGTCCATAGCGGGGAAAGAATTCACGAACCAGCTGCTTGGCAGTGGTCGCTGCTGTGTAATCTGGAACTGGATATGCTTCTGTCCACCTGGACAAAGCGCATACAACTACAAGAACATACTTGAAACCTCGACATCGCTCCATCTGAATATAATCCATCTGGAGGACTTCAAAAGGGTGGTCAGGGGGTTGGAATCCACCTTGTTCCACCGGGACACTTTTACCTGGATTGAATTGGCAACATATCATACAGGTACAGACTTTCTGCTTGGCTGCAGCTCGCAAGTGTTTGTTGAACCAAAGGTTCTGTATACTGTCTAACATGGCTTTTTCTCCCAGATGTGCTGGACTATGTGCGGTATTGATAATGACTTGAACCATAGAGTCGGGGAGAAACCATGTGGCTTTTCCCTTCGTCACCCATCCCTGATCTGTCTGGACCCCTCCTTGTTCGGACCATTTCTTGATTTCTTCGGGAGTAGCATGTAACTGTATGTCTATGACATCTTGTGTAGGGTCCTTAACTGTCATACATGTAGTCGGATCTGGAGTAAATGTCTGGGTCTTGTTAACTGGAAGGTCTGGTGTCTGAGCTGTAAGCTTGGCTGTTCGATCTGCTAGATCGTTACCTTGGGAAATGATATCAGTAACTTTCGTATGTGCCTTGCACTTCATGATAGCGATAGCTGTCGGTAAATGTATTGCATCTAACAGAGCTTGAATGAGGAGACCATGCTGAATCTTGGTTCCATGAGAAGTCATGAAACCTCTCTCCTGCCAGAGTACTCCGAAGTCGTGTACAACTCCGAATGCGTAACGTGAATCTGTATATATGTTTACTTTCAGGTTCTTAGCACGTATGCAGGCTTGGGTCAGAGCAACTAGCTCTGCTGCTTGAGCAGACAGGGTGTCAATACGGTGTGTTTCAATAACTTCGGTGTCAGTAGTCACTGCATACGCGGCTACTAGTTCTCCTGTACTAGTTCTCATACATGAACCGTCCACATAAAGTGTCAGGTCGGGATTAGGTAATGCGATGTCTGTCAGGTCTTGTCTTGGCTTAGTCATAGTGTTAATAACTTCCACACAGTCATGTGTGGCAGGATTCGAAGTAACTGACGGTAACAGTGTAGCAGGATTTAGAACGTTGCAGCGTCTGATTTCTATGTGTGGCTGGAACAGTGTCAGTTCATAACCTGTTAAACGTGCAATGGTCAAGTGCTGAGTCTGTGTTCGGTTTAAAAGAACTTCCACGGAGTGTGGAACTTGTACTGTCAGAGAATGTCCTAATACTATGGAATCACTTTGTCTGATTGCTAGAGCTGTGGCTGCAACTGACTTGAGGCACGCAGGCAAAGCCTGGGCTACTGGATCTAATGTGCTAGAAAAATAAGCACAGGGCTTGTACTGTCCTGCTTGATCTTGTGTGAGAACAGATAATGCAGTACCATCACGTTCTGTGACAAAAAGTGTAAAAGACTTACTGTAGTTCGGTGTAGCTAGAACAGGTGCTTGGCATAAGGCTTTCTTTAATTCATTAAAACTAAGTGTATGTTCAGGTGTCCAAGGGAGAACAGTCGATACGGCTGCCTCCTGTGTCGTTAACTGTATCAGTGGCTTTGCTAGAAATGCATACTGAGGAATCCATTGTCTGCAGTAAGAAGTGAGGCCAATAAAAGCACGTACCTCCTTCTGTGTCTTGGGCTGTGGAAGACTCGCTATTAACTGGATACGGTCTGGTGTCAACTGCCTACCCCACTTGGACAGCAAGTGGCCTAAGTAGATCACTTGCTGGACACAGAATTGTAGCTTCGAAGGGGACACCTTGTGCCCCATCTCGGCCAGGAAATACAGAACTGTAAGTGACGCTCGCTCGCAGTCACGTTCAGAACGGGCTGTGATCAGTAGATCATCGACATACTGGAGCAGGGCAGTGTCAGTTGGCATGTGAATATTGTCTAGTTGTCTTTTAAGTGCTTGACTGTAAATACTAGGACTTTCTGTGAAACCTTGAGGAGCTCGTGTGAATTTATAGCTCCTTCCATTTAAACAAAAACCGAAAAGGTACTGGCTGTCTGGATGAATCGGGACACTGAAAAATGCATTCTTGAGGTCGATTACAGTGAAAAATGTAGCTTCAGAATCAATAGCTGTCAATAGAGAAGAAATATCTGGGACTACTGGATACTGGGGTATGATACATTTATTAAGCTCTCGAAGGTCAATCACTAATCGATATACTGGAGGTGCATTTGGATCAGTACGTTTCATGACTGGAATGATAGGAGAATTACATACATTGGAGTCAGTTTCTACAACCACTCCTTGAGCAATAAGCTCGTCAATAATTTTGGATAAGGCTGCTACAGCCTCAGGTGGCAATCTGTACTGTCTGATTCGTGGCAGGACTATACCTTGCTTGAGAGTCACACGATGGGGTGTGATTCGCATAAAACCTACATCAGTTGGACCTTGCGCCCATAAATGCTGTGGTACATTCATTAATCTTGGATCAAAATCACGTAATACATAGTGACCTTTAAAGTCACGCAAAAACAATCGTATTCCTTCTGGAGAGCAGCAAATTACTGCACCTAATTCTTTCAATGTTTTAATGCCTAACAAATTTTCTGGACATGACTTCGTAAGTAACAAATCAGTAGTTCGGGACAATGGACCAACTTCTAGAGTTACTGGCTTTGAAATCTCGTTAACAATAGGCTTTCCTGAAAATCCAAGGGAAACATTTCTAGAGCCTGAGAGCGGAGCCTCTGGAACCTCGTCATGACTGATAGTAGTCCTACTTGCCCCTGTATCAATCAAAAACTTTCTGTCTTTCCCTAATACTTGACTGTGTACGTAGGGACCCTCTTGATCTACAGGTATCTCGATGAGAGGCAAGCCTACCTCCCTCTCTAGGCTGTTTCATGAATACTGTTGATACTCTGGATACTCTGTCTGGGCATACTGGTACATCTGCTGTGTAACATGCTGTGTTGCAGCGATAGGCTGCGGTGCTGGAACTGTCTGTTGTGCATTCTGTGGTGACTGAGAAGTCTGTGAAACTTGTTCTTGTCTAGGCGGACGTGGTCTTTCTTTAGTCTTACCAGTAGCTATGTTATGTTTCAGAACTGCACACTCGTTTATAAAATGACCTGGCTGTTTACAATAATTGCATGTCCCTTTAACGGGAGCTGCAGGATGACTGGCTTGATTTGGAGCCCTCTTCTGACTGTCTTGTGGAACAGATTGTGCAACTAGTACTTTCATTTTCGTGTCTTTCATACGTCTCCTTTCGTGTTCTTGCTCTTCCCTGATTCTGTTCTGGTGATACTGGAGCATCTGGAGCATTTGTGACGGGGTACTAGCTTGCCAGGTACTTTCGACTTTCAAAACTCGATTTTTAACTTGTGGACTTGAATTCTCGACTAGTTTAGTAACAAAAAGATGAGGGTATGACTCGCTACTTGTCTTCAAACCACTGTTAATAATAAAACATTTTTCAAATCTAGAATAAAAATCACTAGTGTCTTCATCCTGTTTCTGTTTACAAGCTGAGATTGCATCCCAATCTTCCTTTTTCGTGGCTAGTAACCTTGGCAAAACTTGTATCAATAACTCGGGCAATTCTTTACATTTGTCCCCAAGACCGGTACCTGGTGCTCGTGAATTATCTTCAGCTTCTAGAGCTGTCCAATCAATCTTTTTCTCTCCCACCTCCCATTCTTTTTCCTTGAGTTTTTCATATACCCCTGCGGGCAACAGAACTTTTAGCATTTTAATGATATCTGGATACGTGTATTCTCCCATACGGAGCATGTCTTTTAATTCTCGATGGAACCCTGCTGGGTCTTTGTCGTGACAGGGAATTAATTTCTTCATCTCTAAGAGTTCCATCTTTGTGATAGGGGTGTAAACAAATACTCGTTGCATTTCACCACCCGGTGTCCTAACTGGATGTACTTCCCGTAACGGATGCTGTCTATCTATGTAAAATGGTTTACTTTCTGGAGGTGAGACGTGAACAAAATGCGGATTCAGAAACGTTCTATATTTGTGGCGCTGTTCTAGAATGACACTAATTAAATCGGTACCTAAACCTTTCCATCTATACTGGAGTAACTCGTTCAAAATATCATGTAACGGACCTGGATCAGAATGCTGACCCTCATACAGTGTAATGAGGTGCTGGATCATATACATACCCACCAGTCGCTGCTCGGCTGGGGGCAGTTTCAGAAACGTTTGTGCCACTATTTCATCTGGAAAAGTGGTAGAATCAGTAGCCCATCGGACTGCTGATCGGGCTAGTTCTTGTTCATGCATGGTACTAAGTTCACTATAACCGATACGTGACTTCAGAATGTGATCGGTAGCTTGAAATACTTGTTCAAGATTCCCTTGTTCTAGTGCTGGAAGATGAAAAACTTTCTTGTGTTCTAGGCGTGAATATCGGTCTAGAAGCCTAGATTTACCTACATACGCTATTCTGGCGGTATTCTCGTCTTCTACCTCTTCGGTAGGAGAGTCGTCTTCTTTCTCGCTTACTTGTGCTGCTATTCGTTTCTCGTGTAACCTTATTATTTCCTTACGAATTTTCTTGTACATACTCTCTATACTACTGAGTGTCTTGTGTCTTCCCTCGGCTATATGATCACTCCACTTTGTCAGGATTCTCATTTCGATCGGATCTTTAGTCGGACAATCTTGTTCCCTTATTAAACAATTGATTAGAAACTTTAATAGCATGAGCTGAGTCTCAGCTTTCCTTAGAGACATGATTTCGCCAATACTTTCTGGATCGTCTCCTGTACGGATGAAACGATATATTCTGTCTAGATCTTCTTTCATATTCGGTAGGGTGTCCAAATACTCGGTCACCCGTCTTACACGCAATGAATATATAACCATATTATCATCGCCTGGGACTGGATCATAACGGCATTCGGTGAGAGCTCGTCTGATATCTGCAACGGACTGATATTTGGGCGTACGCTGTAACGCACGTTCATGTAACTCGACTAATGTTACACGTTTGTGTGGCGGCGGGGTACCAGGAGGACCTCCCCCCGCGGCCCCTAAACTGGAATCGTCGACTGATACTCTTCGTGCTGGCAGAGTGACTGATGTAACGGGTACTTGTACTACGGGCTGGACCGGGGGTACCGTAACAGGTGCTGTAACAGGTGCCCCGGTGGCTGGAGGAACAGGAATTACATTATTTACAGGAGCTGGCGGAACAGGATTTGCATATTCTGGGACTGTGACGTCCAAGTAGGACGAAAGAAAAATATCAGCTGCGGTCGGTTTGTGACGTAGCTTAATCGGAACTAATGGCGGCGGAAAATTACATGGTGCTTCCGGGGTTGCTTTCGGCAAGCCCTCGGCAAGAAGAGGATACATACCCTTAATAAGAGCATTTCTCTGTCTGTCTGACTGTTCGGCTTTTACTCGTTCACCTATTTCGATTAATTCCCTTTCTTGGGCTCTTTCTGTGGATTCTCTACTTAATTCTGACTTTCTGATTTCTTTTTCGGTTCTTTTATGAGATTCTTTGCGCCATAACTCGATGGCATCTTTCTGGGACTGTCTGGCTTTCTTTTTCCATAATACTTCTTCTACTCGCATGATGCACTCGGCATCCCACGTACCTGATACGGGCCATCTATATTTTTCCTCTAATTCTTTGGTGTATTCCACCCATAAATCTAGATATAATATGGCACTTATGCCATGCTTTTGATACATAAAATGACCTGGACTGTCCCTAGGCGGGACAGGAACTGCTTCCTCGAGCAGACCTTTTCTGGTTTTTAACTGACGTAATTTCGTGAACAGAGGCATAACTCAGACTGGAATCTGGACACAATACAATACACGATAAACACAATAATAACTTAAGAAAACAAATCACTCATACCACGACATTGAAAACACATGAAATAACATTTTAGATACTGAAAACAGAACACATGAATTTCTCGAGAACAAAACTTACTAGAACAGAAACTTTACTAGAATGACTGGATGCACTGCTAAAACAGTACGAAACTTACCGGTCCCATAAAGAGACACGTCAGGACCCGCGTCCACCTAAGTGAACACTTCGTGTTGGATCTGTGTACCCAAACCCACGGACCAGAGACAAATTAATTGACCCTGTCTAGATACTACCCCAGCAACGGTACTCACCGGGCAGCAAGAACGGAAGGCCTCGGACTGGACTGGACTGCTACGACGACGGACGGACGAACTTCGGACTTCAGTTACAGGTGGGCCTCCGGATACCTCGGACCTTGGACTCTCGGCTTGGGCTCTGGTCGGGACTCGCCGCGTTCCTCCACCGCCTCATCTGGACGCTGGACCGCAACCTCCGTCTCCTCCGTGGGCCTGAAGGATACTTGAAGCAGAAATATCTGCACGTGCACGGTATGGTTCCGTCACGGCTGCAGAGGATCAGGGGGCCTGCGTGGCTTCTCCGGCGCGTGGGGAAAGGGCAAGTCCCTATTCGGGCGCCATTATGTGGTAAATAAATAAATTATTACCGGATCTATTTTTGACTATAATCAATAAACAGGTAGCTCAATAAATAAGAGTCAAGATACGAGGTAGCTGAAGTTGACAGGCTTTAATCAAGCATAAAGAACAGGAACAGGACAGCCTGTACGGGAATAGGATGGCAGGGCCCGACAGCTGTCGGGCAGGATCTGGGAATTGGCTAGCAAACTTTAATATCCGTGCACAATATTTATAGTTAAACAAAATACATTGCATTCAATACAGTAGGCGTAGCAGTAGGCGGGGTTTGTAGCAGTCGCGAAAGATAAGGGCAACATGATGTAACAAGAAGGCGTGTACAGGGCGTATACATAGACATGTGGTACAACGTAACAGAATATGTCATAAATGGGGCGGAAACATGGAGGGGGCTACCTGAGCAGCTGGGACCTCTAACCTAGTGGTGTGCGCAAACTGACAATGACGTGTTACTAGGGAGAACTGGGGGGCTATGACTTCTGCGCTAGAAGAGGAGACTAAAGTCTGGAGTGTCAGAGCGACATGTACCCAGGCATATCTAGTATCTAGTGTTTAGAGTACATGTTGATAGAATCCAAAAGTTATCAGAGTAAAGGCTAACAGACATTAAGACTGGTGCATGCATAATTCTACATGTAGTGCGTGTGCGAGGAATATTCTATGAATATTAATACAGTATTTCTCTTACATGGAGACATAAAGGCTAGACCATGACGGAAACTATTGATGCGATTCAGTAGCTTAGGAATGCTGAGAAGGAGGGCTGGACTGATAACGAGAAACATAACATACTCTTGGCAGACTGGGAGGCAGAGCCAGGCCGAGCCGGGCACTGCGAGGCATGAAAGTAAGCTAAGGGTCAGGGATACAGGTGGGGGCTGTATCGCTCCTCGGAGAGGGTTCAGGAAACAGGAGCTGAATCTGAGTCCGGGCCCTTTTGAGGCCTAGAAACGGGGATAATTCAATGAATTAACGTGCACACTGTAAAACGTGGCAACGTAGCTTTACATAGGCCTGATATTCGTTGTATTCACGAGGACTGGAAACTGACATACTAGAGATGGACACAACTGTAATTGCGTCTTTAATTGATCAGAAGGGAATACATGCATATCAATCATGCACATATGACATAACAAAGGGGAACACGTAGGCACATATAACATGGCAAAATGTACTTAATTAGTTTATTAAGTTCCCTCAATGCTCCTAATGTTAAAATGTGAAAAAACAAGCAGATTTAACATAATATCTGCAAGTCAGTGGGGTCAACATGTTTCAGCAATTGTGACTCTAAATATGTCACCGCTTTCTTCAGGACCTTGATGTTAATGGCTACTGCACAAAAATATAGGGGGCCCAGATCGTTCAGAGGGACGCGCGGTGTACCGACGGGAGGAGCGGTGCTCCTCGTACCTGAGCAACAGCCAGGTGGGGTGATGCTATTCCTCCTACCGATTAGTTACGGAGGAGAGGACTGAGCAATGTTGAAAAATATACAGATGATATTTTTCTATATTTTTGTGCAGATATTATGTTAAATCTGCTTGTTTTTTCACATTTTAACATTAGGAGCATTGAGGGAACTTAATAAACTTTGCAAATCCACTCAATCACTACCTAATTTTAGTTTGCACTTTTTCATCACAATTTATTTTTTGGCACTGTAATTCAGCTACCCGTATACAAATAACTTTCCGGTCCAACCATAAGCACAACTTTATATCCTGTTGAAGTTGTCTCACTGTTAATATCACACTTATAGACAGACTGTACTGGGTAAGGAGAGCCCAAATGATGTACAGGGCGGTACCGGGCGGGAGCTGATGGGCACTTTTTCCAAATCGTGGATATTTGAGTGCAGTATGACACATAATTTCACGTATTTTCACATATTGGTCCATCTCATAGCACCCTGTCTGATGTTTACACAGTAGTATTGTAGCAGTTTCTGACCCCCAGACATTCTATTAGTTTTTATAGTGTCATTAGGGCATGTGTCTGCTGGGTCGTTAATCTAGCCCTAGGACCCTTATCTAAAGTTGTTTTTTATTATCCATGTGAACCGCCTCAAGCTATACAATGACAGGGCTGACCTCACCATGCTGATGGTGACTGATGAGGAACAGGAAGCAGAGAGTGAGCCTCTCCCTGATCTCCTCTCTTCCAGCCCAAAAGATGGGTCAGTGGATGGAGTAGTGGAGAAGTGTGGCTCAATGGTTAGAGCGGCAGACCCTGATGCAGAGGTCTAGCCCGGGACCAGAGTTCAATTCCCCGCCTCGGCGGGTCTTGGGCTCAAAAATTCCACGGACCTGATAATTCTCGCCTCGGTGCCTATTCCAATCATGGAGTCCCACTCTGCAACTCTGGGCAATAGCTTGCTTAATCTCCACAACGGCCCCCACAATGCTAAGGATGCCTGGCCTCCAACTTGGGGGTGCTCAGGAGTGGACACCTCACAGGGAAAGCCAGGATGGGTTCCACAGCGGTATTCGTACAAGCGCCTTGAGACCCTTGCGGCTGAGTAGTGCGCTATACAAGTATCAACTTACATTTAGTAGTCTTTTCAGACACCCTCGCTCCCCAACAGCAGGCTGACTGCAAGCAAGTCTTACAACAGTTTGCAAGCCTCTTTTACTTGACCCCTGGTCTGACCAGCTGGTGTACCCATGATGTGGTCACTGGTGGCAGTAACCCTGTCAAAAACAAAATCTATCGACAATAAGACCAAGTCAAGGAAAGCATCAAAGCTGAAGTCAGCAAGATGCTGGAACTAGGGGTGATTGAACCTTCTGAGAACCCCTGTGCTAGCCCAGTGGCGCTGGTCCCCAAGCCTCATCAACAGGGTGGAAAGAGAGAGATGAGGTTCTGTGTGGACTATAGAGGGCTCAACTCTCTCACCAAGACAGATGCTCATCCCATTCCAAGAGCAGATGAGTTGATAGACACACTAGGGGCAACCAACTTCCTAAGCACCTTTGACTTAACTGCAGGCTACTGGCAAATTGGCATGGCCCCAGGAGCAAAAGAGAAAATAGCATTCTCCACCCCTGATGGGCACTATCAGTTTACTGTAATGCCTTTTGGGTTAAAGAATGCCCCTGCCACCTTCCAGATGTTGGTGAACCAAGTCCTGACTGGGTTGGAATCCTTTAGTGCAGCCTATCTCGATGATATTGCTGTCTTCAGCTCCACCTGGCAGGATCAACTGATCCACCTTGGGAAGGTTCTACAAGCCCGGCAATCTGCAGGACTGACTATCAAGGCATCCAAATGCCAGATGGGCAGGGCACTGTGGTGTACTTGGGCCACCTTGTAGGTGGAGACCAGGTCCAGCCCTTACAGCCCGAGATCCAGAGCATTCTGGACTGGGCAACTCCAACCACCCAGACCCAAGTCAGGGCATTCCTTGACTTGACTGGGTACTGCAGAAAGTTTGTGAAGGAATATGGGTCCATTGTGACCCCCCTCACAGAACTCACCTCCAATAAAATACCCAAGAAAGTGAACTGGACTGTTAGCTGCCAAAAGGCTATTGACACCCTGAAAGAAGCAATGTGCTCAGCACCCATTCTAAAAGCACCAGACTACTCCAAGCAGTTTATAGTGCAGACTGATGCCTCAGAGCTGGGGATAGGAGCGGTCCTCTCCCAGGTCAATGAGGAAGGCCAAGACCAACCTGTTGCTTTTATAAGCAGGAGGCTACTCCCCTGAGAGCAGCGTTAGAGTGCCATTGAGAGGGAGGTCTTTGCTGTGGTTTGGTCCCTGAAGAAGTTGAGGCCCTACCTGTTTGGAACTCACTTCCTGGTTCAAACTGACCACAGACCTCTCAGATGGCTAATGCAGATGAAAGAGGAAAATCCAAAACTACTGAGATGGTCCATCTCCCTAAGGGAATGGACTTTGAAGTGGAACACCGACCAGGGACTGCCCATGCCAATGCAGATGGACTTTCCAGGTTCTTCCACTTAGACAATAAAGAATCCCTAGGGCAAGATTAGACTCCTCACCTTTCGTTGGGGGGGGGGGGGTTGTTGTGTGAGAAAGTGCCATATTTCTTGCATTGGTATGCCCCCAATTTTTTCTGATCTGCTGATGTGCTTCGACTGAGTGTGCCCTGGACTCCTGCAAACCAGGTACCTAGGGCCTGTGTTACTTCCCTAAAAACTGTGTTGAAACAAAGCCCTATTGGCATCTCTGGCCAACTACCAGCACCTAGTAAATGGTACCCTAGGTACCCAGGGCATGGTGACCAGAGAAGACCCCTAAGGACTGCAGCACTTATTGTGCCACCCTTAGGGGCCCTGCACCTTGGTACCCAAACACTGCCTTTGCAGGGTGAGTGCCTAGGTACAGAACTAAACAAAGGGTCGACATGGCACACATCCCTGTGTGCCATGCCCACAGACCCACTGCCCTGGCATACATCAGTCACCCTTCTAGCTGGGTGCCCTATGCCAGTGGTGTGGGCACAGGTGCATGAGCCCTGTGCCCCTACAGTACCCAGGGCCATTCCTGGGCACTGTAAGTGCACTGATGCCATTAAGAGTATATGGTGCTGGGAGGTTGTCATTGCGAACTCCACAGCACCATAGTGGCTACACTGAAGACTGACAAGTTTGGTACCAAACTTATCAGCACATTAAACCCACACTGATGCCAGTGTGCGATTTAATGTAAAATGCACCAGAGGGCATCTTAGAGATGCCCCCCCTGAAAACATAACCTACAATCCATGTCTGGCTGAGTGGCTGCAGAGTTTGCTACACAGCAGACATGTTGCTGGACCCCTGGGTAGGAGAGCCCCGCTCTCCTGGGCCTGCAACAATGCACATCCTAAGTGAGGTGCTAGGTCTCCTCCCCCAGGATGGGTAGGGGGAAGCTTCAAACGCATACCACCTCTGTGAGCTTCTCCAGACCATTTGCTGTACCCAGCAAACAGCCCCCAACCGTCCTGACCCCCGCTCTGGCGGGAAGACTGGCGGGAAAAACTACGTCAGGAAGGGGGGTTTGCCAGCCTGTGCCAACCCCACCCCTCAGGTGGGGGAGGCGCGGTGAAGCACGACCTCGGGCCCCGGCCATCTTGTAGATGGGGAGCCCTGCCCTATCCCATAGGAGAGGAGCAGGCTAGGATGTGTACTCACCCCAGGACAGGGACCCATTAGTCCCTGTCCTTGCCCTACCTGTAACGCCCCTAAATTTAGTATTTAGTGGCTCCCTGAACCTTCCTTCCTCAGATCCCGATATCAAAAAGAAGAAAGAAGATCAAGAAGAAGAAGACCCACCGCGCAGCTGCTAACAACAGGACAACAACAACTGACTTGGCCCCAGCACTAACGGCCTGTTGATCCTGGAACCTGCTCTTGCCTAATCCCAGCGACCTCCACGGACAGCAACCTTGGGACACCCAGAGGACCTGCCTGCCTTGACCCTCTCGAAGATTGGTACTCCCATCAGCAGATTCTCTGCTGCAACAACCCACCTGGTGCTCACCAGGAAGCTCCAGACCAGCCCACTCTGCACCAGCCGGGCCCGGGCCGGGCCAACCCGAACCAAGACCACGAGGATGTCCCCCCGGCGACTGGGACCCGAAGTTCAGTGCCCAAAGACCCTCCTCGACGAACCGGTCAACGCCTGCAGACTCATAACCGGGGGCCAAACCACGACCAGCCATGGGTAAGCTTTTCCGACCCCCTAATACACCCCTGCACCCGGCGCCCCGTGGCCGCGTGTGCCTACCTCTGGGCTACCTACCTGTGCTCCAGCGTCCCAACTTACCTCTCGAAGTGCTGATCACCCATGGAGAGTCTCCGTCCCCAAGCCTGCAGCCTTTGTTCCCTCTTCAAGATCCTCTTTGGATAACATTGAGCGCCTGACGGCTCAAAAGCACCCTGCACCCAGCCGCCCGAGTGCTGCTGGCTGTGACCCCTTTGTCCTATCCTACTTCCCCTCTTGCCCTGAGCAAGGGACCAGGAGCCCAGCTCCCAGACCCGTGTGGCCTGCTAGCTGGCAGACACCAACCGAAGGCCCCCTTTCCATCATTGGATATCATTGGGCCTACCTACCTCTGCACCCGGTCGCCCCTGTGCCGCTGGGACTGAACTAACTGTACTCACCTGACCCTGGGGGACCACTGAGTCTATACCCAGAACCTTAACTTCACCAACCAAGTACTCACCTGGAAACCGGTAACTCACTTACCTGCCATTGGATAACATTCAGCCATTTTGACTCAAAAAATTTCTAAGTGTGAAGTTTTGAAAACTGAAAATATTCCTATAAAATCAGCTGAAGTCCGAAATCAAAAGTACTCACCTGTTATCAGGGGACAAGCCAGCACTGTACCGTTCAGTCCAATACTGAACCGTAAAAGTAATCCCTCGCGGGTTTACTAGTAATCTGTATTTTCTCCATAGGAACCCATTGTCTGCTTTTCTATGAAATTTCTTTTTAGTGTCAAGTTTTGAAAACTGCAAATATTCTTTAAAAATCATATGAAATACTGAAACTCAATTACCTACCTGGTTTGAGTTAAGCCCCCGTGCTGGCACTAGGAGACCAGTGCTGGGTTACAAAAGTAACGCGATCATACTTTGCCTGCAACCTGAATTTCTTCCCGTTGAATAACATTGTCAGATTTACATCGAAAAGTTTCTAAGTGTGAACTTTTAAAACAGCTTTATATTCATGAAAATTCATCACAGTAACTAAAACGTTTTTGCTAATCTGATTTCAGCTTAGACCCCAGGACTGAATCTAAGATCTGGTCCTGGAACTACCAAAGTAATCCATAAAGTAATCAACTGTACTTATCTGTGAAAAACCCATTGGGCTCAATGCTAGAGTGTGTTTCAGAACTGTGTTGCTTACTATCTATCCAGTAATTATTGTGTGCACAAACTTCATTGCTCCTTTGCAAAGTATTTACATGAGAGTACTCATAACTTGAAAAGTATATTTTTATAACTGTTGGTTCTAAAAATAAAAAAACTATATCTGAGGATATAACAACAATTGGACTGGAGTTCAGTTCTTGAGAGTGTGAAACCTTTTGCTGACTGAGTGTGTACAACAAATGCTTTACACTGTCCTCTGGTACTGCCTTACTGCTCGACCAAGCTACCACTTTGGAAAGTAAGGTCAGTTCTGACTTTAACCTTTGTTATACCTCTGTGGTTGGTGGACTCTATACATACTGTACGTCATTCTAGTCCAGTATATACAGAGCCACTTTCTCACAAACAAGGTGCATCATGAGGATAGAAATCCCCCATGAGCGTACTGTATTAAGCCTGCCATAAAAAGCACCAAACCCTCATTCTGCTCATCTGATCCCATCCCTCCCACTTTTATAAACAACAAGAAAATTCTCTATAAGTGTTGGATTTGGCCCTTTTTGCAGGGTCATCCCTGAGCTTTTTGCCTTCCTCCTCTATTTTTCTGACCTGTTGCTGGCTGTTTTATGACTCTGGGCACTTTACTACTGCTTATCAGTGCTAAAGTGCATATGCTCTCCCTATTGTAAATTGATGTATGGATGAGTGATTCCATGATTGGCTGATTTGGTTTACTTGTCAGACCCTAGTTCAGTGCACTGAGTGTGCCCAGGGCTTGTAAACCAAATGCTGTTAGTGGGCTTGCAGCACTGGTTGTGCCACCCACAGAAGCAGCCTGTAAAAGTGTGTCTCAGGTCTGCCATTGCAGAGCCTGTGTGCAGTCTGGTACTGCCATGTTGACTGGGCAAGTGCACCCACTTGCCAGTCCCTAAACCTTCCCTTTTCTTCATATCAGACACCCTTATGGTAGGCCCTAGGGCAGGGTGCATTGTAAGTATAAGGTAGGACAAGCCCTGTTGTGTGTGGCATGTCCTAATAGTGAATTACAGCCATTTTCGTGTTTCACTGTTGCAAGGCTACCTGTTCTCCATATGCCAGAATGGGAAGTTAGATTATTACATCTTATAATTCTAACTGACTCAGAGAACATGGTAGAAATTCAAGTTTAGTACGCCTGAACTCAGAATGATAAAATACATATTTTAGTGAAGTTGGTTTTAACATTCTGTGTTTGAAAATACCACTTTTAGAAAGTAGGTATTTTCTTGTCTAACTAGCCAAGCCTCCCTCTACTAGGTTGTGTATTCCTTGTCTGGAGTTTGAGTGACAGGGCTGGGGGATTCCAGGAGACAGGATGAGTCAGCCCAGTGGTGAACAGAGAGATCTGCATCTAGATGGCTGGGAGGAGTTGCACCTGGGACCTGAATAGGGCTGTGCCTGCCTTCCACAATGCCGGCTCCACCCCCTGTGGTGCGTCTGATGTCTATTTCCTGCACTGTGAAAGGAGAGGAGTTTTGACAACAAAGTGCTCCAGGGCTGTGCCTTCCCTCCACAATGCTGACTCCACCTCCTGTGGTGTGTCTGATGCCTCTGCCCTGCACTGTGAAAGAAGAGAAGGAGTCATGTCAACAGAGTGCTCCAGGGCTGTGCCTTTCCTCCACAATGCTGGCTCCACCTCCTGTGGGATGTCTGATGTTTCTGCCCTGCACTGTGAAAGGAAAGAAGGAGTCATGTAAACAGAGTGTCCCAGAACTGGTTTGGACTAGGCAAAGCCCCCTCTGCCCTCAGAGGACAAAGAATTTTGGGGTAAAAATATTAGGACCATGATCCCAAGAAATTAGATCACTTTTGGACAACAAGAAGAAACCTTTGCTGAGGAGAGGATCCTGAAGAAACTGAGGAGAGACTATCCCTAAGCTGAAGTGCTGCTTGGGGGATTGGTCTACAGTGGTTGCCTGACTGACAAAGAAAGGAGAGAGGAGTTTTGTGTGTACTTTCATCAACTTGTGTAAGTATCTCCAAGGGCTTGGAACAGAGCTTGCCTCCTACTGAAGTCTCAGGGACAACAGACTTCACCCATCAGCTCCTCAAGAGTTCTCCTGAAGTGCCTGCAGTTGTGTTGGACTTTTTAGGGACTTGTGTGTCGCAAGGAGCTGGTAGCACGACTCAAGATCGAGAAGCGTGTCGCAGAGCTGCCTCTTCACAACATGAAGTACCTCGCATCGCCGGAGGAGAGGATCGACGTCGCAGCAGATGCCGCCGCATCACCGGGAAGCTAGACCCAGGGGCAGTCTCTGATCATCGCGGGAGAAGAGGATCGACGTTGCAGCAGATGCCGCCGCATTACAGGGAAGCGTGTCGCATCAAGGAGAAAGCACCAACTTTATTTCTTTGCACCGGATCTTAGCCGCATTTCCATCGTTGCAACACTTTCGTTGCCCTGCGTGTCGCATCTTAAGGTACATAGACTTTCGCATTTTAAGAACTAAAGAGAACTAAGCTAAAACTACCATCTTAATTATAGTATTGTGAATTTCTGTTGGTTGTGGTCTTGTGATAAGTCTATATAAAGAATACTCGCAGCCGGTTGGTGGTGAATCTTTGTTCCCTGGCGTTTGGACGTCGACTGGAGACCCGACCTGCCTGCCTGAGCTTTGTTCTTTTTACCGGGCGGAGATTGACTGTGTTCTCTCGAGGGTGCGGGACTGAGAGTCCCAGTGCACAGTGCGCGAAGCCCATCAGGCGCACCTGTGACTCTTCCCGCCCCCAGCCTCCCCTGCAGCTCTTCTACGGCTCGCGGCCCCCGCTCCGCGGGAGCCGCTCGCAGCCGGTTGGTGGTGAATCTTTGTTCACTGGCGTTTGGACGTCGACTGGAAACCCGACCTGCCTGCCTGAACATTGTTCTTTTTACCGGGCGGAGATTGACTGTGTTCTCTCAAGGGTGCGGGACTGCGAGTCCCAGTGGACAGTGCGCGAAGCCCATCAGGCACACCTGTGACCCTTCCCGCCCGAGCCTCCCCGCAGCTCTTCTACGGCTCGCGGCCCCCGCTCCGCCGGAGCCGCTCGCAGCCGGTTGGTGGTGAATCTTTGTTCCCTGGCGTTTGGACGTCGACTGGAGACCCGACCTGCCTGCCTGAACTTTGTTCTTTTTACCGGGCGGAGATTGACTGTGTTCTCTCGAGGGTGCGGGACTGCGAGTCCCAGTGGACAGTGCGCGAAGCCCATCAGGCGCACCTGTGACTCTTCCCGCCCCCAGCCTCCCCGCAGCTCTTCTACAGCTCGCGGCCCCCGCTCCGCGGGCGCCGCTCGCAGCCGGTTGGTGGTGAATCTTTGTTCCCTGGCGTTTGGACGTCGACTGGAGACCCGACCTGCCTGCCTGAACTTTGTTCTTTTTACCGGGCGGAGATTGACAGTGTTCTCTCGAGGGTGCGGGACTGCGAGTCCCAGTGGACAGTGCGCGAAGCCCATCAGGCGCACCTGTGACTCTTCCCGCCCCCAGCCTCCCCGCAGCTCTTCTACAGCTCGCGGCCCCCGCTCCGCGGGCGCCGCTCGCAGCCGGTTGGTGGTGAATCTTTGTTCCCTGGCGTTTGGACGTCGACTGGAGACCCGACCTGCCTGCCTGAACTTTGTTCTTTTTACCGGGCGGAGATTGACAGTGTTCTCTCGAGGGTGCGGGACTGCGAATCCCAGTGGACAGTGCACAGTGCACGAAGCCCATCAGGCGCACCTGTGACTCTTCCCGCCCCCAACCTCCCCTATATAAAGCAACGCCCACTTCTGTGTAAGCGGAACGCGCACGGGACGGCGCCGGGCGAAGCCCGGGCAAAGGGCGGGCCGTCTGAGGCCGTCAGGAGCTGCAGGTGGCTAGCCTGGGCCCACTCCCTAACATCACCCGCAGACCATTTCTATATTGTTATGACTCTGATACATGGATCTGTTCCCCGTTTGGGATCTGCACTGTAAGTGTTAAAGGTTCAAACACACTTTCGTGCATCCTTATTTTGTGGTCCTCAGAGACCACGATTGTCTGTTCCAGTTGATTGTTGGTTAAAGAATGACTACGTGCTCACCTAATCCCTTACCTTCTACGGTAGGGGCCACAATACTAGGACCTTTAGATAAATATTTTGCCAGGGCTACCCGTGAGATATACAGAGAAATTGTCCCAGCTGAGAGACGTGCTGAGCGACGGTTATCCATCGATCTCTTTAAACATCCCCCAGACAAGCAGCTGTCTTTGGGTTCCTCGGCGTTAGCTCTTTCTCCAGCATGTGCAATAGATTCTGTGTTGAACGTTTGTCCCCCCTTGGTTCAGCCAATGGCGGTCGCTCTGAGGGTTAACTCTGACGGGTTGGAGCATATGGTGGACGTGCTCCCCCCCGTCGAAGTTGACGCCTTTGCTTTGCGGTCTAGTAACGCCCCTGCTCTTAAGCTTCCTTCCAATATTCCCCTGAGTCATGGGGAACCCCCTCCCTCATCAGTGTTTACTTCGCAGGTAGTAGTTAGAGCGGTCCACACTAAAAGGAAAAGAATTGTTTGCCCGCGCAAAGGTTGTCATCTTAAACCTTACAAGAAATTTAGGAAACTTGGCGCAAGGGTGGGTGCAAGTTGCCCTCGGGGGGACATGCGGGGTGTGCCATTCGGCGTGATGTCATCAACTCCACGTGCTGATCTGACCTCAGACTCTGCCGAGGTCACACCCCACGAGCCCCCCTTGATTGCCCAAATAGAGAAAATGATGAAATCCTTATTGATTCCAGTCTTAGAGAGAGTTAAAGGGTTGGTGGAGCGGTTGGACAGGTTCGAGCAAGTGACCCTGGACAACTTCTTCTCCACAAAATCTCTCATGAAAACACTTTGTAGAACTAGGGATGAGGATCCAGGGGGGGAATCTGATGCTGGGGTGACCATAGTTTCCCCACAGAATCCATCTAATGCAACTGGAACGGCCAAAGGGGCAGCAGCGGTAGATGCTCATGCTATACTTGCTGCAGCCTCCAATGGGGGCGGTCGGAACCCCGGGCTGGTCACAAAAAACACTACTAAACATCCTAATCTTTCAAGGGCTTCCACTGTCCATGCCAAGAAGCCTGTGCGCCCGAGGTTGCTGGCAAAAATGGTTCTGCTAATTTGAGAAATTCTGGCACTGGTATTGGCCCTGAGCTAGCTCAACTTAGAAGAATTAGTCCTACTTCACCAGCTGTTATCCAGCCTGATGCGCCACCTCCGAAAGAGGCTCCTAGAATACCACCCATGAACTTACCCCCAGATTGTTACCCTTATGTTGCCATTCTTACCAATGTACCACCCTTTAAGGTTGACCAGTTAGAATCCTACCAAATGCTAAAAAATAAAACCATGCATTGGTTAAGGCTAAACAGACCGCTCCCTAGGGAACTAGATGGTTTGATCCTGGGTGTTAGAAGGGTAGGGTGGGTGGGTCATGGGCATAAGCAATTTGAGGGTGACTGTGTGGTGGTCAATTTTAAGGACGTCAGGGTTGCCCAGACAATTTCCAACCAGAATCTGGGGATCGGTGGTGCTGGCATTGGAGTAGTAGACTTGACCTACTTCTACCCAAGAACTGTTGGCAGTTATTGTGGCACTAATTTGGATGGAAGATGGAGGCACAACCTTACCCCCCCTGGGAATTATTCTATCCCTACACCTTATCAGCCAGTTGCATGGCCAGGGCCATATGGGAGGATGCCAGGTTATTGAATCGATATTTCCCCCGGGGTGTCCCCTTGCCCCGAGTCCAGGACTTGTGTTGGAGCCTTATGTCCCAGTCATTATCAAGGCTAGTCCGCTTCCCTCCACAGTTGGCTGCAGTCCCCTAGTACAGGATCCTAACCTGGACGTCGGGTCTCAACAAGGAGCAAGTGCACCTCGGACACCCCCTGAGAGGGAGGGCGATTCCAGCCCCGCACCTAGCAGCGAGCCTGCTGTGGCGGATCCAGGTTTAAGGATTCTCAGCTGGAACGTTGCGGGTATTTTGAGGAAGCTGGCTGTACCCAAATGGAATACCTTTGTGGAAGGCTACTCTATCTGTATTTTCCAAGAAACTTGGAGTAGGGAACCATGTCACAAGGTAGGCTATTCATCTTTTTTTGTACCAGCAGTGTCCCCCCCTTCGGGGAAGGGCCGCCCCTCAGGAGGCCTCCTTATATGGGTCGCCATTACACTTGGCTGCCAAGTTACTCAGAAAGTGTCAAACTCACCTGATCTTCTGAGTATTGCAATCAAGGGACCGAGGAGAGGGCTGATTCTGGACGTTTTTAATATCTATGCCAGGGGTACGAAGGGAGGTTCGCACTCATCTACACTATCAGAGTTGGAATCTCTGCTCAGGCAGTGCACTATTAGTTCTCACGTCCTGGCTGCAGGGGACCTAAACTGTATGTTTGAGCCCCTTGGGATGGAGGATACTTTGGGGACCGCTGATGAAGATATTAGGAGAGGAATTCCAGTCCTAACTATCCCCCCCATCAGGAGGTGGACTCAAGTGGTGGTCCAAATTAACTCCCTCAATATGGAATTTGGCCTTAGGGCTGTGAACGGAAGGACGACGTCAGATTCATTCGGAGCCCATACATACAATAGGGTGAACCACACATCTAGGATAGACTATATCCTCCTTGATGTAAAACTTTGGAGCTCTCTGCAGGATATGGAGGTACTACATTCAGTTGAGAGTGATCACAATCCCCTTTCTCTTGCCCTCCGCCCCTTGTGGACTGGGAACCCGGGGGTGCCTGCGACTCATTTGGCGCCTACCCATCAGGAAGACTACCCTTCCAACTGTGGTAGACGTTTCAAATGGAGCAAGCTTATAATAGACGAAGAGAAAGTGTTAGCTATTGGGGAACTCCTAGATATGGCTCAGTCTAAATTGGACTTGATGATTCCCCAGTCTGAGGAAGTTACAGTGCTTTTTTGTGACACTACTAAGGCCCTGAGTGACCTTTTCACTCTCCCATGTAAGGACTCTCGATTTGGCAAGAGTAAGAACTTGTCGAAATCGCCTGGTTGGTACACTAAAAAATGTAGGGAGAAGAAAAATTCCCTGATTGTTGCCGTCAAAAGTAAATCCTTGTTTGCCGTAAGACTGGCAAGGAAAGAGTACTCTCAGACTACGTCTGCAGCAAAGAGAGAATGGGAGGACAGGTTCTGGGCGGATCTCACGAAGGCTAGCTTGGATAGGGATGCAAGAGGCTTCTGGAAACTCATGGGCTCTAGGGATAGGCCAGTTAGCACCATGGTGACTTGTAATATTCCTGCCCAGAACTGGTTTAACCATTTTTCGTCTCTCTATACTTCTATTGAGTCGACTACGGACACCCCCCTTTCTTTGGCTGTTTGTACAGGGGGTTTTGAATGTGTTCCTTTTACTGTTATTGAGGTGGAAGATGTAATTAAAACCTTGATGCCCTTAAAAGCAGCAGGGCCTGATGGGTTACCAGGTGATTTGCTACGGGCAAACCCCAAGGAGTGGGGGAAACTAGTTTCATTTTTGCTAAATGCTATTAGCAAGGGTGCGCCCGTACCCGAATCCTGGAAGGGGGCTGAGGTTGTTCCGATATTCAAAAAGGGGTGTTGGGACAACCCAGCCAACTATAGGCCAATAAGTCTCATTGACTCATCTCAAAAAGTAGCAGGGAAGGTGATCCTGGGAAGGGTGCTCCAGTGGGTGGACGACAATAACATCTTGTCGGACCTCCAAGCCGGTTTTCGCTCTGGTACTAGGAACATTGAACAGGCCTTCAGACTGGCTCTCTTACATTGGAAGGTGGTGGTGCTGGGCAAAGGCCGTCTGTATCTGGCCTTTATAGACCTTAAGACTGCCTTTGACCTGGTACCCAGGGAGGAGTTGTGGAAGGTCCTGTCGGAACTGGGATTGCCCGCGTATATTCTCTCTCTTCTTGTGAGACTACATGTTGGCAATTTTGCCCAGGACCGATGGGGCACGAAGGGTGAAAAAACCGACAGGATCCCTGTGGGAAGGGGCGTCCGCCAGGGATGCGTGCTAGCCCCCACTCTGTTTTCCCTTTATGTAAATGGAGTGGTTGACCATCTGCTAAGAAACACTTCTGACGCCCCATCCCTGGCGGGCAAATGGATCCCAACACTGCTCTTTGCAGATGATACTCTTCTTATTTCAAAGTCTCCCATGGGTCTCCAGAGTCTCCTGAATAGCTTCCAGGAGTTCTGTCTGTTGAGGGGGTTGGTAATTAATACCGACAAAACCAAGTTTTTGATAATGAATCCCCCTAAGAAACTTGGTCGCCCCCCGGCTCTGAATTCTGTCCCATTGGAGAGGGTATCCGAGTTTGATTACCTGGGTATCCGCCTTAATGATTCTCTTAGCTGGAACCCGCACATCCAAAAAATGCTCCTTGGTCACAAAAGGGTCGGCGGAGCATTACTCAAGGAACAACGCCCCTCCACAAGCAAACCCATAGCCCCAGTTGTGGAAATATATAAAGCTAGAGGGGTTAGTGCTGCCCTTTACGGGGCGGATCTCTGGGGTACCTACAACCTGGATGTATTAGCAAAATCGGAGAGCAAATTTTTGAAAGATCTGATGGCTCTCCCGTGGAGCACACCTACTGTGCCAGTGCTATTGGATCTAGGCTGTAGACCAATTAAAGACCAGGCACAACTCCGCCCCCTGCTTCTTTGGGCCCGGTTGTGGCGGGTGCCCGAACTAGCCCCTTATGCGGAAGCGCTAGCAGAGGTTATGGCCATGGAAGGCTGGTCTAGGATCAAATGGTTGAGGGATGTTAAATGGCTTCTAGTGGAGTTAGGGTTAGCTGAAGCATGGGCACTGAGAACCGCTCCACCCAAAGCTATGATCAAGAAGCTGTATTGGAATTGGGTTACTTCCAATTTACATACAGACTCACGTCATTGTAAGTCTACTGCAGCTTTTGTGAGGATCAAAGATGCGGTGGCCTATGAACCCTACCTAGACATCATCTCCATTCCTTTTGACCGTGCCCTGTATTTTAAGTTTAGAGTAGGGACTCTTCCAGTAAGTGAACTAGTTGCCAGCTGGAAATCCTCTTACCAGTCTTCCCCGTTTTGTGCGTGTTGCCCCACCCGAGTAGAGTCGGTTGCCCACATTCTTTTTGAATGTTCAGACTACCGTGTACCCAGGAGCCATTGGTTAAAACCCTTATGCAGACTTTTAGGCACCGCCAACATAAAATGGCACTGCGTATTTTAATGTCTGATACGTCCACCTTGATTGTTTGCGCTGTGTCAAAATTTTTAAAGTGGTCATGGTTGATTCGAGTAAGCAGGCTTTCCTTGTCAATTTAATTCTGTTTTAACCGTTTTAACATTTTTTTCCCTGTCCATATTTTTATTATAAATAGAATGTCCTTGTAACAAATGCTGTGTTTTATATCTGTTGTACAAGCTTTTATGATTTTAATATATCGAAATAAAGCCTATCAATCAATCAATAAAGAATACTTTTTTTTATATAAAACCTGTGTGGTGTCCATCTGTAGTGTTGTCACTTGATTACTGTATGTGTTCACAAATGCTTTACACACTGCCTCTGAGATAAGCCTGTCTGCTCGTGCCAAGCTACTAAGGGGGTGAGCAGGGATTATTTTAGGAGTATACCCCCTTCCCAGACTAGAGGCAAGGGGCCGTATTTTTCACAAGTACCTACCTGGGCCAACTACAGACCCCCAAATCTAACAATAAGAAAGGACATTTTGAGACACACAGCTACGGGGTTTGTTTACTAATTACCTTGTCTCTTCCTAATGCCAGAGAAGCCATATGATCCTCAGTTACATCTCTTCCTTCTTAGAATGAGTCAGGAGTCAAAAAAATCATTTGGGGTAAAAAGCAAAAAATCTCCTGCAAGTTAGGGGCTTAGATACTCTTTCACTTTTTTTTTACTTTGTTATTTATTTCCTCAAGAAAGATGTATGTGCCTGTTACCCTGCTCAAGGACACTACATAATAATTGAAACAGTGAGTTTATTTTTGTCCATTGAAACATCTCAAATAACGAAGATGGTTGAGAATTGCTGAAGAAGATTCATAAATGTGATCAGCATGGATTTGTTTTTTATGGTGATATGTGTAAATGTGGTTTCTTAGATTCTTCATGGCTTTTTAATGGCTGGCATATGCGTTTACATAAACAAGGGACAAATTAGTGGGCCTGAGTGACAAAAAATTCCACAACGCTCCATGGAGGTCCACAAGCAGCAGAGTGAGATAAGTCACACTGCTGATTTTTACCACAAGAAGTAAAACAGGGTGAACAGCACCACATGCAGTGCAAGAGGAGCAAGCTTCTTTCTGCCACTTGAAAAGATGTTTAACTTGAGTGTCAGCTTCCCCAATGCAAGTGGCCGGTTTCTCAACGTGAGCAGTAACGATCTCCTGTGACCACCCATGTTGAGGATTCTCGCCGGGAGATAGTCTAGCCTTGGTGAACCGGGAGAGAGGAAATACTCCACTCCATGCCACTATGCAGAGTTTTTCGGATCTCCATGCTCTGTGCAGAGCGCAGAGTGGGAAATACTCTGCAAACTCCGGAAGTGCAGCAGAGTTCTGATGGAGACATCTGCCAGTGGATTCCTCACCTTGTGAATATCTCCCTGCGTCATCAACATTCGGAAATTCTTTTGTAGCTCTTCACGCCAACGTGGATGATGTCACAGAACGAACAGCTTCGCGCGCGCCACTCCGCTGACATCACTGAATCCATAATAGGACTCTGTCGGCGTGATGACATCAGTTCCCTTGTCCGCGGCGTCGACGCTAATCGTTTTCGAGGGATCCTCTGTAGGTATTGAGTAACTCTGTTACTGTTTGTTGCTTTCAGTGTTTTCTTGATTCTTTGTCTCCTGTCGAGATGTCCTCAAAGAAGACCGGATTCAAGCCGTGCGGAGAATGCAGGAAAATGATGTCAATCACGGACCCGCACGAAGATTGCGTATGGTGCCTGTCCTCAGACCATGATGTCCAAGGGTGTCCATGCTGCAAGAAGATGAACCCCAAGGCCCTTCGTGAAAGAGAGGTGAAGCTCCTGGATGCCCAGATGAAGGGTAAAAAGGACAGGAAGAGCTCGAAGTCACGATCGAGGTGGTCAAGGTCGAGGTCCCGTTCGAGGTCCCCTTCGAGTTCGTCATCAGGGCATGCTTCCAGGTCGACAAAAAAGAAGCATAAGAAGAGAAAGCACCGATCTCGACACCATTCTGGGAAGGCTTTGGATTTGAGGCCGAAGTCACCAGGTAGAAGACATCGTAAGTATGATGTATCTCCTTCTCCAAATGTTCTGGATCCGGAAGGTGAGGTTTCACCCATGGAGTCGCCGGAGCATTCACCGGCTCCGGTGTCGAATCCCTCTCCGGCGCCATCTCGAAATCAAACTCAAGAGGAGGAAGAGGCTCCCTTGCCTGAGGGTTCGACGACTCCGGCTCACCAACCCGAGAAACAAGTGGACACGAATCCGGTGCCTCCTCGAGAGCAGCCTGTGGGTTCATACCCTCCATTTCCAGGCCCGGGACAAGACCCTACACAGTACTTAAATGCTATGTATGGTGTCTTCACGAGAGCCATGTTCCTCTATGGAGCACCGGTTGGTCCCATGGGTCCGATGGCCTTTAATTTGGGAGTCCCCCAGACGTATGCTCCGGCGCCGTTCATGCCATTTATTGTATTGTATTGTATTGATGATTTGTAAAGCGCGTTGGCTACCCAGGGGCGTCCCAGCGCCTTGGCATCTCACGGCGCCGCCGAGGTCTTCTTTGTTGATTCCTTCATCACCGGCACCGGTTCCAGTTCAACCTCGAGTACAGCGGCCTGTTCCCGCGGCTCCGAGCTCGACGCCGGCTCCGGCTCCATTGGAGTAGATTGCGGATCCACCGACGCCGTTCCCGAAGGAGAGGTCGAGACGTGAGGCTCAGCGACTTCTAGAGGAACAGAGGTACAGAGAAGTGGAGATGGAAGAAGGTGAGCTGCAGGAAACTGAAGATTTCTTTTATGACCTAATGGAGGCTAGTGGATTGGAACTGTCTCCGGATTGGGAGTTATCCTCTGTCCCAGATGCCCCTTCAAAAGATGTAGCAACGTAGGGGCACTGGATAGTACCCCTGGCCACGGCACTGTAGCTATGGTGGAAGCAGAAGTCAATATTCCACTTCTCAATTTGAATCCTTGTTTGTCATGTTTTTCACTATTATTCCTCATTTTATCATATATTCATTCTTACATCATTCTTCATCCACTTGCAAGGAAATGCCAATTTCCTGTGCTTCTCATACTCCCGATAGGCCATCCGTGCCTCTTCATTCAAGAATACGTAAAAACGCCAATTTCATCTGAAGCAGTTTATTTAAAACCCAATGCATTTCGGACCTCCGTGGGCCCTTCGTCAGGGGTAACTGGAAAGATCAATTAAGCAAAATTAATATACAATACATCACTTTATGTAAAAGTAAAACATGTTGTTTTGCATCTTTTCCCATGTTCAACCAGCAGTACTATCCTACAAACTATTCTCAAAGGGCCCCATAATAGTCACCTCATATTATAGAGTAATGTAAATCACTCAGGTCTCATAGATTTGCCTATGCGCAAACAACGTGTTCCTGTCATCCCGGCAGTAAATTCATCACACGTCCTCACCCCTCCTCTCCTACCCGTATGCATCTCACTGCGTCCCTCCGATTAAATCACTCCTTCATAATACCCAGCTACAAAGCACGATTACAGAAACAGATTTCCCAATGATGCGCCATGTTTATACTGTCATACACAAGATTCACTTAAGACAATGCTTCGTATTAAATAAACTCCACAACTGCTTTCCTAAGCTCTCTCAAACATTCTGCCCATAACAGTAACCACGGAACACTTGAAAACCCCTGTTGCTGCCCCATCTGCTATGCTTAACCGCCCGCTGACTCCATTGCATACCTGCTCCACTGACGCCGACGCGCTCCCCTCGCTCCAACAGGGAAAATCTTTTGTGATACTACAAACACCTGGTATTTAAACCCTCGACCCGCCCCTGGGTCCCAGTCTGTGCCGCCCATTAACACAACAGGACTCACATGCGATTACTACTATCTACCTCCCACACTTCAACTCCCAGGGTGCTCTATTACAAAGACAGGTCATGTCCGTTCTTAAAGTCCAGACTGCTTTTTTGAAAACATTTTCAGTACATTATAAAATAACAACGTGAACATAGTCCCATATTAAATGAATCGTCTCCAGCGTGCTGCCGACACTTCCACAAATAAACATGCTGCTTGAAATTAGATGTTCACCCTTGCTCGTGGGTCGTAGCTCCTTCTACGTAAAAAGCTCGTATTCCATTTTCCAGTGGGTGCTAACCTAGTAGGGCCAGTATATAGTAAATTCATGTAAGGGTAGGTTGCACACCTTTTTTATACTCCAATTGTCATATTACTTCACTAAACCAAGCGTGCTCAATGGTAGCGTGCCTAGCCCAAAAGACACGTGAAGGTAAGACATAGCAACGTAGGGGCACTGGATAGTACCCCTGGCCACGGCACTGTAGCTATAGTGGAAGCAGAAGTCAATATTCCACTTCTCAATTTGAATCCTTGTTTGTCATGTTTTTCACTATTATTCCTCATTTTATCATATATTCATTCTTACATCATTCTTCATCCACTTGCAAGGAAATGCCAATTTCCTGTGCTTCTCATACTCCCGATGAGACATCCGTGCCTCTTCATTCAAGAATACGTAAAAACGCCAATTTCATCTGAAGCAGTTTATTTAAAACCCTATGCATTTCGGGCCTCCATGGGCCCTTCGTCAGGGGTAACTGGAAAGATCAATTAAGCAAAATTAATATACAATACATCACGTTATGTAAAAGTAAAACATGTTGTTTTGCATCTTTTCCCATGTTCAACCAGCAGTACTATCCTACAAACTATTCTCAAAGGGCCCCATAATAGTCACCTCATATTAAACAGTAATGTAAATCAGTCAGGTCTCATAGATTTGCCTATGCGCAAAGAACGTGTTCCTGTCATCCCGGCAGTGAACCCATCAGACGTCCTCACCCCTCCTCTCCAACCCGTATGCATCTCACTGCGTCCCTCCGATTAAATCACTCCTTCATAATACCCAGCTACAATGCATGATTACAGAAACAGATTTCCCAATGATGCGCAATGTTTATACTGTCACACACAAGATTCACTTAAGACAATGCTTCGTATTCAATGAACTCCGCAACCGCTTTCCTAAGCTCTCTCAAACATTCTGCTCATAACAGTAACCATGGAACACTTGAAACCCCCTGTTGTTGCCCCATCTGCTAATCTTAACCGCCCGCTGACTCCCTTGCATACCTGCTCCACTGACGCCGATGCGCTCCCCTCGCTCCAACAGGGAAAATCTTTCGTGATACTACAAACACCTGGTATTTAAACCCTCGACCCGCCCCTGGTTCCTAGTCCGTGCCGCCCATTACACAACAGGACTCACACCTGTCGTTATGCGATTACTACTATCTACCTCCCAAACTTCAACTCCCAGGGTGCTCTATTACAAAGGCAGGTCATGTCCGTTCTTAAAGTCCAGACTGCTTTTTTGAAAACATTTTCAGTACATTATAAAATAACAACGTGAACATAGTCCCATATTAAATGAATCGTCTCCAGCGTGCTGCAGACACTTCCAAAAATAAACTTGCTGCTTGAAATTAGATATTCCGCCTTGCTCGTGGGTCGTAGCTCCTTCTACGTAAAAATCTCGTATTCCATTTTCCAGTGGGTGCTAACCTAGTAGGGCCAGTATATAGTAAATTCATGTAAGGGTAGGTTGCACACCTTTTTTATACTCCAATTGTCATATTACTTCACTAAACCAAGCGTGCTCAATGGTAACGTGCCCAGCCCAAAAGACACGTGAAGGTAAGACATAGCAACGTAGGGGCACTGGATAGTACCCCTGGCCACGGCACTGTAGCTATAGTGGAAGCAGAAGTCAATATTCCACTTCTCAATTTGAATCCTTGTTTGTCATGTTTTTCACTATTATTCCTCATTTTATCATATATTCATTCTTACATCATTCTTCATCCACTTGCAAGGAAATACCAATTTCCTGTGCTTCTCATACTCCCGATGGGCCATCCGTGCCTCTTCATTCAAGAATACGTAAAAACGCCAATTTCATCTGAAGCAGTTTCTTTAAAACCCAATGCATTTCGGGCCTCCATGGGCCCTTCGTCAGGGGTGACTGGAAAGATCAATTAATTAAGCACAATTAATATACAATACATCACGTTATGTAAAAGTAAAACATGTTGTTTTGCATCTTTTCCCATGTTCAACCAGCAGTACTATCCTACAAACTATTCTCAAAGGGCCCCATAATAGTCACCTCATATTATAGAGTAATGTAAATCACTCAGGTCTCATAGATTTGCCTATGCGCAAACAACGTGTTCCTGTCATCCCGGCGGTAAATTCATCACACGTCCTCACCCCTCCTCTCCAACCCGTATGCATCTCACTGCGTCCTTCCGATTAAATCACTCCTTCATAATACCCAGCTACAAAGCACGATTACAGAAACAGATTTCCCAATGATGCGCCATGTTTATACTGTCATACACAAGATTCACTTAAGACAATGCTTCTTATTAAATAAACTCCGCAACTGCTTTCCTAAGCTCTCTCAAACATTCTGCCCATAACAGTAACCACGGAACACTTGAAACCCCCTGTTGCTGCCCCATCTGCTATGCTTAACCGCCCGCTGACTCCATTGCATACCTGCTCCACTGACGGCGACGCGCTCCCCTCGCTCCAACAGGGAAAATCTTTTGTGATACTACAAACACCTGGTATTTAAACCCTCGACCCGCCCCTGGTTCCCAGTCTGTGCCGCCCATTAACACAACAGGACTCACACCTGACGTTATGCGATTACTACTATCTACCTCCCACACTTCAACTCCCAGGGTGCTCTATTACAAAGGCAGGTCATGTCCGTTCTTAAAGTCCAGACTGCTTTTTTGAAAACATTTTCAGTACATTATAAAATAACAACGTGAACATAGTCCCATATTAAATGAATCGTCTCCAGCTTGCTGCCGACACTTCCAAAAATAAACTTGCTGCTTGAAATTAGATGTTCCGCCTTGCTCGTGGGTCGTAGCTCCTTCTACGTAAAAAGCTTGTATGTCCATTTTCCAGTGGGTGCTAACCTAGTAGGGCCAGTATATAGTAAATTCATGTAAGGGTAGGTTGCACACCTTTTTTATACTCCAATTGTCATATTACTTCAATAAACCAAGCGTGCTCAATGGTAACGTGCCCAGCCCAAAAGACACGTGAAGGTAAGACATAGCAGCGTTGGGGCACTGGATAGTACGTGTGGCGCCGCGGCCAGGGCGACTGACGCTGGAATCTGGGGACCACGGTTCGATCCCCAGCTCCGGCGGCAGGTTAGCCCAGCACCATGTGACTCTGGGCAATAGCTCGCTTAATCTTCCCGACGGCCCCCAGCGACTAGGGACCCTTACGGGTGATTGTGCGCTTTACAAATGTGGACTTTACTTTACTTACCCCTGGCCACGGCACTGTAGCTATAGTGGAAGCAGAAGTCAATATTCCACTTCTAAACTTGAATCCTTGTTTGTCATGTTTTTCACTATTATTCCTCATTTCATCATATATTCATTCTTACATCATTCTTCATCCACTTGCAAGGAAATGCCAATTTCCTGTGCTTCTCATACACCCGATGGGCCATCCGTGCCTCTTCATTCAAGAATACGTAAAAACGCCAATTTCATTTGAAGCAGTTTATTTAAAACCCAATGCATTTCGGGCCTCCATGGGCCCTTCGTCAGGGGTAACTGGAAAGATCAATTAAGCAAAATTAATATACACTACATCACGTTATGTAAAAGTAAAACATGTTGTTTTGCATCTTTTCCCATGTTCAACCAGCAGTACTATCCTACAAACTATTCTCAAAGGGCCCCATAATAGTCACCTCATATTATACAGTAATGTAAATCACTCAGGTCTCATAGATTTGCCTATGCGCAAACAACGTGTTCCTGTCATCCCGGCAGGGAACCCATCACACGTTCTCACCCCTCCTCTCCAACCCGTATGCATCTCACTGCGTCTCTCCGATTAAATCACTTCTTCATAATACCCAGCTACAATGCACGATTACAGAAACAGATTTCCCAATGATGCGCCATGTTTATACTGTCATACACAAGATTCACTTAAGACAATGCTTCGTATTAAATAAACTCCGCAACCGCTTTCCTAAGCTCTCTCAAACATTCTGCCAATAACATTAACCACGGAACACTTGAAACCCCCTGTTGCTGCCCCATCTGCTATGCTTAACCGCCCGCTGACTCCCTTGCATACCTGCTCCACTGACACCGACGCGCTCCCCTCGCTCCAACAGGGAAAATCTTTTGTGATACTACAAACACCTGGTATTTAAACCCTCGACCCGCCCCTGGTTCCCAGTCTGTGCCGCCCATTAACACAACAGGACTCACATGCGATTACTACTATCTACCTCCCACACTTCAACTCCCAGGGTGCTCTATTACAAAGACAGGTCATGTCCGTTCTTAAAGTCCAGACTGCTTTTTTGAAAACATTTTCAGTACATTATAAAATAACAACGTGAACATAGTCCCATATTAAATGAATCGTCTCCAGCGTGCTGCCGACACTTCCACAAATAAACTTGCTGCTTGAAATTAGATGTTCACCCTTGCTCGTGGGTCGTAGCTCCTTCTACGTAAAAAGCTCGTATTCCATTTTCCAGTGGGTGCTAACCTAGTAGGGTCAGTATATAGTAAATTCATGTAAGGGTAGGTTGCACACCTTTTTTATACTCCAATTGTCATATTACTTCACTAAACCAAGCGTGCTCAATGGTAACGTGCCCAGCCCAAAAGACACGTGAAGGTAAGACATAGCAACGTAGGGGCACTGGATAGTACCCCTGGCCACGGCACTGTAGCTATAGTGGAAGCAGAAGTCAATATTCCACTTCTCAATTTGAATCCTTGTTTGTCATGTTTTTCACTATTATTCCTCATTTTATCATATATTCATTCTTACATCATTCTTCATCCACTTGCAAGGAAATGCCAATTTCCTGTGCTTCTCATACTCCCGATGAGACATCCGTGCCATTTCATTCAAGAATACGTAAAAACGCCAATTTCATCTGAAGCAGTTTATTTAAAACCCTATGCATTTCGGGCCTCCATGGGCCCTTCGTCAGGGGTAACTGGAAAGATCAATTAAGCAAAATTAATATACAATACATCACGTTATGTAAAAGTAAAACATGTTGTTTTGCATCTTTTCCCATGTTCAACCAGCAGTACTATCCTACAAACTATTCTCAAAGGGCCCCATAATAGTCACCTCATATTATACAGTAATGTAAATCAGTCAGGTCTCATAGATTTGCCTATGCGCAAAGAACGTGTTCCTGTCATCCCGGCAGTGAACCCATCAGACGTCCTCACCCCTCCTCTCCAACCCGTATGCATCTCACTGCGTCCCTCCGATTAACTCACTCCTTCATAATACCCAGCTACAATGCATGATTACAGAAACAGATTTCCCAATGATGCGCCATGTTTATACAGTCATACACAAGATTCACTTAAGACAATGCTTCGTATTAAATGAACTCCGCAACTGCTTTCCTAAGCTCTCTCAAACATTCTGCTCATAACAGTAACCACGGAACACTTGAAACCCCCTGTTGCTGCCCCATCTGCTATGCTTAACCGCCTGCTGACTCCATTGCATACCTGCTCCACTGACGCCGACGCGCTCCCCTCGCTCCAACAGGGAAAATCTTTCGTGATACTACAAACACCTGGTATTTAAACCCTAGACCCGCCCCTGGTTCCTAGTCTGTGCCGCCTATTAACACAACAGGACTCACACCTGACGTTATGCGATTACTACTATCTACCTCCCACACTTCAACTCCCAGGGTGCTCTATTACAAAGGCAGGTCATGTCCGTTCTTAAAGTCCGGACTGCTTTTTTGAAAACATTTTCAGTACATTATAAAATAACAACGTGAACATAGTCCCATATTAAATGAATAGTCTCCAGCGTGCTGCAGACACTTCCAAAAATAAACTTGCTGCTTGATATTAGATATTCCGCCTTGCTCGTGGGTCGTAGCTCCTTCTACGTAAAAAGCTTGTATTCCATTTTCCAGTGGGTGCTAACCTAGTAGGGTCAGTATATAGTAAATTCATGTAAGGGTAGGTTGCACACCTTTTTTATACTCCAATTGTCATATTACTTCACTAAACCAAGCGTGCTCAATGGTAACGTGCCCAGCCCAAAAGACACGTGAAGGTAAGACATAGCAACGTAGGGGCACTGGATAGTACCCCTGGCCACGGCACTGTAGCTATAGTGGAAGCAGAAGTCAATATTCCACTTCTCAATTTGAATCCTTGTTTGTCATGTTTTTGACTATTATTCCTCATTTTATCATATATTCATTCTTACATCATTCTTCATCCACTTGCAAGGAAATACCAATTTCCTGTGCTTCTCATACTCCCGATGGGCCATCCGTGCCTCTTCATTCAAGAATACGTAAAAACGCCAATTTCATCTGAAGCAGTTTCTTTAAAACCCAATGCATTTCGGGCCTCCATGGGCCCTTCGTCAGGGGTGACTGGAAAGATCAATTAATTAAGCACAATTAATATACAATACATCACGTTATGTAAAAGTAAAACATGTTGTTTTGCATCTTTTCCCATGTTCAACCAGCAGTACTATCCTACAAACTATTCTCAAAGGGCCCCATAATAGTCACCTCATATTATAGAGTAATGTAAATCACTCAGGTCTCATAGATTTGCCTATGCGCAAACAACGTGTTCCTGTCATCCCGGCAGTAAATTCATCACACGTCCTCACCCCTCCTCTCCAACCCGTATGCATCTCACTGCGTCCTTCCGATTAAATCACTCCTTCATAATACCCAGCTACAAAGCACGATTACAGAAACAGATTTCCCAATGATGCGCCATGTTTATACTGTCATACACAAGATTCACTTAAGACAATGCTTCTTATTAAATAAACTCCGCAACTGCTTTCCTAAGCTCTCTCAAACATTCTGCCCATAACAGTAACCACGGAACACTTGAAACCCCCTGTTGCTGCCCCATCTGCTATGCTTAACCGCCCGCTGACTCCATTGCATACCTGCTCCACTGACGGCGACGCGCTCCCCTCGCTCCAACAGGGAAAATCTTTTGTGATACTACAAACACCTGGTATTTAAACCCTCGACCCGCCCCTGGTTCCCAGTCTGTGCCGCCCATTAACACAACAGGACTCACACCTGACGTTATGCGATTACTACTATCTACCTCCCACACTTCAACTCCCAGGGTGCTCTATTACAAAGGCAGGTCATGTCCGTTCTTAAAGTCCAGACTGCTTTTTTGAAAACATTTTCAGTACATTATAAAATAACAACGTGAACATAGTCCCATATTAAATGAATCGTCTCCAGCTTGCTGCCGACACTTCCAAAAATAAACTTGCTGCTTGAAATTAGATGTTCCGCCTTGCTCGTGGGTCGTAGCTCCTTCTACGTAAAAAGCTTGTATGTCCATTTTCCAGTGGGTGCTAACCTAGTAGGGCCAGTATATAGTAAATTCATGTAAGGGTAGGTTGCACACCTTTTTTATACTCCAATTGTCATATTACTTCAATAAACCAAGCGTGCTCAATGGTAACGTGCCCAGCCCAAAAGACACGTGAAGGTAAGACATAGCAGCGTTGGGGCACTGGATAGTACGTGTGGCGCCGCGGCCAGGGCGACTGACGCTGGAATCTGGGGACCACGGTTCGATCCCCAGCTCCGGCGGCAGGTTAGTCCAGCACCATGTGACTCTGGGCAATAGCTCGCTTAATCTTCCCGACGGCCCCCAGCGACTAGGGACCCTTACGGGTGATTGTGCGCTTTACAAATGTGGACTTTACTTTACTTACCCCTGGCCACGGCACTGTAGCTATAGTGGAAGCAGAAGTCAATATTCCACTTCTAAACTTGAATCCTTGTTTGTCATGTTTTTCACTATTATTCCTCATTTCATCATATATTCATTCTTACATCATTCTTCATCCACTTGCAAGGAAATGCCAATTTCCTGTGCTTCTCATACACCCGATGGGCCATCCGTGCCTCTTCATTCAAGAATACGTAAAAACGCCAATTTCATTTGAAGCAGTTTATTTAAAACCCAATGCATTTCGGGCCTCCATGGGCCCTTCGTCAGGGGTAACTGGAAAGATCAATTAAGCAAAATTAATATACACTACATCACGTTATGTAAAAGTAAAACATGTTGTTTTGCATCTTTTCCCATGTTCAACCAGCAGTACTATCCTACAAACTATTCTCAAAGGGCCCCATAATAGTCACCTCATATTATACAGTAATGTAAATCACTCAGGTCTTATAGATTTGCCTATGCGCAAACAACGTGTTCCTGTCATCCCGGCAGGGAACCCATCACACGTTCTCACCCCTCCTCTCCAACCCGTATGCATCTCACTGCGTCTCTCCGATTAAATCACTTCTTCATAATACCCAGCTACAATGCACGATTACAGAAACAGATTTCCCAATGATGCGCCATGTTTATACTGTCATACACAAGATTCACTTAAGACAATGCTTCGTATTAAATAAACTCCGCAACCGCTTTCCTAAGCTCTCTCAAACATTCTGCCAATAACATTAACCACGGAACACTTGAAACCCCCTGTTGCTGCCCCATCTGCTATGCTTAACCGCCCGCTGACTCCCTTGCATACCTGCTCCACTGACACCGACGCGCTCCCCTCGCTCCAACAGGGAAAATCTTTTGTGATACTACAAACACCTGGTATTTAAACCCTCGACCCGCCCCTGGTTCCCAGTCTGTGCCGCCCATTAACACAACAGGACTCACATGCGATTACTACTATCTACCTCCCACACTTCAACTCCCAGGGTGCTCTATTACAAAGACAGGTCATGTCCGTTCTTAAAGTCCAGACTGCTTTTTTGAAAACATTTTCAGTACATTATAAAATAACAACGTGAACATAGTCCCATATTAAATGAATCGTCTCCAGCGTGCTGCCGACACTTCCACAAATAAACTTGCTGCTTGAAATTAGATGTTCACCCTTGCTCGTGGGTCGTAGCTCCTTCTACGTAAAAAGCTCGTATTCCATTTTCCAGTGGGTGCTAACCTAGTAGGGTCAGTATATAGTAAATTCATGTAAGGGTAGGTTGCACACCTTTTTTATACTCCAATTGTCATATTACTTCACTAAACCAAGCGTGCTCAATGGTAACGTGCCCAGCCCAAAAGACACGTGAAGGTAAGACATAGCAACGTAGGGGCACTGGATAGTACCCCTGGCCACGGCACTGTAGCTATAGTGGAAGCAGAAGTCAATATTCCACTTCTCAATTTGAATCCTTGTTTGTCATGTTTTTCACTATTATTCCTCATTTTATCATATATTCATTCTTACATCATTCTTCATCCACTTGCAAGGAAATGCCAATTTCCTGTGCTTCTCATACTCCCGATGAGACATCCGTGCCATTTCATTCAAGAATACGTAAAAACGCCAATTTCATCTGAAGCAGTTTATTTAAAACCCTATGCATTTCGGGCCTCCATGGGCCCTTCGTCAGGGGTAACTGGAAAGATCAATTAAGCAAAATTAATATACAATACATCACGTTATGTAAAAGTAAAACATGTTGTTTTGCATCTTTTCCCATGTTCAACAGCAGTACTATCCTACAAACTATTCTCAAAGGGCCCCATAATAGTCACCTCATATTATACAGTAATGTAAATCAGTCAGGTCTCATAGATTTGCCTATGCGCAAAGAACGTGTTCCTGTCATTCCGGCAGTGAACCCATCAGACGTCCTCACCCCTCCTCTCCAACCCGTATGCATCTCACTGCGTCCTTCCGATTAACTCACTCCTTCATAATACCCAGCTACAATGCATGAATACAGAAACAGATTTCCCAATGATGCGCCATGTTTATACAGTCATACACAAGATTCACTTAAGACAATGCTTCGTATTAAATGAACTCCGCAACTGCTTTCCTAAGCTCTCTCAAACATTCTGCTCATAACAGTAACCACGGAACACTTGAAACCCCCTGTTGCTGCCCCATCTGCTATGCTTAACCGCCTGCTGACTCCATTGCATACCTGCTCCACTGACGCCGACGCGCTCCCCTCGCTCCAACAGGGAAAATCTTTCGTGATACTACAAACACCTGGTATTTAAACCCTCGACCCGCCCCTGGTTCCTAGTCTGTGCCGCCCATTAACACAACAGGACTCACACCTGACGTTATGCGATTACTACTATCTACCTCCCACACTTCAACTCCCAGGGTGCTCTATTACAAAGGCAGGTCATGTCCGTTCTTAAAGTCCAGACTGCTTTTTTGAAAACATTTTCAGTACATTATAAAATAACAACGTGAACATAGTCCCATATTAAATGAATCGTCTCCAGCGTGCTGCAGACACTTCCAAAAATAAACTTGCTGCTTGAAATTAGATATTCCGCCTTGCTCCTGGGTCGTAGCTCCTTCTACGTAAAAAGCTCGTATTCCATTTTCCAGTGGGTGCTAACCTAGTAGGGCCAGTGTATAGTAAATTCATGTAAGGGTAGGTTGCACACCTTTTTTATACTCCAATTGTCATATTACTTCACTAAACCAAGCGTGCTCAATGGTAACGTGCCCAGCCCAAAAGACACGTGAAGGTAAGACATAGCAACGTAGGGGCACTGGATAGTACCCCTGGCCACGGCACTGTAGCTATAGTGGAAGCAGAAGTCAATATTCCACTTCTCAATTTGAATCCTTGTTTGTCATGTTTTTCACTATTATTCCTCCTTTTATCATATATTCATTCTTACATCATTCTTCATCCACTTGCAAGGAAATGCCAATTTCCTGTGCTTCTCATACTCCCGATGAGACATCCGTGCCTCTTCATTCAAGAATACGTAAAAACGCAAATTTCATCTGAAGCAGTTTATTTAAAACCCTATGCATTTCGGGCCTCCATGGGCCCTTCGTCAGGGGTAACTGGAAAGATCAATTAAGCAAAATTAATATACAATACATCACGTTATGTAAAAGTAAAACATGTTGTTTTGCATCTTTTCCCATGTTCAACAGCAGTACTATCCTACAAACTATTCTCAAAGGGCCCCATAATAGTCACCTCATATTATACAGTAATGTGAATCAGTCAGGTCTCATAGATTTGCCTATGCGCAAACAACGTGTTCCTGTCATCCCGGCAGTGAACCCATCACACGTCCTCACCCCTCCTCTCCAACCCGTATGCATCTCACTGCGTCCCTCCGATTAAATCACTCCTTCATAATACCCAGCTACAATGCATGATTACAGAAACAGATTTCCCAATGATGCGCCATGTTTATACTGTCATACACAAGATTCACTTAAGACAATGCTTCGTATTAAATGAACTCCGCAACCGCTTTCCTAAGCTCTCTCAAACATTCTGCTCATAACAGGTTCCATGGAACACTTGAAACCCCCTGTTGCTGCCCCATCTGCTAATCTTAACCGCCCGCTGACTCCCTTGCATACCTGCTCCACTGACGCCGACGCGCTCCCCTCGCTCCAACAGGGAAAATCTTTTGTGATACTACAAACACCTGGTATTTAAACCCTCGACCCGCCCCTGGTTCCTAGTCTGTGCCGCCTATTAACACAACAGGACTCACACCTGACATTATGCGATTACTACTATCTACCTCCCACACTTCAACTCCCAGGGTGCTCTATTACAAAGGCAGGTCATGTCCGTTCTTAAAGTCCAGACTGCTTTTTTGAAAACATTTTCAGTACATTATAAAATAACAACGTGAACATAGTCCCATATTAAATGAATAGTCTCCAGCGTGCTGCAGACACTTCCAAAAATAAACTTGCTGCTTGAAATTAGATATTCCGCCTTGCTCGTGGGTCGTAGCTCCTTCTACGTAAAAAGCTTGTATTCCATTTTCCAGTGGGTGCTAACCTAGTAGGGCCAGTATATAGTAAATTCATGTAAGGGTAGGTTGCACACCTTTTTTATACTCCAATTGTCATATTACTTCACTAAACCAAGCGTGCTCAATGGTAACGTGCCCAGCCCAAAAGACACGTGAAGGTAAGACATAGCAACGTAGGGGCACTGGATAGTACCCCTTGCTACGGCACTGTAGCTATAGTGGAAGCAGAAGTCAATATTCCACTTCTCAATTTGAATCCTTGTTTGTCATGTTTTTGACTATTATTCCTCATTTTATCATATATTCATTCTTACATCATTCTTCATCCACTTGCAAGGAAATACCAATTTCCTGTGCTTCTCATACTCCCGATGGGCCATCCGTGCCTCTTCATTCAAGAATACGTAAAAACGCCAATTTCATCTGAAGCAGTTTCTTTAAAACCCAATGCATTTCGGGCCTCCATGGGCCCTTCGTCAGGGGTAACTGGAAAGATCAATTAAGCAAAATTAATATACAATACATCACGTTATGTGAAAGCTGGGCACGTTACCATTGAGCACGCTTGGTTTAGTGAAGTAATAGGACAATTGGAGTATAAAAAAGGTGTGCAACCTACCCTTACATGAACCTTCAAAAGATGTGGCACCATATCACGTGGTCATCAAGAAGGCAGCAGAACTGTTGAATTTAAATCTGCCCACTGCGGAGTACAAGTCAAATTTATTAACAGAAGTCCTCCACTCTCCATCTTCAGTGGTAGAACCTATGCTTCCTTTTAATGAAGCTTTGACAGAGCCAATCTTGGAGGTGCGGAGTAGGCCTCTTACGGCTCCAGCAGTTTCAAAAGCTGTCGCAAGAAGATATAGGGTGGCTCCAGGAGACCCAGACTTTTTATCTTCTCATCCTTTGCCAGAGAGCTTGGTGGTACAGGCAGCCTGCTCCAAAAAATCTGCAGGTGCTTTCCCTCAAGTGCCTGGAGACAAAGAATCTAAAAAACAAGACCAATCTGCAAATAACGTATTTTCTTCAGCGAGCATGGCTCTCAAATCAACGAACGCCACATGCCTCTTGGGGCGTTACATCCATGCTCTGATGGATTCTGTGAAACAGTTGGCCCCTAAAATTCCAGAGGAGGACAGGCAGAATTTTAATGAGGTGCTTGTTGATACTCAAGCTGCTGCTCGGCAAGTCATCCAGAGTGGGTTGGACACAGCTGACTCTGTGGCGAGAGTCATGAGGTTTTCTATTGCCACCAGAAAAGCAGCTTGGCTGAAGACTTTCGAATTCTCTGCTTATGTCCAGGCTGCCTTAATGGATCTGCCTTTTGATGGCTCGGGCCTTTTTGGGAAAATGTATAGGGGATTTGGAAGGTCCTCCTTTCGAGCCTACAAGCCTACAGCAGCAGCACAGCAAAATCCGCTGTACAAATCGTACAGGGGCAGACAAAGAGCTCGTCCTCGAGGTCGTCAACCTTCCTCTTTCTCCTCCTCCTCTTCCTCTTCCCACCCCTCTCCAACCTCAGCAAAGCAGCCCTAGATCTGCCATTCCGGAACATGCGGGTCCTGTGGGGCGTCCGCTTACCTATTTTCTACGAGATTGGGAATCGTTTACATCGGACCTTGGGGTTCTCAATCTCGTGGAGAATGGGTATGCTCTTCCCTTTCGGGAATTCCCTCCAAATTACCCTCCTTGCCAAGGGTTTTGCTCAGACGACCATCTGCTACTTCTGCAGGAGGAAGTCCTGGCGTTATTTAGAAAAGGTGCGATAGAAGTGGTTCCGGAGCAGGAAAGGGTTCAGGGATGCTGCTCCCAGTATTTCCTGATCCCCAAGAAGGATGGTAGACTTCGTCCAATCCTGGATCTCAGGATCTTGAACCTTTTTCTGAAGCAGGAGAAGTTCAAGATGCTCACCCTTGCGCAGGTTCTTTAAGCGCTGCTGGAAGAAGACTGGATGGTGTCGATCGACTTGCAGGATGCATATTTCCCCATCCCCATCCTGAAGTCACACAGGAAGTATCTCTGTTTCACTGTGGGTTCGCAATATTACCAGTTTGCGGTCCTTCCGTTTGGTCTTACTACTGCACCTCGAGTCTTCATCAAGGTGATGGCTGTGGTGGCAGCACATCTCAGAGGGTCAGGGATACCAGTATTCCCTTATCTGGACGATTGGCTGATCAAAGCTGAATCTCCAGAGAAAGTGCTCCATCAACTACAAGTCACAACTCAGTTTTTTTACAGATTGGTTTTTTGATAAATGTACCCAAATCTCACCTGGTGCCCTCCCAGCGCAACCCCTGTTCATAGGTGCTGTACTGGCATTCCCTCCATCTCAAAGGATTCGCGACATACAGCAAATGATGCCTTTATTTTACAATAGAGCGGTTATTCCAGTCCTGAAGGTCCTTCGTCTGCTCGGTCGGATGGCTTCCTGCATTCTGCTGGTCAACCTTGCACACTGGCACATGAGGGCACTCCAGTGGTGCCTCCGCAGGCAGTGGTATCAACACAAAGGAGATCTCACGGAGTCTGTGAGGATCTCAAGAGAAGCTGCAGCAGATCTGTCTTGGTGGGGCGTGGAAGGCAATCTGTCTCAAGGGAAGCCTTTTCAACTGCCTCCGTCGGTGGCCACAGCGATAACGGATACATCCACCCTAGGGTGGGGTGCTCATCTGGGGGATCTGGAGATTAAGGGTCTTGGGTCTCCAGAGGAAAGGTTGCCCCACATCAACCTTCTGGAATTGCGGGCGATTTGTTTGGCGCTCAAGGCCTTCCTCCCTTCCCTTCGCGGTCGGTCGGTTCAGGTCCTGACGGACTACACGACTGCAATGTGGTATTTCAACAAGCAGGGAGGAGTGGATCGCAGTGTCTTTGCAGAGTGGCTCTGCGTCTTTGGTCCTGGGTTCAGTCCCATCAGATTTGTCTGATGGCAAATCATCTGGCCAGAGTTCTGAACATACTTGCAGACCGTCTCAGTCGGCAGTTCTCGGCCGATCAGGAGTGGAGGCTTCATCCAGAAGTGGTTCGTCACGTCTTTCGGACGTGGGGTATTCCTCAGGTGGACCTGTTTGCCACTCACGAGAATGTTCACTGCCCGTCATTCTGCAGTCTCCAGTATCCGATGCAGGGAGCTTTGGGGGATGCGTTTCAGTTGACTTGGGACTCAAGACTCCTTTACGTGTTTCCTCCCATACCCTTGATTCCTCGGGTTCTGAGGAAGATACATAAAGACCGGGCCCAAGTCATATTGATCGCCCCGGATTGCCCAAGAAGGGTGTGGTACACAGATCTTCTCCACCTCTCCTCGTGCCGGCGCTCCGTCTACCTCTCAGGGCAGATCTCCTCTCTCAGATGGAGGGGCAGGTTCAACACCCCCACCTCCAGAGCTTACACCTTCATGCCTGGAGATTGAATGGGGCAACCTGAATTCTTTTTCTCTCCCACATGACGTGGTGGATGTCATTTTATCAGCCAGGCGTGATTCCACCAAGTCTATCTACTCTTATAGATGGTCTAAATTTGTCTCTTGGTGTGGGGAGAAGTCCATTGACCCTTTGAAGACTCGATTGTCTGACATACATCAGTTTGCTCTTTCTTTGGCTCAGCAAGGGTTTGCTGTAGCTACGGTCAAAGGTTATCTTTCGGCCTTGTCGGCATTTCTTTGTCTGCCGGACCAGCCGTCCTTATTTAAATCTGCTATTGTTTTAAGGTTTCTAAAGAGCCTTACAAATGAATTTGATCCTACTCCCTTTATTGTGCCTCAATGGGACTTGAATCTTTAGCTCACTTTCTTGATGGGTTCACCTTTTGAACCTTTGCACAAGTGTCCCTTGAGACTGCTATCTTTTAAAACGATCTTCCTGATTGCAATTACCTCGGCAAGGAGGGTAAGTGAGCTTCAAGCTCTTAGTTCAAAGCCCCAATTCTTGACCATTGAACGAATGGTACTCAGGACCAGGGCTGCTTTTCTGCCTAAGGTGGTAACTCCCTTCCATCTCGGGCAGTCCATTACCCTTCCTACCTTCTTCCCTCCCGTTCACCTTTCCAAGGAGGAGGAGAGACTTCATCGCTTGGACCCTAAGAGGGCGGTGAGCTTCTACCTGGACAGAACCAGAGAGTTCAGAGTGGATGACCAGCTCTTTGCGGCTTTTGTTGGAGCCAGAAGAGGCAAGGTGGTGCACAAGCGCACGCTGTCAAGATGGATTGTCTTGTGTATCAAGATATGCTACTCTCTAGCGGGTAAGGAACCACCTGAAGGTTTAAGAGCTTATTCTACTAGAGCAAGGTCTGCTACATCTGCTTTGTCTAGGGGTGTACCTGTAGGGGACATTTGTAGAGCAGCAACTTGGGCTTCCCTCCACACTTTCTCGAAACATTACTGCTTGGATTCCGAAGTGAGGAGGGACAGCCACTTTGCGCGTTCTGTTCTCCAGGAATTTCTGGTATAGGAGAGTGGACACCCTCCTCCAGGAGTGGGGACTGCTGTGGGACTCTATTCACAAGGTGAGGAATCCACTGGCAGATGTATCCATCAGAAGAACAAGTTACTTACCTTCGGTGACGCTTTTTCTGGTGAATACAGTATCTGCCTGTGGATTCCTCACTGGACCACCCGCCTCCCCGTTGTCCACTCTTCTATACCTGTTTTAGTGTCATTATTTTAATGTAAATATTTTATTGTCAAAGGAAATGTGTTATTATAATTGCTTTCCTGCATTGACTACACACCGTGTGTGTTATTTTGATTATTTGGTACTGTGTACATTGTGTGCATATCTACTGTTGTCGGTCTGTCCGTGTGCCTCGAAGGCACGGGAAAAAAGGACGGTACTGATGTCATCACGCCGACGGAGTCCTATTATGGAGTCAGTGAGGTCAGCGGAGCCGCGCGCGCGAAGCCGTGCATTCTGTGATGTCGTCCACGTTGGCGTGAAGAGCTACAAAAGAATTTCCGAATGTTGCTGACGCAGGGGGATATTCACAAGGTGAGGAATCCACAGGCAGATACTGTATCCACCAGAAAAAGCGTTACCAAAGGTAAGTAACTTGTTCTTTACTGCCCAGCTAATAAACAGACTTCTTTTCTTCGTGTTGCTTCTCTTGCACATGTCTGAGCCAAGCAAATTCATAGACAAAGACCAGTGTGTCCATGTGTTTCAAATTTGTGAATGTGATTTAAGAAACATGTTCCATTCAAATCTTAAATTCTCCATAAAACCTTGCTGAGTGTGATTTTTCAAGAGTGTTGCATTGTGTTGCAATATGCCCCACACCTACTTAGTTTTAAAACTCTATCTTGAAGGATTATGCCAGTCATGTAGCCAAGAATATATGATAGCTCTCATTAAAGGCAAGAGTATAGATTTTCTTAATTATTTTTATTTAGTGCCTAGGGCCCTTAAAACGCATAACAAACAAAAAATGTACAATGTTTACCTTCAGTAAAGTGTGGGTAAGAACATTCACATTACACATATTTTTTGTGTTGAAAATTTGTATTGAGTTTTATAATATAATACAAGTTAACAATAAGACATCAATAAGTGGTTAATAAATCCAATACTAATAAAATATATGAATGGAGGTATAACATTTGCTGTTGAATAAAACAAATAAATATGGAATACATAAATAGGTATATAATAAATGATTATTTAAATAAATAAGTAAAGAAAGGAAATGGTGAGGGATCCTCCATAAATGTTGTCAGTGATATCAGTCACAGTGGTCAGAATCAAAAGATGGTATTGCTGGAACCTGAAAGTTGAAAGGTACAAGGTCAGATTGGTCAAGTAGGCAATTGCCAATTCTCACAGTCTAGCAAGCAACGTGGAGGCACCATGTGCTCATAAAGTATCTTTTGCCTTGTTTTAAATGTTGGCTTGCAAAGAATTTGATTAAATTTAAGCAAGGTAAAGGGGGAGTTAGCTGGGAAGAGATTATGCCTCTTTAAACACAGAGGGGCAGATTTACAAGCCCCTTGCGCCTCTTTTACACCGCCGTTGCATCACTTTTGTGACACTGTGGTGGCGCAAAAGATGCACCATGGTGCGGGGTATTTACAACACCCAGATGCGTCACGTTGTAAAGCCCTGTGCCAGAAGGAGCCATTCTTGCGCAGGGGGTAACTGGAAAGATCAATTAAGCAAAATTAATATACAATACATCACGTTATGTAAAAGTAAAACATGTTGTTTTGCATCTTTTCCCATGTTCAACCAGCAGTACTATCCTACAAACTATTCTCAAAGGGCCCCATAATAGTCACCTCATATTATACAGTAATGTAAATCAGTCAGGTCTCATAGATTTGCCTATGCGCAAAGAACGTGTTCCTGTCATCCCGGCAGTGAACCCATCAGACGTCCTCACCCCTCCTCTCCAACCCGTATGCATCTCACTGCGTCCCTCCGATTAACTCACTCCTTCATAATACCCAGCTACAATGCATGATTACAGAAACAGATTTCCCAATGATGCGCCATGTTTATACAGTCATACACAAGATTCACTTAAGACAATGCTTCGTATTAAATGAACTCCGCAACTGCTTTCCTAAGCTCTCTCAAACATTCTGCTCATAACAGTAACCACGGAACACTTGAAACCCCCTGTTGCTGCCCCATCTGCTATGCTTAACCGCCTGCTGACTCCATTGCATACCTGCTCCACTGACGCCGACGCGCTCCCCTCGCTCCAACAGGGAAAATCTTTCGTGATACTACAAACACCTGGTATTTAAACCCTAGACCCGCCCCTGGTTCCTAGTCTGTGCCGCCTATTAACACAACAGGACTCACACCTGACGTTATGCGATTACTACTATCTACCTCCCACACTTCAACTCCCAGGGTGCTCTATTACAAAGGCAGGTCATGTCCGTTCTTAAAGTCCGGACTGCTTTTTTGAAAACATTTTCAGTACATTATAAAATAACAACGTGAACATAGTCCCATATTAAATGAATAGTCTCCAGCGTGCTGCAGACACTTCCAAAAATAAACTTGCTGCTTGATATTAGATATTCCGCCTTGCTCGTGGGTCGTAGCTCCTTCTACGTAAAAAGCTTGTATTCCATTTTCCAGTGGGTGCTAACCTAGTAGGGCCAGTATATAGTAAATTCATGTAAGGGTAGGTTGCACACCTTTTTTATACTCCAATTGTCATATTACTTCACTAAACCAAGCGTGCTCAATGGTAACGTGCCCAGCCCAAAAGACACGTGAAGGTAAGACATAGCAACGTAGGGGCACTGGATAGTACCCCTGGCCACGGCACTGTAGCTATAGTGGAAGCAGAAGTCAATATTCCACTTCTCAATTTGAATCGTTGTTTGTCATGTTTTTGACTATTATTCCTCATTTTATCATATATTCATTCTTACATCATTCTTCATCCACTTGCAAGGAAATACCAATTTCCTGTGCTTCTCATACTCCCGATGGGCCATCCGTGCCTCTTCATTCAAGAATACGTAAAAACGCCAATTTCATCTGAAGCAGTTTCTTTAAAACCCAATGCATTTCAGGCCTCCATGGGCCCTTCGTCACGGGTAACTGGAAAGATCAATTAAGCAAAATTAATATACAATACATCACGTTATGTAAAAGCTAGGCACGTTACCATTGAGCACGCTTGGTTTAGTGAAGTAATATGAAAATTGGAGTATAAAAAAGGTGTGCAACCTACCCTTACATGAACCTTCAAAAGATGTGGCACCATATCACGTGGTCATCAAGAAGGCAGCAGAACTGTTGAATTTAAATCTGCCCACTGCGGAGTACAAGTCAAATTTATTAACAGAAGTCCTCCACTCTCCATCTTCAGTGGTAGAACCTATGCTTCCTTTTAATGAAGCTTTGACAGAGCCAATCTTGGAGGTGCGGAGTAGGCCTCTTACGGCTCCAGCAGTTTCAAAAGCTGTCGCAAGAAGATATAGGGTGGCTCCTGGAGACCCAGACTTTTTATCTTCTCATCCTTTGCCAGAGAGCTTGGTGGTACAGGCAGCCTGCTCCAAAAAATCTGCAGGTGCTTTCCCTCAAGTGCCTGGAGACAAAGAATCTAAAAAACAAGACCAATCTGCAAATAACGTTTTTTCTTCAGCGAGCATGGCTCTCAAATCAACGAACGCCACATGCCTCTTGGGGCGTTACATCCATGCTCTGATGGATTCTGTGAAACAGTTGGCCCCTAAAATTCCAGAGGAGGACAGGCAGAATTTTAATGAGGTGCTTGTTGATACTCAAGCTGCTGCTCGGCAAGTCATCCAGAGTGGGTTGGACACAGCTGACTCTGTGGCGAGAGTCATGAGGTTTTCTATTGCCACCAGAAAAGCAGCTTGGCTGAAGACTTTCGAATTCTCTGCTTATGTCCAGGCTGCCTTAATGGATCTGCCTTTTGATGGCTCGGGCCTTTTTGGGAAAATGTATAGGGGATTTGGAAGGTCCTCCTTTCGAGCCTACAAGCCTACAGCAGCAGCACAGCAAAATCCGCTGTACAAATCGTACAGGGGCAGACAAAGAGCTCGTCCTCGAGGTCGTCAACCTTCCTCTTTCTCCTCCTCCTCTTCCTCTTCCCACCCCTCTCCAACCTCAGCAAAGCAGCCCTAGATCTGCCATTCCGGAACATGCGGGTCCTGTGGGGCGTCCGCTTACCTATTTTCTACGAGATTGGGAATCGTTTACATCGGACCTTGGGGTTCTCAATCTCGTGGAGAATGGGTATGCTCTTCCCTTTCGGGAATGCCCTCCAAATTACCCTCCTTGCCAAGGGTTTTGCTCAGACGACCATCTGCTACTTCTGCAGGAGGAAGTCCTGGCGTTATTTAGAAAAGGTGCGATAGAAGTGGTTCCGGAGCAGGAAAGGGTTCAGGGATGCTGCTCCCAGTATTTCCTGATCCCCAAGAAGGATGGTAGACTTCGTCCAATCCTGGATCTCAGGATCTTGAACCTTTTTCTGAAGCAGGAGAAGTTCAAGATGCTCACCCTTGCGCAGGTTCTTTAAGCGCTGCTGGAAGAAGACTGGATGGTGTCGATCGACTTGCAGGATGCATATTTCCCCATCCCCATCCTGAAGTCACACAGGAAGTATCTCTGTTTCACTGTGGGTTCGCAATATTACCAGTTTGCGGTCCTTCCGTTTGGTCTTACTACTGCACCTCGAGTCTTCATCAAGGTGATGGCTGTGGTGGCAGCACATCTCAGAGGGTCAGGGATACCAGTATTCCCTTATCTGGACGATTGGCTGATCAAAGCTGAATCTCCAGAGAAAGTGCTCCATCAACTACAAGTCACAACTCAGTTGTTTTACAGATTGGTTTTTTGATAAATGTACCCAAATCTCACCTGGTGCCCTCCCAGCGCAACCTGTTCATAGGTGCTGCACTGGCATTCCCTCCATCTCAAAGGATTCGCGACATACAGGAAATGATGCCTTTATTTTACAATAGAGCGGTCATTCCAGTCCTGAAGGTCCTTCGTCTGCTCGGTCGGATGGCTTCCTGCATTCTGCTGGTCAACCTTGCACACTGGCACATGAGGGCACTCCAGTGGTGCCTCCGCAGGCAGTGGTATCAACACAAAGGAGATCTCAGGGAGTCTGTGAGGATCTCAAGAGAAGCTGCAGCAGATCTGTCTTGGTGGGGCGTGGAAGGCAATCTGTCTCAAGGGAAGCCTTTTCAACTGCCTCCGTCGGTGGCCACAGCGATAACGGATACATCCACCCTAGGGTGGGGTGCTCATCTGGGGGATCTGGAGATTAAGGGTCTTGGGTCTCCAGAGGAAAGGTTGCCCCACATCAACCTTCTGGAATTGCGGGCGATTTGTTTGGCGCTCAAGGCCTTCCTCCCTTCCCTTCGCGGTCGGTCGGTTCAGGTCCTGACGGACTACACGACTGCAATGTGGTATTTCAACAAGCAGGGAGGAGTGGATCGCAGTGTCTTTGCAGAGTGGCTCTGCGTCTTTGGTCCTGGGTTCAGTCCCATCAGATTTGTCTGATGGCAAATCATCTGGCCAGAGTTCTGAACATACTTGCAGACCGTCTCAGTCGGCAGTTCTCGGCCGATCAGGAGTGGAGGCTTCATCCAGAAGTGGTTCGTCACGTCTTTCGGACGTGGGGTATTCCTCAGGTGGACCTGTTTGCCACTCACGAGAATGCTCACTGCCCGTCATTCTGCAGTCTCCAGTATCCGATGCAGGGAGCTTTGGGGGATGCGTTTCAGTTGACTTGGGACTCAAGACTCCTTTACGTGTTTCCTCCCATACCCTTGATTCCTCGGGTTCTGAGGAAGATACATCAAGACCGGGCCCAAGTCATATTGATCGCCCCGGATTGGCCAAGAAGGGTGTGGTACACAGATCTTCTCCACCTCTCCTCGTGCCCGCCGCTCCGTCTACCTCTCAGGGCAGATCTCCTCTCTCAGATGGAGGGGCAGGTTCAACACCCCCACCTCCAGAGCTTACACCTTCATGCCTGGAGATTAAATGGGGCAACCTGAATTCTTTTTCTCTCCCACATGACGTGGTGGATGTCATTTTATCAGCCAGGCGTGATTCCACCAAGTCTATCTACTCTTATAGATGGTCTAAATTTGTCTCTTGGTGTGGGGAGAAGTCCATTGACCCTTTGAAGACTCGATTGTCTGACATACTTCAGTTTGCTCTTTCTTTGGCTCAGCAAGGGTTTGCTGTAGCTACGGTCAAAGGTTATCTTTCGGCCTTGTCGGCATTTCTTTGTCTGCCGGACCAGCCGTCCTTATTTAAATCTGCTATTGTTTTAAGGTTTCTAAAGAGCCTTACAAATGAATTTGATCCTACTCCCTTTATTGTGCCTCAATGGGACTTGAATCTTTAGCTCACTTTCTTGATGGGTTCACCTTTTGAACCTTTGCACAAGTGTCCCTTGAGACTGCTATCTTTTAAAACGATCTTCCTGATTGCAATTACCTCGGCAAGGAGGGTAAGTGAGCTTCAAGCTCTTAGTTCAAAGCCCCAATTCTTGACCATTGAACGAATGGTACTCAGGACCAGGGCTGCTTTTCTGCCTAAGGTGGTAACTCCCTTCCATCTCGGGCAGTCCATTACCCTTCCTACCTTCTTCCCTCCCGTTCACCTTTCCAAGGAGGAGGAGAGACTTCATCGCTTGGACCCTAAGAGGGCGGTGAGCTTCTACCTGGACAGAACCAGAGAGTTCAGAGTGGATGACCAGCTCTTTGCGGCTTTTGTTGGAGCCAGAAGAGGCAAGGTGGTGCACAAGCGCACGCTGTCAAGATGGATTGTCTTGTGTATCAAGATATGCTACTCTCTAGCGGGTAAGGAACCACCTGAAGGTTTAAGAGCTTATTCTACTAGAGCAAGGTCTGCTACATCTGCTTTGTCTAGGGGTGTACCTGTAGGGGACATTTGTAGAGCAGCAACTTGGGCTTCCCTCCACACTTTCTCGAAACATTACTGCTTGGATTCCGAAGTGAGGAGGGACAGCCACTTTGCGCGTTCTGTTCTCCAGGAATTTCTGGTATAGGAGAGTGGACACCCTCCTCCAGGAGTGGGGACTGCTGTGGGACTCTATTCACAAGGTGAGGAATCCACTGGCAGATGTATCCATCAGAAGAACAAGTTACTTACCTTCGGTGACGCTTTTTCTGGTGAATACAGTATCTGCCTGTGGATTCCTCACTGGACCACCCGCCTCCCCGTTGTCCACTCTTCTATACCTGTTTTAGTGTCATTATTTTAATGTAAATATTTTATTGTCAAAGGAAATGTGTTATTATAATTGCTTTCCTGCATTGACTACACACCGTGTGTGTTATTTTGATTATTTGGTACTGTGTACATTGTGTGCATATCTACTGTTGTCGGTCTGTCCGTGTGCCTCGAAGGCACGGGAAAAAAGGACGGTACTGATGTCATCACGCCGACGGAGTCCTATTATGGAGTCAGTGAGGTCAGCGGAGCCGCGCGCGCGAAGCCGTGCATTCTGTGATGTCGTCCACGTTGGCGTGAAGAGCTACAAAAGAATTTCCGAATGTTGCTGACGCAGGGGGATATTCACAAGGTGAGGAATCCACAGGCAGATACTGTATCCACCAGAAAAAGCGTTACCAAAGGTAAGTAACTTGTTCTTTACTGCCCAGCTAATAAACAGACTTCTTTTCTTCATGTTGCTTCTCTTGCACATGTCTGAGCCAAGCAAATTCATAGACAAAGACCAGTGTGTCCATGTGTTTCAAATTTGTGAATGTGATTTAAGAAACATGTTCCATTCAAATCTTAAATTCTCCATAAAACCTTGCTGAGTGTGATTTTTCAAGAGTGTTGCATTGTGTTGCAATATGCCCCACACCTACTTAGTTTTAAAACTCTATCTTGAAGGATTATGCCAGTCATGTAGCCAAGAATATATGATAGCTCTCATTAAAGGCAAGAGTATAGATTTTCTTAATTATTTTTATTTAGTGCCTAGGGCCCTTAAAACGCATAACAAACAAAAAATGTACAATGTTTACCTTCAGTAAAGTGTGGGTAAGAACATTCACATTACACATATTTTTTGTGTTGAAAATTTGTATTGAGTTTTATAATATAATACAAGTTAACAATAAGACATCAATAAGTGGTTAATAAATCCAATACTAATAAAATATATGAATGGAGGTATAACATTTGCTGTTGAATAAAACAAATAAATATGGAATACATAAATAGGTATATAATAAATGATTATTTAAATAAATAAGTAAAGAAAGGAAATGGTGAGGGATCCTCCATAAATGTTGTCAGTGATATCAGTCACAGTGGTCAGAATCAAAAGATGGTATTGCTGGAACCTGAAAGTTGAAAGGTACAAGGTCAGATTGGTCAAGTAGGCAATTGCCAATTCTCACAGTCTAGCAAGCAACGTGGAGGCACCATGTGCTCATAAAGTATCTTTTGCCTTGTTTTAAATGTTGGCTTGCAAAGAATTTGATTAAATTTAAGCAAGGTAAAGGGGGAGTTAGCTGGGAAGAGATTATGCCCCTTTAAACACAGAGGGGCAGATTTACAAGCCCCTTGCGCCTCTTTTACACCGCCGTTGCATCACTTTTGTGACACTGTGGTGGCGCAAAAGATGCACCATGGTGCGGGGTATTTACAACACCCAGATGCGTCACGTTGTAAAGCCCTGTGCCAGAAGGAGCCATTCTTGCGCAGGGGGTAACTGGAAAGATCAATTAAGCAAAATTAATATACAATACATCACGTTATGTAAAAGTAAAACATGTTGTTTTGCATCTTTTCCCATGTTCAACCAGCAGTACTATCCTACAAACTATTCTCAAAGGGCCCCATAATAGTCACCTCATATTATACAGTAATGTAAATCAGTCAGGTCTCATAGATTTGCCTATGCGCAAAGAACGTGTTCCTGTCATCCCGGCAGTGAACCCATCAGACGTCCTCACCCCTCCTCTCCAACCCGTATGCATCTCACTGCGTCCCTCCGATTAACTCACTCCTTCATAATACCCAGCTACAATGCATGATTACAGAAACAGATTTCCCAATGATGCGCCATGTTTATACAGTCATACACAAGATTCACTTAAGACAATGCTTCGTATTAAATGAACTCCGCAACTGCTTTCCTAAGCTCTCTCAAACATTCTGCTCATAACAGTAACCACGGAACACTTGAAACCCCCTGTTGCTGCCCCATCTGCTATGCTTAACCGCCTGCTGACTCCATTGCATACCTGCTCCACTGACGCCGACGCGCTCCCCTCGCTCCAACAGGGAAAATCTTTCGTGATACTACAAACACCTGGTATTTAAACCCTAGACCCGCCCCTGGTTCCTAGTCTGTGCCGCCTATTAACACAACAGGACTCACACCTGACGTTATGCGATTACTACTATCTACCTCCCACACTTCAACTCCCAGGGTGCTCTATTACAAAGGCAGGTCATGTCCGTTCTTAAAGTCCGGACTGCTTTTTTGAAAACATTTTCAGTACATTATAAAATAACAACGTGAACATAGTCCCATATTAAATGAATAGTCTCCAGCGTGCTGCAGACACTTCCAAAAATAAACTTGCTGCTTGATATTAGATATTCCGCCTTGCTCGTGGGTCGTAGCTCCTTCTACGTAAAAAGCTTGTATTCCATTTTCCAGTGGGTGCTAACCTAGTAGGGTCAGTATATAGTAAATTCATGTAAGGGTAGGTTGCACACCTTTTTTATACTCCAATTGTCATATTACTTCACTAAACCAAGCGTGCTCAATGGTAACGTGCCCAGCCCAAAAGACACGTGAAGGTAAGACATAGCAACGTAGGGGCACTGGATAGTACCCCTGGCCACGGCACTGTAGCTATAGTGGAAGCAGAAGTCAATATTCCACTTCTCAATTTGAATCCTTGTTTGTCATGTTTTTGACTATTATTCCTCATTTTATCATATATTCATTCTTACATCATTCTTCATCCACTTGCAAGGAAATACCAATTTCCTGTGCTTCTCATACTCCCGATGGGCCATCCGTGCCTCTTCATTCAAGAATACGTAAAAACGCCAATTTCATCTGAAGCAGTTTCTTTAAAACCCAATGCATTTCGGGCCTCCATGGGCCCTTCGTCACGGGTAACTGGAAAGATCAATTAAGCAAAATTAATATACAATACATCACGTTATGTAAAAGCTAGGCACGTTACCATTGAGCACGCTTGGTTTAGTGAAGTAATATGAAAATTGGAGTATAAAAAAGGTGTGCAACCTACCCTTACATGAACCTTCAAAAGATGTGGCACCATATCACGTGGTCATCAAGAAGGCAGCAGAACTGTTGAATTTAAATCTGCCCACTGCGGAGTACAAGTCAAATTTATTAACAGAAGTCCTCCACTCTCCATCTTCAGTGGTAGAACCTATGCTTCCTTTTAATGAAGCTTTGACAGAGCCAATCTTGGAGGTGCGGAGTAGGCCTCTTACGGCTCCAGCAGTTTCAAAAGCTGTCGCAAGAAGATATAGGGTGGCTCCTGGAGACCCAGACTTTTTATCTTCTCATCCTTTGCCAGAGAGCTTGGTGGTACAGGCAGCCTGCTCCAAAAAATCTGCAGGTGCTTTCCCTCAAGTGCCTGGAGACAAAGAATCTAAAAAACAAGACCAATCTGCAAATAACGTTTTTTCTTCAGCGAGCATGGCTCTCAAATCAACGAACGCCACATGCCTCTTGGGGCGTTACATCCATGCTCTGATGGATTCTGTGAAACAGTTGGCCCCTAAAATTCCAGAGGAGGACAGGCAGAATTTTAATGAGGTGCTTGTTGATACTCAAGCTGCTGCTCGGCAAGTCATCCAGAGTGGGTTGGACACAGCTGACTCTGTGGCGAGAGTCATGAGGTTTTCTATTGCCACCAGAAAAGCAGCTTGGCTGACGACTTTCGAATTCTCTGCTTATGTCCAGGCTGCCTTAATGGATCTGCCTTTTGATGGCTCGGGCCTTTTTGGGAAAATGTATAGGGGATTTGGAAGGTCCTCCTTTCGAGCCTAGAAGCCTACAGCAGCAGCACAGCAAAATCCGCTGTACAAATCGTACAGGGGCAGACAAAGAGCTCGTCCTCGAGGTCGTCAACCTTCCTCTTTCTCCTCCTCCTCTTCCTCTTCCCACCCCTCTCCAACCTCAGCAAAGCAGCCCTAGATCTGCCATTCCGGAACATGCGGGTCCTGTGGGGCGTCCGCTTACCTATTTTCTACGAGATTGGGAATCGTTTACATCGGACCTTGGGGTTCTCAATCTCGTGGAGAATGGGTATGCTCTTCCCTTTCGGGAATGCCCTCCAAATTACCCTCCTTGCCAAGGGTTTTGCTCAGACGACCATCTGCTACTTCTGCAGGAGGAAGTCCTGGCGTTATTTAGAAAAGGTGCGATAGAAGTGGTTCCGGAGCAGGAAAGGGTTCAGGGATGCTGCTCCCAGTATTTCCTGATCCCCAAGAAGGATGGTAGACTTCGTCCAATCCTGGATCTCAGGATCTTGAACCTTTTTCTGAAGCAGGAGAAGTTCAAGATGCTCACCCTTGCGCAGGTTCTTTAAGCGCTGCTGGAAGAAGACTGGATGGTGTCGATCGACTTGCAGGATGCATATTTCCCCATCCCCATCCTGAAGTCACACAGGAAGTATCTCTGTTTCACTGTGGGTTCGCAATATTACCAGTTTGCGGTCCTTCCGTTTGGTCTTACTACTGCACCTCGAGTCTTCATCAAGGTGATGGCTGTGGTGGCAGCACATCTCAGAGGGTCAGGGATACCAGTATTCCCTTATCTGGACGATTGGCTGATCAAAGCTGAATCTCCAGAGAAAGTGCTCCATCAACTACAAGTCACAACTCAGTTGTTTTACAGATTGGTTTTTTGATAAATGTACCCAAATCTCACCTGGTGCCCTCCCAGCGCAACCTGTTCATAGGTGCTGCACTGGCATTCCCTCCATCTCAAAGGATTCGCGACATACAGGAAATGATGCCTTTATTTTACAATAGAGCGGTCATTCCAGTCCTGAAGGTCCTTCGTCTGCTCGGTCGGATGGCTTCCTGCATTCTGCTGGTCAACCTTGCACACTGGCACATGAGGGCACTCCAGTGGTGCCTCCGCAGGCAGTGGTATCAACACAAAGGAGATCTCAGGGAGTCTGTGAGGATCTCAAGAGAAGCTGCAGCAGATCTGTCTTGGTGGGGCGTGGAAGGCAATCTGTCTCAAGGGAAGCCTTTTCAACTGCCTCCGTCGGTGGCCACAGCGATAACGGATACATCCACCCTAGGGTGGGGTGCTCATCTGGGGGATCTGGAGATTAAGGGTCTTGGGTCTCCAGAGGAAAGGTTGCCCCACATCAACCTTCTGGAATTGCGGGCGATTTGTTTGGCGCTCAAGGCCTTCCTCCCTTCCCTTCGCGGTTGGTCGGTTCAGGTCCTGACGGACTACATGACTGCAATGTGGTATTTCAACAAGCAGGGAGGAGTGGATCGCAGTGTCTTTGCAGAGTGGCTCTGCGTCTTTGGTCCTGGGTTCAGTCCCATCAGATTTGTCTGATGGCAAATCATCTGGCCAGAGTTCTGAACATACTTGCAGACCGTCTCAGTCGGCAGTTCTCGGCCGATCAGGAGTGGAGGCTTCATCCAGAAATGGTTCGTCACGTCTTTCGGACGTGGGGTATTCCTCAGGTGGACCTGTTTGCCACTCACGAGAATGCTCACTGCCCGTCATTCTGCAGTCTCCAGTATCCGATGCAGGGAGCTTTGGGGGATGCGTTTCAGTTGACTTGGGACTCAAGACTCCTTTACGTGTTTCCTCCCATACCCTTGATTCCTCGGGTTCTGAGGAAGATACATCAAGACCGGGCCCAAGTCATATTGATCGCCCCGGATTGGCCAAGAAGGGTGTGGTACACAGATCTTCTCCACCTCTCCTCGTGCCCGCCGCTCCGTCTACCTCTCAGGGCAGATCTCCTCTCTCAGATGGAGGGGCAGGTTCAACACCCCCACCTCCAGAGTTTACACCTTCATGCCTGGAGATTAAATGGGGCAACCTGAATTCTTTTTCTCTCCCACATGACGTGGTGGATGTCATTTTATCAGCCAGGCGTGATTCCACCAAGTCTATCTACTCTTATAGATGGTCTAAATTTGTCTCTTGGTGTGGGGAGAAGTCCATTGACCCTTTGAAGACTCGATTGTCTGACATACTTCAGTTTGCTCTTTCTTTGGCTCAGCAAGGGTTTGCTGTAGCTACGGTCAAAGGTTATCTTTCGGCCTTGTCGGCATTTCTTTGTCTGCCGGACCAGCCGTCCTTATTTAAATCTGCTATTGTTTTAAGGTTTCTAAAGAGCCTTACAAATAAATTTGATCCTACTCCCTTTATTGTGCCTCAATGGGACTTGAATCTTTAGCTCACTTTCTTGATGGGTTCACCTTTTGAACCTTTGCACAAGTGTCCCTTGAGACTGCTATCTTTTAAAACGATCTTCCTGATTGCAATTACCTCGGCAAGGAGGGTAAGTGAGCTTCAAGCTCTTAGTTCAAAGCCCCCATTCTTGACCATTGAACGAATGGTACTCAGGACCAGGGCTGCTTTTCTGCCTAAGGTGGTAACTCCCTTCCATCTCGGGCAGTCCATTACCCTTCCTACCTTCTTCCCTCCCGTTCACCTTTCCAAGGAGGAGGAGAGACTTCATCGCTTGGACCCTAAGAGGGCGGTGAGCTTCTACCTGGACAGAACCAGAGAGTTCAGAGTGGATGACCAGCTCTTTGCGGGTTTTGTTGGAGCCAGAAGAGGCAAGGCGGTGCACAAGCGCACGCTGTCAAGATGGATTGTCTTGTGTATCAAGATATGCTACTCTCTGGCGGGTAAGGAACCACCTGAAGGTTTAAGAGCTTATTCTACTAGAGCACGGTCTGCTACATCTGCTTTGTCTAGGGGTGTACCTGTAGGGGACATTTGTAAAGCAGCAACTTGGGCTTCCCTCCACACTGCACTCCACAACACTCCACAAACATTACTGCTTGGATTCCGAAGTGAGGAGGGACAGCCACTTTGCGCGTTCTGTCCTCCAGGAATTTCTGGTATAGGAGAGTGGACACCCTCCTCCAGGAGCGGGGACTGCTGTGGGACTCTATTCACAAGGTGAGGAATCCACTGGCAGATGTATCCATCAGAAGAACAAGTTACTTACCTTCGGTAACGCTTTTTCTGGTGAATACAGTATCTGCCTGTGGATTTCTCAATGGACCACCCGCCTCCCCGTTGTCCACTCTTCTATACCTGTTTTAGTGTCATTATTTTAATGTAAATATTTTATTGTCAAAGGAAATGTGTTATTATAATTGCTTTCCTGCATTGACTACACACCGTGTGTGTTATTTTGATTATTTGGTACTGTGTACATTGTGTGCATATCTACTGTTGTCGGTCTGTCCGTGTGCCTCGAAGGCACGGAAAAAAGGACGGTACTGATGTCATCACGCCGACGGAGTCCTATTATGGAGTCAGTGAGGTCAGCGGAGCCGCGCGCGCGAAGCCGTGCATTCTGTGATGTCGTCCACGTTGGCGTGAAGAGCTACAAAAGAATTTACGAATGTTGCTGACGCAGGGGGATATTCACAAGGTGAGGAATCCACAGGCAGATACTGTATCCACCAGAAAAAGCGTTACCAAAGGTAAGTAACTTGTTCTCTACTGCCCAGCTAATAAACAGACTTCTTTTCTTCATGTTGCTTCTCTTGCACATGTCTGAGCCAAGCAAATTCATAGACAAAGACCAGTGTGTCCATGTGTTTCAAATTTGTGAATGTGATTTAAGAAACATGTTCCATTCAAATCTTAAATTCTCCATAAAACCTTGCTGAGTGTGATTTTTCAAGAGTGTTGCATTGTGTTGCAATATGCCCCACACCTACTTAGTTTTAAAACTCTATCTTGAAGGATTATGCCAGTCATGTAGCCAAGAATATATGATAGCTCTCATTAAAGGCAAGAGTATAGATTTTCTTAATTATTTTTATTTAGTGCCTAGGGCCCTTAAAACGCATAACAAACAAAAAATGTACAATGTTTACCTTCAGTAAAGTGTGGGTAAGAACATTCACATTACACATATTTTTTGTGTTGAAAATTTGTATTGAGTTTTATAATATAATACAAGTTAACAATAAGGCATCAATAAGTGGTTAATAAATCCAATACTAATAAAATATATGAATGGAGGTATAACATTTGCTGTTGAATAAAACAAATAAACATGGAATACATAAATAGGTATATAATAAATGATTATTTAAATAAATAAGTAAAGAAAGGAAATGGTGAGGGATCCTCCATAAATGTTGTCAGTGATATCAGTCACAGTGGTCAGAATCAAAAGATGGTATTGCTGGAACCTGAAAGTTGAAAGGTACATGGTCAGATTGGTCAAGTAGGCAATTGCCCATTCTCACAGTCTAGCAAGCAACGTGGAGGCACCATGTGCTCATAAAGTATCTTTTGCCTTGTTTTAAATGTTGGCTTGCAAAGAATTTGATTAAATTTAAGCAAGGTAAAGGGGGAGTTAGCTGGGAAGAGATTATGCCTCTTTAAACACAGAGGGGCAGATTTACAAGCCCCTTGCGCCTCTTTTACACCGCCGTTGCATCACTTTTGTGACACTGTGGTGGCGCAAAAGATGCACCATGGTGCGGGGTATTTACAACACCCAGATGCGTCACGTGGTAAAGCCCTGTGCCAGAAGGAGCCGTTCTTGCACAGGGGGGCGTTCCGGCGCAGGAACGCCTCCTAAAAGTGGCTGAGTGAAATCTACAAGATTCCAGCAATGCGCCACTTTTAGGGCAAAGATGCGTGACGCATCTGTGCCGTTTTTGCCCCAAGGTGCGCCGCATTGTAAATTGGAGCAACTATGGTGGCGGAGGCATGGCGCACAATAAGTGGCGCATCCCTGCTGATATGCAGGGATGCGCCACTTATTGTAAATATGCCCCTACAAGAGGTAAGACAGTTCATAAAAATGTCCTGCCATACAATATTGTACTCCAGTAGCGGCCTCATCTCTTCTCCAGTGTCACAACCTCTCCCACGCAGGAGCTACTCCACAGAATTCTAGTACTCTTTGAAGTCTCTAAACAGCCAGTAGGTGTTTTGTACTCATACAGATTATTTATAACAATGTGACCGCGACCTGATAAACACCAGTCTTGGACTCTAGGGGGCAGATAATGTTACTTACCCATCGGGCCCCCCTTGCATCTGAACTAGATTTGCAGAATTATTTTGCTCTTCTGTGGCAATCCAAAGCATCCATATAGGGATGACAGCCAAGCTCTTGGGGGCTCTATTCTCACATGATGCACGTAATGAATTCATATAAACAAAGTCTTTCTCTTTTAAAAGGTTTTGCACCCAGTCTTAATCAACATAAAAGTGTTTCTTTGATGATGAGGACTGCTTTGAATGACCCTACCACAGAAACGCTCCTTCTCCAGCACCAATGGGATGTGAGCCTCAGTCTTTCCATGTCGTATGTTGATTAAACTTTTTCCCAAGACTCTTGAAAACCTATGTATTTCCTTCTTTTTCTACACACCCAACTGTAAAGTAATTTAAAACATTAATCAAATGTCTTCCATCAGAAGTGGTTCTGGAATTCTAAGACTATGAAGGGCCGATTGTATTCTTGAATATCTAGGACAAGAATATTGTGGCACAGTAAAACAGTGGACAAAATATAGAGGAACAAAATATTGAATGGTAAATGCACAGAGGGGCGTATACATTTGCCATTCTTAACACCACATAAATGAAGATATATGTGTATTTTTTTTGGTACACAGTTGTGGAATTACGTACAGAAAATCTATACAAATATCTTTTGACATTTTGTCTCTCGATTTTTTGTCAACGATATTAGTGCCTTACAATATTGATATTCAGAGACACATTTGGGAGGCCAAATTATGGAACAGAGTGAAAATGATACAACATAATGTAGGGCATTCTGTGACAATACTTTTTTGCTGTTTCATCACACATTAATGCTGTTCTCGCAAGACTTTCTGCCTCTCTAGTACCAATATAACCAATATAACACTTGGGTGAAACAATCAGGTGAGTAGTTAACGTTTGCCACGGCTCAGCAACATGTGTTGTTTTTGATCCTTCTAAACTAGCCAAACATTTATTTGTGGAAAACGGCAAAGTGTGTATCATACGATGGATTATTTGGCAAGTAAAGCAAACCCATAATTGGATGGAAGAAGCCCCTGGATACCCTCATGGGTGACAAGCACTGCTTTACAAATCCCCCTTACATTTTCATTACATTCCGAGGACCCCATTGATTAGTGACGGCTAGTTGTGTGATTCTTTCAATTAGATAGTACTCACACTCTCTCTCACATTGACAGAAAAAAGCATCAAAATCTTACCTCGCCCTCTGTAGATAGTATGAACTCGCATAACCTGAGAGTGCTGTTCATCATTTTGATCATGTTCTCAAGCTGATAGATAGAGAGAATGGAAACAAGAAGGCTATTTAGACATGTAAAACTGTTGATATATGTTTCTCTAAAATGGCAAACTGTGGGCATTGCCAATAACCGGTTGATCCTAGGTAATACAATAGGATAGTATTTATAAAGTGCACTTATACCAGCTGGTGTCAAGGCGCTAAGTAAACTGTGAGAAGTGACAGCACCAACAACCTGCTAGGAGGCAAATACCCAGGGGCCAGATGTACGACCGGGGCATTTACCGAGTCGCAATTTGCGAGTCGCTAAATGCCATGTACAACAGTGTCAGAGACACTGTTTACGATTACCAATGGGGTTGCACAATACATGCCTCATCAGTATTCATGAGGCGCTCGCAGTTTGCGACCCCAGTAGGAATGGCTGGCCTTCCCAGGTATGGCGACCTGCTCGGCTCAGCAGACCTCCATATCTGGGACTGCTTTTCAATAAAGCAGTTTTTTTTTAAATGCAGCCCGTTTTCCTTAAAGGAAAACTGGATGTATTTAAAAAATAACGTTTTTGTTTTCCCTGCATTTGCAAAGTGGAAGGGGTCCCCTGGGGACACCTTCTCATTTGAGAGAGCATTATCACCCTCTTGAAGAGGGCGGTGAATTGTGAGTGTTTTGTGATTGCAATTGCAGTCGCAAAACATTCTTACGTAGGGTAGCAAGTCGCAATTAGGAAGGGACAGCCTTGGAAAGCCCCTTCCTAATTGTGAGTTGCAAATCCTATTTAGCGAGTTGCAAATAAATTGGTACTTGCTAAATAGGGTTTGTACAAGGCCCTATTAGGTTTTGCATGTGCAAACGGGTCGCTAACCCGTTTGCACATGTAAAAATGGGTCATACATCTGGTCGCAGGTCTTCAAGAGCTTCCTAAAGACCGGAAGCGAGTCTGCCTTGGATATCGAAAGGGGCAAAGATTTCCAAAGTTTTACGGCTGCCACAGAGACGGAGTGGCCACCCCACTTGCACCTGTGAAATCTGGGAGTGACCAATTTTTTAAGAGAAGGAGATTTTTGTATTCTTTGCTCAAAGCCAATGCCAGCCGTATCCTTTGCCTAGTTTAGAAGTAAGGCTGAATTTGACCCTAGAGCTAAATGGAATTTTTGAGCCCATAAGTTCTTGCTTGTACACCAGTAGGATCAACCCCCGTGTATTTTGTTCTCATCTCTCACAGAAGAGGTTAGTCTAGTAGTCAGAAGGATGATTGTTTTAATTAATCCTTGTTTCCAGCAGGAGATAGATTCCACCTCTGTCTGTTTACTCTGTGCACTAAAACCATCTTTGAAATTAAGAAATCAGCTCTAGCTTTCTAAGGGTACCAGTGGATGAGAGACGGACTGAGTTGCTACACCATTCACTCCTTGCTAGTATCGTAAAGAATTCCTTTGTTTCTGAGAATGGAGTGTATTTTCCACAGGCAGTTATTCCTGTGATATCTTGCAGATTTACTTTGATTTGTGAAGATAGAATGGAAGAAACAGAGTCTGAGAGAGGAGGCACATAAACATGATGGTATGGTATTTTAAAGAAGACTCACATGTTTCTCAGCTGCTAAGGTGGGGATGTTGAAGGCATCCCTGTGTTCTGGTGGTGTTACTTCTTCAAGTAGTTTATATGGATACTGAAAATATAATAAAAAAGATCAGCATTACCAAGACCATTGTCAACAAATGTGGACTGTCATGAGTTTTGCAGAGATGGAAGTCATGAAACGCTGCACACCTCAAGCAACTACAAATGGAAAAAAACATTTGTACAAGTAACTGCATACTATGCTTGCTTCCTATTTTGCCATTTCACATCCATAGCACCTTGTGTTCATCACCTTTTAAAGTAGAAGATATGTGTGAGTGTAATATTTCTATTTGTGAGTAATAGATCAAAGATGCAGAAACAGTGAATAATGGTGAGCTGGCAGTGTACAAGTGTACTGCTACCAGAAGTGCTCACTCTGCTCTTTACTCAAGAAATCTTGTGTGACTTCTTCTAAACAATACATGTTATACCTTATTGATAAATACCATCCTGGCTCCAAATGGCTCACCTACCATTGACATATCACTCTCCTCCACTACATTGTTAAGAGCATCAGGAAAGAAATTACTGGGGGGTGTGGCCAAGCACCCTAGGATGGTGGCCACATTTTAAGCGAGCTGGTGTCAGCTCTGAGAATCGTGCTGAATCCGACCCTTAGGCAACCTTTTTTCGGTCGCAAGCACCTGAACAATGGCCCTTATAATCACCCCCTTTGGCCCACCCGAGCCCATCCAGGGAGCCCTGGATGAGAGATAATTTTGGTGATCGACAACATGGCTGTGCGTATGACCTGCCGAGAGACGGCCTGCCGGTGGCAAACTCCACCTGGAGCTGTGAACCCACCGTGGCGAACCCCCCTTTGCATCGATTCCAGGGATGAGCGAGGGAGAGAAGACAGCTGATTAGCTGGGGTGTGGGATAAAGCTGTTTTCACTTCCAAGCCGTAGCCCGTAATAGCGGAACGGGTACTTTAGAGTGGAGGACATGGGCTGGGCGCTACAAGTAGCCAGGACTGCAACTGCAGCCTGGATGAGCCGACTATGGGGCGACCTTTTCTCTGATGCAAAAATCCATGAGGCGGCCTCTACGCTTGTCCCCTTCAGCTTACCCAAGCCCATGCAGGGAGCCGGGGACAAGAGAAACGCATTAGGCAAACAACGCCCTGCCGTGAGACTGTCATGATGCCAATGGACACATCCTGGAGCTGCAATCCCACAGCAGCGACCCACGTTTACCTCAGCATTCACTCTTGGGGCACAGCGAGTGAGAGGAGACAGTCACAAGGAGAAGAGAGGTAGGGACCCCCTTTCACCTTTAGGCAGCCACATGGGCTTGGAACAGCCAGCCAAAATGGCGGACAAGGGTAGATGAGACAGACTGAGCAGCATGAGAATCCAGGACTATGATTGCAGCCAGGGTGGGTGGAAACCCACACAAGACGTCTCGCCCCAAAAGTAGGAGATGGGCACACAGCTTCCCCCTCAGGAGGTGACCGGCCCCAGGAGCCCAGAGATCCTGGGAGACAACTACAGCAAACACTGGTCTTGGACGGTCAAACAAGTACAGCAATACTCCACCTCACTGTGGTGTCTCAAGAGGATAGAGTGGGTGTCCCCTGTCCTGGACCCTCAAGACATGGGATCACAGAGACAAGCGTAGGCAGATGTTCCCTGTATCAGGTGTAGGAGGTGACCCTCCTCTGCCCTTATGGTTGGTGGAACTGCCAGAGGGCATCTAAAACCAACACCCAGAGAAATTCCTCATGGAATACTTCAGACCCCGGATCCTGGATTGTGAATCTTCCCCCTACTTTGTTCTGGAAAGGGCACACAGGGTGGTTGCCCTAAGTCCTCCGCCGGGGGGGGACCCACTAGAGCCATTGTCATCATGGTACTGAACTTTGTGAAATGATAATATATCCTGTGGCAGGTACGCCAACATCTAGACATCCATTGGACCAACTCCAGGGTTATGTTCTTCCCCGATTACACAACTAAAGTGTAGCTCCTTTGTAAATCTTTCTTAGAGATTAAGTAGAAATTCAGGGCTGTGGACATTCAATATATGCTGATACAATCTGCCAAATTGAAATTAATGTCTCAGTGGAGAGCCCAGAAGAGGCCAGGGACTGAGCAGCAGAGAGTAAATAACTGCCCATATTAACAAAGGAGCCAATGACATCTCGGGAGACTGTAGGGGGTCAACCATCCCACCCTAAGAAGAAGTGTAGCAGACGGATAGGATGGCAACTTTGGTCACAACCAGAGGACGGGCGTAGGGCATCCTCCTCAGAGAGCTCCGGTGTTCACCGGGGAGGGGACCCTTCTAGTGGATGATAAGAAGTTATTCAGTATTATAGAGGAGAATTTTGGTACCCTTCCTTCTTTCCTCCATGTATAAATACAAATGTTTTCTCATTCACTTATGGAGAAGAGACACATTGCCTCCAGAGAGAGGGGCTTGCATGGAGCGAAGCTACACAAAACTATGGTGATTACTTTCTGCCGACTTCCCCCTCCCATCCCTTCACACCCCTCCGCTCTTACCTGTGCCAGCCGCGCCTGAAGTTGGGTACTATCGGGCTGATTTCGGTTGCAACACTATGCCTCACGGAAGACACATTACACGGCCACGGACCCTAGTCAAACGGGCTCAACGACTCACCAAGACCTCTGACAACAAAACCATCCACTAAAAGCTGTTGTCTTGCAATGTCAGTGGGTTGCTGGATAAAATAAAATGCACAACAATTCTCTATAGGTCTACAAGATGACCCTGGTGGTTCTATTGTTGCAAGAGACATATTTGCTTGGGAGTAGGGGTACCTTTTTGGGACAGCATGGCTTTAACTGCATATATATCATGCCGGGTTCACTAGGTGCTCAAGAACAGTTACCTTTCCCCTAATGGTCACGCATGCTATCTGAGACACCATGGATAGATATGGGGTGGTTTCTCAATTCCTGAATGGCATCCTATGGATGGTGATGCCAGTGTATATTTCACCGAACCTGCAGGCGACCACGATAAAAGATCTGATGACAGTTATCACCACAGTCTCGGAGTGGGACCTTATTATAGCGGGTCAATTCAATAATGTCATGCATCTACAACTTGAGGTGAAAAGAGTGGCTCGACCCTCGTGCCATGGGTGGAGTCCCTGATGCTTTGCAATCCATGGAAAGCAAAGAACTAGTCAGTATGTATTATTTTCACTGCTGGACTCCGAATTCACAAAAGGGTACCATTGGACCACTGACCGATTGAACTAATTGGGGATGCCTAGGTCTAATACGCACTGAAGCCTTCAGGTTGGGTGACTGAAGTATGTTAGATTTTTGGAGCACATGAAGGAAAAGATATAACTCTACCTCAGAGAAAAAACAACAACAGATGTCTCCCCAATCACATTGTGGGAGGGGAGGAAAGCAGTTCCTCAGGGGGACACAATAGCAGATCCTGCAGGGGCAGCAGTGTCCGATTATCAAAAACAGAGAGTATATGGGAACATTGTTACACAGGTATGCAACCAACTCTGGCAGACAGGTTTGTCCCATAGACACGGGGCCCGACAGTGAGGTGACCCACGATGCTGAGGCAATCGGCAATGACTGCGCACATTACTATGAGAAACTTTACCAATCAAACACGTCGGGCAAGTGGAGCAACAATACCCCATAGCTGACCTGATCATGCTGCAGGACTTGGATGCACCTCTGTCGAAGGAGGAATTATTTGCAGCCTTGCAGGAGATACATTCTGGGCAGGTGCTCGGTTCAAGTGTATTACCTATGCAATTCTTAGAAAGGTTTGCACCAACACTACTCTCTCACTTCTTTACAATGGTCGAAGCTGCAGGGACAGCTATGATACTTCCCTATGATATCTAGGGGGCCTCAGTTGTAGTTCTCCCCAAACCATATAGGCCACCTACAGACTGTGCATTTTAAAGCCTGATTTCCCTAATTAATATTTAAGCCAAAATAGTTGCAGAGGCCGTAGCACCAGGGTACTGAAACAGGTGAGATCCCTAGTGAATTGCGATCAAAATGGCTTACTCCCACCAGAGGCACTGCCTTGTCTTAGGGGGATAAATATGGCCTTGTACCACATACATCTGACCACACACCCATGATGCAACTGGACTTAGAGAAGGCCTTCGACTCAGTTGAATGACCTTTCCTCCACGCCATCCTTGAAAAGATAAATTTTGGCCCTAAAGTCCTTCAGTCTGTAAAGATGTTATACACAGTGCCATGTGATAGGGTCAGAGTGAACACCATTTACTCACAACAGTTCCAGATAGGCAGAGGCCACTGGCAGGGCCACCTGCTGTCTACTCTCCTATTCGCTCTTGTGATTGAAACACTGGCAAAACAGATCGGGGATGCGCAGGTGTGGGGCTTGAGGTGGGGTGTAGAATTAGGGGACTGCATCTCTTTGTATGTGGTATGATGTCCACCTTTATATTTAGCACTTAAACCAACTGATCCTACAGCTGATTTGCATTCTAGAAATCTACAAAGAAGAAACAGACCTGAGGGTGAACTGGGGGAAATCAGTCATAATCCCTGTGGTGGCCATTCCTCCAGAGTTACTTCCAGGTGATTTGGAACATTTAAATAGTTGGTGTTTTTACCTGTCAGTCCGAGGGTGGTCTTCACCAATCTTTTTGCCTCCACATTTGGCTGAATCTTTTGTTGGTCCTAAGACTCTGAGCGCTTTACTACTCTGAATCAGTGCTAAAGGGCAGGTGCTTCTTCCTTAAACATGTGTACAATTGGTGTATACATAATTGACCTATTTAGTTAACTTGTAAGTCCCTTGTAAGGTGGTATATCATATACCCAGGGCCTGTAAATCTAATGCTACTAGTGGGCTGCAGCTCTGATCGTGCCACCAATAGAAGAAGCCTTTCAAACCTCTCTCAGGCCTGCAACTGCAGTGCCTGTGTTTGCAGTTTAATGCCACTTTGACTTGGCATTTAGAACTACTTAACAAGCCTTAAACTCCCCCTTTATTACTTATAAGTCACCCCTAAGGTAGGCCCTATGTAGCCCTAAGGGCACAGCATATGTAAGTAAAACGTAGGACATGTACTTTTCTGTTTTATGTGTCCTGGTAGTGACAAACAGCATATTTCACTTTTCACTACAATGAGGCCTACTCCTCTCATAGATTAGCATCAGGAATTTCTTAATACACTTTTAAGCTATATTTCCTGATCAGAGAGGAGTAGCTTTTTCGTGTTTCGTATGTTTGGAATGGTAGTGATAAATCCTACTTACTAGGGAAGTTGAATTTAACATTGCTATTTTAGAAATGCCACTAAAAGAAAGTATGCAAAAGAAACAATTGCTGGACGGAATACTGGACAATGCAAACATTCACCCCCAGTCATAAGCATCTGGGTTTAATACATCATTCTTTTGCTCACCACATCACCCCAGTTTGGACCCAGCCATATGCAAATCAGTCTTGACCCTGTTCCTTATGGGAGCAGTCCAGCCCGAGCTGCCAAGTCAGGGTCAAGATTGATTTGCATATAGCTGGGTCTGAACTGAAGTGGCGAAATGAGCTAAAGAATAATGATACATTCAACCCAATCTGTGACTGGGGGTGAGTGCCTGAAAAGTTTCAGAACTCCGTACATCATCTCCTTGTGTTTGCTTTGTTCACTATAAGAAAGTAGACATTTATCTGCACTTACTGCTTTGTGTGCCTGACAGCCCATCCCCAATAATTGGAGTAAGTGACAGCTACACTTTTTGCATTCCCTCTTGACAGCCACAACCCACAAAGGATAGGTGTGTCTGAGTAGCCATCAACATACATTTGTATTCTGATGGCCTTACCTGGGCAGAGTGCAACAGAGGGTGTAACCCTTTACTTGAATAGGCAGTGACCTGTCCCCACACAAAGGACTGATTATCCCCTAAAGATAGCCTGGAGGACAGGACTGGGCGGAAAGAGGAAGCTGTGCACTTCAGAGAGCTGCTTTGAATTCACCAACCAGCATCAAAGGCACTTTTGGCTATAAGTCCTGGGTCTCTGACCAACCCGCCCCACTCAAAATCAAGCACTTCTGGATCTTGAACTGAATCTATGTCAGAAAGACTGCTGTTCTGCTTAAATGACTCATCTTTGGCTTGCATGCTTGGAAGGCCTGCTTTTCTCTGGTGTTTCTCTGCTGTCTGCTTTTCTCTGACTGTGCTGAAGGAGAGCTGGGCTCTGCCTTTCCTCCAAGTGATCTCCAAGGACTTGTTGGCTGGCCTCCTATTGCTTGAGACTGAGGGACATCAAAGTCTCTATCCCTGCTCCAGTGTCTGAACTCACTGGAAGTGGCCCAGACACTTGCAGCATGGAATTTGATTAATTTTATGTCTGTGTTTAACAGAACTGGCGCATCACCAGTTGCAGGAGTAAAATGGGCACAGCGCATCAGAACTAGCACTTTGCCCTCAGAGATCGATACATTAGACTGCGTATCGCCTCGACGGCAGCTTGGTGGGACCGATGCATACCCTCGACTGTGTGGCAGAATCCTATCGCTCAGGTAAACCAGACTTGCAGGTTGTCCCAGTTATTCCACTGAATTTACACAGGATACATTATTCACAAACTTTTTCTTCTCTTTCTCTCTTTTTTTACTCACTGTTTTAGGAGGTTACTCTTGGGAACTTTGTCCACTGAGACAAAAGATTGGTAAGCTGAAGTTTGACTTAGGTGCAGTAGTGCTCGCTAGTTTCCTTGTTTTTTTTTAGATTTTAGATATATTGTCTTTCTTCTTTTACAGAGACGCTTAGCCCTGATGAGAATCCTGGTACTCATAAGGATTCGAAACGCGTAGGCCCTTTGGTCTGCTCATTCTACCTTGGTGTTTATTGGTTTTGCACCTCGACTTTTGTTGATAAATTTATTGTTGCAAAATGATATGAAAATTATTGCGACCCTATTGAATTACCAATGGTGCATTGTTTGAAACATTCTAGAATATTATTGAATGCTTTTCAACTTTCGAGCAGACCATATACTTCACCACCTGGTTCATTCCAGCCCCAGGTTGTGTGAGGTATGCAGTTTGAATGTTTGAATGATAGCGGTTTGAATGTGATATGTCTGATTATTCACGAGTGTTAGTGTGGATGAGTTTTTACCATACCATTTGGTGTCCTGATGTCCTTTGTTGTTTCATGTTTTGCTTTTGAATTTGAAAATTAAATTAAAATTGTGTATCTTCAAGAAAACTATTTTTGAATAAACAGCTATTCAGTAGCAGTCCTGAATATTGAACTGTCGTCTGTATTCTGGTTGGAAATATTTGCTTTGACTAATGTATCAGTTTTGGCCTTCTTCTTTTGTTATTTAGAATCCGATGCGGCACATCACTCGACACATCTACCACCCATTTTCAGAACTGACGCATCGCCTTCACTACGTGGAGCAGATCGACACATTTCACTGTTTGAGACCAGGAAAGGTACTTTTTTCACTGCGTTCTGCATGGGTCCTGTAGCTGGCCTGCGCTTCCACGCGTTTGGCCTGAACTTTGAGTTTGACCCGATACAGCGCAACCTAAAGTAACCTTTTTAGAGCGGCTTGCTTCTAGGTGCTTTAATGCATTTATTAATTTAAAAATGTTATATATCTCAACTTCTATACATTGGATTTTTGTCATTTTAGGCTTGTTTTGGTTATAATATAATTGTCTATTTTTTTCTAAACCTGTCTAGAGTCTTGTTGTGGTATATTCATTGTGTTACTGTGCAAGTGTGTGTGTTGCACACATACTTTGCACATTGTCTCTTTGGATACCCCTGACTGTTCTGTGCCAAGCTGAGCACAGGTTATCTTTTAGTGTATATCTTGCTTATCCTGACCAGGATTATGGCTTCTGCTAGGACAGGGTGCGTACCTTTGCCAACCAGAAAGCCAATTTCAAACACTGGGGCATGCGCATATCAAGAGACCCAGAGGAATGCTGGGGCAAGAATATAACCTCTTTGACGTGCAAAATTAAGGGACATATGGCAAGATGGAGCTCTCTCCCCCTGATCATGATGGGGTCTATAGCCCTCTTCCAAATTGTGGCCTGGTCACAGCTGTTGTATGTTTGGCAACACTACCCCCACAAAATCCCTAGCCTTTGGTTTACAACCCTACAGGCCAACCTCAATAGATACAAGTAGCGAGGATCGTCGCTGTGAATCTCCCATAAGAACTGCATACAAGCCCCTTATTATGGTGGACTAGGGGGATGTATGACGTTACAACCCATACTTTTACCACGCATGCCTTTACAACGCGGTATTTACAACGAATACCTTTACAACGCATAGTGCTTTGGGGCGCTGGATAGTGAATAGTTTAATTTACTATTCCAACTCCAGTCCCCGTGGATAGTAGGGAAGGTGTTGGATAGTACATTAAATCTATTCCCTATCCTAGAGCGCCCCAATGCGTTGTAATGGTTCGCATTGTAAAAGTTGCGTCGTAAAGGCACTGCGTGGTAAAAGTTGCGTTGTAAAGGATGTTTACCGACTAGGGGCAGTAGACATCAGACTGCATTACTTTACTGGGCTGCCCAGCTGGTTGTGGTTATTGACCGGATCTTTGGTGCAGGGGGACCCACTACGAGACTCACGTGGACTTTGCCAGGCAAGCACCATGGTTTTGGCTGTATGGGGAGTCCTTCCTACCCACTCCCCTGGCCCTTCCAGCCATTCCAGTGATTAGCTAGAAAGCAATGCAATGGATATGATAGTGGAGGGTGCCCACTAGGAAGAAGCCATTGTGGAAGGGTACATGGCTATGGAAAACAGTAGGGCTCAAGTGCACTGAAATAAGTTGGGGATCTCTAAATTGGGAGACGTCTGGCAGACACACCATATGATGTTCCCTGACCATCTCAAAGCTGAATGCCATTTACACAGATCTCAGAACGTATTCCCGGGTTGGGACAGGTAAGGGGACAAAAACTGATGGTTGGGATCAGTTGTTTTTTAGCTAAACATCACATAGCGGGCCATTGAGGATCCGGGGGGCCCTCCAAATATCAAAGTGGCTAAGAGGGATCAATTTCTTCTATTCAGCTGAGGAAGCAGTGAATAGGTCCAGAGGAGGACCATAAAAGTATGATAACATCTGGGGACAGTGAAAAGCGCATCACAAAATACCCAGAGCGGCCCACCCATAGGAAGTTGTTGGGGGAAAGGCACACAGTTGACTGGGGCACAGACCCATCTATAGTGCACCAGACTGGTTGCAGTGGACTTGACTGTGGTCTACTTCATGGTATTCTGGAACTAAATGGGATATTAAGAAAGGGGAGAATCAGGTGGATGGGGAAGCAGTGTTACACTATTGTGATCCTAAAATTGTTGAAAACTAAATAAAAATTATTTTTTAAAGAAATAAATTACTATCCAGCTACAGGAAATACAACAAGAATTATCTCTTGTGCAATAGCTGCTCTCGAATCAGGGTGAAATGCAGCAATGAATCTCCACCAAACTGTTCACAACACAGTGAAAGCTGACCCAGCAGTTGTGCCAGCTGAATTTCTTCACAACTTTTGGTATTATTGACCCAAGTCCTACAAACTAGCATGGGATTTTCAGGTGGGAAGAAATCCCTCAATATGGTGGGCTGTATGTCTGCCAGGTCAGTCAAGTCAAGTCAAGTCAGAATTTATATAGCGCACTACATACCCATAGGGTCTCAAGGCGCTTGAGGAAGGGGGGGAGGTTTACTTATCGGATATCCATGTTTTAAGTTGTTTTCTGAAGGCTAGGTGGTTTTGAGTAAGGCGGAGGTGGATGGGAAGGGAATTCCAGGTCTTGGCCGCTAAGTAGGAGAAGGATCTTCCTCCCATGGTGGCTTTGTGGATGCGCGGAACAGCGGCGAGGGCTTGGTTGGACGAACGCAGCTGGCGGGTGGGGGTGTAAAAGGAAAGGCGCGTGTTGAGACAATCAGGTCCAAGTTCGTATAGGGCTTTGTGTGCGTGGGTGAGGAGACGGAACGTTATTCTCTTGTTGACGGGGAGCCAGTGAAGGTCTTTCAAGTGAGTGGAAATGTGGTCTGTGCGGGGGATGTCTAGTATGAGTCTGGCTGAAGCATTTTGGATGCGTTGGAGTTTTTTCTGTAGTTTCGCGGTGGAACCGGCGTAAAGGGTGTTTCCGTAGTCCAGGCGGCTTGTAACCAGTGCGTGGGTGACCGTTTTTCTTGTTTCGGTGGGGATCCAGTGAAATGTTTTTTTGAGCATGCGTAGGATGTTGAAGCATGAGGATGAGACGGCGTTGACTTGTCTGGTCATCGAGAGTGAGGAGTCCAGGATGATGCCCAGGTTCCGTGCGTGGTCTGTCGGTATGGGGGCTTTTCCTAGGGCCGTTGGCCACCAAGAGTTGTCCCAGGCGGAAGGGGATGAGCCTAAGATGAGGACTTCCGTTTTGTCCGAGTTCAGTTTCAGACGGCTGTGCTTCATCCACTCGGCTACTTATTTCATCCCTTCGTGTAGGTTGGTTTTGGCGGTGGTTGGGTCTTTGGTGAGTGAGAGGATCAACTGAGTGTCATCAGCGTAGGAGATGATGTTGAGGATGTGTTGACGTGCGATGGTTGCGAGGGGGCTCATGTAGACGTTGAAGAGGGTGGGGCTGAGTGATGATCCTTGCGGGACGCCGCAGATGACTTCGGAGGCCTCTGACTTAAAAGGTGGGAGGCGGACTCTCTGAGTTCTTCCAGCGAGGAACGAAATGATCCAGTCCAAAGCTTTTCCTTGAATTCCGATGTTTCTGAGGCGTTGTATCAGGGTGCTATGGCAGACTGTGTCGAAGGCTGCGGAGAGGTCAAGGAGGATAAGGGCGACTGTGTCTCCGTTGTCCAGTAGTGTTCGAATGTCGTCTGTTGCTGCGATGAGGGCGGTCTCGGTGCTGTGTTTGGCTCGGAAGCCAGACTGTGAGGAGTCGAGTGATTTGTTGGTTTCGAGGAAGGTGGCGAGCTGATTGTTAATGGCTTTCTCAATGACGTTGGCAGGGAATGGGAGGAGCGAGATGGGGCGGTAGTTTTTGAGTTCGGTGGGGTCGGCTGTGGGTTTCTTCAGAAGGGCGCTGAGTTCGGCGTGTTTCCAGCTTTCTGGGAATGTGGTGGAGTTAAGGGAGTAGTTGATGACATCTCGGAGATGGGGTGCGATAATGGAGTCTGCTTTGTTGAAGATGTGATGGGGACATGGGTCTGTAGGGGATCCTGAGTGGATGGAGTTCATTAGGCGAATGGTCTCTTCTGTGGTGATTGGGTTCCATTCGAAAAGGATATTCGGAGGAGGTAGCGGTTCGAAGGTGAGAGGGGTGGACTGGTTTACAGGTTGGTTGTCAAAGCTGTTATGGATGTCGGCGATTTTGTTATGAAAGAATGAGGCAAGGGAGTCGCAGAGGACTTGAGAGGGGGTGATGTCGTTAGAGCTGGCGGTGGGGTTGGTGAATTCTTTGATGATGTTGAAAAGTTCCTTGCTGTTGTGGGTGTTGTTGTCTAGTCGGTCTTTGAGTGCTGATTTCTTGGCTGTCCGGATTAGTTGGTGGTGTTTGCGGGTGGCGTTTTTGAAGGCGGCTTGGGTGATAGTGTTTGGGTCTGTTTTCCAAGTTTTCTCAAGGGAACGACAGAGCTTCTTGGATTTCTTAAGGTCATCGTTGAAACAGGGGGCGTTCATGCTTCCTTGCTTGATTTGATGTTTTTTCAAGGGTGCTAATTTGTCGGCGGTTTGGGTTAACCATTGTGTGAGGTTGATGGCGGCTTGGTTAGGGTTCGTAGAATAGGCAGGGGGTTTTTGAAGAAGCGATGTTGAGATCTGGTCGATGGTGATTTTGTTCCAATTTCTTCGCAGAGTTGGTTGAGGGTGGTTGTGGGTCGAGGTCTTATTGTAAATAAAGTGGATGCAGCTGTGGTCCGTCCAGTGGAGGGGTGTGGTATGAGTGAAGGAGATATGCTTGCTGGAAGTGAAGATAGGGTCGAGTGTGTGTCCTGCATAGTGTGTGGGGGTGTTAACAAGTTGTTTGAGTCCGAGATTGGCGAGATTGTCCAGAAGGGTGGTGGTGTTACTGTCGTTGCTCTTTTCCAGATGGAAATTGAGGTCTCCCAGTAGAATGTATTCTTCCGAAGGGAGGGCGTGTGGGGTGATAAAGTCAGTGATGTCTTCGCTGAATTTTGTACGGGGTCCTGGTGGCCTGTAGAGGAGGGTGCCCCTAAGTGTAGTCTTGGGGTCGGTGTGGATCTGGAAGTGAAGGTGTTCGGCGATAGCAAGGTTGTCATCTGAGCTGGTTGAGACGCGGATGGTGTTCTTGTGGACGATGGCGATGCCTCCTCCTGTTTGGATGGGGCGGTCTTTACGGATGATCTTGTAGCCGTCCGGGATGGCTATGGTGATGTCTGGAGCTGAAGAGGCATTCATGCAGGTTTCTGTTAGGAAGGCGATGTCCGGAGAAATGGTGTCGAGTAGATTCCAAAGGTCGATGGCGTGTTTGTGAACCGAGCGGGTGTTGAGAAGGATGCATTTAAGGTGGTTAGTGTTGGATCTCTGTTTGGTGTTTGTTTGTTTGATGTGGGACTTGATGCAGGTGAATTTGCAGGAGTGGCAGCTGAAGGGTCCGTGGGTGTGTCCTGGTACTGCTAGGGCGCAGTTAGGGAGTTGGCCGGGGTTAAGTGCTAAGAGGGTGGAGGCGTCGTATGTAATGTGGGAGGGATGGGTGATGCGGGGACCAGGGGGTTTAGCGCTGGGCGCGGTCCAGGCGCGGACGGGCGTAGACGGGCTTACCTTTGGCGCACCTTCGGCGCGACTGGGGCGCGAACGCTTCGCGTGGACGCTGTGCGCGAAAGCATCTGTCATATGTGGATGGTGGAGGGGGAGGGGCGAGGGAGGGTCAGCTGGGAGGCGGGGAGCGGGGTGGAGATCAGGGCAGGGAGGCTCTAACAACAACAAACAAAATGGCTGCAAGCCAATACTACAACCAGACTGGGGCACGAAGGCAAATGCACGAGGCTAATGCTAATCAGGTTAAATCAGTTAAATCAAGTTAAATCAGCAGGCAACAATATAAGCAGTTGGACTAGCGCACCCTGGCAAGAAGCGCTGGTATCAGGTATCTCTTGGCGAAGAGCAAAATAATTATGCAGGCTTATTTCAATAAGGTCCGAAAATGATGCAGGCAATCGCTGTATATTAGAATAGTTCATAGTAGAATAGTCAGTAGAGTACATGCCATCACTGCCCTGTCCAAACGGAGTACACTATTTGATGGTCTGGCCCATCCATCAACAATATTTATGAAGTTCAGATTATAGAAATATCTATGCATACATACATTCAATATCAGTGTAGAGTGTTAGGTTACCTAGCAAGAGGTGGGACTGCTGTTGTGACTGATGTATTCTAAGAGAATCATATTACATGTTTCTAGATTGACAACTATTGGTTAAGGTAGGCACCTCACGTCGGCCTTTTTAGGTGCTGTTGCATTTCTCTAAACTCTTCATCTAGTCTGAGCCGTTCATTGTCTTGCTTTATTAGCCATTGATCATCTACATTATCCCTTTCATTCATACCCTTCAGCCAATGAGCAGAGACCTTCACAGTTATTGGATTGCATAATTTAACAAGCATTTTCAATACCTTAGGTCTCAGATTTCTGATATTTAGAGCAATTGACGTACATGACAATGCCTTTTACCTATATGTTTTGGTTTGGAGTGAAGTGGATGTATGTGGTGTAGAGTGGAAATATGTGGGTTGTATTGGACATTGTTAGTTTTGAAATTGTGTTGTGTATTTGTGAAAGGGAATTTTGTGGCATGGTGAACAGATAGGGATGAGAGCTGCACAGAATAGATAGAAAAGAAGATCAAGAGGAATAGGTAGTTTGTGCAGGAAGTGGTGATTGATATTGAGATAGGGGAGCAGAAAGAAGGGGAGAGCAGGCCACAGATGCATACAGTGGGAGCACATGTGTAAGCAGAAGACACCCAAAGAAGAGGCGGAGAGTGTGGGTTTGAGGGATTGAAATTTTGAAAAGGCACAAGAAGGAAACTGTGCTTCAAGACCTGAAGCGAACCATATGAGAGAGGTGGTAAGAGTGTGTGAGGGAGCGAGAGAGAGGGGTGCGAGAGAATACAAGTGAGAGAGAGAGAGAGAGAAAGGCATGAGTGGAAGGGGCACCCATGGGGGGAAGCGAGAGGTGGACCAGTGCAGAGTGTGAGGAGGTGCAGGAAGGTAGCGTGTGTGAGCAGGCAGTATAGAGAGGAGACAGTAAATGTGAGGGAGGGACGAGAAGGCAGTGGTATTGCAAGATGAGAGCGGGTACTGTGAGTGTGAGGGAGAGATGAGAGGGGCTGTGGGTATGTGGAGGAGAGATGACAGGTTTGGTGGTAGTGTAAGTGTTGGATTGGAATTGTTTGTTGTGGAATTGTGTGGCGTAGTGTGAAGCACAAATTACTTACCTTCGGTAACGATATATCTGTAAGAAACAGTAGTTAGTATTAGATTCCTTACCTTAGTATTAGATTCCTTACCTTAGAATATCCCCAGGCGTCAGACTGGATCCGCAAATGTTTGCGTTGCAGTACCCTTGCGCGTCGGTAGGCGTCGTCTGCGGCTCTGCATCCATCATCGGCGTCGTGGGCTCCAGAATGACGTCGCCGGAGTACTTAGACGCCGCCCTCGCGCGCTGACGTCAGTTCTTATACACAGCTTTTCCGCGCCAGAAACGCAGAGCCATGATAAAAACCAATACTGGTGCCATGAAACTAGGGCCCTGAAAGGAGATGACCTTAACCCTAGATATCTGTTCGCAGAACGGGGAGGATGGGTGGGTCGGTAAGGAATCTAATACTAACTACTGTTTCTTACAGATATATCGTTACCGAAGGTAAGTAGCTTGTGCATCTGAAAGAAACAGGTTAGTATTAGATTACTTAGATTAGAATAGATACCCCAGCAATACCAACCCCGGTGGTGGGTCTGCGAACCAATAATCACACCAGAAAGTACTGGAGGACGGAACGGCCAAAGAAGCCATCCCTCCGGACTTGGCAGTCCAGGAAGTAGTGCCGTGCAAACGTGTGCAGCGAGGCCCACGAAGCTGCATGACATTTGTCCTGCAAGGGGACTCCCCGGCCCAGGGCAGTAGTAGCCGCCGTGGCCCGAGTGGAATGGGCCCTCAGCCCAACAGGAGGCTCCTTTTTAGCCAAGGAGTAGCATACTTTGATGCACAAGATGACCCAACGAGAGATGGTCCGCTTGTGCACCGCCCGACCTTTCTTAGGGCCCACGTAAACAACGAAGAGTTGGTCATCCACCCGGAACTGGCGAGTGCGATCCAGATAGAAGGAGAGCGCACGTTTTGGGTCCAGACAGTGGAGCTTCTCTTCCTCTTTCGAGGGATGCGAAGGCGGAAAGAAGGTGGGAAAATTGATGGACTGCCCGATGTGGAATGCTGTGACTACCTTGGGCAGGAAAGAGGGTCTTGTCCGCAACACAGCCTTGTCCAGATGGACAGAAAGGAAAGGAGGTTTAGAGGAAAGAGCCTGGAGCTCACTCACCCTCCTGGCAGAGGTGATGGCAACCAGGAAAGCAGTCTTCAGATTAAGAAGGCGGAGAGGACAGTTATGAAGTGGCTCAAAAGGAGCGCACATCAAAAAAGTAAGTACAAGGTTCTAGTCCCACTGGGGCATCACGAATGGAACAGGAGGAAACATGTGTGTGATGCCCTTCAAAAACCTATTTACAATGGGGGACTTGAACAAATATGGCTGATCAGGTAGCCTCAAGAAGGCCGAAAGGGCAGAAAGGTAGCCCTTGATAGTGCCCAGAGCAGAGCCATGCTGGGCAAGAGATAGAAGGAAGAGGAGAACCTCAGAAAGGGGGGCAGAGAGAGCATCCACAGCCTTTGCTGTGCACCATGCCACAAATTTGTTCCACCTGCAGGCGTATACCGATTTTGTGGAGGGACGCCTGGCTGCCAGAATCACAGTACAAACTTCAGGAGGCAAGTCAAATGGCCTCAACTGTCGCCGCTCAATCTCCAAGCATGGAGGTGGAGACTGGACAGGTTCGGGTGGAGGACCGTCCCCTGCTGCTGCGACAGAAGGTCCTCCTGAAGAGGCAGACGAATCGGGGGATCGACAGACATACTGAGTAGCTCGGGAAACCAGTACCTTCGTGCCCAGTCCGGAGCCACAAGGATAACTTGGGCCCGGTCGCGCCTGATCTTCTGCAGCACTCTGGACAGAAGTGGTATAGGCAGAAAGGCGTACAACAGACTGCAGCTCCACTTGCGATGAAAAGCGTCGCCGAGCGAGTGCCGCTTTGGAAATTCCAACGCGCAGAACTGATGACATTGCGCGTTCTTTTCGGTGGCGAATAGATCTAACCAAGGCTCTCCCCACTGCTAAAAGAGGCCTTGCGCCACGTCCGAGTTCAGGCGCCATTCGTGATCCATCATGTACCGACGGCTGAGTTCGTCTGCCCTGGCGTTCAGAGAACCTGCCTGGTGTTGAACCACCAGGGTCACGCCCTGATGTTCCAGTCACTGCCAGAGGCGCAGGGCCTCCTGGCATAGGGTCCATGACCCCACCCCGCCCTGTTTGTTGCAGTACCACATAACGGTGGTGTTGTCCGTGAACACCTGCACTACACTCCCCCGGACAGAGAGGAGGAATGCCTTCAGTGCAAGCCGGATCGCCCGCAGCTCCAGAAGGTTGATGTGGAGCTGGGACTCCGCCGGAGACCAGAGGCCTCTGATCTCAGCCTCTCCCATGTGGCCCCCCAGCCCTGGAGGGACGCCTCTATCACAACTACGTGCTCCGGTCGGGGTAGGGAGAGGGATCTGCCAATCGCGGTCCGTGAGCCACCACTGCAACTGTTGTGCAGTGCCCTCCGAGATCAAGACATGGTCGGACAAGTTGCCCTGATGCTGGGCCCACTAAAACTTCAGGTCCCACTGCAGAGCCCGCATCCGCCACCGTGCGTGATGCACCAGAAGGATGCAGGAGGCCATCAGCCCCAGAAGCCGCAGCGTCAACCTGACCGCGGCTCGGGATAAAGGCTGAAAGATCAGAATCAGAGCCTGAATATCCCGAACCCGGTGTTCGGAGGATAAACCTGAAACTGCGCTGAGTCTAGAACCGCTCCGATGAAGAGGAGCTTCTGAGAAGGACACAGGTGTGACTTTGGCACATTGATGGAGAACCCCAGCAGGTGCAGGAGGCCGGCTGTAGTCTGGAGGTGGCTGACGACTGTCTGGGGCGAGCCCGCCTTCAACAACCAGTCATCGAGGTAGGGGAAGACTGAAACCCCTAACCTGTGCAGATGAGCTGCGACCACCGCCATCACTTTGGTGAACACCCGTGGGGCGCTGGTAAGGCCAAAGGGGAGCACGGTAAACTGAAAGTGCTCGCGGCCTACCGTGAACCGCAGGTAACGCCGGTGGGCCGGCAGGACGGGGATATGAAAATAAGCGCCCTGCGAATCCAGCGCTACCATCCAGTCTCCCCGTCCAGGGCAGCTAGGACCTGAGCTAGTGTCAGCATCTTGAAGTTCTCCTGCCGGAGAAAGCCGTTGACGTTCCGTAGGTCCAAGATAGGGCGTAGGCCCCCTTTGCCCTTCTTGGGTACCAGAAAGTAGTGGGAGTAACAACCACACCCTACTTCTGGCCCAGGAACGCGCTTGATGGCCCCCTTGGCCAAGAGGGCCGTAACATCCTCTCTGAGAAGTGTTAAGTGATCCCCTGACACGTGGTGGTTCTGCGGTGGCATGGCTGGAGGGGTCGCCTCGAAGGGGAGGGAGTAGCCCCTTCGGACGATTTGCAGCACCCACCTGTCCGATGTAATAGTGTACCATGGGCCTAAAAGCTCGGACTAGGAAGGTTTGGAGGCGGATGCTGCAGGGGCAGGTGTGGACTCGCCGTGCCGTTGTCCCCGACGGCCACCACGGCGGATTCCACAGCCACCATCGCGTTGGATATTAGACTGCGGTGCGTCGCTGGCAGCACGTGTGGGGGCACCCCTTCCTTGGCCATGAAAGGAGCGAAAGGCACCCATTTACTGGTGCGGGCCCGAGAGGCCCAAGGACTTGGCTGTAGCCCTGGAGTCCTTAAAGCGCTCAAGCGCATGGTCTGCCTTGTCGCCAAAGAGGCGACAGCCATCAAATGGCATGTCCATAAGAGTGTTCGGGACATCAGCCGAGAAATTGGCGGACCTCAACCAGGCGTGGCGACGAATCGCCGCCGTCGTTGCCATCGCTCTGCCCACTGAGTCCGTGGTGTCTAGCCCACACCGGATGGAGTACCGTGCCGCATCTCGACCCTCCGCAAGGGCTTGGGCGAGTTTAATCCGGACCTCCTCTGGACATTGTAGCAGCACGTCCGCAACCGTGTCCCACAGAGAGTGGGTGTAGCGGCCCAAGAGGCATGCGGTGTTGACGGACCGCAATCCCAAACTGACGGATGAGAATATCTTCTTCCTGTACTGCTCATACCTCTTGGATTCCCGATCGGGGGGGGCATCGGGAATGTGGTCTGGGAGTTAGAGGCCTGGATGACCAGGCTCTCGGGGTGGGGTGGGTGGACAGGAAAGCAGGGTTGCCCGGAGCCGGCTGACCTGTAGCGGGCCTGGACCAGGTGCCCAGAAGAACGTCAGACAAGGCCTCATTAAACGGCAGCAGAGGCTCGGCCGAGCTTGACTGCGGTTTAAGGACCTCAGTGAGGAGGAGGAGTCCTCACGGCCGCGACGGGGAGCTCAAGGTGTAAGGCCTTGTCTGCCCGCGTCAACACCACACTATAAGCAGCTCCCTCCTCCGTAGCCACGGTGGGAGGGGAGACAAAGCCAGTGTCTGGCGAGGTATCCAGACCACTGGCGTTCCCTAGCTCTCCTGATCAGTCATGGTAAGACTGACACTCCTGTGCCAGAGGGTCTTCAGACCCCTCCCAATCCACCTCACCACCCATCTCCTGATACTCAGGACCAAAGGATGGGGCCGGGACATAGAAGTAGAAATCTCCCATCGGCGTCGGATACGGCGCCGAGCGGCGCCGGTCCGGCACAGGACCCGAATCGAAGGAGGGATCGGGAGCGGCACCGCTCGAAGGCGGCGCCGGGGGTGACACCCTAGGGGCCGGCGCCGGCGAGGTCGTGAGGTCGACCGGCGATGACCCGGATCCGGAACCGGATCCTGCGGGAGCCTGCGGCGCCGGGACCGAAGTCACCAGCGGCGTCGGGACCGAAGCACCCGACGGCGTCGGAGCTGAAGCACCCGACGGCGTCGGAGCCGAAGCACCTGACCCGCTGGGACTCCCAGTCGGGGCCACAGAGCCCGACGGAGGAGTGAGCGACCTCATGGCCGAGAGGAAGGCCTGGATCTCCTCCGGCGTCACGTGCTGCCCAGGGACCGTCTGGTATGGAGCAGGCCGCGACGCCCGCGGCTCCTGTGGAGCCGCGTGGGCCGTGTCACCCGAACACCCAGCCGCGTCGCGCGAGCGTCGGGGGGAGTCAGAAGAGCGATGACGTCTCTTCGACTTCTTATGCTTACCTGAGGAGCCTGAAGACCGTGGACGACTCCCGGAGCCATGGTGGCTCCGACCCAGCGACCGGTCCTTCGACCTCCACGTGGACCGGGACCTCGTGCGGCGTGGGGCCGACTGCCGGAGCTCGAGCCGCTTGCGGGACCGCTCCCGCCAAGCCTTAGACGTCAGGGCTCGACAGTCGGAACAGACCTTGTCGTCGTGGTCAAGGCCCAGGCAATGAAGACACCGGTGAAGGGGGTCGGTGATCGACATCAGTCGGTCGCAGTCGGCCCAGGGTTTGAACCCGGGCATCCCTACCGGCACCGTCGGAGTCATACAGACTTTGAAATAGATCAAAAATGATCGAAAAAGTTTAGTCAAAAATTGACTAAGGGTACCACTTTTTCCGGATCGGCGCTTGCTGGCGCGGAAAAAAGAAGAACTGATGTGAGCGCGCGAGGACGGCGTCTAAGTACTCCGGCGACATCATTCCCGCGCCCACGACGCCGACGACGGACGCGGAGCCGCAGACGACGCCTACCGACACGCAAGTGTACTGCTACGCAAAAATTTCCGGATCCAGTCTGACGCCTGGGTATATTCTAAGGTAAGGAATCTAATACTAAGGTAAGGAATCTAATACTAACCTGTTTCTTTCAGATGTTGTGTAGTGGAAATATGTGGCATGGTGTGCTGTGGAATTATGCGGATAGAATTTAAGAGTGACAAAGGTTTCAGCAAATGGGAAGCCCATGGGCAGGCTGAAGCACATGTAGTATATGCAGTATTTCTTGGTTTGAAACATCTCATGTGCGCTGTCTAGAGCTGAGACCTAAAAATATGACTTAATCTAGCTGTGTAATTTACCATCAGAGAGATACCTGAATAGCGGTGCAAGGCTTTGCCTGTACCAACGCATATATGTTCTTTTCACATTCTCAGAGTGAGGCATAGAGCAAGACAGACTGACCAAACAGACACTGTGGTTTATGAGTCAGTAGTAGCAGTAAGCCCGACAACGAAAATGGCTGCGTGTGTTTTGGCCACGGAATAGGGGTAGTGGACAAATGTGTAGATGCAGAAATAAATGTGCAATATGTCATCCTGCCCTTGGGGGTATGCACACAATGTAGCACTCATGTGTACAAACGTAATCCTAGGAAAATCACATGTACATGCAAATATGGTGTAATCCAATACAATAAAAGAAACATATGTAACAGGTTTCTTCAAATTAGATGAGTGTAAAATTACTCAGATGGGTCCCAAAATGTTCATAGTGTAGTACATTACAGTCTGCCACTCTTTTCGATCACATACCAACCTTTTGACCCACAGGTACGTTCTGAGAAAAGTAGGCATTGTTCTTGTTTTATTGAAGAGGTGGCGCACAAATTGAGAGGTCGCTTCAGTGTGGCCCACACTGTGCAGTGAAAGGCCCCACCTGCAGAGAGCCCAGGAGGGCAGTGGCAAGGGACAATTAAGCGTTTGTATTTTCAAATCCACTGCAGTGGGAGAGGGTGCCTAGCCCCAGGAGTTAGAATCAGAGAGCAATAAATAAGACTATCCACAAAAACAATTGAAACAAAGCCCCCCGCAATTTGTGCCACCTCCTGCCAGGGCACGTTATACAACTGTAAAAGCCAGATAGGGACCCATCTCAGCACCTGCTTTTTAGTACTGCTGGTGCACCGGCAAGACCCGGCCCACTTAAAGCCCTGGGACTATGTAATATTTATTCGTGCCTGGGTTGTTAAAAATAGTATCTTCAAGACATGTGGCAGTGCTATGAAACTATGGTCACAAGAGTTATAAATGAAAAAGTAAATTATTATTATTACGGTGTTCACGCTGTTAAACATTAACATGTGCGCAGAGTCAGAAAAATGAGACCAGAAAGAAAGTGCACGAGTAAACCAAATTTTTCTGCGGGGTGAGGACGAAACATGCAGAGAAGACTGCAGCCCTCTGCATCATTTATCCCAAGGATCCTCGTATGACTTGCAGCCCCTCTCAGTCCCATCTAAGATCTCACTGCAGGCTTGCTTCTAATGAGATCTGATTGAGAGCTCCTATTTGATTTTAACAACTTGGAAGCAGTGTTTTAGCCAAGACAGCATTGGGTACTGTCAGAAGTATGCTATCCCTAGAGAAATCAGCTTTTAAATCGTCAGGCTGCGGGCTGTTTCTATTCCAATTTTTTTGTCAAACCGCTTAGATCAATAAAACAGCGGTTATGAAGGGGCACATGCTGAACAATGGAAACGCCACAAATGTAAAAAAGAAAAAACCTGAGTCAGTAATTTGTCGGAATAAAAGCACAAGACAATAATTTTAAAAAAAACGTTTCAAGATCCACGAGATAGAAGCGTCTGCACTCACTGTGTACAACAGTATTATGCAATGAAAAAATGAGTCCAGACATGAGTATCTAAAATGGCAGCTGTTAAAGACCTCTGACCTCCAGGTCAGGGAAACTGCTCTCCCGTAGCGCAGCTCCGTCTGTTGCTTTTTCCCCCTCCGTGCCTTTCTGTGCCTTTTTTCTCTCTGTACCTTTATTGCGCCTCATTTTATCTTTTTTTCTCTGTGCCTTTAGTGTGTGCATTTTCTCTTCCTTCTCTTTGTGCCTTGTTTTCTCTTTTTCCCTCCTTGTGCCTTTATTGTGTCTTTTTTCCCTTTCTGTGCCTTATTTTCAAAGCCGGTTTTCTGCTTCGCTCCCTTTCCCGCGCCTTGCTGCTCCCGCCGCCCCTCCTTCCTGCATCTTTCCGCTCTCACCTCCCAGCTGCTCTCCCTCCCCGACCCCTACTTAATGATGGCTGCTGTGCAGCCGCACAGCAGGCACGCAGCAGGAAATCAGTTGGGGCGCAATGGCACACCAAAGGCAAGCCTTTCTGCGACTGGGCAGCAACCAGTGCCAGGGACCCTGGTCCACTGACACCCGCTGCTGCGACTCAGCAGCCCTCTACGTACTCAATCCCGGAAGAAACAACAATTGCCAGCTGTCAATGGCGAACACCACCCAAGGCCAGTTCTCCTGCCGACACTGCTGCTGCACCTTAACCCACTACTAGACCCCCACTGCTACCATCAACCCACCGGACGCCAGCGCACCCATCCCCCTGAGCTGCATCCTCCTCAACATACGCTCCCTGCACAGACATGCAGTAGAAATCTGGGACCTCCTCAACACCATCTCGCCCGAAGTTGCCTTCCTCACAAAGACCTGGACCAACACCAGCTCTGCACCCGAATTCGCAACCGCCATCGCTAAACGGGTACAAGATCCGGAAGAAGGACAGCCCCAACCACTTGGAGGTGGACTCACTGTTGTACACAAAAACTCCCTCCAACTAACTACAGCCAGCACGACTGACTCCTCATCCCCCATGGAACACCTTCATTTCCAGATCCAGATCAACACTAGAACGACTCTATGGAACACCCTTGCCTACAGACCTCCGGGACCACGTGCCACGTTCAGCACTACCATCGTGAACTCATCGTGCCCCCCGCCCTCGCATCCACGGATTACATACTTCTCAGAGACCTGAACCTCCACCTCACCAACCTCAGCGACCCCCAAATGCACCGCCCTCCTGGACAACCTCACCAACATTGGCAGGTCACACCCTCAACCCCATCTTCACAGAAGGAAACAACATTTCCTTCAGCCACACCACGCAACCCCATGGACAGACCACCACTGTATCCACTTTTCCTTCTAGAAATCCACCTCACACAAGTCTACTCCACACCTCCATGCAGGAACTGCACCAAGATCACCAAAGAGTACCTCAACTCTGCCCAAACCGCACTCCTTCTCCCACCACAACAGATGCCAACTCCGCAGCCAATGAACTCCACAGATGGATCACCGACTGGCAAACACACTCGTCCTCCTCCAGAACTCTGATGGGCAAAGCACCACGAAAGCACCTGGTTCACCACCGACCTCTGAGAACCCTAGCGTACGTGCCAACGACTCGAGAAAACGCCTGGAGGAACAGCAAAACCCCTGAAGCATGCACCGCCTACAAGACAGCCATGACAGAACACAGAAGAATTTAATCCAGGACAGAATCCTCTCCAACTCCAGCAACGCTTCAGCATCATACAAGAATTCACAAAACTCCCCAGCGAATCCTCCAACATGCCCCCTCCCAAGGTCTCTGCACCAAACTAGGCTCCTACTTCCATCACAAGTTCAGGACTCTCTCCGACAACTTCAACGAGCGGAACCTAGGCACCGCTACTACACTTACAACCGGCAATGCCAACCAGCCTACCATCACCGCATGGACCCCTGTCACCACAGAAGACACAGCTAAGACCATGAGAAGCATACACTCAGGAGCCCCCACTGACCCCTGCTCGGCATACATCTTCCACAGAGCCGCCTCCCCTATAGCACCCTTGAAACGGATGTCAAGACCCTCCTCAAGAAACCCTCCACAGAGCCGACAACCTCCAGAACTATAGACCCATCGTTCTCCTCCCCTTCACAGCCAAAGTCACCGAGAAGATCGACAACAACCAGCTCACGAACTTTATAGAATCCAACTCGATCCTCTACGCTTCCCAATCTGTATTCCGTAGCAACCTCAGCACCGAGACTGCCCTTATAGCCGCCACGGGCGACATCCGCACCCTCCTCGACCAAGGACACACGACTGCCCTCATCCTAGTAGACCTATCAGCAGCCTTCGACACTGTCTCCCACCGTGCAATAACCGCCAGACTCTGTGATGCCGGAATTCAGGGGAATGGACCCGTTCCTTTCTCACCTCTCTCCTCCCCTTCGCAGCCAAAGCCAAACAGAAGATCGTCAACAACCAGCTCACAAACTTTATAGAATCCAACTCGATCCTCTACACTTCCCAATCAGTATTCCATAGCAACCTCAGCACGAGACTACACAACCAGCCGCCACGGGCGACATCCGCACCCTCCTCGACCAAAAGACACATGGCTGCCCTCATCCCACTAGAGCTATCAGCAGCCTTCGACACCATCTCCCACCGTGCACTAACCACCAGACTCCGCGACACCGGCATTCAGGGGAATGGATCCGTTCCTTTCTCACCGGCTGAACTCAAATAATCAGACTCCCGCCCTTCCTCTCTGAACCCACAGAGATCAGCTGCAGAGTACCCCAAGGATCCTCAATCAGCCCCACGCTCCTCAACATCTGCATGGCGCTTCTCGCCAACATTGTCAGAAAACACAGACTCAGGATAGTATTCCACGCTTCCGACACCCAGCTCATCTTCTCATTCACTGATGAACCAGAGATCACCAGACACAGCTTACAGGAAGGAATGAAAGATGTCGCCTCCTGGATGAGCAGCAGTTACCTGTAGCTCAACTCAGAGAAAACAGAAGTCGTCATCCTTGGATATACCCCCTCCCCGTGGGACAACACCCGGTGGTCCACCGCCCTCAGCAACCCTCTGACACCCATGGAGCAAGCTAGTAACCTCAGCATCACACTCAACTCCTCCCTCACCCTAAACCGACAGATGAAGCCATATCCTGCGCATCCTCCGCAGGACCTTCAAATGGACCCCCCTGAATCCAGAAAGACCATCACCCACACACTCATAACCAGCAGACTGGACTATGGGAATGCCCTCTATGCCGGAATCAACAAATGTCTACTCCTCAAACTCCAGACAATCTAGAAGGCTGCAGCCAGACTTGTCCTAGGCATCCCACGTCAAGATCACATCACCCAGCACCCACAAGATCTCCACTGGCTCCCCGTAGAAAAGAGAGTGACCTTCAAGCTCCTCACTCATGCCTACAAATCCCTCCGCAACACCGGACCCCAATACCTTAAAAGAAGAATCTCCTTCTACGCACCCAAGAGAAGCATCCTCTACACCGACCTTGCCCTGGCCAAAATCCTACGCATCCACAGAACAGGAGGGAGAGCCTTCTACGCACCCAAGAAATCCCACACATCCACAGAGCTAGAGCAGCAGGGAGAGCCGTCTCCTGCATTGCAGCCAAGACCTGGAACAATCTCACCCTCAGCATCAGACGAACTCCCACAGTAGAAGCATTCAGGAAGAGCCTCAAGACCTGGCTCTTCAGATGAGACGGAGCTGCTTTAACACCCCCCCTCCAACCCCATCAGTGCCTTGAGACCCTCTCAGGTGAGTAGGGCGCTTCACAAATCCCTGATTCATTAAAAGACTGAAGTAAATTGGCTAGTGCTCTCGGGGAGGGTTCAACACAGGATGAGGCATGAAGAATTCATGCAATGAATGAATGAATGGAGTTTTAAAACTGAACAGTGATGATTGTAGCAGCAAATAGGAACCCTAAGGGCAGGTTGAAGCCCATACAGTAGATACAGCAGTGTTGGGTCGAGACAGGGCATGCGTGCCGTCGAGAGCCAAGACCTAAAAAGCAACCACTATTGTAAGTTAAGAGCTTTGCCAGAAATTGGATCTTTGAACTGTCTGAAAAAGTAAAATCATCCATCTGGTGCTGACTTCATGCAGCTTCTGGGCAGTGCTAAACTTCAAACTAAAACCCACACTTCGGATATTGATCCATCAAACTTAATGACAATTGTAAAATTAGCCAGCTAGTTTTTTCATATAAAGGCTGGCAGCTCATAGGTTTCCTGCCTTAACAAACAATGGGGCATATTAGCAAGAACCTCGTTAAAATGATCGCTGTTTTAGCTGCAGGAAACTGCAGCTAAAACGGCAATAATGGGCTTGATAATATGCGTTATAGAATTCCAATAGAAGCCAGGTTAGATGTGCAGGTTATCTAACCTGGGCTTCGTTTGGAATTCTATAACGCATATTAGCAAGCCCATTATCGCCGTTTTAGCGACAGTTTCCTGCCGCTAAAACGGTGATAATGTTAACGAGGTTCTTGCTAATATGCCCCAATGTTTTGTCATTGCCATTGGCACATTTGTTGGAGTGCATTTTCCACTTGCCCAGGTACGTAATTTACTGTGAAAGAAGTGAGGGATGTGTAATGTCTGTTGGTTATGATAAAGTTTAAACACAACTCTTTTTCTGTGCTAGACAGCTGGTGAGACAGAGGTAAGATAGACCATTCACTCAAAGGCTGAATTATGGAGTCAAATACCTTTTTAGTAGCACTACCTCCTGCACATGTCTGCTCAAAAGATACTTGTCCCCTGCCACGGGTATCTCAGATAAAATTTAGAAATTAAATATTAAATTAAAAGAAATACAAAAAGAAAAGTGAGAAACTGATATTTCAAATTTAAATGCTATATAAGAAGTTGTTGTTAGAGGATCTGAATCCTATGCCTAACGATTACGTATCCTCATCAATTGCCCATTACTCTTAAGCAAAGTAACCCAAACACAAAACCCCTAACACTAGCAACATAATGTACACCTCCATTCCATAAACTTAAACCTAGTTCAATCCTGCAAAGTATCCTTACCTTAACAAAATCATTTACCCTAACCCTGTATCAAATCCATACTTCATCTCTAGCCATAAAGGTATCCCTAAGACTAACATTATACAACAACTGTTCCCTAATTGGCACAATATACACAACCTGGAGTCTAACACTACACCTAACTTTAATGTTTCCCATTACTCCTACTGTAACTCTTATTCACACACACACACACACACACACACACACACACACACACACACACACACACACACACACACACACACACACACACACACACACACACACACACACACTCTGATATTAACACTACAGTCAACACTAAGGGGAGCGCCCTAAGTGTTGACTGTAGTGTTTACACTACAGTCAACACCGAGGGAAGCACAAATTGTACCATGATACAGAGGAGCAAACTTATCTGGATCATGATGCAGTGTCTGGCCATACCCTTTTCCCTGCCAGACTGTTTTAAATGACCTCCTCTTCAATTTATCACATGACATGTTCCTAATGTTCCTTTTTGTAAATTTTGCATGCCAGCCCATTGATTACACTTCATTCATCCTGAGCTGGAAGGAACGACTCAAGATGGAGAGTAAGGCCCCAGCTGGAGAGTACGGCCCCAGATGGAGAGTAAGGCCTGGGTGTGGAGAGTTTGGCACAGGGGCGGAGATTCCGGCCCGACTGCAAACGTATAGATACGACTCATAAATTACCTCTTTGAATACCAAAAGTCGTAAATGACTTCTGTGAATACCAAAAGTCATAAAGTCAGACTTTTGTCTCAGATTCAACAACAACAAGTATATGTATAGTCTGGAAAATGTGTCAAATAAGCAATGTTAGTATGTCTCTCGAAGTGAACCACTAGTGAATCCTCAGTCTTCGTGAAATTAATAAGGGGGGAGACATCCCTTAAGGATAAGAACCCTCACTCACCCGAAGGTGACATGCTTCATCATTTGGGTCCTCCTTACCAAATGTTGAAAGCCTAGTCAACACTGGGAGCTACTACTTCAGGAACAATTTAAGGAAGGAGCTCAGAGATGTTTTCGGAAGGTAAGCAATGGAATGGTAAGCCCAAAAGTGAGCTAGGGTATAGTGAGGTGTGCAGCACTGTGTGAAATGCAAGTGGTGACTTAAAACTATCTAGATAAAATCACAAAGACATATTTTATTAGTGTGTTTTATCTGACAGGGTTAAAAAGAGAACAGCACAGTGGTATTGATTTAAACCACTGTCACTCAGTGGTCGACATGTTTCAGCCTCTCGATCACTACCTGTGTATCAGTGGCTTTCTTCAGGACCAGATCAATTATGTGATAATGCTGCTGCACTAATCAGTGAAAAATTATAAATAATGAAAAAATGCTTTATACGAAACCGGTATTCCTGCTTGTCTTTGTCATTCAGGTTATACCCAGATATCTATAAATGAAGAAACACATATGGTGGAACAAGAGAGACACACACAATATATAAGCTATACTTTGACCGCGGTCGTTGCACTTGTAAATATCAGTGTCAACTCAGTGGAACAAATGTTTTAAACTTACCCTCCAATGTAGGATAGTCCTGCCTCACCTCTACCTGGCAGACTGCTCTGGAAGGAGGCCCCGCTCTGCGGGAAAAATTACTGCGTATAAGTATGTATACATATACACTATATGGGCTCCACCTGCTTATTGGTGTGCCAAGTATACAGGTGTCTAGGTAAGTACAACTGTGTTTAAACAGACATCACTAAAAGTGAAAAGGCTGGGTAGCCAACCCCTTAGCTGACCAGGGAATATAAAGAGGGATGCAGACATGTATATCAATATAATTATACAATGGGGGGATGACCATTCAATAAACACCCTAGAAAAAAGTCTAACTACCCTTGAAAAGATTTTAACTACAAGAGAGAAAGGTTAGTACTGCCCTCCTAAAATAGACCCATACATATTGCAAAGAATCACAACACCAATTTCCTGTGTTCTTACCTCTCCGTCTGTACCTCGACACCCAGGAGAGCTAGTCCCGGGAGGTACCGACTGGAGGGGGAGCTGGCTTTTAAGTGCAATGTGGTTAATTGCTTGCAGCTGAGCAAGCTGGGTCTTCGCGTATATTGTAGGCTATTCTCCTCCTGCATTCGTATTGCGCATGCGTGCATAAAAGACTATCCATCCGCGCATGCGCGGAACAGATCCTAGTACTCGACGGCACTAGTTACTTTGCACCTGCGCGATATGTAAGGCCTGATGCCACTGCGCATGCGTTGACGAGCAGCGCATGGTTCCTGCGAGTACCGTCTATCGTGGCACAGCTCCGACAGCCGGGACAGGGGAAGCCTGTGGGATCAATTCCCCAGGTATAAACGATGTGTTGATTAAACCGCTAGATGAATGAAAACAATAATACAAGCAGCGATGGAGGGGCAAACTCAGCCATACGCTGGACTTACATATGTGTATTACAGCTTACCAATTATCTTTCTATATATAGAGGGAAGTCATAGGATCCTAACCGAGGTGAAGACCTATCAAGTAATGTCCTGTGGGCATTACGGCATTATGGGGCTCACCTACATGTTATAGTCACGGGACACGCTTGCTGCCACCAAGCAGTCACTGGTGAAGTATGCTGTAAGGGCAGACATGGGTTACAATGTAGTTAATGCGTACTTATACTGTGCACCATCAGGAAGGTGTATACTCAGGCTTTATTCCGACAATTAGAGGGATATCCAAGGAATATCATCGTTGAGCGCCAAGCTTGTAAACCCATTGTTGCTCTTTGCGGAATAAGAATTTGGTAGGATCCACTAGGTGTGGTGGAATCCAGGGTTTATCTAGAACGACCCACCGAAGGTCTGTGTCAGTGTGTCCTTTGTCTATGAAATGGTTGGTTGGTTTCGTAGACCGTTTGCCACATCTTATAGTGCTTTTATATAGCTTTTATATGCTTTTATATATATATATATAGTGCTTTTATGTTCCTGTATGTGTGTCTTAATTTTTCTAGTGGTCATGCCTACATATCGAAGTGGGCAAGGGCACCATATCAGATATATAAGTCGCTCAATATTGCAGTTAGTATGCTTATTGATATAACGCTTCTCTATTATTATTTGCAGCTCTCTTCTTGGAGTTGCGGATCAACAGAGAGGGATAGTTTTTTTCTTTTAGATCACGTACCAGACTTTCTCTTCCATTCCTGGACCTACTAATTAAACCTAAGAATGGCACGCTAACAACAGAATTGTATAAAAAACCAACCTCGTGTAACTCACTACTACCATTCAATAGCTACCATCCACGAGCGCTTCGTGAGAATCTACCTTTTGGACAATTCTTACGGATTAGAAGGAACTGCACGGAACCAGCCAAATATGATGAACATGCAAATAATCTGGTACGTGATCTAAAAGAAAAAAACTATCCCTCTCTGTTGATCCGCAACTCCAAGAAGAGAGCTGCAAATAATAATAGAGAAGCGTTATTAGAAAGCAGACCCATCAAAGATACTAATCAGAGGATAACTTGTGTCAATACTTTTTCCAGCTTCCCTAACTCTGTTAAAAAGAGTATAAATAAACATTGGGGAGTTCTCAATTTGGCCAACAATGTTTTGGAACGCCCCTTGTTTGCATACAAACGCAGTGCAAACCTACGGGATAAACTGGTCCATACACGCCCTTATGGTCAGAAGCAGTCTGGGGTACAAACCACGCTTTGGAATATGCCGCCAGTGATAGGACATTTTCCCTGCGGCTCTTGTACCGTTTGTCCGCAAACAGAGAAAACCCTAGACATCGACATAGGTACACCCTACCCTTGGAAAATCAATAAGCATACTAACTGCAATAGTGAGCGACTTATATATCTGATATGGTGCCCTTGCCCACTTCGATATGTAGGCATGACCACTAGAAAAATTAAGACACGCATACAGGAACATAAAAGCACTATAAGATGTGGCAAACGGTCTACGAAACTAACCAATCATTTCATAGACAAAGGACACACTGACACAGACCTTCGGTGGGTCGTTCTAGATAAACCCTGGATTCCACCACACCTAGTGGATCCTACCAAATTCTTATTCCGCAAAGAGCAACAATGGGTTTACAAGCTTGGCACTGATAGCCTGGGACTCAACGATGATATTCCTTGGATATCCCTCTAATTGTCGGAATAAAGCCTGAGTATACACCTTCCTGATGGTGCACAGTATAAGTACGCATTAACTACATTGTAACCCATGTCTGCCCTTACAGCATACTTCACCAGTGACTGCTTGGTGGCAGCAAGCGTGTCCCGTGACTATAACATGTAGGTGAGCCCCATAATGCCGTAATGCCCACAGGACATTACTTGATAGGTCTTCACCTCGGTTAGGATCCTATGACTTCCCTCTATATATAGAAAGATAATTGGTAAGCTGTAATACACATATGTAAGTCCAGCGTATGGCTGAGTTTGCCCCTCCATCGCTGCTTGTATTATTGTTTTCATTCATCTAGCGGTTTAATCAACACATCGTTTATACCTGGGGAATTGATCCCACAGGCTTCCCCTGTCCCGGCTGTCGGAGCTGTGCCACGATAGACGGTACTCGCAGGAACCATGCGCTGCTCGTCAACGCATGCGTAGTGGCATCAGGCCTTACATATCGCGCAGGTGCAAAGTAACTAGTGCCGTCGAGTACTAGGATCTGTTCCGCGCATGCGCGGATGGATAGTCTTTTATGCACGCATGCGCAATACGAATGCAGGCGGAGAATAGCCTACAATATACGCGAAGACCCAGCTTGCTCAGCTGCAAGCAATTAACCACATTGCACTTAAAAGCCAGCTCCCCCTCCAGTCGGTACCTCCCGGGACTAGCTCTCCTGGGTGTCGAGGTACCGACGGAGAGGTAAGAACACAGGAAATTGGTGTTGTGATTCTTTGCAATATGTAAGGGTCTATTTTAGGAGGCCAGTACTAACCTTTCTCTCTTGTAGTTAAAATCTTTTCAAGGGTAGTTAGACTTTTTTCTAGGGTGTTTATTGAATGGTCATCCCCCCATTGTATAATTATATTGATATACATGTCTGCATCCCTCTTTATATTCCCTGGTCAGCTAAGGGGTTGGCTACCCAGCCTTTTCACTTTTAGTGATGTCTGTTTAAACACAGTTGTACTTACCTAGACACCTGTATACTTGGCACACCAATAAGCAGGTGGAGCCCATATAGTGTATATGTATACATACTTATACGCAGTAATTTTTCCCGCAGAGCGGGGCCTCCTTCCAGAGCAGTCTGCCAGGTAGAGGTGAGGCAGGACTATCCTACATTGGAGGGTAAGTTTAAAACATTTGTTCCACTGAGTTGACACTGATATTTACAAGTGCAACGACCGCGGTCAAAGTATAGCTTATATATTGTGTGTGTCTCTCTTGTTCCACCATATGTGTTTCTTCATTTATAGATACCTGGGTATAACCTGAATGACAAAGACAAGCAGGAATACCGGTTTCGTATAAAGCATTTTTTCATTATTCATAATTTTTCACTGATTAGTGCAGCAGCATTATCACATAATTGATCTGGTCCTGAAGAAAGCCACTGATACACAGGTAGTGATCGAGAGGCTGAAACATGTCGACCACTGAGTGACAGTGGTTTAAATCAATACCACTGTGCTGTTCTCTTTTTAACCCTGTCAGATAAAACACACTAATAAAATATGTCTTTGTGATTTTATCTAGATAGTTTTAAGTCACCACTTGCATTTCACACAGCGCTGCACACCTCACTATACCCTAGCTCACTTTTTGGCTTACCATTCCATTGCTTACCTTCCGAAAACATCTCTGAGCTCCTTCCTTAAATTTTTCCTGAAGTAGTAGCTCCCAGTGTTGACTAGGCTTTCAACATTTGGTAAGGAGGACCCAAATGATGAAGCATGTCACCTTCGGGTGAGTGAGGGTTCTTATCCTTAAGGGATGTCTCCCCCCTTATTAATTTCACGAAGACTGAGGATTCACTAGTGGTTCACTTCGAGAGACATACTAACATTGCTTATTTGACACATTTTCCAGACTATAGATATACTTGTTGTTGTTGAATATGTATAAGGGAGTGTATATCTAAGAGTCTATAAACTTTCCCTAATGACCCCCAATCTACGGTAGTGTGTTAGTTTTTGTCTCAGATTGCCTTTGATATTCGGCCCCAGGATGTCCTGAATGTAGCACAACACACCAGGGCCAGTGAAGGTTGCCTCCTGGCTTAGGCCAGTCACTATTTCAACTGGAGTTATGAACCGAGCCCCTCTCCTTTCCACAATGTAACTGTATTGTGTATCCTGTGGATGCAGAGCCCAGCCTTTAGCCAGGCCTGGTATTTGATCCTGAGTACTCCGCCACCTCGAAGTGCAGGGACCGGTCTTAGACCCGGTCTTGTATTGTTTCCTAAATGCGAGTCGTCTTGGAGGGCAGCCTTTCCGTCTGTGCTCTATCACTTCTGAAGTCATGACTAATGCAAAGGAGGAAGTAAAGGTTGAATGTTCTTGTTGTTTATAGTGAATTTAAGACATTGTTGCATTTGGTATCATAAGCCCCTTCAAAATAAATGTCTACATTTCTTTTGTTTTCGGTATTGTAGACCACCTACGCCTTTAGACATATTTTTGCTTTTCTTTCTTGTAAACTGTTATCTAATTGCAAAGTACAATTTTATAAATGTGAATCGCCACTGCTGAGGAAAGTTGGAAATATGAGACAAAAAGAGATGCATGGTTCTTACTAGGTCAATAGCAAAAAGATAGCCTTTGTACTCTTCAATCACCCGACGGCTTTCGAATGGATGAGTCTTGGCACATAATTGAAATCCAATTATTATATCCTGCAAAGAGTGAAAGACAACTCACAGCATTAGGGAAACATTAACCAAACACAGGCATTTAGGACTAGAGATTCCATATTAGAAAGAAATGATAATGATACGGTTCTTGATTGGACCTTCAGTGTTTACAACTGGCAATCGCAAATGGTTCTCCACTAGTAAAGCAAATATATTCAGATTTCCAGAAAGCATGATTTAAGGATACCCCCATACAACTATGCTGGAGTGTCCTTACCATGCTACTGAAGAAGCATCTATGGACAATAAGATGAGAGGTCAGTCACTATTTGTGTTCTGTAACTTGGTTCTTTCTGGTTTTCACCTAAAGGAACTGCAAGGACTTTTTAGTACACAAGCATTTGGGAAGAAGGAGTACGATTTCTTTAGAAGGAATGCTTATCCTCTCTTCCTCAAGGGTACTGTGCAGGGATTACCCCAGATTCTGCTCTGCCCTTCATTCCCTGAGAAATCGCCCCCTTCTAACAACAGGTAGAAACAGACAGCTCTGTTATCTCTTTGGGCCTCTCTGAAAGCTTCACAAAGCGTTAGATCTTCATCCCATTTATCTGCTACATTGATTAAGCTTGATTTATATAATTAATTCACTTGTGTCTATCAAGACGGATCACCTAAAGAGGCAAAAATAATCCCTGATGAAATGCAGCAGTAGTAACCTGAACAAAGGCGCTATACTTCTAGTTTCAGCTAGCTTAATCTTCATCCACTCTGAGGAGGGTTTCCACTCCGATATGATTTGGCTATCCATGGGATAGATATCACACTTTTGGGTGACAGGATGTGCTGAGTGAGGAAGGGGTCTCCTGTCATCATTAATTTACCATCAAGCTCCTTTAATGAAATTACAATCCAGAACAATGAAAACCCAGATGCTCTTCAGTCTCGTAAGACTCCATGTGTTTGTTCTGGTTAAACAGGATGAAATTTTACCTAAGGGGAATAGAAATACACTTGATACTTACTGCATGGTGAGGAGTTGCAATAAACTTAGTAGAATTGAACATCTTTCGAAGGTAACATAAGATCAGCGCAGTATCATCGCATGTGGCGAGGCACTTCCCAAGGCACCGGAAAATAAAACCCTAATATGGGAGTAAATTAAAGACAGTCTGAGTTAAGAATAAAAAGAAACTCCTGCCCACTCTATGAAAGTAATACTTATAGCGGAGTATTCATCTTTGATTTACTCTACACATGTCTTCAATTCACACTATGAAACAGCTCTTAATGAGTTGAGCAAAATGTTTGTTAGGTTATGTCATGGTATATCTTCTGGACATTGTGGAGATTTGAATATGGCCATGAATATGACTCAAAACAATGAAGAGGGAGGACTGGGAGCCAGTAAAGGTCCAGTACCTAGGCTCCAAAACTGCTAATGCGAAAAGCAGTGGAGGTACTGTTCCTTTCAGAAAGCAAAGAAGAAATAAGGCTGACAAAGAAGGGAGAATCCCTATGATTATTTCTTGGTGCCATCACACATCCATGAAGATGTACTGTATCATCATAGGACGTGCTCCTCATAGGGCTGGTGCTGCAGTGCCCCACGAAGGGTCGCTTTAGCGAAGACCTTTTTAGTTTTGCTGTCTGATGACAGGTGGCAGTGTGAGGGCATTTTGAATGTGTGGGGTGGAGTGAATGGGTATAGTGAAATGAAGGGAGACTAAAACTGTCTAAGAGATACCACATTGGACTTCAATGTGATGGTTCCCTCAGCAAGATTAAAAAACTTAATTTGGTAGGGGCTACTACAGGGACGTGATGTATCCAAGTAGCCTAAATCTGTGAGTGTGGTCAGGTCAACATGTTTCGCGCATGATGGTCCAAAAAGGATCCAAAGTGCTTCTTCAGAACATAAAAAGGGGGGGATAACCCTACCCCACACCTAATAGAGATAATTCTGCTATACCAGCACATGAGGGTCTCACTCCTATGACTTCCAGCATACCCCTTCTCTTCTCTCTTATCCTCATTAGCCATTTGCCCAATAGTGCTCTCCAAGCATGCAAATCCATTGGCAGTAGACCACTTAGCCGCCTGTGTTACTTATTAAATGTGACCGCCCATATTTACAACATGAACATAGACGCCAATATGCCTAGATTCGTCCATGAGGGATGGCTAGCACTTATGTGCACCTGACTTGCTTCCCGTCACTATATATGCGTGAGCACTTAGGTGCACCATATATTTCTCTTACCATCACCTTCCATTAAGAAAATCTTCAACTGTCTTAGTTTACTGCTTAGATGCCGCCTTTCCCAAACCATGGGTGACTTTGGGTCAGCCAGCATTTGAGCACTACACACTCTGAGATGGCCGCCATTGAGGGATGATACCTCTGTTACACCAGCACGTGAGGGGCTTGCTCCTATTGGCTAAAGGTTACCCCTCCTCTCCTCATTGTCAATTTGGTCATCACTTCTTCCCGCAAATGCACACGCCACACCTGAAAAGAATCACTCCAATTACCTGCACCTGGACCTCTGCAAAAGTTCTTTCCTGGACGTCTGCAAAAGTCTGCCACCTACCTAACAGTCTGCCATGGCTTTTCCTGCCCGAATTTGCCCGCATTTGAACCACATTTGTCGTTGTGGGACCCCTGGTGGGACAAGAGTGCCAGGGGTAGCTGCTGCTGTCCCACTGCTGTTTTGCACACTCTGGGGTGTACTCTATCCCCCAGAGTGCAGCGCAGGACCACACAGCTGCCGCGAGTGAGGGAGAGGCGGGGCCAACGCGCTCATAGCGCAGCCTCTCACCCCACGGCCCGGGACGCGCACGGAACGTAGCCCGGGCAAAGCCCGGGCCAAGGGTGAGCCCATTTGAGCCCGTTCGAGACAGGGAGAGGCTGGGCTGGGCCCCCCCTCTAAGTCCTTCGCCACTAACGGCTGACCTGCATTACCAGTAAGTGATCTCAAAGGCTGTTATTTGAGACAATTGTATTTCTCCTTTCTCCTTGAACTAAAATGGCAGCACTTGAGGGGAGAGGGAGGAAAGCTGCTGGGTACGTTGCAGGAACTCTCGACCAATTCATAACGAGGGCTACTTCCGTGCTTGCCCATGAGATCGCCATCACGGAACGACGTCTTTCTATGGACCCCGTGTTTTCAAAGAGATCATCTCTGGGGGCCATTATGAATATGCGCTCGCCAGAAAATCATGGCCAGACCGCTCCTGCCATTGGCTCCCAGACCGTGAATGCAAACCCACTGCAAACTTCAGTATCCTCCAATACTGATGGAGACCTTTTGAACCCCATATCACTGCCATGCAGCTTATCGCAAAATTTACCTAAGAGCGCGGTCATGTACGCGCCAGATGTTCACGAAGAGCCCTTACAATCAACTGAATACACACAGGGGGTTAGCTCTATGAGAAAATGAGGAGGCACACAAGGAGGTATACAGCAGAAGGGAAAGAAGCCCAAGACCTCTAAACCAAGTAACCAGAAAGAGACGTTAAATATAGACCTCCCAATAGCTGAAGTCTCACAGGGATCTCTGTCTGTAGTAAATGCCATGAATATGGATGAGACTGTAACTGGACTACCACAGACCGAGGAACTGTATTGGCTAAAAATAGGTGCCCTTATAACATCTTCTTTAGAGCCCCTAATGAAAAGACTCTCACTAATTGAGAGCAAGCTTGAAAAATCGGAAGGTCTGATAATGTCTACCGTGGGAGGGATTGAACACAAAATAGCAAGCTGTGGTTATGTCAACAAGGTGGCGAGGGAGGGAGGAAGGGATCCTGTAGCCTGCCCGAGTATTATTGTGCCATCTACTACGGATCGGGCCGTGCAACCAATGGGCCACAATGAGTTAAGGGGTGGAACTGTGAGTGGTGGAAACATAGTTCCGGTAGAGGCAAATGGGGTAAGCCGCAGTAACAACAGGGATGGGAATGAGGCAAAGAACTTGCACCCCCACCTAGATCTACCCCCAGATTGTACACCCAACGTTGCTGTCTTGACCGGTGTTCCTGAATTGGAACACGGTAAAGTTGACTCCTACGACCAACTCAAAAACAAGACAACACACTGGTTAAACAACAATAGACCACTACTTCGAGATGTACAGTGTAAGATTCTTTTTGTGAGGAGAGTGAGCTGGGTAGGATATAGGACAAAAAATATAGCAGGGGTCTGCATTGTTTTTAATTTTAAAGATCCTAAGGCTGCGGACCATGTTTGCTGGGGCCTTCAGACACATTCACGATCCACTATCCAGGCCTGGAATTTAAGCTACTTTTATACCCCACTAGATCATATGCCTAATTCTGGGCATTTTGAGCGCAACAGGCATAGGATTGGCCAGCTAGGTAGGAAGAGAGGGGGGTTGATGGGGAGAGGAGCAAGCTTTTGGCAGCAGTACCAGGGGGAGGAGATATATATGGCCGTCAGTTACCCCCCAGAGGGAGGGAGGTGGGCCAGCACTACCGTTACTCAATAAATATGCTCCACTTCACTGGGGTAGACATCTTAGCGAAGTAGACTGAGTGCAGGGAGAGGAGTCAGGCCAAGAAAATGTGCCAAATGTGGCCCCCCTAACTTTAAAACCGCAGGCAGAGGACCATCCAAGATGTGTTACCTAAAACGTGATCTAGCTTGCCTCTGGCAAAATAAGGCTGTCCAGGACCGAGATCCCTTTAAGTAGTGATAGGCCTATTATATGCACTTGCCCCTCCCCATACCCCCAAGGGAGTTCCTTTAAATGAGTATCCTGGAACGTAGCAGGTCTGTCAGCTAAGCTCCAAAATCAGGATTGGCTGGAATATATTAATAACTTCAAAATAATCTGTGTGCAGGAAACCTGGGCGGTAGACCACACTAATTTCCATCTAGCTGGGTATAAATCGTTTGGGGTCCTGGCAAGTAAGTCCATGGCGGGAAGAGCAAGGGGAGGGCTCCAAATATTTGTAGACATGTGTCTGGAAGGGATTTGGGTTGATCTAAAATGGAATTCAGATGATATGATAGGCCTCCGGTTTAAAAATAGGGGCCTCAACATAATTTTGGTCAACTTTTATAATGCGGGAGGATCCAGAGCGAGAGAGCTTGATGAAAGACTAGGGGCTAGATGTAGGTAATTCTAATTTACCGACTCATAAATACCGAATTTTACCGATTCGGTATTTATGAATCGGTAAATTAGAAGGTGGGAGATGTAGGTAAATGTTCATTTTTAATTACCAAATCAGTAACATTCGGTATTTACCGAATCGGTAAATACCGAATCGGTATTGCCCATTGATTCCTATGGGCCTTGAAGCCCATAGGAATCAATGGGCAATACCGATTCGGTATTTACCGAATCAGTAAATACCGAATCCTGCAAGGGTGCAGGGGGTGTCACTTTGACACCCTTTAGCACCCCAAGTACAGGCATGTGTGACATGTGGCACACATACATGCCCTAAGGGCATGTCTGTGTGTCGCATTGCACAGGTGTGCATGCATAGATGTGCATGCACACCTGAATTTGGTATTTTACCACACAATAGGATTGTGTGGTAAAATACCGACTCTTAAGGGCCTATGGCACTCCTTGAAGTGCTAGCCACATCTAGAATTACAGAATCGGTATATTTACCGATTCGGTAATTTACCGAATCGGTAATTTTACCGAATCGGTACATATATCGATTCTGTAATTTTAAGCCCCCTACATTGCACAACCCAAATACCGGTCAGTAACGGCCGAGTTTCGGCCGTTACCGACCGGTATTAGGGCTCCTACATCTGGCCCTTAGTTTGTTGATAGAGCAGAAGCAGGGCACAATGGCACCCATGCTTTTAATAGCGGGGGACTTTAACTGCCATTTGTGCCCACATTTGTTACCCATTAAAGAAGACTGGACCTCATACAGTTTGGAGGAGGGACCACATTTCGAGCATACACTGGAGGGCAGGGAACTGAGTAGGGTGAATAAAGGTCACACGCTCGAACATTCGATGGATTTACTGGCCATTGAGACTAATAAGCCGGTCAACCCTACCTTTAAAGGAAGGGGCTGTTGCTTGTACATTGATTTTATACTAGTGTCCCAATTGCTTAAGAAGTGGCTACTTGGATTTGCAATAGAGTTGAGCGGTTTTAGCGACCACAACCCCCTAATACTGTCGGTAGCAGAGATAAATGTGAGTAGGGTTAAAAGGAGGGGGGCTGGGACAAACATAGAGAAGGTTACAGATCAGGGCAGGTGCCTGAAATGGTCATGGGTTAACGGTGAAAGCTTCTATAAGTCCTTTGCAAAAGAGGGGAAACAGTTCCTAGAGGAATGTCTAGATTTAGCAGTGGAAGGACCATCGTTAGTGGAGGCATTTGAGGAAATAGGCCGCCTGATAGATGGTCTTATGCAGACGTCAGGGCAGGGTAAGACTAAAAATGATCCCAGATGGTTTGATAGTGGGTGCTCCCTGGCACAGAGGAATCTAAGAGCTGCCCTTAGACTTAACCCAAGGGACAAATACAGCGTTATGCAAGGTAGGTTAACTTATAAGCAGACAGTAAAGCGCAGGAAGAATGCACTGACAACCTTTTGGAAGATAGTTAACAACCCCTGCTTCCAAGATGCAAATACTCCGCAGGTAGGATCTAATGTTCTTCCTGAACAGTGGGTGGAGCACTTTAGAGGGCTTTATAATCGGGGGAATATTGAGCCTCAAGATAACGAGGAGTGGGTGGAGAGGTGGAATGTTGCACTAGAATTTACCCTAGAAGAGATTACTGCTCGTATCCTGGGTCTTACTATAAATAAGGTGCCGGGACTGGATGGGATCCCCCCCGGACCTTTTTTTAAGCAAGGTAGAACTATGGGCGCCAATTGTAACAAGAGTAATAAATGCTGCTATAGCTACGGGGCTCCCCCGCTCATGGTCAACTGCCATATTCGTCCCCATTTTTAAAAAGGGGAATAGAGAAGCCCTCAGTGCTATTGCCCCATCTACCTAATAGATGTAACTGCCAAAGTGCTGGGACGCGTTGTTCTAAACGCCTGATGAGCTGGGCTGAGGAACAACAGATCCTCACCAACATCCAGTACAGATTTAGAGCTAAAAGATCAACTACAGACCAATGCTTAAATCTATATTTATTGGTGGCTAAATACACCATTGCCCATGATGAAGCGGTCTATTTAGCTTTTATGGACCTCACCGCATCATTTGACTGTGTCAACAGGGAGAAGCTGTGGGCTCAACTGAGTAACCTAGGGGTGGACCAAGACCTCATTAAGATTTTGAGAGCTCTACATTGGAACACCTCGGCTAAAGTCAGGTACAATCTATAGGGTTAAAGCACCGAGCCTTTCATTTGCACTAGTGGGGTACGACAGGTGTGTATTTTGGCTCCGTTTTTGTTTTCCCTGTATGTAAATGGCCTAGAACAAGCCCTAAGAGGCTTAAATGTGGATTCACCTAGAGTAGGCAGAAGAGCAATCCCTGTCCTGCTTTATGCAGACGACGCGGTCTTGTTGGCACGCACTCCACTGGGACTACAGCGATTGATAGATGGTTTCATGGATTTTATGAATAATTTAGATCTGTCTGCCAACCTGACCAAGTCGTACGTCATGGAGACTGGGACTAAATCAAGGAAAAATCTCAACTATAGAATAGGCGTACATAGCTTAGAGAAGGTGCAGTCCTTCTCGTACTTGGGCATTTTATTTGATAGGGGTTTAAACTATAAGGCATTAATTGAGGAGCGATTCAACAAGTTAGTGTCAAGTACAGGGGCAATTTTGAATTTTGGCCACAGACTAGGACGGTGGTTGCCGGAACAAATGATGAACTTATACAATTCAATCTGCTACTCTAAAGCTGTGTACGGGGCAGAATTGTGGGGGTTTGTCGATTCCGACAAACTGCAGGTCGAGGAGAACAAATATTTGAGAAGGCTCCTCAAAGTCCCACAGTGCGTTCCCGCTTACATTGCTCATGAAGAACTGGGTGGAGCGTTTATAGGGGACAAGGTGCAGGTTAGGCCCCTGTTAGCTTGGCTAAAGATCTGCGTTAACCCAGAGGCCATGCTGACCAAGCATATAATCTTGGACTGCCTGGGTAGGGACAGGGGAATGAATATCCCATGGCTGAAGTACATAAAGGTAATTCTTGAAAGCATTGGCTGTAAGGATCTCTTCTTAACGCCGACCGGAATTGTAGGTCGGGATCGGGACAGGGTAAAGGAGATGTTTTTTAACTATAAAGCCTCATCTGGAGAAGATAGGGAATGGGGCAAACAGTCAGTCAAAGCTCATGGCTTAGTGAGGACCTGTGAAGGAATGGAACCTTACCTTGCCCTCATGCACAATGCCCTGGACAGATTCTTAATCACACGTTTTAGGCTCAACTTTTTACATCATCTACTGGCTGATCCGGTAGGTTTTACTAGTTCAGTTGAGTCAAAGGGTCCCTGCGGCTGGATAACATTTATTTTGTACTACTATGCCCCTTTTATTCATTGCCAAGGCGCCGTTTTTTTAGTTAGTCTGCTGAAAAAGAACAAATTTAGGCATGCTAAGGAGGCCCTTTTATATTTACAAATGGCCCAAGACCCCTTGACCCTACTTTCTGTAATAAGTTTTTTAAGGTTAGCAGTTAAATTAAGAGAGACAAGAGGGATCTGTTGAAGGAAGCACCGCCGAAATTATGAGTAACATGAGGGAGTGGGACAGGGGCTCAATGAACTGTAATAGTAATAGTTTTTGTATTCTTTTTAAAATGTATATTGTCATTTTAAACTGTACTTTTATGGTTTTCATGTAAAATGCTGAATAAAGAAACATGACTGACTGACCTGCACCTTAAAGCAGAGGAGGATAGACTCTTGTGCTCTTTGTGCAGAAACCACGTGAGTATGGTTGCTTTTCCTGAATACTCCCTATCATTTCTCTTTCCACAGTTAGCACCTGAGTGCTACTCTCTGCTTTTGAACCATGGGGCATAATACATTGAATCTAAGGGTAAGACCTGAGGACAACCAATCACTCACAATGCGATGTGTAACACCAACAGAGATTGTTTTTATGTTGTCTGTTCCATGTATGTCCACTTGCTTTATCTGTTATATTGTAAGTACAAGTGTGTTTTTCAAATTTTTCACGTTGTGATGACTGATCAGCACCAATAATAGCATGCACATTTGTACCTTTGGAGACAATGTGATACAGTGAGCTGGAAAAGCGATTCCAGGGAATCATTGGACCGTATATACAAAACATTTGCTTACTGTGTGTTTTTTTTAATATTCTCATTTATTTTCTAGATTGGATGATCAATTTTAAACTTGTTGAATCAGGTATTTTCTTCTAAGGGAATACCTATACTGGATGTCACGTCTTAGGTGTGGGGAAGGGTTATCTACCCATTTTTTAGGTACTGAAGAAGCATTGTGGATCCTTTTTAGGCCATTGGATGTGAAACACATCGACCTGCCCACACTCACAGATTTAGGCTACTTGGGTACATCACCCTACTAGACCTTGCAAGGGACCCATCACATTAAATTCCAGTTTGGCATCTCTTAGATAGTTTTAGTCTCCCTTCACTTCACTATATACTTTCACTCCACCCCTCACATTCAAAATGCCCTCACACAGACACTTTTCATCAGACAGCAAAAATAAAAAGATCTCTGCTAAAGCGACTCTTCGTGGGGCCCATAGAGCATTGCAGTGCTGGCCTTACAAGGAGCATGCCCACTATGAAGTATGACATCCTCATTGATGTGTGAGGGTACAAAGAAATAATCCTTAGGGTTCCCCTTCTTGTCTGCCTTTCTTTCTTCCTTGTTTTTTAATAGGAACAATACCGCCACTGATTTTTGCATGAATATGACCTCACATCCACTGAATGGGGAGTGGCTCTAACATGAAGAATACCTATTGGCTAAAGAAGAACCATTAGGGCAATGATTATAGCCTTGACACGTGGTGTCTCCTAACGCGTCAGGTGGAGAGGAATTACCTCATGGTGTTTATCTCCATCTGACTCTAAGAAGGTTGGCTTTTCCAGGGAGTTGGAGAACCATACCTGATTTTCCCGACTGTCTAATTCCAGTGCTGTGCACCCATAGTATACAAATTTTCTTTACCAATCACAGTGCGATTGGAATACAAAGTTCTATCCTTCTTTGACTTTGTGTTAAACTGCCTTTCCAAATGACCCTTGAGAGCACTAACCTCCTCATTCTCATGATGGGCAAAACTGTCAATCTGTGCGGTGAGTTCTTCCATAAAAAAGGCATGCCATTTTTTGTATGGTGCTTGCTTCAGGATAGTACCCAGGAACTAAAAAGAAAACCGTGAGACTTTAATGCAGTAATATAAACAAAAATGCAGTATCCACAGCTGATGTCTGCAATGACTTTGAGAAGATATGGGTAAACAAACTTCAGCTGACAACAACCTCAGTAATGATGAAATAATATGTAGACAGAAGAACCCGAGAACACATAGAGCAGCACGTAAATAGTGTGGTGTGAAATCAGTGGTCAGAAGAAACAGGAGGCCTTTACAGTGGCCGTGATTTACACAGAAACATATGCACCAAAAGCATGCTGTCTGCAAATTATTGTGAAAAGAGTTACAGTGCAGCCCTCCAGACAGAAAACAGATGGGGATTGTGCAGCTATATCATATACTTAGGAGCAGAATACAAACCTATAGGGGCAGATTTACAAGCCCCTTAAGCCACTTTTAACATGGGAAAAGTAGGAAAAGTGACGCAAAAGTGGCAAAAGGGGGTTGTAAATCTGCTCCATATACTCTTTGATCACCAGAGTTAGGGCTGAATGAAAATTTTGTGTTAATAAGGGTGAAGACTGAACACAAGGAAAAGAAAATTACATCACAGGAGCACAATAAAAGCAAAGTGAAGTGTGATGACCAGGCAAAGAATACTCTGTTACAAAGGAACCAAGTAGGAGTGCGATAACCAAGGGTTGAATAGATGCAGTTATAACATGACCATCACAAGGTTAAACTAAAACAGTGACAGAGTGACAATTCAATTCAGATGAATATGGGAGCACTGATCACGTGCCACTGATTGCAGAATATAAACATTCTCATGATGTGAAAAGCAGTTGGTAGACCCGGAAGAGTGATATTGTGACAATCCAAGGAAAGAAGAACGTTGTGCTAGAGTGACTATCCCTGGGACAAAAAGAGTCAGAGGACCTGATTTCCAACATGGGGCTACATTTCTAACCCTGTGCAATCACTGCAGTGCCTGTAATTTATCTGGGTAAAACATGGAGATAAAATCTGATACATGCAGGACTATCTGCAGTAAGCACGTAATTCCCAAGTTTCTGAGTGTGAATATGGCTAATGAAGTTTTAAATGCTTCTTGTAAATATTGCATCCTAGGAAAATGTTGTGTACCGAGTACAGCTTCTCCCCCTCTGTGCCCATTCACAATCAAGGTAAAAAATTTTTTTATAATCCAGACAAACAATAGGCATATGGTGAAAATAGCAGAACAGCACTATGATGGGGTGCATGTTATATCTGCATATATTCACTCTAAATGAGTGGTTATGGAAAACAATGAGTTAAGAGCCATGTGTGACATTCATTAGCAATTAATCCTTACTGAAACGAGCACGCATTTCCACTGTTCCAAGTCAAAGGTTCTTTCAGATGCAGCTGAAATAGCAGTTGGAAAAAAAAAATATATGTAAGTAAAAGTGAACAGCAGGCAGCATTTCAAATGCCATGGGCTTACATACCAAGCACTAGCAGATGTAGAGTCACACACTTCAAAGTGTCCCAGGGCAGGCTCAGCCTGTCCTGGGAATTGAATTCAATGTCATCAGTTGTTCGTGTGCCCTTGATGTCACTCTTACATCCTTATATCTGGTTGTAATTTTAGGTCTATATATTTTGGCTTCCTTTCTCAAATAACCGAAAGGCCGCCACACCACTTGATCTATTTATTACAGAGCTTTAGCCTTTAAGCATTTGGCTGTCAGATGCAGCCTTGATCATATAGGAGAAGGCCGTCGTGGTTCAGATATAAAAAGTGCTTTCCTGCTCTAAAATTACATACATATAGAAAAATACTCCTTTATTATACCCAAGACCAAAATGATTATAACATTTCATAATTCATCTAAGTGAAATTATAATTTGTAATGAAACCTTCCTTAAAAACACATTAAAACATTTCTGCATGATATCTGGTATACAAAGGCTGAAATATAAATAAGGATGTCTATCCTAACAGAAATATGTATCAATGTATTTATTAACAACATAATATCGCCAACTCTTTTAAATGTTCCTCACTGTGAAATTCTCACATAGTAGGATTCGATTATGCAATATTTAAAACATTCATTTTAGCTGCAACATATGGTTGGACCAGAGATCTAATATTTTCTTTCATATTAATTGCTGTGAAATGCCCTGTTCAGCCTTACTCATCATACAGACAATGCAATGCCCAAATAGGCTAATCTAACCACCATGTAGCCTGAATAATACCTGCTTCTAATACAAAAGCAGAGAGAGTGTTTGGTGTTTATAAATGTGGTTTGCAAAGTCTCCTATGCATTGATGCCACCTGGGTTCTTTGTTTCAAGCTCAATAGTTTACAAGAATTGGTATTACTGTGTTGTTCAAATAAGACACAATTGAAATAAAAGACGTTGCAGAAATGGAAGTGTAATAATCATGAGGACTTTGGATGGTATACACCCGTTACAACGGATCTTTTACTCCGCAGACCCATTACAACGCGACCATTACTCCGCATACCATCACAACGCATTGCGCTGGGGGGCGCTCTAGGATAGGGAATAAGTATAATTTACTATCCAACACCTTCCCTAGGGTCCACGGGGACTGGGGTTAGAATAGTAAATTATACTTACCACTATCCAGCGCCCCAAGGCGCTATGCGTTGTAACGGTATGCGGAGTAAAAGTCGCGTTGTAATGGTCTGCGGAGTAAAAGTATGCGTTATAACGTCATACATCCACTTTGGATATATTGAAGAACTATTTTTTCTATGTTTACGGAATTTTTAGCAAATATACACTGAATCAAGATTCATCTTCCTCATGAGATCAAGGCTGCATCTGACAACTGAAGAGCTTCATGGCAGAAGCACTGTAATTAAGTGATTTTTGGCAAACCAATGTTGTTAACAGCCTTTCTGTTATATAAGGAAGAAACCTAGAACTTGAAAGAGGTTTCTGTTGATGCCCCATTCGGTTTGGAGTACGGCCAGCTACAAACATAACTGTATGCATTTTGATAAATTTTCTTGCTTACTTATACAGGCTTTAAGTCAGACCTCCTCATCTGTTGGTCTATTGTGTCATATCATTCACATTTTCTTCTGCCCTCCACAGCATTCATCATGGGCCAAATCAGCCTTAAGCTAACTTCACTGTGAGTGATGGCATTCTGCTTTTTCACAAGGAGCACAACCACAAACAAATTATTTTTCTGTAGTTCCAGGGACTACTATGGGAATGTGGGCTTTTTGAGTACCTGGCTTTTCCACAGTAAAAGCTTACAAAAACTGTGAAAAAAAACAAGCGTGGACAAAGCCTATAAACTAGCAGCCAACACCAGGCATAATAGCTTTGTCAATGTTTGTTTGAAATGCCATTAATGCTTGTTTAAATTGGGTGCTCAATGGCTTGTGCTTTGGGGACTCACCTTCCAAATATGTTATCAGCGGGGGGATCTTCATTCTGATGAGCCTCGCTAAAAACGGGTAGTTTGCAGGAATCAGGCGCTCAAGAAGAGCCAAGATAGCAGTTCCCTTTTCGACATCCCAGCGGGGATGTGAAGAAATGACCTGAAAACCCACAACAAAGAATTCAGCAAGTGAATACTCACTGGCCTTTAAAGCATCTGGAAATGCTACCTTGTTTTCTATACAGTACTCAATACCACATTTTTGCTGTTTCTGTGTGATGTAAGTAGTATGTCTTACTGATAACCAATTGACTGGAAATAAAACCATCAAGTTCAAAAGGATAAAAGCTGAGTTGAATGCAAGCTCTCCATGGGCAGGTTGCATAGAAATGCCAGCAAAAAACTTGAGGAGAGGGATCTGGTGGAATATGGTGGGGGCGGAATTTGATACTCACAAGCAATCTTATGAAGAGGCTGTGTATTGGAATTCCTTTAGCTGTTTAGATACAAAAGAAAGAAGACATGTCATACTCAGTCCATAAAGTACTGAGCTACACTTGCCAAAGGAAGACATATGGCTGACACACACACTTAAGACACACAGTAGTATCTGCAAAGAAGAGGATGGGTGATGGGTGGTATTTCAATTAGGCACTAGAGGTCATGAGGATGCTTTAATGTCCCTGCAGATACTGACAAAGGCACCCCCACCACAAAGGCTGCTGCTAGTGGTATACAGTACCTCAATGGTCTGTGCTACAATGCTCCACCTCCCTACCCCAGCGATTGCTGTCAAGGAATGACAGCTGCAGTAGGTGCTTCCTAAGCTGTCATGCACTGGTCCTGCTTAAGCTGTCATTGAGTGACAGAAGACTACAGTGGGACAAGAGAGGATGCAACAGGAGCTGTGGACACGCCCTACATCTTGAATGGACCATGGTAAAGGGGAGTCATTCTGCGACAGTGGATATCCCGGAAGAAAGAGAACACCTGAACATGTTCTTGCATATCCATGTTCTTATAATGTTGACCACCTGTGGAACAGGCTATAATGAGTACATAATTGCCTGTTCTGTTCTGTTCAGGACCCTTTACATGAGTGACAAAGAAATAGACTATGATACCATCTGCCAAGGTTACTTGCACTTTATCAACATATTCATTGAAAAGTTGAGTGGGGAGTGCTAATTGGAGCTCTGGAAATGTAGTCTTCAATTACAGGTTCTCACCACCAGATGCAAATCTACTTCCTGACCTTGGAGTCAGTCCAAATAATTATTTTCACGTACCCTCATTGAGTAGGCCTCCCTTCCTATCAGGTCCATATGTCAAGTGAGAGCCAATAACTAGCAATTTAGTCTGGATCTGAAGTCCAAAATAATGATCCAGAAACATTGCAGAGTCAAATATCATAACTAAAAATAACTCCATAGAGAAATAAAATACATCCATGTTGCGACTGGCTAAAGTAAAAGCGTAAAAATAGGTACCTTACGCAGAAAGGTCTGATCACCATACCAGAGATAGGTAACTCCATGGCGAGCAAGAATACTCCTAGGTTTGAAGAGGACCACTAGAGGCCTGAGTAGCCTCACAGAGTGTGGAAACTGAGACAGTCAGCACATTGCATTTAAGTGGTGAGGGTAATAACCAGATGAAGAGCTGAAACCAACAGAAAGTAACTTTATGGCTGGCAAACTACAATAAGTATATAGAGAACAAGGCGGCGAACCCTCCCATATCACCAGGCACATTATCTTTAAGCGAACAGGGGAGGCATCTATGCTGTTCACAGATAGAAGCCATGATTTTTTTTTTTAAAGACCTTTATTCACACATGCGTCATGTACACAGCTTCAAAGCCTACAACCCGGAGGCCGGCAGCATCGTATCAAGGCAGTTAAGCCTCTCACACAGCCAGTGACCGACAACCTTCCGGTCCGGTGGCGTTTGGTAAGGGATAGCTAATTAGTGCACTGTGTTGCATGATGGTATGGATGTTCAACAAGTCGGCTAGAATAACTCAGGTCCTAGAAGCCATGACTTTTAATTGTACCCTATTTAAAACTTGAGGCCAGGAGATATTAACCTGCTTAGACCCCTTAGACGCTGGTGAAGAGACTCCAAGCTCATTTATTAACATCGCCCAGTCGGTCGCTGACTTGTTTATGGCACCCATATCCGGCACTGCCCCAGAACACCCGAAATGGTTTTATGCTGAGTGTTCATGGGCCCTTGGCCTCCTGAAGAAAGATCTTAAGCAGTCCTCCATGAAATAGAGTATGGGTGGCAAACTGCTGTAATAATTGCAAGGAGACATTGAAAGAGTGGAGGCGTCTAATACAAAGACATGCATGGGACAAATTAGCCCAATTGACTCAGCTGGGTAATAGTAAACTCTTTTAGTCGATCATAAATAGGCCCTGTTTTGCGGAGGCATCAAGGCCTGTGCTATGCCATCACATTACCCCGGAATAATGGGTTGATCACTTTGAAAGGGTGTACTTCTTTGGATATATTGAATAGCCCCTTAATGAGATAGAACCCGGCCTGGGTGATACATCAAGTGCTTTCTCTTTGGAGAAAGTATGCCTGGGCATCGAGGGATTGTTCTGGATAAAGGTGGCTGGATGCGATTTGATCCCTCCAGATCTTTTACAGGAGAAAATAGACGTGTGGGCCCCAGTTTTGACCAGAGTGTTAAACGCAGCAGCAAGTAAAGGGATGCCGCCTTCTTAGCCAACAGCCACCATTATACCAATTTTCAAGAAGGGGGATAAGGATAACCCCTACTGCTAGCACCCCATTTTCCTCATTGACTCCACAGTTAAGGGCCTGGGTCGGGTTTTACTGACCAGTTTTCTGCTTGGGCCTATACAAACAGAATAATCTCTGAGGTGCAGTTTGGTTTAAGTTCGAGAAACTCAACCACTGCTCAATGTCTTAACCTCTATTTATTAGTGTCCAAATACATGGTAGCTCAACCTGGCGCAGTTTTTTAGGCTTCATGGACCTTACGTCCACCTTTGACCGGGTCAACTTAGTTCCTTGGGAGTCAAGCCCACTATCGGAACTTTACTAATGAACCTTCATGCCCACACTACAGCAGCAGTCAGATATTCACAGGGAGCGGTAGGCGGGTCCACCAAAGTTGAATTCTTGCCCCCTTTTTTTTTAACTGTCTATATTAATCGTTTATAAGCCTCCCTGTCCTCATTACAGCCTAATTGCCTGCCAGTGGGCAGGAAAGCAGTCAGTTCTTTTATGCGCTGACAATGCGGTGCTGGAGGACCGCACACCAATGGGCCTCCAAGTCTTTATCAATGGATTTGTTTCTTTTATGGACGGGCTGGACCTGTAGGCCAACTTCACAAAATCGTACATTTTGGAAGTTGGCTTTCTGGCAACTCGATCTAAAACTTTTAAGGCAGGTGTTCACACCTCAACGAAGGTCCCAGCTTTTCATTACTTGGGAATTTTAATGGACGCAAAACTCAACTGGAGACAACTGATGGAGGGAAAGTTGTGCGACATGCACAAAGCTTTGGGAGCTATTGCCAACTATGTCCACAGATTGGGTTCTTGGTCCCCTGATGTGATTTTAAAGGTATAGCAGTCTATATGTGTCTTTAAGGTCTTGTACTGTAGCGAGGTTTGGTGGTGTACTGCGGCCGGCAAGTTAGAGGTCGCTCAAAATAAGTTTTGAGACAAATTTTGAAGGTCCCACAGGGCACCCACTTGTTTGCCACACATGAAAAACTAGGAGTTAATTACATTGCGGATTTGGTGGCAGTGAAACCTTTGTTGTGTTGGGTGAAGATATGGTCTAGCAGGGCTCACAAAATCATAAAAGTGTTACTAGCACTACAGATCAAGTAACTGTAATATTCTACTCGACCTAACTGTAATGTACTTGACCTGGGAACTGGTCTCAAATTGTGTGACCCTTGACAAATATTTTGTCTTAAGGAGCCGCCTTTTCCGTTATTATCACATAAGAAAGCACCTTCAAATATGCAAGTTCCCTGTTTCTGATGTACTAAAAAAGTTTTATTTACTAGACAAAATGCTTTCTCCTTGTATAACAATAAGCAAGGCTATTAATAGGGTGCACATGATGCCTGGCTTGCTCAGTAAAAGCATTGTCATTAGGACAGGAGCAGTAATAATTCCCAGTTCATGTTTAAAAACTCACTTTTCATAAATAGGGTCTTCATAACTAGTGAAATATATTTTTAAGCAACATCTAGTGTTGAGGCCGAGTTTAACCCCTTGATTATTTTATACTGTTTGTCACTAGATCATACACTTGAAATCCCCTTGCTACAGTATGTAAAAAAGTCCTTTATGGCTCTTGGCAGGGCGGATATTTTTCTGAAATGTGACGCAGTGTGGCCACAGGACCTGAGAATAGTTAAGGAGCTTTTTTTAAACACACCGCTGCTCATCGCGAAAATACTGAGCTTATGCAACCAACCGTGAGAGGACATGTTTTGATAAGTCAGTGCAGGGAAGGGAGAACTATCTATTCACCCTCATAAACCCCTTAGATAGATTTTTAGTAACCCGTTTTAGATTCAATCTGCTAAACCATCTACTGGTGTCCCAGTCTGGTTATTTACCTGCAAACGTGAGAGGGCCCTGTGGCTGCAATGACAGGTCTCCACAGGACACCTTACACTTTTTCTTCTTATGTAAATATTTTCCCCACCCCAGCAGATTGATTCTTAGGCCCCTTTTAAAAGCTATGAAATTTAGACAAGCCTGGGTTGTAGTAATGTATTTGCAGCTTTTGCCTAACAACCATACCCTTTTTGTTGCCACAAATTTCCTGAGGGCTGCTTTTAGATTAAGAAGCGCAAGATGCGACTGACATCAGCTTGGACCATGCAAATTTGCACAATATCTCTTTTAATGTAATGAAGTTCTTCTTATAGTTATATTTGATATATTTTTAAATCTTTTATGGATGTGACTACTTCCGAATGAAGATTTATTAATATATAGAAAGCAGCAACATCAACACAGATACATATATCACTAAAAGGAGAGCAAAAACTGTTATTGAAAAGATGACACCCACATACTATAGTACCGAAACTCCTGAGCTAATGGACTGGTTCTTCACCTCATGCCAGATCATTACTAAATATGAGGGAATCTGGGGAGAGAAGGAGGAAGCATTAACCACCTTCAATGTTAGTTCCCACAGTATCAATAAGTAGGATGGTTAAGACTCATCACATTCCTCAAAGTTGATGCTTGCTTTCTTATCTACAACAAGTACCATCTGGCACAGTGCTGGCACAGATGAAGTATAGTCCTCTTCCAGCATGTAGAGCAACATCTCTTTCCAAAATTCCTGCAAGAAAGAGTGGTGAACGTGTTATTTGTATCATTAGCATTTAATAAGGCTTTATTCCCACAGACAAACAATCATGGCTGGTGGGAGGGTCTTTGGCATTTTATTTAGTTCATGGGGCCTTTTGCAAGCTCCCCTCTCCAAGAGATCGGACTATATCTGATTCATCCCCTTGCTGATACAATTCCTCGCTGATGGGGTCCAAGGCAGATGCCTAGTATTACACTGATGTAGCACTAACCCTGTTTAATGCTACAATCTGGTATTCAGCATCCAATCAGAATGAACCCATTATGTGCAGAGAATGTGTGAAACATGTTACTTTCCAAAAACCCTACAAGTGAGCTGAAGTTTGCAAATTAGCTCAATAGCTGTTGGAATCTTCATAGAATCATATTTAGGAATGTGCCAGAATACGCAAAGCAATGGCTGGGAATGAAAAACCCTGTTGATATGAAATATTGGTGCCTGATGTATCATGGGACAGGTAGCAAATAGGAGATGCAAATTGAGTAGCAATGTTATTCAATATGACTGATGTACCATTAAGACTCATTTCAGTCTATTTAGAAGTAGTTGCAAACCCTCCTGCCTCATTCAAATGAATGAGGTAGGATTCCATTGGTGCTCTTGTACAAATGCTCCAAACCCTGGTAAGTACTGCATGGGACAGCAGACCTCCATTCCTCCGTCAGAGGACACAACCTTTACATCGTGTCTCGAACCACTGTGTGCGTTAACAATGTGATCCAACTCACTAATGCGTCTTTACAATGTATTCCTTTACCACACAGGTAGTTGCGATGACTTGCCTAAAGGAAAGCGTTGTTGGACTAATTTTGGACTTTAATGCCAACACTTTCCCTACTGTTGCACATAATGGAGTTGGAATAGTACATTTTACTATTCCAAACTCCAGCGCTTTCCCTAAGGCAATTAATTGTAACGACTTCTGCGGTAAAGGAATGCGTTTCAAACATGCAATCGTGGTTCAGAACACGTTGTTAAGGCAGGTGTGATAAATGCCTGAATGGTTCCAACATACAACCCTGCAGCAGAGGGAGCTTTACAAAAATGTGCTTGTATGTGAGCCGGAGGATAATGAAAATCACCTGGGAATTTAGGAGTCTTTGGACATTCTGCAATTTATATTTTCTATACACCTAGTTAAATGACCCACCTTGTTTCACATCCTCCTCGCTTACCTCATCAGTATTTCTATGGCGTAATGCAAATGTATTGAGGAGCTGAGCGATTTGGATGAGGATGGTCTCTTCCTCAACATCAGATTCATCATCCATGTGACTAGCGAACTGTGGAAATGTGCAAAAGCAAGCAAAGTAAAATACGATGGATTTTCACATCATTTTAATTGTGTTTTCTTTCTTATGGAGGGACAAGAGATTTGAGAGTTAAAACATCACAACTTTCTAATCAAGGTGGTCAAGCACAAAGAGAACCTCTTGACAAATCCAAATGTGAAAGCAAAACTACTAGCCTCAAACATGTAAATAGAAATGTACAAATGCGGTTATGCTCTCATGCTCCGCTCTGTTGAGTATAAAAGTACCCAGTCATTAGGCGTGGGAGGGTATAGCATTCATATACTGTGAAAATACCGGTGGACTCACTTATAATATATAGTGTTCTGATACATAGGACACCACACCTGAGAAATTGCGCCTCTGGCACCACAAGGTAGTATCTCGTGCTCACCACACAGATTTGCCCTTCCCCTATGACTTGATGAGGAAGTATGTGATACCCTATGGGACTTATTACACTCAATAAAGACTAAAGAATACGAGGAACTACGTTTATGGGAGACAGTTTTGATATGAAATACTGATTTGAAGTATGTTCGTGCTACTTTGCGCTGGATTTGGTGGTTTGCCCTGTTAGGCATTTAAACTGTAAAGTGGGGTATGCAACAGAAAAGAACCCACTAGATAATGCACTATCCGTGAAAAGCCCAGCTTATCAGTGCAGTAGCTGAATGCCCATGTGCCTTCCCCAATCACCCCAGAAATAGTCCAGTTAGCCCAGGTAAAGTCTAAGGGGCAGTTGGCTCTCATAGGCTGGATTGTGTGGTTGGCCTCTGTACTGCCTGTGAGCACTGCTGTTTATTTATTTATTATTTATTTATTTATGCGATTTTATAGCGCGAACAAATGCCCAAAGGTGTCTCGGCGCTGAGCCTGTCCCATTCCCAAAGTGTCTGAGCATTTTTTTTCTTTGCACTCAAGCCAGTCAACATGTGCATCAGGTTAACTAAGATGGAATCTAGGTGTTCAAGCATCATTCTTACAGTGCGATGCAACACAAGGACAGGCATCTGAATTGTCTCCGGCATCAGACCTTGTTAGAATAACATTGTTTTTGCTGGTTTGATTATGCACTTATTTGTGTAAAAATTTGCATTCGCTGCACCATTTTATCTTTGGCCACCATTTTGAATCATGACCGAAACTGACCCTTGCCTTTCCGAAAAACGGCTTTTCATAAGTTTTTTTTTTAAGGTTGGGCCTTGCTTAACTGTCAGTCAACATGAGCTTTATTTGACAGATGTCATAAAAGCAATTCACATAAAAACGATTTTCCAAGTTATAAAAAAAAAACAATATATTAAAAATTTGAATAAAAGGAGAGAATCAAACACATTAAAAGAGAATACCATATGTTAATAGACAAAATGAATGCTACTAATTGATAGATAGTTTAAAAAAGTGTCCAAGCATTAAAATATAGCATAATATTATTATCGGTAGGAGACTTCATTTACAGAGGTACTAAAGGAGCCGAGATCTAATTGTCCACATCATCTAAAAAACTTTGCCACTGATACTGCGCACGGGACTGATGGATCAGAACACAATATTCTCATTGCTACAGGGGGAAACATGGCGGCAGTTAGCTGAGCTGCCGCGGTGCTCTGACCTGGGTTTCCGTCCGTTTGCACTGGAGATGCACGACCGTGGACTCGTCAATTTGCCGAACCATCTGTAACCACCGCAAGGACATGCTGCCCCAGGAGTGACCTTCCCTTTTCGGATTTTTGTTCGGATATTTGTTCCCTGCATCGTAACCTCCGTCTCCTCGGCGTTTCATGTGTGGAGACGGGGCATGTCCGACCCGTCCGACGTTCCCTGCCGCGTTCTCCCTCCCTTCCCAGCCCATGCTGAGTCCGCCGCTGAGCCTGCCGCCGAGTCTGCCGCTGAAGCTGCCGACAACTTTCCTGAATCCGCTGCAGGTTGTTTCGGGCTTGCGGCATTGGTGTTTGGCTGTGCTGGAGCTCCATCGAGTGACGAAGACCCGCAGCCTTCTCTTGGGTCCCCGAGGCAGCTCGTGGGATCCTGTTCCAGCTCTCGATCTGGCAAGGGTCGCCTGAGAAGGGTCGAGGAGGAGGCGACTGAGGAAGGCGGTGAAGCAGTGGCTGCCACGGCTACGGCTACGGTGATAGATCTGGGGGCCCGAAGTAAGCAAGGATTGCAAGGTGAGGGTAGAGCGGTGTCAGCATCGGTGGAACCGGAGGGTCTTGGCTCGTCTGAAACCCCCTGTATTTCTCCAACTTCCAAACAGGCAGGCAGAAGGAGGGGGAAGCGTGCTTCTAGTTGTAAGGAGGCTAAAAGCGCCGGAAATCTAGAGATTGGGTCTGGGCAAGAACTAGAGCCCCATAGTGTTATCAACCGCTCTACGCCTGATTTGGGTCAGACAGCTCCGTTTACCTCCTCAAAAAAGAAAGTCTTTTCCTATTTATCTGGAGAGGTTAAAGCAAAACGAGCTTTTACCTGTAAAACAGTAAGGAGTTCTAAAAACTCCAAGTCAGCTAACAGCACCGGGTCGAGGATAACGCCGTCATTGCAGTCCTATTTTAAGGTGATTCCGCTACCCCTACTGCTCCTATTACTCCTATTACTGCAGGCATAACTACTACTACAGCCAACATGACGCATGATAAAGCTGTTGATGTTGATGTTAACATCAATGAATCCAGTGAGATAAGTGTGGCTTCTGTTGAGGTTGATGTTGAGGCTGAGGCTGAGGTTGAGGTTGAGGTTGTTAATATCATGGATGGCTCATTAATTTTGGGTGACAAACCTGTGGAGGCGCTTGCTGCTACCCCTATCTATAAAGCTATAGAGGCTTCGTATCCTTCCTTGCTTCTTATGCCTCCCCCTCTATCTGCGCCATCTGCATTATCTCTAGCTACACCGTCACTTGGGTTTCTAAGTGATGTTGCGTCATTAAGGGATGATTTTCGGGGGTTGTGGGGCGATGGCCCTCTCTGATACTCTGGTGGATGGTGGTGACAACCCATCTTTGGTCACCTGCCTACAGTCTATGTTTTCGTCTCTGTCAGCAGACATCAGGAAAGGCTTTGAGGCATCATCTGCTATCCAATCTGAATTTCGGAACTTCTGTGAGTCCTTGGACAGCAAAATTGATGGTTTACCTTCAAGAACAGAAGGGTTGGAGGATACAGTGACGGGCCTCTCGCCGCACTTGGACGAAGCTAAGGCGGACATTGTTAAACTTAGGAAGAGGATCTGATGCTGGCGGAAAGAATGAGTCATTGGAGAACAATGCGCGTCGTAGCAATCTCCGCATTCTCAATGTTCCAGAGGGTAGTGAGGGGTCGGACATCAAGCAATACATTATTCAGCTGCTAAAGGAATCTTTGAGATTAGATCAATCGGTGGAAGAGTTGGGTACAGATATACAACGTATTCATAGCGATCCCTTCAGGAAGAGCCCTCAAAGGACAAAACCGAGGAAAATATTAGTGAACTTCCACACCTATACTCTTAAAGAGACCATTTTGAGCTTGGCCCTTAAGCAGAAATCTGTGAGTGGGAAGGGTTTCAACTTTCAGATTAGGTCCGACCTCTCGAGGGCCACGCTTGATAAACAGTGGGAGTTTGGGAGGAGGCTCGAAGCTTTTAGGAGCCAGGGGGCCGTAGCTCAACTAGTGTTTCCGGCAGCTTTGAAGGTTATGCACAACAACACAATGCATAATATTAGATCGGTACAAGCAGCTGACGAACTGCTGATGTCCATGGGGCTTGGAAAAGATAAAGACAAGAACAAGGGGGCATCTAGCTAAAAGGGAAAATGCTTAAGGAGAGCACTATGCTTGGGAAAGCTTAATAAAAACTAGGAGTTGAAAGAAAAAAAAAAGAGGGGGAAATATAAGAATCAAAAAGGCTATTAGAGGCTATGCAGCTACTAGAAGTATAACAATAGTAAAATAATAGTGAAACAGTAAATAGGAATGGTATATATTTATACTTATGTCTTCGTTTTTTTTTTCTTTTATCGGGTTCTTTTTTCTTTCCTGGCACGGAAAAAGTTTGAGTTTAGATAGGACGGGAACTCAGAAGGGGCGCTATCTTCTGGATCTTCCAGATAGATAGAGCAAGGGTTTCCCATGGGGGGTTGTCTGGGGCACGGGGGGGGAGGGGTTGGCAAGGGGAACATTTTTAAAAAGTCCTCGTCTTTTGCTCTATTTTAATTTATTGTTTTTGGAGAGTTGTAAGTCCCAAGGTAAACAACAGTAGATATTGTGGGGGGTTTCTGACCTTGGTCATTGGGCAGGGGGGGAGATGTCCCTATGAATAAGTTAAAAGTTCTTTCTTGGAATATAAATGGCCTGCGTACTAGCCCAAGAAAGTGGAAGATAATGCAATACCTTCGTGACTCAGACGCTCAGGTTCATGTTCTTCAAGAAACCCATCTTACTGAGGCAGAGATGTTCTCTGTTGTTAAAAAAAATAGGTGGGTCGACTTCTGTTTGTCCACTACACAATCGGTAAATTCTAGAGGGGTTGCGATTCTCTTTAAAAAGTCTTTAAAGGCAAGGTAAATTGACAAATTGATGGACCCAGGGGGTAGGTGGCTTATTGTGTCTGTAGCTGTTGCGGGGTCTCCAGTTACTAAAGTGGGTTATTATGGGCCCAACCAAGACGACCCTTCAGTCTTGAGATCCGTGTTTTCCCACCTACTTTCCTTTCCGGAGCCGACCATCTTGGCCGGAGACTTCAATATAATTTTAGATCCTAAACTGGATAAATCCCCGACTAATAGACCGATAACCCCCTCTAAAACTAGGGCCTTTCTACTTGACAAAATGAAGGAGTTTGGTTATGTTGATATATGGAGACTAAGATCTGGGCTTCAGCAAGGCATTTCATTCCGCAACTATAAATATCACCATCAGTCACGAATAGACTATATCCTGGTCAGCCAGCAATTAGTTAACTCGGTGCAAAACATCTCTCACCTTCCTTTCCATCTATCAGATCACACGGCCATTTGTTTAGAACTGGGTGGGCTTCTAAAAACCCCGCCGAGAACCTGGTCGTTCGACCGTTCATTACTCGCGGCTCCTGACGACATCACCTTTCTAAAAATCGATGCACAAAATATTTTTGATAACAACATCGGGTCCGCTTCCCCAGGTTACGTTTGGGATGCATTCAAAGCTTTTTTGCGAGGCCTAATAACTAACAAGGCCGCATATAAAAAGAAGATTTACAGAGAAGCGGTTGCTTCCCTGGAAACCGATATGGCTAAGGTGCAAGAGGATATCTCGCTACATTCTGCTGCCTCCCCAGAAATCTTAAAATAATGGCAAAATAAGTTACTCACCTTAAAAGGGGAACTGGGCTCAATTTTTAAAGTACGTGTTCTTCAGAGATGGGAGGCCAGTAAGCTGGCCCACTTTCAATATGGAGAGGGGGTCGGGAAACTTTTAGCCTGGAAGGTTAAAACTGATCGAGTCAGAAACAATATAGATCAAATTATTGTTGACGATGTGACATATTCGGCTGATGACGATATTAGGAGAGCCTTTCGTGATTTTTTTCAGAACATATATCACGAGCATAAGCATATTGAGGCAAAGCAAGTTGACGAATGGTTGAGGGGGGTGCCTCTCCCCTCCCTATCGTTGGAACAGAGGGCTTCCTTAGATAAATCTATTACGCAGTAAGAGGTTAGTCGTGCTATTTCTGGCAGTAAGAAGGGCAAGGCATCGGGCCCTGATGGCCTTCCTTCTGAGGTTTATCTGGCCCTGTTGCCAATAATTCTTCCCTTTTTATTCCTGTTGTTTAACCAGATTTACCAGGCAGGGTTATCTCCCCCTAATTCTTGGAATGATGCTTCTATTACTTTGATCTTGAAGCCTGGTAAACCAGCCACCAGTTGCGGTTCATACAGACCGATCTTCATCGGGAATGCGGATTACAAGCTTTTTACGTCAGTTCTTGCCAATAGATTGGGTGTGGTGGCACCGTGCATCCTGCATCAGGATCAGCCGGGTTTTGTGAGGGGTCGCCATCTCTTTGAACTAACCTATGATCTGGTGGGAGCCATTGATATGGCGACTATGGACTCCCTTCCCCTGGCTATTCTCACGTTGGATGCCACCAAGGCCTTTGACAGGGTGAATTGGACATACCTGTCGGGAGTCTTGGGTAAATTCACCATCGGGGAGGGTTTCCGTACAGCCGTGAGTCTCCTTTACCAGAATCCCTCAGCCTCTTTACTGGTTAATGGAGAATTGTCAGACCCATTCAACATCACTCGGGGTACCCGGCAGGGCTGCCCCCTCTTCCCTCTCCTATTTGATTTATATATTGAACCCTTCGCCCAACGGCTGAGGGATGACCGTAACATCAAGTCTTTTTTCTATAGGGGATGGGAGAGGAAAGTAGCCCTGTACGCGGATGATATTCTCATCTTTTCTTCAGATGTGCGTACTGCTCTCCCTTCGGTGATTGCTTTGGCTCATGACTTTGGTGAGATATCTGGATATCAAATTAATGCTTCTAAGACTGAGATGATGCTGTGGAATGATCCTGAGCCAGTGGCAGGGGCTCAGTTGAGTCACTCTGTGCGTTATCTTGGTCTTACCATCGTTAAAGACATAGATAAAATCGCAATGTTGAACTTTTCTACCGTGACTAGAGATTGTAGAAGACTTATGCGATCCTGGTCTTCACTCCCTCTGTCTATTATAGGTAGGGTAAACCTAGTTAAAATGTCTATCCTACCAAAAGTCTCTTTTTTGTTTAATACTGTCCCGTTGTATTTTGAGCCCTCCATCATAGCTAAACTTCAAGGTGACATTAGTTCTTTTATTTGGAATGATCGTATACCTAGGATAGCATGGAAAAAGCTCAGGCGCCGGAGGGAAAAGGGGGGCCTCGCAGCTCCTGACTTACAACTATATGCATGGGAATTTCAATTCTCCCACGCCAGTATGCTGCTTTAAATGCCCACGAATCTGGGAGTTGGTAGTATGTTTTCCGCTCTACTCAGAGGAGAAGGGGTGGGCCAGCAGGGCTTTTTGTTTAAATTTGGGGACCCCAAGTTCTTTAAAAAGGTGAAGCTGAAGATCTTGCTGGGTATGACAAACATGTGGGTTAAACTTAGAGGTGCCATAAAAGTGGGTTATTTTGCAGGCAGGCCCCCATTGTGGAACTCCCTGGGGTGTCCGGGATGGCTTCTTGGCAGCCTCGCAATACCGCTGAGAGAGGCTGGTCTGGAGGTCTGGGGGACCTCTTTATAGAAGGCTCTCTGCTCCCTTGGGATTCTTTGTCAGCTAGAATAAGTTTGGGTCTTTCTAGGTTTAAATACCTGCAGATTACGAGCTGGGCCCACTCACAGAATTCTGTCAGGGGTAGATATCAACTGGGAGGAGATAGTAGCCTAGTGGCCCTGATGCTGGACAAGCCTCCTGTAAGTAAGGAGATTTCAGTTTGGTATAATGTATTATTAGAAGAGGTCGACGGCAAATTCCTACTACCAGTGACGCTGTGGAGCTCTTTTTTTATTGGTGACGACCTCGAAAATATGTGGTATTCCTCCTTTAAGATCATGTGGGACATTGTGAAGCCCGCTTGGCTCCGCAGGAACCATCTTTCTACCCTGCATAGGGCGTACTACTCACCACAGCGGCTATCGAAATTCTCAACAGACTCTCCTGTGGCATGTCCCAAGTGTGGGTTGTTAGCAGCCTCTGACATCCATATGTTCTTTGAATGTCCATTGCTGCTCCCCTACTGGGATTCAATTAGTGCACTATTGACCATAGCTCTGGGCTTTCAGACCTCGATAAACGCAATGCTTACAATTTTTGGAACATCACCAGAGGTTCAAGGCCCTGCCAAAAATCTTCTTTTTTACTGCATACTGTTGGCCAGAAGAGAAATCTGTAGGAAATGGAAGGACCCAGTACCTCCTGCCCTGTTAGACTGGCGTATCTCAGTCCTGCAAACCTCAAAAGTTGACCTAGCAAGATCTGGCAATCCTGACAAACGTAACTTTTGGCTCCTTTTGAATTGGGTTTAATTGGTATCTGACTGTGGTCCCCCCCCACTGTCCTATGATTACGCTGCTTGGTCTGCTCCTCTCCTCGATATACCCAACACCATGGCTCCCCCACTTGCAATGGGTATTGAACGGCAGCAACATCGCCTTTCTATGGTCATCATATTGAGGCGCTTCTCGGAGGGGTGCGATAATACTGTGTGTCAACACCGACTTAGTTGGCTGCTGGCACTACCAGTTTATCTGAGGCAGTATATTCCTCTCTCCTAGTGCTTCTATGCGATACTCCAAGGGCGAAAATGAGGACAAAAAACATATATATATTCTCATTGCTACACTCGACAAGCGAGTACCCATGTTCCTACAAATAGGTGTCAGCCAGGCTTTGCGGGGAGCAGCGTACGCCGGACAGACAAACAGCACATGCGCGTATGATTCTTCAGTGTCAGTGCAGTTTGGACATTTGTCATCGACCGCAGTGGACCATGCAGCTGTAAATGACTTCAAAGGTAAGCAGCCTGCTCTAAACTGAAAATACAGTTTGCGATCTAGTAGCTTAGTAATTATGTCCCAGTAGTCCTCAATACATGGATTTGGTTTAATTTGTTAGAACTTCCCTGTTAGAGAGGTGGCATCGCTCATTCTATTTGCTTCTTGCACCATCGGTTCCCAGTACTTTTGCTTAATTAAATGTTTTGGCGGGAACTCAGTAGCGCTAGGGTCATCCCACAGTGATGGCATACTCATGCTAATTAGTAATGATCTGATGTTGCGTAGCCAGCCGATCTTGTGGAAGTGATCTGCCTCCATTATATATTTAAGACCGTCTCCAAAGATGGCCAATTCTGGGGTACGCCAGATTCTACGCCACAAGAGAATAGGGCGTAGCCTTGCAAGGTCTACTATGGCTTTTCTGCCTAAATCATAGCACAGGGGGAGCAAGGGGGTACTTTGAGGTAGGCTTGTTATCCCACTCAGGAACTTATTCTCGGAGACAGCTAGAGGATGCATTTTCTCGAAGCCCCATAGCTTGGCACCATGCAGAGCTGAGCTTAGTGCCTTTGAGCTATAGATGTGCAGCGCTGGGGTAAAGGGGCTTAGTCAGTGATGTTTTATGTTCCTTTATCATGGCTCCGGCCAACTGCATGTGCTTTAAGGCCATGGTGTCAATATGCGGCGTCCAGCTAAGTCGTTTATGCAGGGTGATGCCTAGATAAGTAAATGCATCAACCTGCTCCACGGGTTGCCCATCCATTACCCCCATTACATGACCGATGTGGGTTAAAGGTCAATAACTTTTTTTTGAGCTATTGACTTTTAGGCCACGCAATAAGCAAAATTCTTCAAAATGCAACAGAGTATGCTGTAGCCCACTCGGTGTTTTATACAGTATAAGCGTATCATCCACAAACATTAATATGGGAATTTTTGTGCCTGCTAAAACTGGAGCATCTGTGGAAAAGGAAGCTAAAAAGCTAACAATACCATTAATAAAGAGTGAGAATAATGTAGGTGCTAAAACGTAACCCTGACGTACTCCCATATTTACTGGGAACTGGTCAGTCTTGTTTCCTTGCGCCCCCCAACAAATTTGGGCATAGTTGTATTCGTAGAGGCGAACAATTAGGAAAAGTAGGTCGGGGGCAAGCCGAGTTCCTGCAGTAACCTCCACAGTTTGGGCTGTGATACCAATTCAAAAGCAGACTTAAGATCAACAAAGGCTGCATAAAGGCTTCCTTTTCCAAGTGTTACTGTCCGCCAATATATTTAAATAAATCGGAATACTTGATCAATAGTGCTCATATTAGCCCAGAAGAGGACTCAAAATGTCATTATCATCAATCCAGGTTTTAATTTTTGCCAAGACAAGTTGAGCTACGACTTTCTGGATTGAGTTTATCAGGCTTATTTGCCTGTAGTTCCCGGATAAGGATGTATCTCCTTTTTTTATAAATCGGGATGATCTCCGCCCCTCTCCAGGTATCCGGGATCGGAGCTCCATGAGCAATTGCATTTGCTAAAAACGTTATGTATTGACTCCATTGGCTTTGTCCTGGAGAAAATTATCTGTGGGGACCTTGTCTATGCCTGGCGCTCTCCCAATGGTGATAGTGCTCAGCGCCATTGTCACATCAGCTAAGTTGAAGACAGTATCCGATGATTTAAAATAAACCCAAGAAGGGTCATAATCCATTTTATCATTAGTTGCATATTGATGTGAAAAAAACCTAACCCACAGAGTAGGCTCCACATTATTTTGCGGTGATTACCTGTGCCCCCTGCACCCCATTTTACCAGGCTCCAAAAGTGGTGCATGTTCCTCTCCTTACAAGCTTCAATAAGGTCCCACCATCTTTTCTCATCCCAGGCCTTTTTGGCAGACAAAATCACCTTCTTGTATAACTTCCCTGAGTGTTGGACTCTAAGCTAATCTCCTGATCTTATTGCCCCCTCCCCCCTCCCCAGGCTCTATGCGCTTTTTTGCAATCACTAATATACCAGTGAGGATGTTGCTGACTTCCCTCGGCCTTTGATCGGGAAGGGGTTTCAAAATATGTGTGTATTATATCAAAAAGGGTATTATGTAAAAGTATTGTATCTTTCAGTGTGCAAGAGTCACAATGAAGAGACAACATCTGCGCTAAAGTATGTTCCAGGTCTGAGTTAATAGTTGATAGAATATCGGGGTGTTCAATTACCATTACCCATTTAAGATGTTGCATGTCATTGGTCAATGCCAGTTCACCTGTCTGTGAAAAATTTGAAGATTGTGAAAGCTCATTTTGGCCCTTAATTACAAGTGTTGTACAGATTGGGTTATGGTCGCTCTTGAGTCTATCCATTATGACCATATCCTGCAGGGTATGCCAGATTTTTAGGCTAATTAGCATATAATCTATCCTGCTTGAACTACGGCCATTGCTAAACGTATGTGCCCCATGCTTATCCGATTTTGTTCTTCCGTTAATTGCCCTTAGACCATGTTCGAGGCTTAAAGCCTTCATCTGTAGAGCAGCCTCCGTCTACTTTCTGATTGGGATTATTTCCAGATTAGGGATGTCCCACTGCTCGTCCTCCACCCCCGCTAGGTCCAGTTGCCCACTATCAGAGGGCTCAAAGGTGTTGTTAAAATCTCCTCTAATTACAGAGGAAGACCAAGAGATGTTATGTACAAGCTCATCTAGGCCAGAAATTGTCTCCGACCTACAACCTCCTATGTGTCCTCTAGCATAGATGTTATAAATATCGATGTCACCATATGGCCCGCACCCCAGACGGATAGCAAGGATATCATTGCTAAGTAAGGCCAATGCCCTGCCGGACCCAGATTGTGAGGCTCCCCAAAGGGCATCCTTGTTGCCTTAGGTAGCTGGTTTGTAAAAATTTAAATAACCCAGGTGATAGTAAGGTTCAACTGACCATGTTTCTAGAAAGATACATATGTCATTTGCCTCAACAAAGAAAGTCCAGTCGGGGGACACCCCATTAGACCGCAGCCCAGCAATGTTCCATGATACTATTGATAGACTTCGCTGTGACTGGTTGATGGACAATATAGGCTCAACCATAGGGGCGGCGGGCCTTACGGAATGATCTGGCACATGCACCAGATTTACAATGGTGCTTTCCTCAACTAAGTGGCTTTCATCGTGGTGCAACTAGTGGTGTATTATGTCCCGTACTAAGACACTGGCCTGGGACTTGGGGGCTACTGGAAGCGGGGAGGCCAATTTATCTCGTTCAATGAAGACCCATTATTTTGGAGGGCTGCACAGCATGATCGATTTGTTTCAGCTGGCGACTCTGAGTAATTATACTTGAATTGTAGTTTAGTATTAACCAAATGTTCAGTGCGCAAATCAAATGCCACCAAGTTTTCCACCAGATCACGGTGCGTAGTGTAAGCGCTATCACGTCATGTACGTCCTCAGATCCTCCCAGCTCAGGTAACCTTTTGGCCCCAGTTATGCCTTCCCTTATAATAGACCAGCACCCTCTCACTCTCCATATGCAGTGAGTGCATTTATTAATTAAGGAGCACTCGTCCTCTGTCTGTGTCATAGATTGGTTCTTTGGGATATTAACTGGATAGATTGTCTTCCTTGTGTCTGTGTTCGTGTGTGAACTTGTTAGTGCTCGGGTGCAGTTTGTTATATGACATACAGGGTCTATCCTTAATCTTTCAGTATTACTTAGGTTAACAAGCTTTGCTCTGCCTGGCATAAGTTGGCCTGCCCCCTTACCACAGCTGGGATGGCTGTTAGTGAATCGAGCAATAATAGGGGTCTGGTCTACAGGGGCGCTAGTTGCCCTTCCTGGGTCGAAACTATTATAGCTGTTATGGTCCCCCCGTGGGTGCCTTTCTGTGTTTCTGATTTTGCCCATAATTGGTTCTGGATACTCTGGACATCAGTATGAACCTTACTCAGGTGTGCTGTGAGGTTGCCTACAGCTGTTTACTTTATTTTATTTCCTGGGCTTAGCCGATTATCTGTATTGTTAGTGGTCTTCGTGTAGTGGCGTCATTAGCTTGGATTGATAAATTACTTGGTGGACTAACCATTCGCTTTACAGCTACACTGTTGGAATTCATAGCTATCCTATAGGATCATAAGCATCCCCATTTAGGCATGAGTCAGCCAACAATCTTGTTGTATCAGTCGGTGACCTTGTTGATTGTACTGAACTAGCTAAACTATCTGAAGCCTCCTCTGTGTCATCTTGTTCTAGCAGTGGTGAAAAACTATTATGACAAGGAAACAAAGCTAGATACACAGTGGTGGGTGGCATAATTCTGACCCCACATTCTGGGCTAGTAGATGATAGGGAGGGCTTATCAGATGCTTTATTCATACCTCCACCTTTTCTTAACATAGCTGGTATCAGGCGTGGTGTTGTAGTACTTGTTGAAGACGTACTACAAGGGCAGATGTGAGTGGAGAAGTAGAACTAGAGGGGGGTCAAGTAGGACCTCACATTCAGCCAGTAGATCATCAATGAGGTTGAGAACCCCCCTCCCCCGCCCGCCATCGGACTCGTTGTCTTTTGCTTCCTTTTTTCTTTTTTGGCAGACATTTCCCTTGAACCACCCTCTTTTGATGTTCGCTATCCCGCCCCGTACACAAGCAATTCTATCAATGCAAAAAAAAAGGGCAAGTAATCCTATATAAAACAACGTAAGAATCTACAAAATATAAGGGACCGTCTGGTGGTTTACAATTAAGTACTGCTGGGGGAACAGTACCTTAAGTTGTTTGGGAGCAACAAGTTGATTGAATATTTGAAGGTAGCCCAGCCCGGCCTCCTTCCGGCTATAACTGGCAGCGATGAGAGGCTCTGGGGTTTAGCAGCACGTGGGTCAACGTCAATAGTGTTGTGACAGCCGCAGGGCGCTCTTGGGATTGTAGGGCCCTTTCTTCGTTAATGCTTGCCGTCCCGGGTGCAAAGGCAGCTGTCTGACAAACAGAGTCTTATCACAACCTTCCCTTGGTTATGTCCTGTGAGGTGAGAAGTTCCAGGGCCAAAGAGCCTGGCAAAGTGCTGGAGGACCACGAGAGTGGGCCCAGCCCAGCCTCCTCCAGACCCTGATGGGTGTGCCCACACACGTCCCGTGCCGTGGGATACCCAGACCGTTCTTAAGCGCCTCCTTGCGCAATTGCGGGCATCGGCACCTCCTGGCACTGTGGACCCTGGGCTTGGAGTCCCCCAACTGTGAAGGCTGGCGGACTGGCTTCAATGGGCTCCCACGCCGCGGGAGCCCCCAAGCATTCTTAAGAAGCTCCTGGCACAATCGCGGGTAGCGGAGCCTCCAGGCGCTATGGACCCTGGGGCTTAGAGTCCCCCATCTGTGAAGGCTGGCTGGCTGGCTTCAACGGGCTTCCTTGCTTAATTAATGAATGGACTGTTCTTATTAGGGAATACCTTTCTTGTTAGATAGAGGCCCTCTCCCACTAGTCTGGTGACGGGGCAGACTAGAACAGCCTTGAACTTTTGAAAATGTGCACTGATAAGTGTGCTGAGATCATGTTCTTTGTACTCCATTGCTTAAGCAGTACCTGCTTGGAAAATTCCACTGTGGGTGTGTTGAGTCCAGTTATGAAATGTACCTAATGTGTATTTATGCTTATCGATTTTAGTCCCTCTGCAGCACTCCTAAGTGACTGGGCAGATGGGGCTTTGCTCTAATTGTACTTGAAAAAACAATTATTGGTTTGTATTCTCTACTGTCTGACCGACTCTTTAATTGGTAGAAGGCAGACAGGTATCGTGAGTGACCTGGGTGACCCGAATCAACCTCTGGCCTGTGGTAAAAAACAATGGACAGTGTCTGGCTTATCTGTTAGTTGTGCTTATTTTGAATCCAAGAGTAAGACTATGTGTTGACTGGATACACACTAGATTATGCCTTGACCCCAAGAAGATGTTTTCGATATGTCAACACCGGTACCTAATCCCCACACATATTATCGGGCATTGACTTGAGCTATGTGTCTTAGTACAACTAGTCCCTAACATGGGTGCATTGGCCAAGCTTGAGGAAGTCCTACCTGGTTCACAGTGATCAAGAAGGACATGGTAGGTTTGCTGTTATGGAGGGATTGGGGAGAGCATAAGCAACTGAGGCCTACTCTCACAGGGACACTGACAAAGCCAAGTTTGCTGCAGCCTTCAGGCACCATGCCACCTCACATTGCCCATGCTTCCACACCATCACCTGCAGCCCCACAAACACTGGTGAAGGGCACTGATCCAAAACTCATTCCTGTCCCCTAGTCAGATGACAGGTGTTTTCTCCAGCGACTAGAGATAGGATCAAAGTGTAATTGTCCATAGGACTTGAGAAGGTCCAAGAAAAGAGAAGAGGCAGAAGAGGTGCCCAATACAAAATCACACATTGGTTCTGCGGAGGAAGAGGAGGGCAAAGAAGTAGAATGAGAATAACTAAAGGATATTATTGGACCCTTTTCTGATGTGCGTTGTTCACAACATTGAACAATTCTGCACACCACAAGAGCTTGATGAAAGCCATCAAAGGATCAGAAGGGCCACAGTCCTACTCAAACCAGCTGCAATGACTGTTATTTGGGGACATTGGCTCCACTTGTGTTTGACATCAAAACTCGGACCCCACAATAGTAAGGGTACACTGTGTTATTCGTTTCGCAATAATTGAAAAACCATGGATAGGGTATACTTTGGCTGTCCGGTTTTATTTTTAAACCTATAATAACTGATAAAACCCCACCAAAAGGGAAATAGCCCTCACCAGTGTAAACTTATAAACACTGAATAAACACCCGCGTACCACTAATTAAATGTCATTCAAAGAAAGGAAAAGGAGAGTGAAAGAGTAATTTTTTCCTGAGGGGGCCTATACAATATAACTTTGTTATATAAGGTGGCAGCAAGAAAGACTGGGCTAACATTATTCTGCTTGAGTTTTGTTGTTGAGGGATGTCACTGAAATAATGTTTTTTCTTCCTTTTGCTTTTTGCAGTTTTGTGGTCTTTGGTCTAAAGATGCAGAGTTTAGAAGCATGTTTTAGGTTGTGTTTCATTCTTTTATAAACTGTAGAGAATCAGGAAATATCAAAATCATATTTGATATTTTGGCTGTGTTTGATTCTTTCACTGATAGGTAAAATGGCTGGTTTCATACAAATCTGTCCCAAAATGTGCCCTCACATTTACCCACAGAGAATGGGTAAAAGCCCTTGATAGATCAGCCCCAAGTTTCTAGTGAGTCAGTATTGATAGTAGGTGAATTGACAACACCACAGCCTTTAAACATTCAATGCAATGTATAGTGACAAGTATATGTGAAACAAATGCTATCGCCAAGCACCTGGGATAGTGGTGAAAACATGACAGGATGAAACATGGATCGCAGTGTCACTCGGTATGCTGCTGCGAAATGTTTCTTTCTAAATTCAACAAAGATTGGAGTGATTTTGATTGTACTTGCAGTGATTCAGCTACATATATGAAAAAGCTGTGTAATGACCTTTCAAAATTGATACCTGTGAGATCCTTTCCACTTGTTAGATTGTATGCTAAAAGCATCTTTACAATCTTTAGAGTTAATGAAGAATGCTGTTGACTTTTCAGTCTATCCGGGTGCAGTGTTTTGTTATGCGAGGGGACTAAAACACAAATATTTCTCATTTTGTGTTTTGTGTGCCATCAAAGAAAAAGTCATCCCAACTGTGTCACTTTGCTGATGGTTCTTGGTCCAAGGGGCTGTGAAATGCTATAGTACCCATGTGGAAACCGTTTACAACATTTTTGCTGAATGATGATGCCAAAGGCAATGTGAGGATATTCGTTCGCAAATTACTAGTGATGTGAAAAGAAGTACACTCTACTAAAGTCTTAGATTTTTACAGGAAAACATAACTGTTGTAGTGGACATAAAAAAAACTAGAGTCTGGAAACACCCTGGTCTTCCAAGTGTTCTGCATAATTGGTGTAAATGTGAAACATCGTCTTGAGAGTTGGCTGGGTGACACCTTAAATTGACTTTGGCACTGCAACATGTTCCATGTTAGAGTGCTTGCCATATGGTAAACAAAGCAATGTTGAAGAGCAATTCAGGAAGTTTTATTTTACAATGTACGAGAAACGGCTTGCAACGATCCATTGAAATGTCCCTTCATCAACCATGGCATTTGAAGTCAATGAAACCTCACTGTGGTACACTGTGCAAGTTCTAGTTCCCTTCAGTAAAGGGGAATTTTCTCAGTAGTTTCAAAAGTGCTGCTTCATTTTTGACCACTTCAATAACTCGGAGGGCATAATCGCCCAGTTCAAAGCAAATGTTGCAGAACCTGTCCAGAGAATTGCAATCTTCAAGGGCACAGTGTAGGTATGGAAAGCTATGTCAGTGGCCTGCCTTAGCAAATTGTGTACTGGCTGTCTTGTCATTGCCCATTTCAAGTGACAATGTTGAGAGGGCCTTTTCACAGAAAAAAGGGACATGGGAAGGAAAAAGCGAGCGCACATGACCAAAGACTCATTGAAGAAGTATTGTATGGTGTTCTACAATACGTTTGATTTGCAAAATTGTATTTGGACCTCATATACACTGTACATACACTGTCTATATACCATGCATTATCAGTGTAGAAAGCAAGTAATAATAAAAGCAAAATGTTCCATACACACCAGAAAACATTGATTCTGTTGCTTTTCATGGCGCGAAAAAGTGTAAACCCCGACACCACTGTTTAGGTCTAAATGAGTCAGCGCGCATGCGCTGTCCGGAGAGACATATAGTAGCGGCTTTGGGAAGTGCTCCCAAAGCGGCCACCAGCTTGCTAGAATGCGCACAAGCACGTGCCCTGCTGCACGCGCATCCCTTGCGTGTTTTAGCGCGTCATCGCGATCACTTTCGCTTTCACAGCGATCGTGATCGCGATGACCCACTTTAGGTTGTTGTGCTTCATGTTTAGATATCATTTGCACCTACAATGCTTTTTCGGGCACCACTCACGTCCTTTTTTAAAAATGTCGTTTTGATGTTTAGCATGCGCGCGGGCATTCCCCCACCCCTCCTTCTTGTTTACTTCTTGCCGTGTGTGCGCACCACTTGCGTGCTGCTGAAGCTTGTATTTTTTTCTGTTTCTTTCACTATTATACTTTCAATGTTCATCTATAATGAAACCAAGTGAGATACATGTGGCGTCTCTGTTTCTTCCAGCATGCAGCTGTATGCTCTCTGTTATGTGCCTGGCGGATTCTAAAGCAAATGGGCGAATACAAATGCATGGTTTTGTTTAGTTCTGGTTGTTTCTAGTTTTCTTACATTCTCTGGCTAGAAGGCCCTGCTCAGTCTGAAGCACAAGGAAGCTGTGATGGAGGTTAGGATCCACCTAGTGGAGGCAGTGAGCAGCGAGAACCTGCCTATTAAATCGAGCATTGGTATGTTTGGATTATTCAACGCTGCATTTGACTGGGTAAACATGGTCGCTCGTCGCTTAACGTATGTCTTGTAAAAGACTGGCAATAGATATTTACTGTAGCTGTGCAGGATGTGTGACCGTAGATTCGTAATGTATTTGCTTGGCTTGTAAGCCCTGGAAGTAAATAAATATTGCATTCTACAGAGCTTCCAACCAAGCCCAAGCAAATCAGTACTGGGGTACCAGTCTGTCAAAGCGCGTCTTGGCGCCTTTCTAGGATTTTGAAGTGCTTTATATGTGCAACACCGACTTCTGATCTACAAAAGTTTAACAGATAAACCACATTGTTTTCCGTAACTCCATAGTCTCTTATTTTCCCGTTATTGTTAAAAGTGAACACAAGCATTGTTGAAGCAGTGCAACTCACAAGCCACTGTCGTTCCTCACTAGTAGTCCATGTTGTTTAGCTCCTGGCAAAGTAGCATTTCGTAGCAGGAAAGCCGTCTATTTTAGTGGCCTTTCCTTGCTTTATTGCGCCACCTAGTGCTAATACCGTGACGTTGCTGCCTCATTTCGCCTTATGCGAGTCATGGTCCTGCTGCATGGAACTTTATGTAATATTAAAACCGCACTATCTGCCCATTAATCATGAACAACTGATGCAAAGTGTGGGCACACCTTCTTTTACATGGAAGTGCAAGATAGTTGTTTCGGAGCCGGGCCGTGCTGCTACCCCGATGCAGGACTCCATAAATCATAATAATTCCGACACATTTGCCCTTTCCTATCTCGTCAACAGCCTGTCCCTTACCAGTCCTGGTGTAGCCACAGATGGCTCTAGGCTGCTAGTGTTCTGTGAGGAACTCTGCAGCCCACCTCTGCCAATTCGAATGATTCTTTCCACCATTATGCTCCATTCTGCTCAATAAATTTACACATTTACTCCCTTTAGAAACCCTTTTATCAGTAGTTCTTAACCACTTGAATGCTATGGGAATTCCCCTGCTGTGCTGGGATTCCGGGATCCTCATGCTTTCATGACGAGCTGGGCTCGTCATCAGTGTAGCAGGAGGCTACTTCATGACGAGCCCAGCTCGTCATGAGCATGGAAGGGGTTAAACATCCCAATCAGAAAGGATGGTTTAGGAGCTCATTGCGAGTGGCCTGCCGGGGATGTGATAATTATGGCATCCTTTTACATCTGACACCACGGGCATCGGAAATTAAAAGGTGCCATCATTTTTGCCTGTTACAAGTGGTGCCCTTTAAAAGAGGGCATAACAGGGATATTGGTGCTTTGCACAGCAGAATTCACATTTACTGCTACTTACCGGGTGTTTAGCTGCGGAAAATTGTGGAGATATGAGATTTTCTAGGAAAGCTGTAATTTTGATCATTGTATAAACCGTTGAGAAGGGATTTTAAAATAAGCATTGGCATAGCCAATAGGTGTTTCCTTTGGGACCTTATAAGTGTTTAGCCATGCAACACTTGCTGTTGCACCAGGATATTGTGCTGGATAACTAAACACTTATAAGGTCCCAAAGGCGAGATCTAATGGTTATGCCAATGCTTGTTTTTTAAAGGTATTGAAATCACTTGAAAACATTGAAAAAACCCCACCAGAATGGACCACAAATAGAAACTGAAAACAGGAAAGCCTAAGTATGCTGAAAGGATGACTGTCCAAGTGAAGCTACAAGTAAATATACTGGAGTACACTTGAGTGGCTTGGTTCACGTCATGGGCACCCTGAAAGAACTAGACATAAAGAAAAGGCATATACAGTGTTGACACTGGCAGTCAGCAGCTGAATTTCAGGTTTGAATGTAAGCAGCCAGATGGAGCAAGGGAGACCCATAAGGTTGAGGGTGGGTGAAAGACGCACTGTAATGCAAGTGGGGAACATCAGGCTCAAATGGAGAACATGGGATGCTAAAGTGGGCCTATGCAAACTAAATAGAGGTACATAAGGTCTATATTCCACCACCAGGGGCAACTATGCGACACTGCAGATCTGTATTACATGGCAAACAAGCTACATTGGGGCACAAGGGGGCTGAAAGGTCCACTTATTTCTTTTGGGCTGACTACGGTCGCTGTTCCCCTAACACATTCACCCACCCAAATATGTACACATGCCACTTACCTGTTCTTCAATGATGAGACTGTTTTTCCTAAGCACATATTCCATCAAAGCTCTTCCGTTCATATCATAATAACCTTTGGTTGTTAAATTGGATATTAAACTTAATGAGGCTAGAATAACCTGTGATGAAGCAAAAAATGGTAAGCATGGTTAGTGAGAAACCCTTTTGATGTATAAATAAAACCAAATCCCACATTCTGGTGAGTGAGCAGCACGGGAGTGTGAGAAAACCATACAATCTCTCCTTCTCTTTTGTTCATAGAGGAAATAGAAATACACTTGTATCCGTGGAAAGCTAGTACCTGGATACAGCCTTTTAAGAAATATTAGAAAAGGGTTATTAAGACACTCTGAGAATAAAACTTGAATCAATTTAATTAAACTGTTTTTACGGAATGTCTGACTGAAGCGTGATTGAGGGAATATTCAAACATTTCAGGTGGTGTACGCCTTCTATAGGTCATTGGAACTTGGTAAAAGATTGAAAGATACATTGCAAAAGATGTCTAGGTAGGTTACAACTCGCAAAGAAGCTCTCAGGACCTTGTATTGATTACAAAAAATGCAAATGAGAAATCAGTAGGCTGTGGATTCCAATAGTGTGGAAATGAAAAAAACTTAGAGTAGTCTGTGGGAAGAATGATGGCCACTGTCTAACTCAACCTGTAGGATTTAGCAGACCTACACCATCCCAACACGGCCAGCAGATAACAAATGGGTTAAAGTACTCAGAGTCCATTGTGCTCCATTGTTGTTTGGTTGATCCATGTCACTTTCAAGAAATCATTTTGGCTCAAGACCATAAATAGTCACAGTCTCCTCTTGTAGCCGGGTTAAAATTCACATCCCTAACATGGCTCTGTACGCTGCATATTTGCATAGGATGGACCCAATGGCTTCAACCTCCAAAGAATACGTCCATGTTTTATTTCTTTGATTCTTATATTCCTGGTAGAGTTCTGTGTCTGATGTTTCTGGTTTAGTCTACCAAGAATCTAAGGTTTATATCATGCCCTGACGTTAAAAAATGGTCAATTCAATAAACCTCTCAAAGAGAATACACTAGAGACCCAGTCATGGAAATACACGTTTTCTTGGTTATGCAAAGAAAATGACTTTGTTGATTTTCCTTCATGCCTATATCCTGTGCTTGCTTACATGCTGAACACGGTGATGCTGATGCTGAAGTTGCCTGCTTTCTCAATTGCACTGACATTGGGCACATTGTGGACATACATGGAGTCAACAGAGTTACAAATATTCCAATTTCTACACACAATACATCTTTTATATCACAATCAGACTTTTCAAATGTGCACATTGAATATTATCCTGTATTATTGAACTATGTTTGGTGAGAATTAGCTGAAACATAGCCCAGATATCAATTTTGGAAGAGACATTTGTCTCATCAATAAAATATCTTACACCCCGGTTGTTGAAGATTGGGGAGATATTAATATACAAAGCTTAAAAACCCCTGTCATTATCATCAACACTCTCTTCAGCAAGGGGAATTACAGATCAACTCTATGTGAAATACAGACCAAACATGTGGACAGCGCACAAGAATTGTTTCTTAACACACAATTATTCAACAATTAGGGAACAGGGACTTTCTATGGGATTGTGTCTGAAAATGAGTTAACACAGAGAAGGACAGGAAAACTTGGATATGTCCACTTGAACAGGGAAACAGTAGAACACAAGACACTGAGGAGACACACATGGATGGAGGTTGCATGACCCAACACCTCCACGGAAGACCAGCCTTAGAAAAAGACAACAGACTGTGGTATACGCACCACAGCAATGAGTCCACGTAAGTAGAGAATAATGCACTATTCAAAAAGTGCATGACTTAAATTAGATTGCGTTGCTAATTATGAAACTGCTTGAGCACAGAATGCTGCACACATAATAACTTGATGGTACCTTGTGATTGTCATCCTCAAGCACGTGACGGACAGCATCCAGATAAGAGGCACCTTCTGAATCTATGAAATGAAGCCACACATCAAATGTTCATAACACATAGATATTGTCTTTGTCTAGTAAGATCAGGAATAATAGATAAGTAGATGAAGCTTCCACTATTAACTGTGCCTACCAACCTGAGGGTCCTGTCAAGTGTTGGTGTGTGAGTCTGTGACTGTGAGCCTCATGGGCCTATCAATGTCTTCCTGTTCTACTGTGCATGTCTGTGTCATCATGTACCACTGAGTGGGTCTGTGTCTTCCTGCCCCCTTGTTTTATGTCCATTTTTATTCCTGACCAAAGTCTATGTCAGGATCTCTTTCCACAGTGTCCCTGTCCCATTATTGGCTCACAGTGGGAACAATTTATCAAAAAGACAGATGTGGCAATGTTTGACCACTACTTTATTTCTTCACCATGGCTCATGTTAACGGAGGGAGGATTTATTCTTAAATTACAGTGCTCTACCAGGAACTGTTGGCAGTTAGTGTAGCTGAGGAATATGAAATTGAGGTGATTTGCTCATAGCTGCACCATGTTGGTTAAGTAAGAGGGTAAGTTGGAATTATAACTTAGGGCTCCACTGTTGGACCTGGGAAACCAGTCCACATAGGGTAGCCTGGCACCGAGTAGGTAAGACTAAACTCAGAGGCAAATTGTGTTACACCTGCATCACACCTCGCTCAGTAACTTGGCACCCATCCACAAAAAGAATGACACTACACCGGTTTAGAAAAATACGGTCTGTTTTATAAAATCTCTTTGTAGTTTCTCTTTGTTTCTCAGCAGGGTTTAAGTTACATTCACTAAATAGCTCTACATTGGATCATCAGCATATGCACATTTCCACATAGTATTAACTACACATTACTCCCTCACACAATTGTGGCTCAGCCTTATCTCCGGCCCTTTTTGTGAGCAGTTTACGTTTCACAGTTTTGGATAAGATTATTTGCACAGGTAGAACTTCTTACAGTTGGACACAGCTGTACTCCATTCTTGAAGACTTAATATTTCTACTGAACTGAGGGTATATGTTAAGTAACAGTGCCCCTTATAGCCCACTAGGATCTTTAATCAACAATCGGTTATCACAGTAACGACCATCAGCATATTTTGGAAATTCTCTCAGTCATATAGATTGCTCAGGATTACCATCAGATTGACAGGTTGGCCCAGTGACTTCTCAGGCCCTGAATAACTCTACATTCAACAAATACCCCCCTTTAGAAGTCGCCATTCCACCAACGACCTTAATTAAACAGGGTCAGCGCTGAACTCAGGAAGCCTCGCTGTACAGAGTTACTGTTCGTGGCGTAATTGCACAAATGGAAGTTGTCTCGAGTCTCTGCTTTACTTTCTAGAGCCACTGTTTACTGTCACACCTTCCGTACGTTACTGGTTGGTTGAATAGTCCCGCTTTTCCCCTCCTGCCACCACTTCCTGAGGCAACTGCGAGGCCCTCTCAGCCCCTGGGGCCCCGCGCTTCACTTTACAGCCTTACCGGGATTAGACAGTTACGTCCCAGGCAGCTCACTCGGCCACGCTACCTCTTTCAGGCTTACTGCTACTGCGCCGTGGCGTTTTCGACCCCAGCGCTGCACTTCACTCAGCAGCTGACTGGATCGTAACCCCACCGCGTCTCCCTCGGCGCTTCTATCGGCTCCGCTCTCACTCTCTCCTCAGTCGTCACGGGGGGGAAGGTACTACGCGGGCCAGCCTCCTCCAGTGCCCGCCCCTTCCTTCCGACGGATAATCGTCCTTCTTCTCTGGCTTCCGCGGCTCGGCCCCCTTCCAGTCCCGCTACTCTGCTGATGAAACCCAGGCCCTCCTCGCAGATTCTCCTCAGCAGGGGCCCCTATTCAAGGAGCAGCAGCTAGCGGTAGGAATCTTAGATGCCAGCCGCAACCGGGTAAGGTTATTAACACAGACTCTTGGGTATAGAACCACTCGGGGATTGTAGCGGTGACACTTCAGGCCTCCCCCTCTCACAAAATCACAGGAAGCGGTTCAGTTTGGGTCACGATGATGGGGAAACCAGGTAGTCTCGACTCTGATAGGATCAGTTATTCTCCCTACAGTATTCCCAGGTTGGACTCTCACAGTTCTTCTCCTAAAACCTAGGACACTTTTCCCAGGGCACTGACAGAAAAAGAAGAACTAAGGGCGATGAAACCAGGTCAAGGCTCAGTCGTTAGGTAAAGGGTCACGTCAGCAGGAAGGGCAGCCGGCCTAAGGGTCGATCTATCCCCTCACAGTGTGCCTTCCTCTCTACACTATCGCTTCACTCCTCACCAGGTTCCCCTCTAGCTCACTGGTCATTCTACAAAATGGCCGTTCTAGTTCTGCCCTTTTATAGACTGGGCCCAGGCTACTGGAATCAGCTGGAAGGTTCTAGAGCCTTCCCAGTGTAGTCCTATGGCACAGGTCCCTGAGGTAAAAAAATGTGGCAGTTACAAGCCACCATTTTGTGTGTCTATGTATACACCAAGTCAAGAGAGCACCTAGCCCTCAAAAGGTATAGGGGTAAGGTAGCACCTAACCCCAAGGACAACACCAAAAATTCCAGTGAACATAAAAATTAAAAGAGTTAGGAGGCAGAAAGAGGACAAAAATAAATAAATAATTAGGAGGGACCACCCAAAGGGCTGACAGGTCTAACACGCGTCCCCCCTCACTGAAAGTGGGGAGAGCTACCCAACCCCTTGGGAGTTCTCATCACTAAGGCGGAAATACCTAGAGAGACCGCCTGCATTGGCGTGGTCCACTCCAGGCCGATGTTCCACCCGGAAGTCCATTCCCTGTAGGCAGATAGACCATCTCAACAGCTTGGGATTCTCCCCCTTCATTTGCATCAGCCAACGCAGAGGTCGGTGGTCGGTCTGCACAAGGAAGTGCGAGCCAAACAGGTATGGCCGCAGCTTCTTCAGAGCCCATACCACTGCAAAGGCTTCCCGCTCAATTGCACTCCACCTCTGTTCCCGGGGAAGCAGTCTCCTGGACAAGAAGACAACAGGTTGATCCAAACCCTCTTCATTGAGTTGCAATAACACTGCCCCAATGCCATGCTCTGATGCGTCCGTTTGGACAATGAATTCTTTAGAAAAATCAGGAGCTCTGAGGACTGGAGCTGCACACATTGCTTGCTTCAAGGTGTCAAAGGCTTGCTGACAAGCCTCCGTCCAGACTACCTGTCGGGGTTGCTTCTTGGATGTGAGTTCAGTTAGAGGTGCCACAATTGTGCCATACCCCTTTACAAAGCGACGGTAATAGCCTGTGAGGCCCACGAAAGCTCGGACCTCAGTTTGGGTCTTGGGAGGCTCCCAGGCCATGATAGCCTCAATATTTCCCTGGAGGGGCTGCACCGTTCCCCTGCCCACCAAGTGGCCTAGGTACACCACCGACCCCTGCCCGATCTGACATTTGCTGGCTTTGATTGTCAGGCCAGCCTGTTTCAGGGCTTGGAGAACAGCCTGTAGGTGACACCGGTGGTCCTCCCAGCTGCTGCTGTAGACGGCAATGTCATTTGGATAAGCAGCAGAGAAGGTCTCCATCCCGGAGAGGACCTTGTTCACCAGCCGCTGAAAAGTGGCAGGAGCGTCCTTGAGACCAAAGGGCATCATACAGAACTGGTAGTGGCCCTCAGGCGTGGAGAAGGCTGACCTTTCCCTTGCTCCCAGCCGGTCAATGAGTTCATCCGCCCTGGGGATCGGATGAGCATCAGTTTTAGTCACTGAATTCAGTCCCCGGTAATCCAAACCTAGGACACCTTTCCCAGGGCACTGACAGAAAAAGGAGAACTAAGGGCGATGGAACCAGGTCAAGGCTCAGTCGTTAGGTAAAGGGTCACGTCAGCAGGAAGGGCAGCCGGCCTAAGGGTCGATCTATCCCCTCACAGTGCGCCTTCCTCTCTACACTATCGCTTCACTCCTCACCAGGTTCCCCTCTAGCTCACTGGTCATTCTACAAAATGGCCGCTCTAGTTCTGCCCTTTTATAGACTGGTCCCTGGCTACTGGAATCAGCTGGAAGGTTCTAGAGCCTTCCCAGTGTAGTCCTATGGCACAGGTCCCTGAGGTAAGAAAATGTGGCAGTTACAAGCCACCATTTTGTGTGTCTATGTATACACCAAGTCAAGAGAGCACCTAGGCCTCAAAAAGGTATAGGGGTAAGGTAGCACCTAACCCCAAGGACAACACCAAAAATTCCAGTGGACATAAAAATGAAAAGAGTTAGGAGGCAGAAAGAGGAGAAAAATAAATAAATATTTAGGAGGGACCACTTAAAGGGCTGACAGGTCTAACATGAAAAGAATTTAAGTCCTTTAACTATCTTCCATGTCTATCGCAATCACATGCTGCCACCCACCCACTGACAGGCTTACCTGTTTCAGCAAGAAGCTTACAGAGCAGCTTTATTGTTGTGGCACGGGACTCTGCACCCATATGGATCAAGCTACTTTCCAAATACTTAAGGACCTCACTAGAGCTAGAATGGGCTGCAAGAGTAAAGTGAAGAGAAAAATAGACATACATGAAAAATTACATACAATAAAATCACGCGCAGAGGAACTAAACGCAGGGGAGCAGGTCATCAAGGCCAAATGTAAGGAAATTGTTCAACGGATATCCAGGAGGTACAATATCAATGGTTTACAACATTTAATGATGATCGGTGGAGCACATGGTACTCATGTGACTACTATAGCTGTATATAGTAAATTGGACAACATGTTCCAATAGAAAGCTAACAAATGCACTGAGAAGGGAGATAATTACTGAAGCAACAGTAGCTTTTAAGAAGATCAAGTGATGTGCAGAGTAGTGGACAGAAATGGTAAAGACCGTAATATACTTGCAGTATCACAAATATATACATATATACATTCATGATCAACTCACCCAGTGACAGGATAATGGCCGTGGACACTTTGACTGACTCTTTCCTTTCATCTGAAACTCCACAGTAGGGTGCGCAGATCTGTCAATAACAAAGCCATATTAAACAATAATGGAAGCTAGGCTATTTGAAAGCCAATCCTATACATCTGGAAAGCAAATTCCATTCAGTGGAAAAATGACGGCATAAGAGTTTGTCAGGATTTGTGGGGCCATGATCCATACAATGCTACAGCAAAATCAATTATGTGGAAAACAGCATATTCAGGGAGCCCGATATTGGTGGAATTGCGAATTCTCAGTTGCCACTCTAAGATTAACACCTTAGTTTCCTATTGTTTCTGCATGGTTTGGAGACTGAAGTCTCACAACATTGCAGCAGGCAGTCATACTGAATGCTATTTAACACAGTTGGCACTAGTGACAGCGTCTTCTTTTCAAGGAAATCAAGACAGAGGCTGTTGTTGCACTTCAACTTTGTTTATCTCCAGGGACTGTAAGTGCGTTCCCCCTTTGCATCTCACAATTTCTGGCTAGCAAGGTGGGTTGCATGCTTTTCAGAGCGGGCCCCTTTTGTGCACTTTCCCCCCCTTTTGCTTCCCCAATTTCTGGACGGCAGAGTAGGGAGCGAGTGTTTCTGTTGGTGCCTGCATTAGGGTCTTTTTCTGTTCTCACCGCCACTCGCTGCGTCTGCCGTACCACTAGCAGTAATTTCTTTTTTTTGTTCTTTGCTGGTATTCAGTTCCCACAGATTGGTCCCCCCATCAGAGCTGCATGTCTTTTTGGTTCCTGTTCATTGCAAATTCCGCACACCAGCATTGCAATTTAGAATTTCATGCCATGGCCATCAAGTTGTGTACTTCCTTCTTTAGGTCTTGTGACGTAAGCAGCGCATGCGCTGCTCTCGTCTTACAAATCTTCTTGGAATTGATACAATTCCAAAAGACTCGTCCTAGCTCGACCTTCAGCTTTGATTCGTGCGCGACGTTTGGCGTCACAAATTATGCCGATAGCAGTGCAATGATAGCATGCAAGGCATGTAAATCGCTGCTTGTTGCCATCCTGTCTCCTTTTAGCCATGCCCAGCGGGATTGGATCTCTTACCCGCGGCATGACACAGTAGGTATATTATCAGCTTGTCGCACTTTTTTTGTAAGCTTGTTTATTCTCTGCCGCCGGTAACTGTATGCCTCTCATAATTATTTATTTTGTTCATTGACGCACTTTTTTTTGTAAGCTTGTTTTATGTAGGAGCTATTAAGTGACAGTGTTGGGGACACATACTTTTGTAGAAGGGAATACTGAATATTACTTTAAGGGTGATTTGTCATCAATTATGTTTGGCCATTTAAAAATTTATAAAACACGTTTTCCTCTCCTGTTTTAACAAACTGTTTGAAATAGGGATCCTGACATTTCACATCTAACCTTTAATTACTCATTTACTGCAGGCTGCTCTCTAGCAAATCCCAGGCATTACACTGCTTCTATTCAAGCAACATGGCGTCCACGCTTGCCTTACTTGATCGACATTACAAGCTTGAACGTTACCATTCTAGTCTTTTGTGCCCAGTCCGTGGCCTATCTTGCCTCCAGGAACGGAAGCTTACTGAGCCATGCCTGAGGCGGGTAGCGAGGCCGCGGGTGGAGAGGAGGAGGGTGGCAGAGCCCGCAAGGTCTGCAGGGTCGCAGCGGCTAAAGCGACGCGCTTCTGGCGGCCTATCTGCTGAGCCTAGACCTGGGGTAAGACTTGGGACACAAGGGTCCCTGTGCGACAGCGCAAGTATGAGTGGGTGCATACCCGTCAATCACTTTCACGTTTCTTAGGTCTATGACTGAGTAGTTTGTGTAGTTGTGGTGTTTTCATTGCACTACGATACTTTAACCAAGCTGCTAAGTAGCTCTTTCACCCCGTAAATGTTTAAATCTTTAGTGTCGAAATATTATGTTAAAGGCTCTTATTTAAAAAGCCACTTCTGGCTGAACGTGCCACACCTGAACCGGTCATTTAAGGAGTTGTGACACTGGTCTTCGACTCAAGCCACTCTGATGACTGGTTGGTGTCATAATTGCGGGTGAGCAGCCGCATGGAAGATGACTATGTAGGTCTGTTAGTAGGGAACAGCATGATAATGGGGGACAACCATTACAACGCGGTCTTTACACCGCGATATGTTTACAACGGGTTCATTATAACGACTTGCGCTGGATGGCGCTATATAGTAAGGAATAGTATGATTTACTATTCCAATACCTTCCCTACAGTTACGTAGATGGAGTTGGAATAGTAAATCATACTATTCCTAAGTCCAGCGCCTCTAGCGCAAGTCGTTGTAACGACTTGCATTGTAATGACCGCGTTGTAAACGTATCGCGGTGTAAAGACCGCGTTGTAAGGTCATACATTCCATGATAACAGCAGGTATGTTTTGACATGAGCACGACATCTTTGTAAGTCATCTTTGAACATGTGTGAAACCTAAAGCAGCATCTCGTAGGTGATTGGATGAAACCGAAACAGTAATGGATAGAGCGACTCCACTGAACAGTGGAATTTCCTTCTAGAGACAATTGGTAAAACCCTATGATACACGTGGTTCGAGGTTCCATGCAGGGAACTTGATTCTAGGAGTTTAACATCATGGGATTTTGACAACTTTGCTTGTAGGTATGCTGCTTGCAGGTTAAGGTCCGAGACAGAGACAAATATTGTGACACAATAGGAGATATAGAGAATGACAAGACAGGTACATGCATGGAAAGTTGGTATGTCTGGGAGGCATGAAGATGCTCTTTAAGCCTGAAGTATATTTCACAATAGCCTTAGCAGTTCGTCTGAAAAGGCAAGACCTGTGACTTCAGATGTTAGAAGCAAAACCCAGCTCAGATGCATTCTACCCCAATTGAAGCCTGACACCATGCGGGTATGGTGTGCGACAAGGTGGGTTATGAAGAATGACAGGGCAGTGTATGAGGGTTATATGTATTGTTATGGGTGGAGGAAGAGAGACTAGTGCTTGAGGACTTTGACATGGCGTAAGGGAGACGGCTTGATGCATGATGACAACTGCTAGTAGCGGAACACCTGCACATTGAGACTTGCTACCGGGAAGACACAGAGTGACACATGAAAATACTGAACAACTTTAAGTGGGTGGTAAGCATGACACTAGTAGGAAGGGGTTAGGAACATTGCATACGTTGAAGTGAGGCGGAATTGACACTACAATTAAGTGCTGTTTAAACTTTTGACATCTGTACACAGTCACCGACTGAATTACTACTAGAAGCTGTAGCCCCTGCCTGAGCACAATTGCTGCGATTCAAACATCTAAACAATACAGGAAAATAAAGAAACAAGTGTACATCAAACAAAATACAAAACATATGCAATCTTTCACTTACAAATAAAAAATTATGGAAAAGTTGACATTTTAATTGGAAGGTTGGAACTTTTCAAAATGTGTTTTTATTTCTCAGATTCAAAACAATATGTAGACTGTTGCAAATCACTTTCTTTTTTGTTCCTACTACTTGTTTTTTTTGTGTCTAGCAGTGCTCCAGTTGAGGCCACCATTTGTCCAACTGGATTCTAGTTGCTGTTCTTGTGCTGCTCCCATGCATCGTGCTAACAGTACCAACTTCATTTTTAGACTCCCAGTTGCAAATTCCTACTAATTTATAGAATATGAATACATTTTTGATGTTTAGCTAGGTTTGCTTAATTAATTTGCTAATATTTGATTTGATTTTCTATTGTGGGCAACCTGAGTAGGTGTTGCGGAACCCAGGTTAAGAACCACTGCACTAAATGGTAGAATCTGTAATACCAGGCTGGAGGCATGGCTTTGAAGAGCAATTCCCATGTAACATGAGCCAGGTTGCCACCACGTCGATAGTTACTCTGGAGACCGAGATCATATAACTAATTCATAGTTGTGAAGACCCAGAAAATAGGTCCAGACAGGCAATCTAAGAGGCTGTAATAATGAAAAGGAAAGAGAGAAGAAGGAGAATATGTGGTGGAGTGCTTGAACAGCTCTTTAGCCTTTCCTATAGGGATTGAAAGAGCCCATAAATGGGGAGAGAGAGAGCTCTATGACAAAGCTAGACCTCAGGACATTGTGGCAAAGATCTCCTTGTGTTAGCCAAGATATCCACATACCATCTGATTAAATTAATTCTTGCAGAGAAGAGCAAACAGAAGACCATTCAAAGAGGAACCTGTAAAGGGATGGTTTTCCAAGACTTGATACACGACTCTCGGAACAAGTAGACTGTTTATGGAATAGCATAGTTTTGTCTAAATATAAATACATTTGAAACACTTTCACTGATGCCTGCACAAACAGAAGTGAAGGCATTTAAAAAAGAACTTCTATTACACTAAATATTAAAGACTTTGCATCAGCCCATCACTGCCAAAGATGGTCCCTGATAATCGGTCAGCATTAGTAAAAGATATTAAGCAGGATCTGAGTAAATGTAGTATGCTCCCAGTCCCTTGGAAAGTACTTATAGCAGCAATAAAAGAAAACAAGCATTGAAAATGCAATAGGTCTCGCTTTTGATTAAGTTAAAGCCATTTGCTTTGCTAATGCTATTGTATAGCAAAGCGAATGGCTTTAACTTGATAAAAGGCGAGACCAATTGCATTTTCAATGCTTTTTCTTAGGTCTTTCTTCTGTGTAGACCGAGGTCTTGAATGCTCCAAGTTTGGTTTGTAAGGATATTCCAGAAAAATTATGCATTTGGATTGTTTGAACTTGTTTGTAGGGTAGTTTCTGTACATATTGACTTTAGGAACCCCAGCTGGATAAATAATTAATTTACTTTGATCGATGACATTAATCAGATGTATATGATATATACTATTTATCATTATATATATAAGTATATGTTATATAGTAAAGTCTAGATGGACAATTGACCCTCAGATATAATCATTGTTAGTGATTATATCTTTGTAAAGAACAAGTTACTTACCTTCGGTAACGCTTTTTCTGGTAGATACAATATCTGCCTGTGGATTCCTCACTTTGTGAATATCCCCTTGCGTCAGCAACATTCGGAAATTCTTTTTGTAGCCTCGCGCCGACACGACACGACATGACATCGCTCGCGACTCCGCTGACATCACCGACGCCTATAACAGGCCAACGCCGGTGTGATAACATCAGTTCCGCCCTTTTTTCCGTGCCATCGAGGCACACGGACGGACCAATGACAGTAGAAAGGTATACAGTATACACAGTACACAATAGTAAGGGCAAAACACACAGTGTAAAGCAAATGCAGGAAAGCAATAGAAACATTTCCATGATAGCAAAATATATATACATTGCATTACAGTAACTCTGGTATAGAAGAGTGGACAACGGGGAGGCAGGTGGGTCAGTAAGGAATCCACAGGCAGATATTGTATCTACCAGAAAAAGCGTTACCGAAGGTAAGTAACTTGTTCTTCTGATAGATACATCTGCCGTGTGGATTCCTCACCTTGTGAATAGAGTCCCACAGCAGTCCCTATTCCCGGAGGAGGGTGTCCACTCTTCTAAACCAGGAAATCCTGAAGGACAGAACGCGCAAAATGGCCGTCGCTCCTCACTTCGGAATCCAAGCAGTAATGCTTCGCGAAAGTGTGAAGGGAAGACCAAGTTGCCGCTCTACATATATCCTCAACAGGCACACCTCTAGCCAATGCTGAGGTCGAAGATTTAGCTGTAGTTGAATGAGCCCTTGTACCCTCTGGAGGTTCCTTACCGGCCAAAGAGTAGCAGATCTTAATGCAGAGGACGATCCATCTCGACAATGTTCTCTTATGGACCGCTCTTCCTTTCTTGCAGCCAGCAAAGCCAATGAAGAGCTGGTCATCCAGACGAAAGTCTTTAGATCTGTCCAAGTAAAAAGACACCGCCCTTTTGGGGTCCAGACGGTGTCGTCTCTCTTCCTCCTTAGAAGGGTGAGGGGGAGGATAGAAGGTAGGTAGGGTAATGGACTGTCCTAAATGGAAAGGAGTTACCACCTTAGGCAGAAAAGCAGCCCTGGTCCTAAGAACCATTCGATCAGCATGAATGGTCAAGAAAGGGGGCTTGAAACTAAGAGCTTGAAGCTCACTTACCCTCCTTGCTGAGGTTATTGCAACGAGGAAGACTGTTTTAAGAGTAAGAAGTCTTATGGGACATCTGTGAAGAGGCTCAAAGGGAGCACCCATCAGAAAAGTCAAGACAAGATTTAAGTCCCACTGAGGCACAATAAAAGGAGTAGGAGGAAACTTATTTGTGAGGCCCTTCAAAAATCTTAAAACCACAGGAGACTTAAAAAGAGATGGCTGGTCAGGCAAGCAGAGAAATGCCGACAGCGCTGAAAGATAGCCCTTCACTGTGGCAACAGCAAGCCCCTGTTGCGCCAGAGAAAGAGCAAACTGGAAAACATCAGATAAATGGGCTCTCAAAGGGTCAATAGACTTTTCCCCACACCACATGACAAATTTTGACCATCTATAAGAATAAATGGACTTAGTGGAGTCACGCCTGGCTGACAAGATGACATCCACAACGTCAGGCGGAAGGGAAAAGGAATTCAGGTTGCCCCGTTCAATCTCCAGGCATGAAGGTGTAATGTCTGGAGGTGGGGGTGTAGAACCTGCCCCTCCATCTGAGAGAGGAGGTCTGCCCTGAGAGGGAGAAGGAGCGGCGGGTGAGAGGAGAGGTGGAGAAGATCTGTATACCACACCCTTCCTGGCCAGTCCGGGGAGACCAATATGACTTGGGCCCGGTCTTGGCGAATCTTCCTCAGAACCCGAGGAATCAAAGGTATGGGAGGAAACGCATAAAGGAGTTGATTTCTCCAACTCAACTGAAACGCATCCCCCAAGGCTCCTTGCATCGGAAACTGGAGACTGCAGAACGACAGGCAGTGAGCATTCTCGCGAGTGGCAAACAGGTCCACCCGAGGAGTCCCCCACATCCGAAAGATGTCGTGAACTAGCTCCGGGTGAAGCCTCCACTCGTGGTCGGCAGAGAACTGCCGACTGAGACTGTCTGCACGAACGTTCAGAACCCCGGCCAGATGATTTGCCATCAGACAAATCTGATGGTCCTGAACCCAGGACCAGAGGCGCAGAGCCTCTCTGCAGAGACACTGCGACCCCACTCCTCCCTGTTTGTTGATGTACCACATCGCGGTCATGTTGTCCGTCAGGACCTGGACCGAACGACCGCGAAGGGAATGGAGGAAGGCCTTGAGCGCCAAATGTATCGCCCGCAATTCTAGAAGGTTGATGTGAAGCAACCTTTCCTCTGGAGACCAAAGACCCTTGACCTCCAGATCCCCCAGATGAGCACCCCACCCGAGAGTGGATGCATCCGTTATCACTGTGGCAACCAATGGAGGCAGTTGGAAAGGCTTTCCTTGAGACAGATTGCCTTCCACGCCCCACCAAGACAGATCCGCCGCAGCTTCTCTGGAGATCCTCACTGACTCCCTGAGATCTCCGTTGTGCTGATACCACTGCCTGCGGAGGCACCACTGGAGCGCCCTCATGTGCCAGCGTGCATGGTTGACCAACAGAATGCATGAAGCCATCAGACCGAGCAGGCGAAGAACCTTCAGGACTGGAACGACCGCTCCATTGTAAAATAAAGGAATCATTTCCTGTATGTCGTGAATCCTTTGAAGGGGAGGGAATGCACGACATACAGTTGTGTCCAGTACAGCACCTATGAACAGGTTGCGCTGGGAGGGCACCAGGTGAGACTTGGGTACATTGATCGAAAAACCCAACCTGTACAACAACTGGGTTGTCTCCTGCAGATGATGGAGCACTCTCTCTGACGACTCTGCCTTGATCAGCCAGTCGTCCAAATAAGGGAATACAGGAATCCCTGATCTTCTGAGATGCGCCGCCACCACTGCCATCACCTTGGTGAAGACTCGAGGTGCTGTAGTAAGACCAAACGGAAGGACCGCAAACTGATAGTGCTGTGACCCCACCGTAAAACGGAGATACTTCATGTGCGACTTCAGGATTGGGATATGAAAAAACGCATCCTGTAAGTCGAGTGACACCATCCAGTCTTCTTCCAGCAGAGCCTGAAGAACCTGAGCAAGGGCGAGCATCTTGAATTTCTCCTGCTTTAGATAAAAATTCAAGATCCTGAGATCCAGGATTGGACGAAACCTGCCATCCTTCTTGGGTATCAGGAAATACCGGGAGTAGCATCCCTGACCCCTTTCCTGCTCCGGAACCACCTCTATCGCACCTTTTCTCAATAAAGTTTGAACTTCCTCCTGAAGGAGTAACAGGTGTTCCTCTGAGCAATATCCCTGACAAGGAGGGTAATTTGGAGGGAATTCCCGAAAGGGAAGGGCATACCTATTTTCCACGAGATTGAGAACCCAAAGATCTGATGTAACCGATTCCCAATCCCGTAGAAAGTGGGTAAGCCGACCCCCCACCGGACCCACATGATCCTGAATGGCGGATCTAGGGCTGCTTTTCCGTGGCTGGGGGGTTGGAGGAGGTGGAGGAGGAAGAGGCCTGACGTCCTCGAGGACGTGCTCTCTGCTTTCCCCTGTATGATCTATACAAGGTATTTTGTTGCAGCTGCTGTTGTTGCTGCTGCTGTTGACCTTGTCTATATGAACGAAAGGAAGAGCGACCAAACCCTCTGAATTTCCTGGTTGTAGAACCTCTGATCTGAAGGCCAAGAGATCTAGCGGTCGCTCTGCTATCCTTGAATCTCTCCAAGGCCGTGTCTGCTTTCTTTCCAAAAAGTCCTTCACCATCGAAAGGCAAATCCAATAAAGCAGACTGCACATCAGTTGAAAAATCAGATGACTTCAACCAAGCCGAACGCCTTGTGGCAACCGCTGTGCCCAGGATTCTTGCCACCGAATCAGCAGTATCGAGGCCGCTTTGTATGACCTGACGGGCTGCCGCTTGAGAGTCAGATAAAACTGCCTCAAAGTCTTTTCTACTATCCTCCGGAACCTTAGGGATCTATGAACGCATGGAGTCCATAAGAGCATGTATGTATCGACCCATAAGGCAAGTGGCATTAGATGATTTTAATGCCATACTAGCAGAAGAAAAAGTCTTTTTGGCGACTTGATCCTGTTTCCTGGCCTCTTTGTCGCCAGGCACCTGCGGAAAAGCACCAACCGACTTCTTAGAACAAGCAGCCTGAATCACCAAGCTCTCAGGAGAAGGGTGAGATGACAAGAAGGCAGGATCTTCAGGAGCCACTCTATACCTCCTAGCCACACTTTTTGAAACCGCAGGAGCAGAAAAAGTTTTTTTCCATACTTCCATAATGGGCTCTGTTAAAGCATCATTAAATGGTAGTAAAGGTTCTACCGCTGAGTTCGGAGAATGAAGAACCTCGGTCAGCAAATTTGACTTAAATTCGACAGTAGGTAAAGTCAAACCTAAAAGTCCTGCTGCCTTCTTCATAACAACGTGGTATGGTTGAACATCTCTAGAGGGTGTATCAGACCCCGAAGGTAAAGCCCATTCTGGAGAAAATTGAAGACCACTCGCCTCTGCCAGGTCCTCGAAATCATTCCCATCCAGCTCACCTTCTTCCAAGTCTGAATGAGACTCACAAAATCTCTGTTCATCTAGGAGACGTTGAGCCTCTCTCCTAGACCTCAGTTTAACTCGAAGTGCAGCCGGCTCCAATGTCGAATCCGACGGCGCCGGAGCCGACGTCGGAATCGAATCCGAAGGCTTGGAAGGACGTTCCATAGACTTGCTTGGAGCCGGCGACGCCGGAGCCGGAGTCGTCGACTTCGGTGGAGCCGGCGTCGATATCGGCATCGACCTCGGTGGAGCCTGGTACTGCCACAACGGTGTCGGGGATGGCATATATGGCATGAAAGGTGCCGGAGCATATGAGTGAGGTACACCCAAATTAAAAGCCATTGGACTCATGGGACCCGAAAGTGCTCCAGAGGGGTGCCATGATCTTGAGAAAACACCATACATTGCGTTTAGAAACGCAGAAGGGTCCTGACCTGGAGCTGGAAATGGTGGATGCTCAGGTTGACCTTGAGGCAGATTAGAATCTGTTAAATTAACAGGATTCGAAGTCTCCTCTTCAACAGGAACTCCATCGGCGTCCTCAGGATTCGAAGAAGGAGCCGGGGTCGGATCCGGAACCGGAGTCGGAGAATGGACTATCGACTCCGAAGGTGAGGCCTCACCTTCCTGATCCGACACTTGTGGAGGAATTACCTTCGACTTCACTTTCTTTGGAGACTTCGATCTTGAGCCAGACCTATCATCCGAATGACGTCGGGACTCATGTCTCCTCTTCTTATGTTTTCTACGAGAGCTGGAAGCATGATCAGATGACGACTTCGAGACCGACGCCTCACGAGATCTCGACCTGGACCTCGACTTCGATCTCTTCGAGAGTTTTGAAGACCTTCTAACTTTACTCGCCTTCAGCTTAGCCACAAGAAGTTTTGACTCCCTTTCTCGTAGAGCCTTCGGATTCATTTTCTGACACGACGAACACCCATCCACGTCATGGTCAGAGCTCAGACACCAAATGCAGTCTTGGTGTGGGTCCGTAACGGACATCATCTTTCCACATTCTCTACAAGGCTTAAAACCTGTTTTCTTTGTCGACATGACAATCGAAGAAAAAGAGCAGAGAATGGAGAATCGAAGAAAAATTGTAACAAAGTCACTAGTAAAGCTACAGAGTATCCCGAAACCGTTAGCGTCGACGACGCGGAAAAAAGGGAACTGATGTCATCACGCCGGCGTGGGCCTGTTATAGGCGTCGGTGACGTCAGCGGAGTCGCGAGCGATGTCGTGTCTCTGTGACGTCCGAGTCCACGTCGGCGCGAGGCTACAAAAAGAATTTCCGAATGTTGCTGACGCAAGGGGATATTCACAAGGTGAGGAATCCACACGGCAGATGTATCTATCAGAACCATTGTTATTGGGCAAATCTTTTCTTTTTCATGTCTCCATCCTTGGTGTACCTCCCTGTCTCCCTTCCCTTGTCAGGCCACTCTGTTCCTCTGCTACCTATTATCAGAGCCAGAGTTGCTGAGAGGTAGACTTATGGGTGGTTCCTGCTGATGACCTCCCAACGCTGAAAGAGCTGACAGAGGTATTTTCAATGTCTTCTTTCTTTGCATCCTTGAAGCAAATTGGTTCATGTAGGCTCTTTAGGGATGATGATTTAATATTTTATACAATTGAGTTCCCAAATGTTCCCTTCTAAAAATACTCTTACTATAAATTGGATTAATGCAGGACCCTCTTTGTTAGGAACTTTCAGTTGTCTCCTGCTGGAATACTTTGTATGTCCTCATGTATATACTTACCAGGCGATGCAGAGCCTTAAGCACGGTTGGCACAGTTTCATTCAGTGCTCTGCAACTCTTGGTCACAGCTGCCTTCATGCATAACTCAAGGGTCTGCAAGGAGATAAGACAATTGAGATGAGGCCAAAGGGCAAAACTGAGGACATGGTGAGGATCAGTGGTAAATGACAAACGTCAAAGTATACATTCTGTATGAATGCTAGAGTGAGATTGTGTGTGAACAAGTTCTCTTATGTACTAATTCTAAATACACATGACCACAAGTATTTTTTGAAAGGTGACCATTAATATGTCTAATTGTTTCTTCATTGATGGCTCTGTTTTTTTGACTCACAGTGCCTCACACAGGAGTACCCTTTTATAATTAATGCCTGTCAGCAATCAAGATCTCTAAAGTCCATAGGGATTTCTCTAGAGGTTACCTAATGGAGTCAGATTTTGGATTATAGTCCTTCAAGGAACCACAAGAGAACATATGCAGCATTTAACTGGTGTAACTGTAACAAATGATGGATGGTATGCTGAATGATTCAAACATGCTCCCCCAGTCAAGAGATATGGTTTAAATCCATCATTCTTTGCCAACTATGCCACCAGAGTTTGGACCCAGCCTTATGCAAATCAGTCTTGACACTGTGCCTCATGGGAACAGTCCAGAGCAAATCGCCAAGCCAGGTCCTCCCTGGACCAAAAACAAGCATCCTGGGACCGGTTTCAGGTTATGTCACCCTTTATCAGCCAGGCTAGCTTCAATACAGTGGCACAGTGAGCAAGGGACCCATGTCTGTGAATGTCCTTCCCACTTAGGGCGAAAAGTGTAACTGCAACAAATGATGGACGGAATGCTGAATGCTTCAAACATGCTCCCCAAGTCAAGAGATCTGGGTTAAATCCATTGTTCTTTTGCCCACTGCTCCACCCCAGTTTGGACCCACCCATATGCAATCAGCCTTGACCCTGTGCCTCATGGGAACAGTCCAGAACGAACTGCCAAGCCAGGTCTCCCTGGACAGGAAACAAGCATCCTGGGACCGGTTTTATTTCACCCTTCATCAGCCAGGCTAGCTTGAATCCAGTGGCACAGTGAGCAAGGGACCCACGTCTGGTGCATACCCATCCCACTTAGGGCGATAAGTGTAACTGCAACAAATGATGGATGGAATACTGAATGATTCAAACATTCTCCCCCACTCAAGAGATCTGGGTTTCCTTTGCATATGTCACCCCAAGTTGGAAGGGTATGCCCAGACATTGGTCCCATACTCACTACACCACTGGATTCAAGCTAGCTTGGCTGACAAAGGGTGAGGCCCTGAAACCGGTCTCAGGATGCTTGTTTCCGGTCCAGGGAGGACCTCGCTTTGCAGTTTGGGCTGGACGGTTCTCACAAGGAACAGGGTCAAGACTGATTTGCATATGGCTGTGTCGCAACTGGGGTGGTGTGGTGAGCAAAAGAATGATAGATTTAACCCAAATCCTTGTGACTGGGGGTGAATGTTTGCTTTGCCCAGCATTTCGTCCATCAATTGTTCCTTTACATATGTCGCCCTAAGTGGGTGGGTCCCATGCTCACTACACCACTGGATTCAAGCTAGCCTGGCTCATGCAGGGTGATGCCCTGAAACCAGTCCCAGGATGCTTGTTTCCAGCCCATGGAGGACCTGGCATGGCAGTTTGGGCTGGAAAGTTCCCACAAGGAACTGGGTCAAGACTGATTTGCATATGGCTGGGTCCAGACTGGGGTGGTGTGTTAGCAAAAGAATGATGGATTTGACAGAGATCGTTGTGACTGGGGGTGAATGTTTGCATTGTCCGGCATTCTATCCATCAATTGTTCCTTTTTCATATGTCGTCCTAAGTAGTACGGGTATGCCCAGATGTGGGTCCCGTGTGCACTACACCACTGGATTCAAGCTTGCCTGGAGGATGAAGGGTGATACCCTGAAACCGGTCCCAGGATGCTTGTTTCTGGTCCAGGGAAGACCTGGCGTGGCAGTTCGTGTTGGACTGTTCCCTCAAGGAACAGGGTCAAGACTGATTTGCATATGGCTGGGTCCAAACTGGGGTGGTGTGGTGAGCAAAAGAATGATGGATTTAACCCAGATGTTTGTGACTTGGGGTTAATGGTTGCATTGTCCAGCATTCCGTCCATCAATTGCTCCTTTGCATATGTCAACCCAAGTGGGAAGAGTATGCCCAGACGTGGGTCTGGTGCTCACTACACCACTGGATTCAAGCTAGCCTGGCTGAAGAAGGGTGATGTCCTGAAACGGGTCCCAGGATGCTTGTTTCCAGTCCAGGGATGATAGGCTTTGCAGTTCGGGCTGGATGGTTCCCATAAGGAACAGGGTGAAGACTGATTTGCTTATGGCTGGGTACACACTGGGGTGGTGTGGTGAGCAATAGAATGATGGATTTAACCCAGATCCCTGTAACTGGGGATGAAGGTTTGCATTGCCCGGCAGCCCGCCCATCAATTGTTCCTTTGCAAATGTCGCCCTAAGTGGGAAGGGTATGCCCAGACGTGGGTGCCGTGCTCACTTCACAACTGGATTCAAGCTAGCCTGGCTGATGAAGGGTGATGCCCTGAAACCGGTCCTAGGATGCTTGCTTCCGGTCTAGGGAGGACCTGGCTTGGCAGCTCAGGCTGGACTGTTCCCACAAGGAACAGGTCTAAGACTGACTTGCATATGGCTGGGTCCAAACTGTGGTGGTGTGGTGAGCAAAAGAATGATGGATTTAACCCAGGTCCTTGTGACTGTCGGTGAATGTTTGGATTGTCCAGCATTCTGTCCAACAATTGTTTCTTTTGCATTTAACTGGGGCATGCCCCAACGCATGTAGCCTAAAATCACTTCTTGTCATTGTGGGCCCTGTATTCCTAACCAGAGTTGCTGAAGGCCCTCCTTTCGGTTGTCCTAGTTCTCTTGGTGATTCTAGTTCTCTGGGTTGTCTGCTATGCCTGCTTCTTATGGCACTCTTGTCTAGATCCTCTTGGCCATTTTAGTCCCTCCCCCCGGTCATGGTCTTCGTGTTCCTCATCCTCCTGCTGGTCTTGATGGTACTAACCAGTTTGGTTGCTCTCCCTTTCCCTTTTCAAATCCTTATTTTGCATTTGCTACACCCATGCCTAGTCCTCCTAATGCTTGTTCTCATGATTTTCTTGTTGCTTGTATCCTGGTCCTCCTGGTCATGGGCCACTGATTCTCTTGGTGGACCTGGTAATCCTAGTGCTCCTAGTCTTCTCGGCTGCCCTGGTCCCTCTGCTCCTCCTGGTCATTCTCCTCTTCCTGGTCTTCCACCAGCAGGTTTTCCTCTTCATGCTCCTGGTTTACCAGCTCTTCCTTTTCCTAGTTCTCCTAATTTCATGTTGGTTTTCAAGCTATCCTTTTTTCTAGATCTCTTCCTCCTGATCATCTTGTTAATCTTCTTTACCCTGTCCCACCTCGTAGTTTTCCTCAAACTCATACTTCTGGTCTTCATCCACATATTCTTGGTCCTGATCTTCTGGGTATTGATAATTGGTCATAAGTGGCCCTTATCCTCCTGAGACCCTTTTCCTGTTGGTAAATATTATCTTTATCATGGTGCTTCTTGCTGTGTCCCTCCTTGTTGTTCTTCTGGTCATCTTGCCCTGGTGTTCTTGAAACTTTTCATCCTTCTGTTCCCAGTGCTGCTGGTCCTCATGATCTTGCTTGTCCTTGTGTTCATGGTCTAGCTAGTCTTGGTCATCCTCTTCCTGGTCCTCTGAATCCTCTAGTGCCATTCCTCCTAGCGGTCCTGATGTTGACCCTCATGGTGGTCATGGTGGTGACTGCTGTTCTGTACCCCCTGGCCTCCTCTTTCTCCTTCTCTTCCTAATTCTCCTCCTCTTTCTGGTCCTGCTCCTCCTGGTTTTCCTCTTTATTCTCCTAGTCCTCTTGGAAGTCCTTTTCCTAGTCCTCCTGGTCTTGATCCTCTTGGTTTCCCTAGTACTTGGACAAGGTATTGGCCCCCTGTTGGTCAAGTGACCCAAATCCTTCTGGTGGTCTTGGAGTTCATAAACTTCTTAGTGGTCCTGGACCCCCTTCAACTCCTCTAGTCATCCTCATGGCCATCTTCCTTCTCCTCATCCTGTGTGTGGTCTTTGTAGTGGTCTAAGTCCTCCTTGTGGATCTGGCCGTCTTCTTCCTTCTTGTTCTTGTGTCCTAGTCCTCCTGATGGCCCTCGTTTTCCACTTGCCCATCATTCTCCTCCTCTTTGGCCTCCTGGTTCTGGTATTCCTCATTCTACTTCTCCTGGTTTTACTGATCCTCCCCTTTGTCTTGGGCATGCTGGTCCTCATGTCCTTGTGGTCTCAGTCATTCTGGGTGACTTGGTCTTTGGTGCCTGATCCTCCAGGTCTTTTTCATGGTTCTACTGATATTGCTTTCTCTTCCTTCTTTTGGACATGCAGTTCTTAATCCTACTGGTGGACCTGATCATTCGCCTCCTCCTCCATTCGGTTGTACTGGCCCTTTTTCTGGTCCTTTGTGAGATTCTTGAACCCTTGTCCTCCTCGTCTGTGTAACCTCTTCACCCCCTAGTTCTCCCTCTTCATTCCATAGGTGCTCTGGGTATCTGCCTAATTCTGCAAGTGCTTCACCAATATATCGTCATCCAAAGTCAGCCAGATACAGCCTCCAGTCAGAGGACACACTGAGATTGAGAATGGGTAGATGGACACTATTGAAAGGAAATTAGCCCCTTGTTTGCATTAAAACAGTAAAATACAGTCATAATTTGGATGTTCCTCTAAACCCTGGATCTAGGTGCCACTACACCTGCTTCAGTATTAGCATTAGTGGATAAGGGATTTCTCAATGTCCCTCTTGCAGCCCTGCACATTGTGAACCAAGGGAGTGCAGATGTGCCTAATAGGGGGAGGGGTTGCTTAGAAGAGACACCAAGGTGACTTAGAGGCAGTAGCTGCAGCACATAAGATGGGTGATTGAAAGCAGTTTTAGGAACACATTTAGGTTCACAGATGTTAATGAGGAGAATGATCACCTGCAGTGAAGGCTCAGAAGACTCATCAGGGGAACAGCTTCAAATGTGCATGGCCAGTAGGGCTTACACCAAAATGTTGTCATTTGTTTTTGGTTTGTAGCTGGCTTTCAAATTTGTATTCTAAGTAGAGGCTGTCAAAAGAAGGCCCATAAGGAAATCGGAAAACCCTGTCCTTTGAACTGTAAGAGCTCAGACCAGGCAGAAACTGACTCACTGAGGACCTCAACATTAATCTTCTAGTCTCAAGGCTCATAAAAGAATATTTCTGTGCAAATGAAAATTGGCAGATTCAAGAAGAAATGATTCCAATAGTGAGTCCACCAAGGTCTGTCTCTCTTGCTTTTCCAGCAAATACAATTCGCCCCCCAGTAACTGTAGACTATTTAATTTGCAAAAATATTTTTTAAGTTCACATCGCAACCACAAATAGTATTTAATAATGCAAACACATTATTGATTTCCAACATGGTACCTTTCAAGGGCTCCTCCTAAGACTGCTTTGTTTTACCTGTTTGGTCACCAGGAGTGTAATACAAAGTCATTGTGATCTTTAGTGAAGGTCAGTTATACATTTACTTGGACTGTCTAACTTTTATTTCAAAGGGTGTACGCAGCCTCTCAGACTAGAGAAGATACAATGGCACACTGTTTGTTCCAAGAGGTCTTCTTCTTCAACCAACTTTATTTCGTTTCAAGAAACCATAAAAGTGCACAGGACAAAAGCAATATAAATACATAAAAGCACAATAGATATGAATCACAGGTCATAGCAGTGTAATATATAAAAAAATTACGTTAATAATACATTGATTGTTAAAATGCTAAAACAATACTAAAATGAAAACCTAACGGGCAAAAACCTCAGAAAAAAGTTCTAGGAAGTGGGTTCATTAGGGGTCGCCTATGTTACCTGTGTTATCTATATTATTGTCTAGTATGGGCAGGTCAAAAATATTCACTAAAATAGGTGGGGTACTAATGAGCCCTGCAATGATTGAAATAATATAATTTTCAAGCAATAAAACATAAATGGATGTCATTATACTGATACATTTCACCCAGCTGCTCGTCCTAATATAATGATAGGAGACTTATATTTGATTTTGCGATACAATCATACAAGTACATATGATAATCCATCAAGGTAAAAAAAAGTATATGAATAGATTTATACGGCATACAATACAAGCGGTATTGTCCCCTATCGTACCACTTTATGAACCCCTCATATGAAACATTGATACTTTATAACATATTAATTGTGAATTTAGAAGTTGTAAAACAAAAAAGCTGCCCTGACACAATCAAAGGAATCAAAAGCTTAAAAAGTACTTTATTCGGTTAATAAGTCAATAACCATAAAAGCAAATCAATTAAAAGAAGGGAATTTAAAAATTTGCGACCAAGCTGTTCAAACATAGGATATATCATCACAATGTGCAAAATATCACTTTTAAAAGACAAATTACAGGAACATAATGGAGAATCGGTATACTTAAACCATTTTTCCTCTCGATTTAACAACTGATGAAACAGACCCAGCCTAAAAAAGTTAAAAGACAGTACTGGTGAACAGGCATCCCATAGAGTAAGTATGACACTATCCCTGGAAATGTCTTAAACATGATATATTTTTTAAATAATGGTTTGGCCAGTGATAGAGCTTCGCTCTCAGCAGCCTGGAACTAACTGTCTGTTGGACTCCTCCCTGTGGTCATGTGCATTCTTGTCAGCAAGCGAGTGAGGCTGCGGTGTTGGAGAGTGGAACAGCCGTTTGGAAGTGGCATTGCGGGATTTGCCTCATTGTAGCCGTAGCGTAACCGTAACTCCTCAGCCACTCCTCTGAGGGCTGTGTTGGGCGCTCCCGCTGCTGGTGCTGCTCCTTCAAGAACCAGGCGCGGTGTGCCACGGTCGCTCACGGCTTTTTGCAGCCTCTTGCGGCGACAATTGCAGTTGCAGCTGAAGTGATACGAGCCAAGAGCCCTTGTGCCGGCAAAGAACACGGAGCACCAATGTCATCTGGAGGTGAGAAGAGGAGAGGGGAGAGCCAAGCTGAGGGGAGAGCCGTGGTCAAGTACTTACTTTCGTTTAGTTTCGGCCCCCTCTCCACTCCCACTTGACTCCACTTGACCCTCTTGACTCTGCCCAGACCCTCTTCAAACCCTGATGGCCCTAAGGCCCTATTGCTCTGTCTCGCACTGCTGCCTCAACTCTTCACCAATTCATGCCTGGGGGCCCGTGTAGAGGAGTAAATGGTAGTCAGGTGGACTAAGTCCCCCGAAATCCAGAGATTCAGCAGCAGCATCAGCCGCAGTCCAGCGGCCGTCAGGTTAATTAGACGGGTCGCGGGACCAGCAACTTGGGAAGCCAAGCACAAGCGCAGCCACCATTAGTAGGTGGCTGCTAAGTGAGTGACCCGGTAGCCAGCAGAAGCGGGCCGAACAGGACTGGGTGCAGCTTGTAAGCGAGCTGCATTGTCCCCACTTGTTGGCCCCGATTGCCTCCCACTTCTCCTCCTGCATTCAGGAGCAGCATCGCAGAAACAGAAAGGAGAGCAGATTAAGAGCAGAGAATAAAACGAGGGCAAAGCGGTGTACAAAGACAACCAGAGACGGTAGCAGCTCTGTGGGGTTAAGAGTTATTCCTTGTCCTGTCGGTGGGGGTTGAGAGACTCGGGCCCCTGGCTTCTTACTGCACCTAGTCCAAGAGGGGTTCCAGTAGGTGTTTCTCAGTGCATTTAGTGGTGGCTGACCAGCTGTCCTCTCCTCCTTGCTGGTGAAACTGTCTGGTACACAAAGATGCAACTGGAGCCAGCATGCAGATCCACGGAAAGTGAAACTGTGAGAAGTTGGCCTGGCATATGTTGTCCACTATTCTAGTGGGCACCTTGCACCAGTCCAAATGACCCTTATTGATGGTAGGTTTAAAGATAACCTATATAGAAAGCTATCCTAGTGGTAGCTGTGGAGAGCAACCTTCAGGCTAAGCCTTGAAGGAATGTAAAGCAGCTTGTTTTGCCAGTCTATAATCTCATGAATGACCAATTGAAAGGAGAACCACGCTAGGTATATATATAACATATATGTATTTATTCTAAACACATCCCTCTAGTCTCTTTATGAGGCTAGAGGCGAAAGGACATTTGGCAAACTTATTTAGCACACAGTAAATTAGCACAATATATGATTAGCCCTAGGGGGCGTAACAAACCATATACTAAGAAAGTAGTATAAGAACCACGATAGACATAGGGACAAGGCCTAGGGCCTGTAAAACCGCTGGGGCAACTAGGAACCACCCAAGGTAGTGACAGAGATGACCCACGGGCAGGGCCAGACTGGGAACCGAAATCGGCCCTGGCAAAGTGCTCAGCCGGCCCCCCTCTACCCTGGGGGTGCGACCGCACTCTTTGCCAGGGCCGGTTTTCGGTCGATTTTGTTACAGGGACGTTTTTGCAGCTATGCTGCAAAAAACGGCCCTGTAACAAAAACGGCCCCCTGGGGCCCAAAACCGGCCCCCACCCATGCGGCCGACCGGGGGATTGCCCGGTGCCTACAACGGCCAGTCCGGGCCTGCCCACGGGGGACACGTGCAGTGTCTAAACACAGCCGAGAATCACCATTGACTTCTATGGAGAAAGTTGAGGTTAGAATTTTAAAGATTAGGGACACATAGAAGTGGACTTGGAGGAAACCCACTTAGAACTAGGCAGTTCTAGAGTCAATACCCACGGGAGCACCGGAGTACTCGAGAAACCTCACCCGTGGAAGCCGGGTGCATAGGTGTCTTTTCGTGTCGGGTTTCGTCGTCGTTTTCTATGGTGAGCTACGGAAAAGAGCTGCAGCGACCAAGTAGAAAGTGTCCGGACGGATCCAAGGGTGGATCAGAGAGATGAAGAACCTGAAAGCAGAGGGGACAGAGTCTGGGTTACTAGCCAGTGACTAGTACGGCGATGAGCAGATGCCCACCGATGTCTGTTGATTTCAGGTGCAGAAGGTGAAGCTTGACTCTTCAGCCATGAGGACCAGGAGGCCTCAACAACAATCAGGAGCTGGATTTGAGCTGTGCCATGAGGGATGTCGAGTGCTGTGGTGTCGGTATCTGGATTGGACCCAACAAGCCTTAGCAACAGCAACCCATGCAGAAAGCAAATAAATTGGCTTTGGTGCAGACCAGAAAGGTCTGAGGGACTCACCCTTTGGAGGGGAGTCAGTGCACATCTGGAGCAATCAGGGAAGCCCAAGAAACAAAAGAGTTACCTTTGTGGGGACCCATCAGTTGACGGCCCAGGGATCGCAAAGGGGCCTCGAGCAGAAATGTTTAAAGCGGGCTCACGGAACACTAGTGGAGTGTAGGCCCACAATCTTCAGTGCAAATGGTGCTCGGGCTTGGACTATAATTAGCCCAATGCACAACTTCCGGAAAGCTTGGTAAGTTGATGCACTAGCAAATGTGCACGGTGTCCAGGAGTTCTGGTTCCACGTCACTTGTGAGGGCTGCGGGTCTCAGCTTTGATGGGATCTCATGTCAGCCTCGGAGAAGTCTGGAAGTCTGTGTCCTGTGTAGCAAATCTGGCGGGAGCCTTGGAAATGCAGACCGGCAAGATGCTTCTTTGGTGCCGGTTTGAACAGGGGAGTCAATCCTTGACCCCAAGGGAGATCCTTCCATCTTCTAGTCGAAATAGAATTTCAAATTTCCAGTATATATGTTGTAGAGTTTCGTCCAGGTATAATCCAAAGTATTAAGGACTGGGTTCCTATACTTATTCTAAGATTAGTGGTTGGACTTACTCTAGGGTCCCAACTACTGGAGGACCCAGGGAGGGGGTGGTTACACCCCTTTCCCCTTGTCCAGTTTCGTGCCAGAGCAGGGGCTGAGTGTCCCTGCAACCGGTTTAAACTGGAGTATGCACAGGGAAACCAAGTGTGTCCACAGCACTGTCTGAAAAGCATTCTATAAATGCACCCACCCAGCCCCAATACACTAAAGCCTGCCTGGGAGGTGGTTACACCTCCCTGTGACAGGAAACCTATTGCCCAGGCCTCCCCTGCCAGAGTTTGGTCCAGCAGCAGGTGGTCAGACCCGTGTCTGTGGCTGCAGCATCAATTTTGTGATGCTGGGGTTCTTTTAAACTATTACCAGTTAGGTAAGTGTGTACATGTCTTCTCCCTCTAGAAGGGTGGAATTCTAACCCTGCCGCCAGAACTGGGGTAGGATTCCAAAGTGTTTGACACCAAACACATGTTTCCATACAGCCATTCCAAAGTTAGCAATTACCGCAAGGTTATAATGCACTTAAGAGTATATGGTCTGGCTGCATCACAGAACAGCATCAGAGAATAGATTCCGAAAGCTGCAGAGTGGCTCAGCTCATACTTGGGCACATTCTCACACAAAACCAAGCACTCTGCCTTCAGGATTGATAAGCCCTGCCAAGGAGTGACTTATAGGTTTATAGGTGGCAGTGATTAAAGTTAGATATAGGTATGCTATATCTTAGTAAGGGGTGCAAGCACCACTTTACCCAGGCTGAAGTAGCAGACCTGTGGTTTCATTTTGGAAGGCTTCCCAGGGATGGCATAATACATGCTTCAGCCCCTGGTAGGCCTCTGGTGTACATATGCCCTTGGTACCTAAAGTAACATACACTAGGGACTCACAAGGGTACAGCAACACCATCACGCTATCAAGGAATTGCAATCCCGGATCAAGGCTCTGGAACATAAAACGGACGATTTGGAAGGCCGCTCTCGGAGGAGCAACATTCGAGTTATGAATCTGCCGGAGGGGGCGGAAGGGGCCGACCCGATCAAATACATTACTAACTGGATAGCGACATTCACACCCGCCAAAGATTTGACCCCCTACTTCTCTGTTGAAAGATCGCACAGAGTCCCAGCCCGCCGTTCTAGGCCAGGCCTGCCGCCCCGGCCCTTCCTGATGAAACTACTACATTATCAGGACAGGGACACTATTCTCCGTGCAGCTAGGGAACATGGAAGGCTGCAAATAGAGGATAAGCAGGTGATGCTATTCCCAGACTATTCCCGAGCTGTGCAACAACAGAGGGTCACCTTCCAGGCGATTAAGCGCACCTTGTGCCAAAAGAACATAAAATATGCCCTTCTGTTCCCTGCCAAGCTCAAAAATATCTATGATGGCACCACGCACTTCTTCATGGACCCGAAAGACGCAGACGCCTGGATAGAACAGCACACCTCACGCCCTATGAATACCGCAGACACACAACACGGGTGAGCTGCAGGGCGGTCGGGGTGGCGGCTCCGAAGAGTCACCCTCACGCAGCTCAGTGCACGGTCCAGCTAGACTGGGACCGGCTCCCCGGACCTCTCACAAGTCATTGCTGAGCGCAGGAAGGCGTTGCAGGCGGTAGCCGCCCTGGACCCCACGGAGAGAGGATCGGACGTGGAGGGAGGCCCTCGCCTGTTCAGCTCTGACGATGAGGGCAGTGACGCACCTGCGTCCTGAGAAGGCTCAATAACGCCTCCATTAGTGACTCCTCAAACAGCTGACACATTGATATAACAGTCTAGTGGGGGCCCAGGACACACAGTGAGAGTTGCATGGCCCGGAACTGAACCGCGCGCAGGCGCAATGCCATCCAGTCACCAAGATGTAGAGCGGCGACCGTCAGGACTTATTACGATGATTATAACACAAAGAGTCACTCCAATCCAGTGAAAACAATCAACATTCACTGTGATGCGAGGGGGCACATTCCCGCAGTCTTTTATGAATGTGCGGCTGTACCAGCAGAAGTCAGGGAGAGGAACCGCCACTACCCCACAACAACGAACTAAAGTCTACCTATTATGACCAGTTTGAACGTATTGCCTCGAGCGGGGAACAGCCATTACAACGCGGGTTTTACCACGCGTTGCTTTTACATCGCATGCATTACAATGCATGCGATGTTACAACGCGTGGTAAAACCACGCATACCATTACATCGCATGCGCTTTTACAACGCATGCGATGTAATGTGTAATGGCAGCGGCGGCTATCCACGTCGTTGTGAGGAAACTTAGGCTGTTTCCTCACAATGACATGAAGCAAGCAGGAAGGAGGAAGCAGGATCCGACGGTGACGCTGGAGAGGAGAGAGGTAAGGGGGTTTGTGCATGGGGTGGGGGTTACTTTTGTAGGGAGTAGTGTGGGTAGTGTAGTGTAGTGTAGTTTTTTTCGGTTGGGGTAGTGTAGGAGTGGGAGTAGTGTGTTGTGTAGGTGTAGGGGTAGAGTTGTCACTTACCATGCATACTTTTACCACGAGTGTAGCTTTACCACGCATGCCTTTGCATTGTAATGGCATGCGTGGTAAAGGTATACTTGTGGAAAAAGTATGCGAAGTAATGGCATGCGATGCAACCAGAGTTGCAGTTTGGTTTGTCCCCCTTTCTTTCCTAAATTTCCCAGATATCCTTAAGCGGGTGAGATGTGAAGAGACTGGATAATACAGAGTTTTCAGAGACGGTGAGCGGTGGGGGCGGGTGGGGTGGGTAGGGGGAAGGGAACAGTACAGCTAGAGAAGAACGCGGATTGTTCGTGTGACACAACACATAAAACACCAAACACAGACAGAAAATTTGTCACACTGAACGTCAGGGGTGTGCATACAGCCACGAAACGTTACTCTGTCTACGCCTACGTTAAGAGGCAACAGGCCCAAGTGGCCCTCCTAAAGGACACACATCAGACAGAACAGGAAGTAGGCCGCCTGCACCAAAAATGGCGGGGCATAGTCTTGTGCCACGGTGTACTCTGCCTTCACCAGAGGTACACTTATATGGATAAGACCAGGGGTGCCCTTTAAGGAACAAACTCAACACATAGATAGGGAAGGGCAATATGTAATCATGATAGGCCTATTAGAGGGTCAACCTATACTCATAGGATGTATATACGCCCCCAATGTGGAACAAGACCAGTACTGGGACAAACTTACAAACGTGCTAGCTCACCACACAGCCATCCCATGGCTCCTGGGGGGAGACTACAACTGCGTACTACATTTACACCTTGATAGGTCACATCCCCCACCACTATACTCGCCTGCGCATAAACAAACTGACCGCTTCCGTAGATGGGTAGAGCACTGGGCACTAGTGGATGCCTGGAGGGCGCGGAACCCAGATGCCAGGCTGTACTCCTTTCACTCCATCCCTCACAACTTGCGAGTTAGACTTAATAGGTTCCTGTGCTCCACAGACCTCTTACCCAAGATGCAATATGCTGACTATATGGGAAGGATAGTGTCGGACCATGATGTACACATAGGGACCCTTAGATGGAGACCGCCCCACCCCCCAGTCCCAACATGGAAACTGCCCCAAGACTGTCTCATTGATCAGGCCTTTCGCCACATCCATGGGGAATATATCCAGGAACATTTTCTACGGAACGCTGGCTCGGCATCCTCCAGAGCAATAGAGTGGGATGCAAATAAAGTCAGCGCCAGAGGACAATGTATTCAACAGGTGGTGGGGGTACGGAGAACACTAGAACAGACACTAAACAGAGCAGAGACACATTGGCAGACATGTCCCGAGACACGGACCAGGGGAGGGCCACAGTAACGCAGCTCTCAGCGGCAAAACTCTTACACGCAGAGGCGCAACGAGACCTATGCAAATACAACTTCGGCACCTATGTAACCAGGGCACACAGGGAGGGCAATAGAACGGGAGCGTTACTGGCATGGGTAGTCAAACAGGACACGGCGTCACATCCCATCACAGAGCTCACAGACAGGATTGGGCACCTAAAACACTCCCAAATCGACTTCTTGCACATATTTCAGGACTATTATACAGAAGTATACCGTGCCCCGACACTGGAGACACCAAGTGAGCAGGCACAATTTATGGACCCATCGCCTATGCCCACAATCTCCCTGGCAGATAGGAATGATTTAGACAGCAAAATTACACCCTCCGACATAAAGCATGCAATCGGGCTGTTAGCAAAGAAAAAAGCGCCGGGTATGGACGGATTCCCACTAGAGTACTACAGCACATTCGCTGCCCAGATAGTGCCCCACCTAGCATCCACATACGATGGCGCCCTAACCAGAGGCATACTACCGGAGTCATTCCGCGAATCGGTGTTGGTGACATTTCCGAAACCCCATTGAAACCCAACACTCCCGGCCTCTTACAGGCCGATAACACTTCTGAATTCAGACTGCAAGATCCTGGGAAAGCTGTTGACTAATCGCTACAGTCAAATTCTCCCAGACTTGGTACATCCTGACCAATGCGGCCATGATGAAATACTTCGCATAATTTACGTAGACTGTTTCATATACAGGACAGGGTAAAAGACAGATTCCCACTTGTGGCGTGCCTGATCCTCGATTTAGAAAAGGCATTCAACACTCTGGCATGGCCCCATCTGTTTGAAGTCCTTCGGAAAATAAATATTGGCCCCACACTGATGGCATACACAAAGCTCCTATACAGAGGCGTCACCTCTAGGGTGAGAGAAACTTATCTCAGCCCCATTCCCGGTGGAGGGGGGGACTAGACAGGGGTGCCCCCTCTCCCCCCTCCTTTTTGCACTGGCAGTGGAACCCCTGGCCATACGATTAAGCTGAGAGGGGGAAGCATGGGGTATCCTGATAGCGGAAACACTACACTGCGTATCGCTATACGCAGATGATCTGCTGATATACGTTCGGGACGTAACAGGCAGCTTCACCTCAATATGGGCAGCTTTACAGGAATTTGGAGAGACCTCCGGTCTCAAAGTCAACTGGGGAAAATCAATAGTTTACCCACTCGGTCCCCAATTGGCGCCACAGAACATAGAGATAGGCACACAGACATTGAAGTGGAGCGAAGCGGCCCCAGATATCTGGGAGTACGCCTATGTCACTCCCCGGAGGACCTCTACGAAGGTAACCATTGCAAAGTGTTAGCAGGCCTACGATCAGCGGTGGGCTTCTGGAAGACAATACCCCTGGCTCCTATTGGGCGGGTAGCTATAGCTAAAATGGTTATGGTTCCCAGAATGCTATATTACTTCACAAATCTTCCAGTGATCCCACCTCGTTCCTTCCATGATGCGAGTGCACAGAATGTCGAAAGGGCGACTGCTATACTCCCCACTGCTTCCCTTGGTGGGCCTCCCCTGAAAGGAAGACTACTACACCGCGAGAGCCCTGCTGGTATGGACCGATCACGACGTGACGGAAGTAGAAGCTCTGTTCCACGAAGGGCAACTAAAAACATATGAGCAAATGGTTGAATCGTACGACCTCCCGCACGGGCAATTCTTAACACATAGGCAACTCTTGGATAGCGGTCACCAACGCTGGGACCTACGAGCTGGGGAACCCCCAACACACCCGGTACTGCACACGATATTACGAATGGGGGCAGGCAGACACCTGGTAACATGGCACTATAAAGCGATCCGGGAATTGACCAATGTCTCCCTGGACGGATTGAGACATTGGTGGGAGGATGATGTGGGTTGAGCCCTCCACGACAAAGAATGGTCCCAGGCCTTAGAATACCCTAAAAAGGTTTACAGGAATGCATGTTTCAAAAACATACAGTTTAATATCCTGCACCGTGCATACCTCACACCAGATAAACTACATCGGTACTATCCGGACACACAATTCAAATGCCCCCGTTGTCAGACACTAGAGGCGAACTTCAGACACATGTTCTGGGACTGCCCATCCATACAATGCTATTGGGACAAAATACATCGCACACTACAAACAATAGTCAACCTGCCACACATTACCACATGGGAGGCGTGCGCCTTAGGAATTTACCGGGAAAAAAAGACTGATAAGCTGCAGTGGCGATTTGCATCCCTAGCTATCCTCCTAGCAAAAAGAAACATAGCCATGCACTGGAGAGCCCCTACAGGACCCCCAGATGTAGCTTGGGTGGGAGCGGTGGGCAAATTTGGGGCAGCGGAGGAAGAGACCCTGAGAGAGGAAGAGGTGAAAGGTACACGTAAACACCCAATCTCTATGGAGTGGGCGCGACTATTAATACAATTTAAACTAGAGACAACAGTAGAGGAGGCACCGGAGCTGACACAACCCCCGCCCCGCAACGCTTCCCAACACCCCAGGTCACAGGTCTCAATGCCAGCCGAGTGAAGCCCCCGGTGAGAGGATAGAATAGGACAGGCAGTCAAAACTACTGAGACTATCGTCTGCCACCATTACAGATCACTCATTCCCCATCCCGGGTCGCACATGACCCCACCCCCCAGGCCAGTACCCGGCTCACATACCGGCCGCATCGGCCACCTGTCCTCACCCGCCCCTTGTACTCCCCCTCCCCTCTCTTTTGTGAGACGTTTCTTCCCACAGTTTCCAGTTAAGTTCCAGGCGGCGATTCGGAAGCCGACCTATTCACATAGTACTAATGATTGAACATGCAGTAAAGGGTGATCATACACAGGTAGAGGGGAGGAAGTTACACCAGTCCTCGCCATTATACAACACAAGGGACCGGACGGAATACTGCACAGCATCATGTAACGAGACGATTTATTAACAGATACCTGAGAGATGATGTGTAACCATATTTGGATGAATCGAACCCGAATGATAATGATGTGCTATAACTGTAGATGATGTGTAATCAATAACTTATGTGATGATTGACCTGTGACCTGTCTGACGTCCCACATGGGAATCTGTAAAGTAAAACCCTAATGAAAAGATTTAAAGAAAAGTCATTCAGGGGTGTCACAATGGAACTATACCCCTTGACAAATCTCCTGTAGTACCCAGTCAGGCCCAAGAAAGCTCTGACCTGAGTCTAGGTAGTTGGAGCAACCCATTCCATGATGGTTTGGGTTTTGCTTTGCAATGGTTGAAACTGGCCTCCACCTACAAGGTGGCCCAAGTACACAACTTGACTCTACCCTATCTGGCCCTTAGTAGCCTTGATAGTTAGGCCTGCCTTTTGCAAGGCCTCGAAAACATTTCACAGGTGGACCAGGTGATCCTCTCAGGTGGAGCTAAAGACACCAATATCATCTAGATATCCTGCACTATAGTCTTCCAGGTCTGTTAGGACTTTATTCACCAACCTTTGAATAGTGGCAGGTGCTGTCAAGGTTCGGCTTTAGGCTTCCTCGGGGCTGAGTTGAGAGTCCAATACCCGGCCCTACTAAATTACCCCAATGCTCGATATGCAACGACACGAACAAACGAAGTAATTCAACGGGGCGCGGGAAAGGAAGGGAACAGCGGGGAGGGAGATCTGCAACGACAAAGAACACCAGATTAGCACACCCTATCTCCCTCACTCTAACGGGTATTCACAGTGCCCTTTACTAAAACAGTGTACTTCTCTTTATGCTTGAATAATACCTGTAAAGGAAAATACACAAGGCTTTATTCCTAGCGGAGACACTGCTGTGGAGGAGGTAAGAGGACTTGTACCCAGCTGTAAAACAAAACATACACGGTATAACATATACTGGTGCAAGGTAACCTGATTAACTGCGGTATACCAGTAAATACCTTACACATACCCTGAATACGGTTTTATATCAGATTGTACGGGTATTTCACAAGCCCCTCTCTCATGGCCTCTCCTGTCTCCTGCAGAAATGAAAAGAATATAAGAACCATAAATTTTGCTTCTTGTGGAACCTCCCTTGAATGCACCAAGATAAAGGCTCCTTTTTCTTGTACGGAACGCAGTGTTGACGTCACACCGCGATCCCCCCGAGTTATTGTGCCCTGTCTCAATAAAGGAGTCGTAGTTATACTCCTACAGGGCTAATGGAATAGCGAGGCTCAGTGTCCTGGTGTAAGTGAGTCCCTTCGCTTTTCCTTGTTCTCAGAATATACAGATATATACAATTAATGGTTGGTTACGCAGCAGCGCCAGGTTATTGCCGCTCCAAACTGCCCTTGAAATGACAAACAGGGCTCAGAAACATTTATCACTGCTGGGAGCTTTCGGTGGCGGCCGGCCGGTGTGCTGTTGGGATCGATGGAACCAACGCCTCACACCGCCGCCATAAAGCCCCTTACTCACGGTTCTGACGGACTATGAAAACAAGTCAGACACTGCCAAAAGGACCGTAGCTCCGCACTCTCTTCTGGGACTTCGGAATTATCGGCGTTGCACGGCCGTTAGTTCCGCTTCTTTATTTCCTGGCATGCGTGCGCACATGACGTCCTACGTGCATTACGCGCAGCATGCCGGGAACTGTAGTTTTCTTGCTTCCGTCTCCAGCCCGGGACCCGTGCACACTGCTTTACATCGCGGGACATGACAGTACATCCCCCTTCACAAAGGGGACCTACCCGCCTTGGGCTTCGCAGGAAACAACCGATGGAACTGAGCCACCAACCTGGGAGCCCGAACTGCCCTGGCCGGCTCCCAGGAATCCTCCTCCGGCCCATACCCCTTCCAGGACAGCAAGTACTGCAATCGACCCCTCACCCATCTAGAGTCCAGCACCTTCCGTACCTCATACTCCTTATCCTGATGCACCCAGACAGGCTGAGGTGATCTGCGCACAGGACACCTAGAGGGTTTCAAGAGCGACACATGAAAAACCGGATGGATCCGCATCTGCGCCGGCAGACGCAAACGCACAGCCACAGGGTTCACATGTTCCACCACTCGGTAAGGACCGATGAACCGGGGGTTAAACACGCTGGGCCTCTTAAACTTGATGTTACGAGTGGACAACCACACCAGATCCCCCTTCCGATAGACTGGATTGGGTCTCCTGTGCCTGTCGGCCTGTTGTTTGTACCTAGCTTTGGCCTTCGTAAGATTCCTGCGCGTATCCAAAAGAATTTGGCGCACACGCAGCAATCTCTCCCTCACCTCAGGTAATTTCACATTATCTGATGGTAACAGCATGGGGGTGAACCGGGGGTGATGCCCATAGGAACAATAGAAAGGTGAGTGGAGAGTGGATGCGTGTTGGGTGCTATTGTAGGCCACCTCTGCCACCCACAACCAAGTTACCCAGGAATCGCTGCTTTCTTGAACATAACAACGGAGATACTGTTTTAGGGATTGGTTTACTCTCTCCGTCTGTCCATCTGTTTGCGGATGGAAGCTTGTGGACACAGACGAGGTGATGTGTAAGGCGGTGCACCATGTTTTCCAGAATCTGGCTGTAAACTGAGCCCCGCGATCAGATACGATATCACGGGGTAGACCATGTAGCCTTACTACGTTCACCAGTAGGAGTTGAGCCAATTGGCCCGCAGAGGGCACCTGATCACAGGCTATGAAGTGACCCATCTTTGTTAGGAAGTCCACCACAACCACTATAGCCGTTTTGCCTTGGTCTTTTGGGAGTCCTACAATGAAGTCCACTGAGAATCTTTCCCATGGAAGGGTAGGAGTGAGAAGCGGTTGTAACAACCCTTGCGGTTGTTGTCGGTTTGATTTCATCTGATTGCAGGTGACACACTCCGCCACCCATCGGATCAAATCTGGTCTAATGGAAGGCCACCAGAATTGTCTTTGGGTCTTTTCCAACGTTTTAATGAATCCCATATGTCCCGCACACGGGGCGTTGTGACACCAGGAGAAGACCGTCTTCCGCAACGCAGCCGTAGGTATAAGAACCTGTGTTCCTCTCATGGGGATGCCTTGTTTCATCTTCCACTCAGGATGATGCCGAAGCCAAGTGCGCCACACACAGGTTTGGGCTCCTCTCCGTACACCCGTAAGGAAATCGTTGGTGTGTGTTACTCCTATCACCTGTCCGGGTTCAATGATAGATCGAACAGGTTTCTCCATAGGGAGTAGGTGGTTTTCTCTTCGTGTCAGTGCATCAGCTTTTCTGTTGTTGGTGCCGGGCCTGAACGTCACCATGAAGCGGTATTCTTCGAAGAACAACATCCACCGAAGCTGTCTGGGGGTCAGATGTCTTGCTGCTCTTAAAAACTGTAGATTGCGATGGTCAGTATACACCGTGATCAGGTGTTTGGCTCCCATCAGCCAGTGTCGCCAGGTCAAGAAAGCGTCTCTGATGGCAAGCAGTTCTTTTTCCGCTATAGTATAATTTACTTCTGCAGGGCTGAGTTTCCTCGACATATAGGCAATTGGGTGTAGAACACCCGAGGTACCCTCTTTTTGGGACAAAACTGCCCCCAAAGCTATCTCAGAGGCATCTGCCTCTACGATGAACGGGAGATCCGGATTGGCATGCGTCAACACCGGGGCAGAGGAGAATGCAGTTTTTAATGCGTTGAACGCACGCTCTGCTTCCTGGTCCCACACGAACCGGGTGTTCTTCTTTGTAAGTTTCATGAGGGGTGCCACCATTCCTGAGAACCCTGCTATGAATCTCCTGTAGAAGTTTGCAAAACCCAACAGGCTCTGTATGTCCTTGACATTCTTGGGTACAGGCCATTCCACTATGGCCTGCACTTTTCTTTCTGCCATCACTTGTCCCGAGGGCGTCAGTATCACACCCAGAAATTCCACTGTTGTGACATGGAATTCACATTTGGTGATTTTACAAAAGAGATGGTGTTCCTTAAGAGCCTGTAATACCGATTTAACATGGGTTATGTGCTCCTCAGTTGAATTTGAATAGACCAGAATGTCGTCTATGTAAACGACCACATGACGGTCCAAAAAGTCTCGAAGCACTTCGTTGAGAAAGAATTGAAACGCGGCCGGGGCGTTGCAAAGCCCAAAGGGCATCACCAAATACTCATAGAGCCCATACCGCGTTTTAAAGGCCGTTTTCCACTCATCACCCTGCCTAATGCGTACAAGGTGGTATGCCCCACGCAGATCCAACTTGGTATAGATACGTGCTGCACGGACTTGTTCCAGGAGTACCGGGATCAAGGGCAAAGGGTATTGATTTTTTACCGTGATGGCGTTAAGCGCGCGATAGTCAATGCAGCACCTTTTTTCTCCGTTTGCTTTCGGAATGAAGAATAAGGGAGACGCTGCAGGGGATCTGGAAGGTCTAATAAATCCTAGAGCCAAATATTTCTCAAGATAATCTCTCAGGGTTTCTGTTTCTGGCAACGTCAGCGCATAGATCCTCCCGTTAGGAATTTCAGAGCCTGGGAGGAGATCGATGCGACAATCATAGGTTCTGTGAGGTGGAAGTTCTTCTGCTTCTTTATCGCTAAAGACCGCCCCGAACTCTGCATAACAAGGAGGCAACGTCACGTCTTTTTCTGCTGCTGTGGCTATAGTTTGCATAGAAGCTAAGGCGGAAGCAGGGTTCCAAGGCTTCATCATACAGTGTTCGCTGCAGTATGGAGAAAGAAACTGGACCGTTTTAGTGGTCCACCGTATATCGGGGTCGTGTTTCTGTAACCATGGGAGACCCAGTATGATGCCATACTGTGGGGCTTCTATGATATTGTACACCAGCATTTCCTGATGATGATTATCATAAACCAGTTCATACTCCTGCGTGTGGTAGCGTATGGGTCCTGCTTGTAGTTCGTTTCCATCTACGGCGTAGACCGTCTCTGGTGTGTTTTTTGGTACTAGCGTCACTCCTAGTCTCCGTGCTTCAGTGGCATCCATAAAACAACCCGTAGCACCAGAGTCGATCATCACACGTACATCCTGTTGTACTCCATCTATCGTCATGGTCATGTACAGAAACAAATGAGTTTTTTCTGCTTCTGTGCTTGGGGAGAGCGAAGGGATAACATGCGAGCTTGAGGGCTTCCCTTCCTCCGCCGTCAAGCCGTGTAGTTTCCCGACTCTTTTTCTGTCACTCCGGCGAGGCTTTGACCTCCCTTGTATCTATTACCTTTTGGTTTCACCGGGCATTCACGCAGGAAGTGGCCTTTCTTGCCACAATAGAGACATAACCCTTGTTTGCGCCTGTGGTCTCTTTCGCTCGTGGTCAATGAGGCTCGCACTGCCCCTACCTCCATTGCTTCGGTATGAGTAGACTGTTTTTCACCACTACCAGCTTGTTCATAGGGCATCACGGTCTTGTCCTTTTTCTTATGTTCTCCCTTTCTTTCTTTCATACGATGGTCCAATCGCAAGGAGAGCTCTATAAGTGCAGTGCATGTACGTGGTTGAGGATCGATCTGTGCCAGCACGTCCTTCATTTCCTCGCTAAGACCTTGATAGAACAACGCGGTTCTCTTGGCTTCTGGCCAATCTGTTTCTGCCACGAGTCGTCTAAAGTTGTTGAGATATGTGACAAGATCGGCATCCCCCTGTTTCAGCTTCAGCAGCTCACGATCCGCCGTGAAGGTTTCAGCCCTCCTATCGAATGTTTTTTCGAATTCTTCTCTAAAATTGTCCCAGTGATACAGAAGGGGGTCATCCCTTCTGACTATCGGAACCGCCCATTGAGCAGCTTCCCCTCCTAAATACGATATAAGGAAAGCCACCCTTGCCTGATGTGTGGAAAACATTTTTGGTTTGCACATAAAGTGCATTTGAACCTGCGTCATAAACACCTGCACCTTTTTAATGTCCCCATGGTATCGTTCCGGTGGAGCCAGGGGTATTTGGGCAGGCATTTCAACCACCACAGACGTGGTAGGGGAAGAGCCACCGGTAGCTCCCTGGGTTGTGGAGGCTTGCGGCAATCTATCCACCCTAGCCCGCAATTGGGCATTCTCTGCCCTCGAGGCGGCTACCTCTCTGTTGGACGCGGCCAACTCTACTTGTACTAAGGCCAAAGCAGCCAGAACATCCTCTAAGGTTGTCATGGCGGCTCTCAACACAGCCAAGAGGAGGTAAATTCCTTGGGCCGATAATTCTGTCAAGGTTCGGCTTTAGGCTTCCTCGGGGCTGAGTTGAGAGTCCAATACCCGGCCCTACTAAATTACCCCAATGCTCGATATGCAACGACACGAACAAACGAAGTAATTCAACGGGGCGCGGGAAAGGAAGGGAACAGCGGGGAGGGAGATCTGCAACGACAAAGAACACCAGATTAGCACACCCTATCTCCCTCACTCTAACGGGTATTCACAGTGCCCTTTACTAAAACAGTGTACTTCTCTTTATGCTTGAATAATACCTGTAAAGGAAAATACACAAGGCTTTATTCCTAGCGGAGACACTGCTGTGGAGGAGGTAAGAGGACTTGTACCCAGCTGTAAAACAAAACATACACGGTATAACATATACTGGTGCAAGGTAACCTGATTAACTGCGGTATACCAGTAAATACCCTACACATACCCTGAATACGGTTTTATATCAGATTGTACGGGTATTTCACAAGCCCCTCTCTCATGGCCTCTCCTGTCTCCTGCAGAAATGAAAAGAATATAAGAACCATAAATTTTGCTTCTTGTGGAACCTCCCCTGAATGCACCAAGATAAAGGCTCCTTTTTCTTGTACGGAACGCAGTGTTGACGTCACACCGCGATCCCCCCGAGTTATTGTGCCCTGTCTCAATAAAGGAGTCGTAGTTATACTCCTACAGGGCTAATGGAATAGCGAGGCTCAGTGTCCTGGTGTAAGTGAGTCCCTTCGCTTTTCCTTGTTCTCAGAATATACAGATATATACAATTAATGGTTGGTTACGCAGCAGCGCCAGGTTATTGCCGCTCCAAACTGCCCTTGAAATGACAAACAGGGCTCAGAAACATTTATCACTGCTGGGAGCTTTCGGTGGCGGCCGGCCGGTGTGCTGTTGGGATCGATGGAACCAACGCCTCACACCGCCGCCATAAAGCCCCTTACTCACGGTTCTGACGGACTATGAAAACAAGTCAGACACTGCCAAAAGGACCGTAGCTCCGCACTCTCTTCTGGGACTTCGGAATTATCGGCGTTGCACGGCCGTTAGTTCCGCTTCTTTATTTCCTGGCATGCGTGCGCACATGACGTCCTACGTGCATTACGCGCAGCATGCCGGGAACTGTAGTTTTCTTGCTTCCGTCTCCAGCCCGGGACCCGTGCACACTGCTTTACATCGCGGGACATGACAGGTGCATTCTTTAGACCAAAGGCCATTACCACAAATTGATAGTGCCCACAGGGGTTGAGAATGCTGTCTTTGGCTTCGCATCATCAGCTGATCTGATCTGCCAGTAGCCTGCTGTAAGATCAAATGTGCTCAGAAATTTGGCTGAGGCCAACATATCTATAAACTCATCTGCTTTTGGGATTGGATGGGCATCAGTCCTAGTGACTGCATTGAGACCCCTGTAGTCAACACACAACCTCATCTCTCTCTTACCACCCTGGATGTGAGGTTTAGGTACCAAGTCTACTGACTAGCCCAAGGGCTATCTGCGGGTTCAATAACTCCCAAATCCAACATTTTCTGGACTTCAGTCCTGATACAGTCCCTGACATGATCAGGTTGCCTGTAAATCGTATTTTTAACAGGCAGACTGTCCTCAGTGTCCACTTCATGAGTGCACCAGGTGGTCTGACTTGGAGTCAGAGAAAACATATGTCTGAACTGATTGAGAACTTGTCTGCAATCAGTTTGCTGCTGGTCAGTGAGGCTGCCTGCCAAGGTTACACCATGAACTAACCCATCACCAGGGTTCTGGGAGAGCAGGTCTGGGAGAGGGTCACTCTCTTCCACCTGTCCCTCATCAGTAGCCATGATTCTGACACATTTGTCTGCAGCCTTTCCCAATTCTTGGGGAGAGGTCAGATCAGAGTTTACCAGGTGCTGATGCAACAGCTGATATTGAGAGTTATTAATGATCTGCTCCCTCATGATCAAGTTATACAATCCTGTATAATCACACACTTTACTGCCCAGTAACCAGTCCTCCAGAGCCATAGTAGCACAATCAACAAAGTCAACCCAGTCCTGTGTCTGTGTCTTCTGGGTATCTCTGAACTGTATTCTATACTGCTAAGTGGTTAAGCCAAACCCATCTATTAGAGCACTCTTCAGGACTTTGTAATCATCAGCATCCTCTTCTCCTACAGCAGGAGCTTGTCTCTACCTTTGTCTGCAAAGGAGAGACACAAAATTGCTGCCCACTGTTTCTGGGGGACCTTCTGTACTTTGCAGGCCTTTTCCAGTGCAGTTATCCATTTGTGGATGTCATCCCCACTCTGGAAGGGAGGGAGAATCTATTTAAGTGTCTATGTTCATAGGACCTTTCCCTACCACTAGGGAAGTTGCTGCCACCATGGGACTAGTCCCATCTTTTCTCTAGCTTTTTCAATCTCTAGGGTTTCCCTTTCTAAGGCTACCTTTTGTCTCCTTATTCTCAGATGAGCTTCTTTAAGCCTCAGCTGTCTCTCTCTTCTCCTGGGAGGTGTCCCTCCTATGAGAAGAGACAGAAGTCCCTACAGATGTGTCAGAATGATCAGATTCCACTGAAAGTGATCTGAGTCTTCTAGGCACACCCTCAACTCTTCCTGGCGGGACAAAGAGAGGGCCACTTTGGTCGTCTTCATCTCGAGTTGGAGCTGGATTGTCCAGGTCTAGGTCATGTTTACCTGCCTGGTCAGCATCAGAGTCTAGGTCCTGTTGGCTTGTCCCACTGGGCCCTTCTTCCTCTGCTGTCCCCATCCCACTGCCTACCCTCTCAGGCTCTGAGGCCTATCTAAAGTCATCAAGCAGCAATGCCTCAATGAGGTGTTGGGTGTTGGGATTTTGTCCTGGTTTCAATTTCCTCATAGCACACAGAGCCCTTAACTCTTGAATGAGGAATATGTCATATTTGGATATCTAGACTTGACTGACATCTGGCAGAGACCCACTAGGTCGTGTCCTTGAAGTCATGACTAGTGAGGTGTGGTGTATGCACTACCTACTCTAGTTGTTTACCTACTAAACCTCTCTTGAGTTGTAGAAAGGGTGTACTTAAGCCCTTAACACACAACCCTAAGTTCAGTAGAACTTACTGTATTTAAGCTTGCATTATATGTACCTCTGGTACCTTAAGTGGTTTTCAAATGATTATGATTTTCTGGTAAAACAATGGCAAGCTGGAATCCCACACACTGCGCATCAATGTGAGAAGTTGGCCTGGCAAATGCTGTCCACTATTCTATTGGGCACTTTGCACTAGTCCAAGCGACCCTTATTGATGGTAGATTTAAAGACAAGCTATATAGAAAGCTATCTTAGTGGTAGCTGTGGGGAGTAACCTTCAGGCTAAGTCGTGAAGGAATGTAAAGCAGCTTGTTTTACCAGTCTATAATCTCATAAATGACAAAATGAAAGGAGAACCACACCAGTCATATGTATATAAAATATATGCATTTATTCTAAACACATCCCTCTAGTCTCCTTATGAGGCTAGAGGCAAAAGTACATTCAGTAAATTTATTTAGCACAGAGTAAATTAGCACAATATATGATTAGCCCTAGGGGGCGTAACAAACCATATACTAAGAAAGTAGTATAAGAACCACGATAGACATAGGGACAAGGCCTCAGGCCTGTATAACCGCTGGGGCAACCAGGAACCACCCAATGTAGTGGCACAGGAGAGAATCACCATTGATTTCTATGGAAAAAGTTGCGATTAGAATTTTAAAGATTAGGGACACTTAGAAGTGGACTTGGAGCAAACCCCTTTAGAACTAGACAGTTCTAGAGTCAATACCCATGGGAGCACCAGAGTACTCGAGTTATCTCACCCAGGGAAGCCGGGTGCATAGGTGTCTTTTCATGTCGGGTTTCGTCGTCGTTTTCTATGGCGAGCTAATGAAAAGGGCTGCAGGCAACCAAGTAGAGAGTATCCGAATGGGTCCAATGGTGGATTGGAGATCTGAAGAACCTGAAAGCAGAGGAGACAGAGTCTGGGTCACTAGCCAGTGACCAGAAAGGCGATGAGCAGATGTCCACCGATGTCGGGTGATTTCAGGTACAGGAGGTGAAGCTTGACTCTTCAGCCACGAGGACCAGGAGGCGTCAACAACAACCAGGTGCTGGATCGGAGGTGTCCCACGGAGGATGTCAAGTACTGCTGCGTCGGTATCCGGATTGCACCCAACAAGCCTTGGCATCCCACGCAGAAAGCAAAGATTGGCTTCGGTGCAGACCAGCAAGGTCTGAGGGACTCACCCTTTAGAGGGGAGTCATGGCGTGTCTAGAGCAAACAGGGAAGCCCAAGAAACAAAAGAGTTACCTTCGTGGGGACCCACCAGTCGATGGACCAGGGATTGCAAAGGGGCCCGAGCAGAAATGCTAGAAGCGGGCTCACGGAACACTCGTGGAGTGTAGGCACACAATCTTTGGTGCAATTGGTGCTCGGGCTTGGACTATAACTAGCCCACTGCGCAACTTTGGGAAAGCTCGAGAAGTCGATGCATTAGCAAATGTGCATGGTGTCCAGGAGTTCCGGTTCCACGTCACTCGTGAGGGCTGCGGGTCTCAGCTTTGCTGGGATCTCGTGTCGGCTTTGGAGAAGTCTGAAAGTCTGTGTCTTGTGTCGCAAATCCATCGGGATCCAGTGGGAGCCTTGGAAATGCAGACTGGCAAGATGCTTCTTTGGTCCCTGATTGAAGAGGGGAGTCACTCCTTGACCCCAAGAGAGATCCTTCTGTCTTCTAGTCGAAATAGAATGTCGAAGTTCCAGGATATATGTTGCAGAATTTCGTCCAGATATAATCTAAAGTCTTAAGGATGGTTTCCTAATCTCATACTGTGTTTAGGGGTTGGACTTACTCTAGGGTCCCACCTATGGGAGGACCCAGGGAGTGGGTGGTAACACCCCTTTCCCTTTGTCCAGTTGCGCGCCAGAGCAGGGGTTGAGTGCCCCTGCAACCGGTTTGAACTGGGGTATGCATAGGGACACCAAGTGTGCCCCCAGCACTGTCTGAAAAGCATTCTATGAATGCACCCATCCAGCCCTAATACACTAAAGCCTGCCTGGAAGGTGGTTACACCTCCCTGTGACAGGAAACCTATTGTCCAGGCCTCCCCTGCCGGAGTTTCATTCAGCAGCAGGAGTTCAGACCCGTGTCTATGGCTGCAGCATCCGTTTTGTGATGCTGGGGCTCTTTTAAACTATTACCGGTTAGGTAAGTGTGTACATGTCTTCTCCCTCTAGAAGGGTGGAATTCTACCCCCGCCGCCAGGACCGGTGGGGGGTGGGGTAGGATTCCAAAGTGTTTGACACATGTTTCAATGCAGCCATTCCAAAGTTAGCATTTACCGCAACGTTATAATGCACTTAAGAGTAAATGATCATGCTGCATCACAGAACAACCTCAGAGAATAGTTTCAGAAAGCTGCAGAGTGGCTCAGCTCATGATTGGGCACCCTTTCACACAAAACCAAGCACTCTGCCTTCAGGATTGATAAGGCTTGCCATAGGAGTGACTTATAGGTTTATATGTGTCAGTGATTGAAGGTAGATATAGGTAACCTATATCCTAGTAAGGGGTGCAAGCACCACCTTACCCAGGCTGCAGTAGCAGACCTGTGGTGCCATTTTGGAAGGCTTCCCAGGGGTGGCATAGTACATGCTTCAGCACCTGGTAGGCCTCTGGGGTACCTATGCCCTTGGTACCTAAGTACCACATACTAGGGACTCACAAGGGTAACCAGGTAACCAATCTGGAGTGTACCTTAAGTACATGCAATCAAGTTAGAGAGGAAGCAGCTGGGCTGGGGTCCTGAATATCAGGGCCCCAGCTAGACTTAAGTTGAAAAACAGTGAAATACCAGCAAAAAGTGTCATAGTAAGCAGATCCTACTCTCCTACAGAAACGAGTAAACATAACCTGATTAAGGCAAATACGAAAACTCAACAGGAACTCAAAGAAGATAACAACCTTAAATAAATATGTGATCTGGCAAGGTCAGGAAGGACCAGGCGACAAACCAGGAGCCCACAAAAGAGGAACTAAAGCACAACAAAACACTAGGGTAGCATTCAAAACAACCGGCACTAGTACTACATGAAGGAGTCCATTGATCTCACCAATAGCCACTATGTTTTGAAGATCAACTAAGAGCACTCAGGCAATACGAAACACCTCATATTTCAATTGCTCAAGGACCCGGGTTCTGTAATCTTTGCAGCAACAGGAGATACTCCAGGTTTGGTGACTCCCCTGGCTCGTACAAAGATTTTACAGCGGCTGGTTACCCAAGCAGCCCAGAATCTTTCCAATACTCCAATAGGATCAACAATGTCACTACAAACTGCAAGCTCAGCTCAGGAATCCTGTGAGATAAGTCTCCAAGCGGACAGTCAGAGCAGGACACTCCCTGATGGTGGTACTGTCTTGCAACATATATCTACAACAACAGCAATTGTACATATAGATTCTACAGAAAAAAACAACATGGCGTGCCATTTGCTGCCACTCAGTCCAATTATAACAGGAGATAACATCTCAACAACAACAGCTCTTGTACACACAGACTGCAAAGAAAACAATATAAGGGGAACCCATGTGCAGCCACTTAGGCTAATAAAAACTGAAGGAGACAATATCCCAGTCAGTATGGTCACTAAACAAGAGAAACAAGACAAGCCACCTGGGGCACTCTCTAGGACTCAAGACCAAGGTCACATATTTATCTCCCAAACGTCTCAATTGAGTAACGAGGACCTAGATCTTTTATGGCTAAACCTACATATCCCAGAAATTGACAAGGTTTACTCGCACACTAATAAGTTCAAACAAAACTTGCAAGATGGTTTGCCTGAGGTGTGGCGAAGAGAGGACATGGAAGAACTCCTACATAGCAATAACAATGGGCCAGTTCAACAAACAATGTTGCCTCAAAAATGCGCTATTAAGTCTTGCCTCCAGAGCTCAATGTAATTGCCAGTTTAGGTACAAATCTTCCACTCGGACCTAAGGAAAATGCCAGACAAATTCCCCTAACAGACAGCGGGGCAAGGACCACGACACAGATTCCGATAGAACTCATACCCCTGTTGCTGCAAGCATTGCAAGCATCAACAGAAACTCTGATTATGCAGTTACACAAGCTTGACATTCAAATAGACCTAATTAACTTTATTGCATCTTACATTGCAGGAATAAAGTCAAAACTGGATAACTTAACTAATCTAATAATGAGAGTACAATCCATTGACTCCACCCAGCCCATTTCATGTGCATGCGGCCCAATACTAGATAAGCTAAGCTTTCTACCAACTTTAATGGAACAGATTCTTTGTCTTAACAAACACATGGTTCACTTTAACCCCCATCTGGAGAGTATCATTACAGATCATACCGATTCAACTTAAAACAAGCTGCCTCAGTAAGTAGTGCCAGTCTCCGCACTTGGCATTAATAGCACAACCCAGTCTTCTACCGCAGAAACGGGTGAATATGCAAATGCTGAGCAATTAACGAAACCATTGTTATATCCAGGTCAACCAAACACACTGTTGCAATCCAGAAGGCAAGAAAAGAGAGTAAGGAAAGCAAGAAATGGAATAAAGGAACATCCTACTGAAAGCTTCACCAAACTATACCCGATCTTTACTACATCGTGTCAAACTAAAAACTTAAAAGAAAGTCTATCGTCATCAACACTTGCAAATCACCCGCTAATCCAAACCAACTCAATTAAAGACCCCGCAGGAATGAATACAGAAGGCTCTGGGTCTCTTAAAAACAAAACCACTGATACCACTGTCTTGGTTTATGCTATAACCACCAGGAGAAAATGGAAATACACAAGTCAGTTGACAGAGTTGCTTTGTGTGCACAAAAACTCAAGAGGCGAGCAGACCGAGAAGGATCCAAAAAAAGGGGAAACCAAGCTCCTTTAAACTCGCATCTCTGATCAACCGCACATTCACTTCCTCCAGTTCGGAATCTTTTACCCAGAATAACAGTAGGTCCTAAACCTGTCAACTATTCAAACAAGTCTTTAGACATAATAGAATACTCACTCAACTCTGACGATACACTGGGCTCCCAGCAGCAGGAAATAAATAATAGTACAGACCCACCAGAGATTTCCAGAATCATTGCCGTAAGCCAAGAAACGATAAAGGGAACACAGCTATCACAAGTACCACTACGATATCATATTGCAAGCCAGATAAACCCTGTATCAAAGGAGAGAACACTTAAGGAAAGCTTAAGGGACATAACTAAGCTCAACAGCACAACTCAGCAGATAATATGGACTCCAGAATATAATTCACAAGGCAGCCATGATATCTTGAACAGAAGTAATATACTAAGACTCATGGCTGTAATCCTGGACCTAAAACTGATACATACAACCAAAAATTCTGGCAGTCCAGTTCCTTACAGCAGACCGAAAAGACTCTAGGGAACAAACGTTAACTACATGGCAATCAGCAGAAATTGCTCAGCTAATAATAAACAGCTCCCAACAATTTGCGAACTGCGGTATAAAACTATCTATACCAACAAGCCCTTGCTACCCCTCTCCACTGATTGATAATCACTTACATCAACCTAAACAAGATCTCAACAATCTTCTGGTTACTAAACAAGTTTATTCCATACTACAGAGTGCTAAGGGAAGCAGTAGTTCACATGCGACATTGGACAGAATAGCCATAAATCGTCACCCAGTAAACAACTGAAGCTTAAATGAATGGCACTGGCCTCCGGGTACACTAGCCCCCAGTAACAGAGAATGACAAAGAACAAACAAAACTAGAAATCCTTACGAGGACGAGATTCATATTCTATCCTGGAATATAGCTGAGCAAATACATTTCTTGAAGAAGGTCTTCCACTACAAGAGTGGGTCTTCTGTGACATAGTTAACCTTACAGGAGACATGGGCATTGGAAGACCTTCCTATAGTTGGATTTGCTCATTACACAGAGGTGGCAGAAAAATGCAAACAACATGGCTGGACAATGGGGTCCTGACTGTTTGCATTAGCTCTAAACTTTACCTCTGAATAGTCGAATTCTCCAGATTAAGAGTATTCAACATATTAAACTTACATACCATTGCTTAGGAAAAAGACATCGGTAATATTAATCAACTACTACACGCAGCCGAATGCCCCCCCCCCAAAAAAGAACAACAACGCACTTTTACTTAAAACCATTTCAGAATAACATTGGGGTGAACCAGCTTGGGATATAGTTCTAACTGGGGATTTCAACTAAACTGGTTCCACACACCTGAAGAAGATGAAATTCTGGGATCTGACAATATTTTCTGGAGCGTACTGCAACAGCTCTAAAATAGGCCGACTCAACACGACAAAATCAGCCGACAGCTGGTAAAAGCTCTAGAATACCAGGAAATGTATGTGATTAATGGAAGATCGGAAGAAGACACCCCACCCAAATACACATCCACGGCCCAATGTCACAGCCGACACTTGATTACACGATCATAACGCTACCATAAACGCCACTCCTTACTCATTATTATATTGAATACACCACACTGAGCGACCATTCAATTCAGCACATTGTTTTTAACTTGAACTTGACACGATTTCAAGCCTCTACATCTCAGTAAGGCAACTTGAACACAATAAAACTAAAATGCCTCACCCGTCAAGTGGAAGCAATCAGCTGCAATTTACAACAACAAAAGTGCAACTCGGTTAGTCTACTCAAGCAACTGTAAGGATTAAATCTCATCACAAAATACCATGCTTCAACCCACATAAAGGATTAACAAGTGAGGTACAACAATTAAGAAGAGACTTAAATAAAACACTAAGGAAGCTACAATCAAAAAACAGTAATGCCCTGCATGGGAAGCATTATGAGAGCAGAGAAAACATTATTAAAAAAGCTATGGGGGAACAAAAGATCAAAAGCGGATAACTTCTGGGTAAAACTATTACACAACACAAGAAATCATAACTCAAACAAATGTTGGCAAAAAATAAACAAATTGAATCGGCCAAGGAACACTCTAACATTAAATATGCAGGAACAGGAATGGACAAAATATATACATCAGAAATTTGGAATACAACACCATATTTCCCAACAGACACAGACAGTGCAGGTTCACCTAAGTCATCCACAGCAACCAGGTGCTGACAAGCAACCCTCCTTTGCAAATGCGACAAACAAGATCTTTGGCCAAATAACGGAATCTAATACAAACAACTCCCGTTACACAGCAGATGCAATAAAAAGTATAAAAAAACAAAGCAAAAGAGATGAAGCAACGGGGCACACTGGGGTCCCGCAAGCCTTTGTTAAACATGACCCAGCTTTCTGGAGCTCTACACTAGAGAACCTTTTTTTTAAGCTGAGCTCCTAAACCAAATTCCAGAGAGCTGGCAATGATCTATTTTTACACCAATATACAAAGAAGGGGAAAGAACAAACCCATCCAACTATAGGCTAATAGTACTGTTGGATGTTGAATCAAATTACCTTGCCTCCCTGATCCTGGGAGATCTGGTTAATTGGTCTAACAAACTCAATCTGATTCCTGCAAATCAACCGGGCTTTAGAGAAGGGATAGGAACTATATCTAACATGTTATCCATCTCCCTAATTGCAGAGAAATGCAAGACAAAACAAACAAAATCTGCATCTCGTTTTTATTGATCTTAAAGCTGCATTTGATAGCATGGACCGGAGTCTTCTGTGGACTAAACTGCAAGCATGGAACATTCCAGAAGGAATTCTAAATGGACTAAATGTTATTTTATGCTGATACATGGGTAAGAGTATAACTCGGGGATAGTTCAAGAATCTCAAGCAAGAAAAATATATATGAACAAAGGCCTGAAGCAGGGATATGTGCTGGCCCCACATCTATTTAATCTTTTCATATCTGATCTGTCATTAAACCTTAAGGCAATTAACTCTCATTCCCCATATCTTGGCACCATAGCCCTATCACACCTTGCTCACGCTGATGATATTGTGTTAATCAGCTTAACAAAGAATGGCCTAACCAGAATATTAACTGAACTTGCACAATTTCTAACAGCAAACAAGTTAGAACCCAACACAACAAAAACAAAACCATGCTTATTAGTCGTCGGGCAGCCCGCCCGTATAACATCTGTCTGGAAGAAAAATCCTTCGAAAATGTGTCTAGCTACAAATATCTAGGATATTACATTGGCAATAAACTGGCTCATTGCGAACAGAAGAATTATATGGCTCAATGGGAAAGTGTGCTAACTTTTTACTTATAATTCACTGGCAAAAAAAACTGGAGGGCCAATCATTCAGACCACTGATTTCAGTAATGGCAGTCAAAACACTCCCAACTTTAAGGTATGCCAGTGCTGCCCGTTACGAAAAAGACTCAACTTTTCTAAATAACTTAATAACTATTATTTTTAAAAAGGTCTTCCAACTCCCTTAAACCGCTTTGCCAGCTCAAATGCGCCTACAATTTGGCCTAATTAATGAAACACTGGGCCAACTTTACTCATCAATCAAAGTTTGGTATCGGATAAAACAATATTTGGAGATTGCTAGCCTTAATGAGGCATTGTGGCAAGAACTCAAGAATGGGAATAAATCACCATACACAGTTTTTTTGCACAACGCAATTAAATCCTCTTGCACTTTGGACCTTTGGAATAAAAATCTTTCCTTTTTAACAATTAAGTTAGCACCAAACAAAGCCGCAAAACTCCATTCTTTATGATTGAACAAAAGTACTTTTAGTCAAAGATCTCATTCCTGGACAGTACTCAACAACTATAAAGTCCTCAAACCAGTGGCCTATTTAGACCTAACTTTTTCAGTCCACAAAAAAAGGCTGATGGCACTACGGTTTGGAAATTATCCCTCACTATCAGGCGCTCCCAGGTGGAAAAACATTGGCTTAAAAATGTGTTGCTTGTGTGGTAGTCATCAGAAAGATCTTACACACCTGATATGTACCTGTCAGAAACTTCATCTAGCATGTGTCACTTTACTAAAGGAAGCCTTCTGGATTAGAGGAATATGATCCTGCAGGTCTGCTGTTATTACAGGGCTTGATCCATCTGACCCTCAGATGAACTGAAAACTGGTTAAGTTTCTTCATTTACATGATCAGGCTCTGAAGTCTAAGCCACCATGTGAGGGTTCATCCACTGAAGAAACAATGCCTACAGGAACCGGTACACCGGATTGACCCGCAAAGGCCTAATGACTAATATAAAATACCTAGGGCCCCAACATTTAATTTATAAATTACTCCTATCATAAATGAAACTAATACTTTTTCACCAATTATTTGATGGTTTTCCATGTCAGTCCCAAACAAATCAATAGTCTTACATACTTTAGATACCATTTTAGAGGGTTTCAGGGAACACTGATAATTGAGGATTTTTGTTTTATGACCGTATGATATTATTTTGTGACATATTGGGTTGATGAAATAATTTCAATGTATGTTTTTAATCAAAGTTGATACATGTAGAAAAAATTGGTGTGGTTTTAATTAACTAAACAATAAAGAGATTACATGGTTCTCGCTCAGCAGCTATTCTTACATTAAAAGCTTCCTTTAAACAGGTCATGTCTTGTTTGGTAATGTTGGATGGATTAGAAAATAACCCTGGTCTTTCTAAGTTTATAAAATTATCCCTAATGTAAACCAGCCATGGTATATTGCATATATTGCCTAATTTCATGCAATCAAGTATGATTAATCTGTTCAGGTTTAGAACTTCTTTTAACCAAACGCTACACCAGAGCTGTTAGAGCTGTGACCTAATATAATCCATAATGCAACTGATACTTAATTCCTCATGTATAATTTCAGTGGAGATATATTATCCCAATTCCAAAAGTCCTCTGAGATTGTTATTCTCTGCTATCATTAGTTGTTTTATATTCGATTACCCCATATTTCACTGCCAAAGGTTGCAATTGGTATGCATTTGCCTTTGTATATATCCAGCATCATTTTCAGAGGTTTGTGGCACAAACAGGAGGAGAATTCATCAACACCTGCACAGACTCTCATAAATGAACATATGTTCTTTTTAACTAATGGTTGGCAGCTAATACGATACTTAAATACGGAAAGTTATCCACCTTACTTAAAAATGGCCCTGGGGCAAAAAGTGGCACTTTTTATGTACTTTAGTGTCAGGTTCATAACATGTGATTTAATAAAATTGGTCGCAGATCCAAGCTATTCATAAAATCAACAACAAGGGTTAAATGCTGCTGTAATGATCTTGCTGGATGCACAATTAAAACAGCATATTTCAAGAGCTCACTGAGGCTTCAGTAAGCCTCCCAACTGCTCAGGACCTATCTCAGGCCTCTAGTGTCTGAAGATTTGGTGTTTTGTTGTGATTAACGCACCAATATGGAGCGTCAATATGCTTGATTTCACTTCCATAACCACATTATACTTACTCAGTATCACAACAACAGGTGGAGAAAAATACTGCAATGCTGATGTTTATTTAAATTTCAACACCACTGTTTGGTTCATATTTATTTTTTATTCATCCCAATTTCATATGTAACAAATAAAAATGTAAGTTTTGCTTCTCAGGCTGCCTTCACGTATTGTGTACAAATCAAAATGTATTTAGTTCAGTATTTAGACTGAATGCTGGAAAACTATATTCCCCCTAATCCCTTAATCTCCCCAAACAATACACCAGCTCAATGCTTAAGAAACTACCATGCTTGAATGTGTCAAATAGTGGGGTACTACAGTCTGAATTGTATAGTATTTCTATTTCTCACGGGTACCTAAGGGGCAAGCTTGGAATCATGCATTTTTCCTACATCTCAAATTAATGATACCAGCAACTTTGGTACTGTCAGGTGTGGAATACCAATGTGATGGCCTAATGGTCACATGTTGGAGGCCTGAACCATCTCAGACTCTAACTGTGGTGTAACGCATTCATCAATGGAACCCTTTAGTTCTGTATTCAGCCCTCATTTCTCAATAATGTATTGTTTCATTGCAGCTAATCACTCACTATGGGATACGGTGTTCATTATGAGTGGATCACTTGGGATTGGTTGAAGTGACAAGCATGGACAGCAAATAGAGGTCACACTCACCGTGAGTAAACGAAATGCCATATCAGCAGGCAGTTGGGGCTGGAGCCTTTTAACCTCATTGACCAACCATGGAAGCTCCTTATCTAGCTGCTCCTCTGGCAGGACGGAGGCCAAATGTCCCAGAGTGGTGATGACCTGTCCCCAGACCTGTTAGGATCAATCACAGCAGGTTTTCAGTTCCACACACTAGACATTAACTACTAAGAAAGCATGACCCTCATGTGGAAGGTGGGGGTTCCCTGGAGAGGCAGCTGCACAAGACATCTGTTACCTAGGAGGTGATTCTGCCATGCAAAGGCAGTGGTTTGTTTTTACTGGCAGCATAATCTACAAGACAAAACTGAAATGTTATCCAAGAATTTGTTTCCACAAATATTTCAAAGAAATTATAGTCCCAAGTTGTTATATTTATCATAATTAATGAATGTATTATCAGAGTAATTGCCTCCTATTCCTTTGTTAAATTGCATAGATCCTTTGTTCACCGCCATACCATCCTATGCTGCACCCCTCACAACCCTCTCTTGTTTTACTTGGATGAGGGTCCCCACCAACGCTCTCTGTTTTCTCCCCCTTATTCATTCTTTAAATGTATTTCCCCTGCCACCCCACCACGTCTCTCAGCTGTTTTTAACAATTTCTACTCCCCTACTTAAGTCATCTCTTGCCCGAAGCTCCTCATTACAACTCCTGCCATTAACCCTCACTACCACTTTTCAGCTGTGCCATCATTTTATCCCAATGTCCTCTCTGACTCCTCTTCGTGTACAGGCTGTGGTAGACATAAAAAAGAGACTACTGTAACACTGATTTTATTAAATTGCCATAGAATCTCTCTATGTCACTTTCGTTTTTCAAAAATGCTTACTAGACTTAAAAGTGTTGCTTAATACTTTAGTATTATAACATGGTTTAGCTTTGATTTGGTTAGATACAGCTGACCTGATATTCTTTTGATACTTGGTCTTGTACAATAAAGCTTTTTACACATTTTAGTCATCTACAATAATGGAGATCACAAATGTGGGTCAAGAGAATGAATTTCCTTTTTTTGTATTTCATCAAATGAAGTACATATGCAAAGGTAGAGGGAGGGGCAGTCAATGTGTATGCATCAGTCATCTCACAAAACGTAACAGCTCTCAACCTTCATCCACTGCGCTCTGTTCTTTTCCCACTTTCCCAAACTTACCTCCTGGAGATTGGGGATGGTTTCTAGAAGATATGCCTTACAGGTTGAGTAGGCTTCAAAGAAAAGTGTGACTACAGGAGTGTCTACACTGGCAGCAAACTGGCCTGATAACATCTCAATGACTTGCAGAAAAACAGAAAATCACAGTTAAAGCTCAAAGGCTTAAGTGTTGCATTTATCTACACATTTCCCACCTTGCCTGGTAGTGCATAGGACATACTGAGCAAAAACAGTGCAATGTGTCTGCTGATAACAAGCGATTATTCACAGGTAATAGTCTCAATACACATAGCTTTTCTCTGACTCTCATGGGTCATGTAATGGTTTCATTTCGCTTCTGCATCCCATTGCACTGTTGTAGCATTCTAGACAATACATGGTAATAATTCCACATTAATGCAACTCATTGTTTTGAACTCAAAGAAAATGAAAGGCCGAATTTGTGTCACCAGGTTGCTTTCTACTTAAAATTTGTAACAAAGCAATTCCATTTTGCACAGTGTTGTTGTTTTTGAAATAAGAGTGGATAAATCAGATTTGCACAAGTTCATAGTGTATGAAGATATTGGCCCTCTGGGCAAAATAAAAAAAGTGCATGTAAAAATATAAAAGCTGTTGCATCAAAACATTCCTTATTAGTAATTTTTTGAATCATTTTATGTGGTTAACAAAGAAGTGCTGGTTCGGATATCACCAGAGTAAAAATGTGGTATAATGGTAATGCACTATTTTACTGCTCAGGCAGGAAGAAACTGGACTGATTTAATATCACACATCTGAAAAAACACTAATTCACTCAATTTCCAATTTTAAACATAGCAAAAAGTGTGAAATCACATTTCTCCTTTTTTCTGTCCTATTATTGCACATGTTTAGTTGGGTGCAGATCTTGCGCCTGCATTCTTTATTTTTCAAGTGGGAAAAATTGTTAAAATATGTGTACTCCCTGATTTGCACCAGTCCAAACCTTTACTTAATATGGTGCCGAGTTTGCAATTGTGCGAGCTGTAGGTTGCAACTAGATGTCTGTGCCATTGAAATGAACAATTACCTCTTGAAATTTGGGTACAATTTCTACAGGTTTTAATGCTCCTCTTTCCATGGATGTGATTTCACAACATAAGGTCTGTTTTTTTAGTGTTATATAGCGCAAACTAGACCCGAAGATATCAGGTATCAGAGCGCTGTACATGAGCACCAGTTTCATTACACAAGGACATATTCATTTTGTTAGGCATAGGGAGATTAAGGGATTTGCCCAGAATCACAGGATGTTCAGTGTCGTTGCTGAGACTTGAACCCTGTCCCCCAGCTTCGAGATCATCTGCTCCAGGCTACATCCTCTACAGATGGGTATCAAAAGCATGACGGGATAGCCCCTTCTGTCTTATTACACATACAATATGTTATAATATGTTATAAAGAACTTATAATAAATCAGGTGATGGAACAGACGTCACGTTTGTGATGGAGCAACATGTCCCCCAAAACTCTAAATCAGACCCTTAGATTTTTGGTGCGGAAATTAATAGGGTGTCTCGCAGAGGTGTACTCTTCAGACAAGAGATGTGTTCCAGTCATGACATAGCAAACTTGACACAGCAGCTCAGCATGCCAGTTCAATTGGCAGATGTACTAGAAAGTAGGGGAGTTACACTTTATGCAGACCAATGTTGCAGTTGGATTCTGATTTGGGCAACAAATGAGAGTTCAATGCAGATAAAAAAAGGATGAATATGGACTGGTATTCGCTGCACTAAACAGAAATTGCATCTCTTTGCATGAAGAGTGTTCTCAGGTAATGTTACAAAAGAGAACTTAATAAAGGTGTACTCTCCCTACACTCCCCAAGTATCAAACAGAGCCCCACCGTTACACCATTGCAAGTACACACCTAGGCTAAACCAAAATTTCTGGTTGACTGTAGAAGCAGTCTTCATTACAGGACAGAACGTTCTGAGAATCAGACCTAGGCATGGTTCCATTTCAGGTTCTAAAAGAGAAAATAGAAAACACATCATTAATCAAAAGAAAGATGAATACAAACTTGAAATGAAGAGTGTGCTGTAAGCTTATTTTGTTTATGATACATATTGTAAAATAACTTGATGTATTGCTTTCTAAATTTTCTACTCAGCAGAACATACAACTTCAATCCTCCCAGGTATATGGAAACCAGATTTCACCAGCTTTGATACAGAAAAATGAGGACCTTTATTTTCTGACAAAATGACTGCAACTCTTCCTTAACATGACTCACACAAGTAAGACTTTACTACAATTTTTGCATCTTGGTGTAGTCGACACTTTTCTGCATGTACAGCAAAGTTTATACTAACAGTTCTGGAGAAAGCAAGTAGGGAGTCTAGCCAAGGGAGCCTCTGTTGCCTAAGCCAAGCCAAAACAATGTTCCCGCAATGCATCTTTTCACAACGCACGTTACACAATCAACCTTTATCAGTAGGCGGAAAAGAAAGTTTCACATTGTTTTTTCCCTGGATTCACTTGCACCTTTTTATGACGGTGATTAATGAGTTCAGAATTATAGCAGAGTTGCTGCATTTCCTTGTAAAAATAAAGGCTTAATAGTTAAGTAGCTGGTTGGTGTAGAGCTGTTTTACTTTTTAACTGTTTTTTAGCAAGCAACATAATGAAACAACACCTGTAAGGAACATCTTCTGCTGGTATGTGATGCTGAAATGTGTATCTGCAATGTGAAATGACTACAAAGGTCAACAAATCTAAACCAATATTCATCATTTTAACGTAATAACCAAAATAGCAGCAATACATTTTGTCCTTCAAAAGTGGCTGTCAGTGGACCTGTATTTAGGTTAAGATGCAACCATACACTTCTAAGGCCTCTTGCTGGAGTTGCATATTTTGAAGCTTCCTGATGGCATAAGCACGGAGATGCTTGTTTCTTTCATGAGCACTGTCTAAAAATGAATCATTTTAGAGTTTATATGTATACCCATTATGACACTGGGTAGAAAAGCATAGTAGTGATGTTTTATTTCCTTCATTTCAGTTGTCACATTCCTCACAAACGAAGTGTTTTAAATATGCAGGTTAAAATGACAAATGCATGTGCCTCTATTCTCAATGCCGCCATTGTTTGAAATATTTGTAGGAGAGAACTTAAAATTACCATGTATAGCTTTTTTCTGCTTTCAATTTGTATTGTATATGCAATGCTAGTGATTGAACCATTTTCAAACACCACTATAAAATGTATAAATCAACAATACTGTCATGGGTTTATTCAAAATGTGAAAAACCTTTCACAAGCAATGTATTAAGGGACCTAAATGAACAAGCCAACATCTGTTGGAACATGTTTTAAAGCCCACTCTCTGTGTATTTGAGTGTGGTGATGGCATTCAGCCATAGTAAGATAACACTATTTGCAGCCAGACCTAAAAGTAATGTAGATTCCAGCATATTTAACAAACAAAGAGAACAAGGTCAAAGCTAAGTTTCAATCAACCCAGTCATCAGGGTCATCAGAAAAAGTCTGCCTTGCAGGGAACCCATTTGGTTTATCGAAGAAACCTCACCCACCAAACTAGATGGTGTCATGCTTCATCATACGGTTCCCACCCAGGGGGCGAGTGCCTCCTAGGTGTGCTTTGACGCCTCATTACTGGGGAGCTGTTTTTTTTGTTGTGTTTCTTTTTGGTGAGGGGTGAATACCGTGAGAGTGAAAAATTAAGGTTAAAACTACTTCCAGGGTACAAAATTCTTTATTATGTGGTCCCTGGGGTAGGGTTCAAAGCAAGTTATTTGGATGTGAGTGAGAGAGTGTGATCTTGCACGTCTCTTAAAGGGTGTGAAATGGTCTACATGTTTCAGCCAATGCGTTTCCAGTTAATTGTCTTTCTTCAGGACCTGTGGTTCAGAGTAAAAGTAGCCCTGAACCTACATGAACTAAGCATACACGCTAAGGTGTGCATAGGTGTGTAAGGTACATAACTTACGGTTACGGTTCACCGTCAGATTTGATCATTTCTGCAAGAGAAAAGGAGACACAACATAATTACAAACAATTAAAAGGTCCCCCATGGTAGGGACCTGTCATCCATGCATGTGTCCTGGGCAGTTTCTTATCCTCTACTGATAGGTGTGCCTGTGTGTGTAGTGGTTGCATCATCTGGCATGCAGCACTGAATGCAGGAGGGCTCTACTAGGCCTATGGCCTAGTAATTAGGGGCTATCAGATGGTAATTCAGATTTTTGAGAAAATCCGAATCACACCTCGTGTGCCATCGGATTATAAATTAGCCTGTTATTACCATTTATTACCATTTAAAAGTAAACCATTAAAATGCCCCAGCACGTCAATTAATAATGCAGGGTGAGTTAAGGAAGGTGCATAAGGATATTATAACAGACTGTCAGAATAAAATCCAAGTGTCAGCAAATGGTTTTTAAGTACAACCTACTTAATGCACTAACATTTTCACAACATAGTTCCCGGTGGGAGGCGGTGCCTATTGTTATACTCTGTACATGGTAGTAAGGATAAAAAAAAAACAGGGACAAAAATGGTTTTAACACAGGTTGTACCTGTCATGTGGCATCTCAAGTGAGTGGTATTCTGCTTTAGTTACTCACTGCATCAAGGTCAGCCGCCTGCATACTTACCTACTCATTCATCTCTTCCGGGATCTCGGTGAAGCAGTGTTCCCGGGAGGTTTGAAAGACTACATCATCCTTCCTACGGTAATGAGCGGTGCACATTGACGCATGGATGAGGCTTTCTGATTAGTTGGGGTGAGCCCCTCTGGTGAATTAACCTTTACCTCTCAAGGACGGTGGAAAATCACAAGCCATCTAAAAGCAATTTTGTCATCCTTTAGGCCATAGAACCAAAGCGGTTCAGGGTAAGTTATGCACCCTAAACACCTATGCACACCTTAGCATGTATGCATAGTTCACGTAGGTTCAGGGCTATATTTACTCTGAACCACAGATCCTGAAGAAAGCCAATCAATTGCAAAATTCATTGGCTGAAACATGTAGACTATTGAACACCCTTTAAGAGACGTGTGAGACCACAATCTCTCACTCACGTCCAAAGAACTTGCGTTTAACACTACCCCTTAGACCACATAATAAATAATTACCCCGGAGGTAGTTTGGTTTTTTTTTGGTTTTTTTTGGAAAACCTTTATTTGTACAAAAAGGATATACAGGTCAAGGCCTACAACCAAGCTGGCCGGCCACAATACGAAAAGCAGACGAAAAATCCAGAGAGAACAGTACAGAATCAATCATAAAGGAGCATGAGCAACACAATCTTAAAAAGGGGGAAGGAGAAAAGAAGAACTAGACGGCCAGCAAACAGGAGCAAAGAAGGTTAATTTTATAATATAGGGATAAGGGGTATGACAGGCTTAGTGACAACATAGAAGAATCCGGAGTCCCCAGATAAACCATTGGCAACAAAGAGGGGAAAGGGCCATAATACAGGAGTGTCAGCACTGTATACATCGGTATGAAAAACAGGTGCAGTAAATACAATCAATATGCAATTATTAACAACTTCGTCGGCCCACCACTCAGAAGCACATCGGAACCAGGACAGAGGGGCCGGAGGAGCGACTTCACCAAACCTAGCCCATCATACTAACCCTGGAAGAGAAAGAAGGGGGGGGTAGGGAAGGGGGGGGAAAGGGAAAGAAGAAAGGGAAAGAAAAACACAGACGAAAGAAGGAGTGCCGCGCAGAAAAAGCATCCCGTAGCGAGGAATACAGAAGAGAGCAGGAATATTAGCAACGAGGGGGGTACGGGAGTCGCGACAGAAAGCAGCAATTATAAGAAGAAGAACAGCGACAGGACAGACCCCACCCCAATCACGCCCCGGAAGGCAGGACAGACGCAGCACTCCAGTAAAGAAACACAAAAGGGCCATAGAACTGAGGAAAAAGAAACATCATAGAAGACCCATCCCACCCATCCCACCCTGCACCCCTGCAGAAGGCTACGGCCTACCCTCTAAACAGCGTGCCTGTCGCCCTAAACCTGAACCCGAAATGCAGTAGAGAGAAGAGAGGAAAGGAGTAAGGAGACAAAAAGAAGGAGAGAAAAAACAAAGAAATGAATGTGGGGGAGGAGCAAAAGGGCATAAACAAATACGGTCGGCCACAGCCCTCCGCCCAACCATAATCATATTACGTGTGAACCAGAACGTCACGATCTCGAGCGCCATAAAAACTGACAGGGGGGTCTCCCACAGCGCCATGAATATAGACAACTGCGCCATGAATCCGTCCACCAATAATCCACCGGGAGCCGTGCATCTCACCCCAATCCTTTCTTAACCACAATTCCCACCCACCACATGACAAATTGAAGTGAGCAACACGATGCGAGGCAAGCACACAATTGAAAGAAAGTACGATCAAGACGTAGACCAGGGAGGGCGGTCGATCTGCAAGTGGACAAAAGTTCAGATAGGTAGTTCAAATGTCTCAGCAATAGTAACACAAACAGCAAAAAATAGGAGTTCAGTCTCGTAGGTCGGAAAAGCGGTGGTGTACTTGCAAAGGAAAGAGACAACCTCGTCAAGGCAGCAACAGGAAGCAGTCCACCATATTTCTCAGGCATCCGGGGAGGAACGGGCCTCCGCTCCATATCCAGGTCCCCTAACTCCAACCATAGAAGAGAAGGAAGTTCCAAAGCCACCGGCCCACAATCCCGTCGACGAACAGCGGCAGCAAGCTTCATGGCGACCGAGGGGGGCGAGGCAGTGGCATCACCGGGACAAGAAGGGGCCATAAAGAAGCGTCCACCCAAAATGGCGGCGGATCGCAACGAGTCTCCAGGGGCACCGGGGGCCAAGGACGCGTGCCAGGATCGCAAGGCACCAAGAACGTCTCCAATAGTAGAGTTTCGTGCACACGTCCAAGCCCCCGTGCAATACAGTGACCCGAGTCCGCCATCACGAGGAGATCTACAGCCCAGATCGTCGGCAGCCATTTTGTAAGTTAAGCCTCCTCACCACCCTCCGCAACTCTCGGGACAGTTCACAAATGCAGGACTTTACAGATGTCCCGGGGGTCCCAGCAATAGCGGCATTGGCACAAAGAGGAGCACCGCCCAACGCGGGGGCCCGCCCGTACCACCACCGGCGCTCCCCACGAATAGAGTCGGAGCGCGCGGGGCCAGGGCCACCGGACGGAGCAGCGACGGGGGGTCCCCTTCACGCGATCAGTCCCCGGAGCACCGCGTTCCGCACAGCCTCACAGCCACCAAGGCAGGCCCGGATCTGGGCAACTGGGATGCTCGCACAATGGCTCTCACCAGCGGTTCACTCTCTCGGCCGGGGCCTGTGGTCACAGCAACGCCTGCCGGATCTCATAGACGAGGCCCCGGCCGCAGCCCCACGGAGGCCCCGGTCCCTTCGGAGGGGTACAACTTCGGATTCTCAGCTCGCCGAAGCTTCCAGGTCAGACGGTAAGTGAGAGCGAAATGTTGCGATCATATTTCCTCGAAAACGTGTCGTCTCTGGGCAGGATATGCATCAGGATCTACGAGTCAGGCCGGAGGGCTGACGGAGCCGAGCTAAAAGGCGACCATCACGCTCGCGAGCTTGGCTCCTCCCGCCCGGAGGTAGTTTTAACCTTAATTTTTCACTCTCACTGTATTTACTCCTCACCAAAAAGAAACACAACAAAAAAAAATATCCGCTGTAATCAGGCGTCGAAGTACACCTAGGAGATACTCGGCCCCCTGGGTGGGAACCCTATGATGTAACATGACACCAACTAGGTTGATGGGTGAGGGTTCTTCCATAAACAAAATGGGTTCCCTGCAATGGAGACTTTTTCTGGTGACCCTGATGACTGGTATAATTGAAGCTTAGCTTTGAGTTTGTTCTCTTTATTAGTTGAATTCAAGGTTAGTGGAGACGAACGAGCGCCTATGTTCCCTCCTCACTCTTCTTCTTTTGTTAGATGATTCCAGTAGATTGCCACAGATCGCAGCGCTCCACAACTAAATCGCATTATTTCAAATTACCGTATAGAATTGTCATTTGATGGATGGCCCAAAACACAATCTCCTCTGGAATAGAAGGCATCGTAAATAGATTTACAATCCTAGAAGATATTGAATGTGGTATCCACTTGGTAAGAGTAATTTGACACATTAATGCCATCCTTTCAAGTTCAGCAGCATTCTCCTAAATATGTGGAAAAAGGAAATATTGGTAATTTGAATGATTTATGACAAACAAGAAGAGACAAACAAACCCAAAACAAGAATTAAGTACAAAGTATCAGGCATTGAGCAGTTATTGTGACACAGGAGAGGCTTAAAACCATCATTAAGGGCCTGATTATGAGTTCAGTGGCTGGGATACTCATTCACAAATATGATGGATATCCTGTCCACATAATTAGTTCCATGGGATATAATGAAGTTGTAATATTGCAGACAGGCTATCCCTCAAGTTTGCGGCACACTAACCCTTCCCGCCAAACTCGGAATCAGGCCCTACGACTCAATCAACAATAAGACAGAACGGGAACAGATAAGAGAAATATATTCACTCCTTGAAATACACCAAGTGGAACCATGAGTTGCCAAAACAGATTGAAAATAAGGCTGTAGGCTAAGATTTCTTGAGCACTAGCAGCAAGAAAGTGTATAGGATAAAGATGGGTCATATATAGAATTATAAATATAGTGGTGCACCCGTTAACCATATCAGAAATTCCTGTCTCTATTTCACATCCAAGATAGTTTTATTTTTTATAAATGTATGTCTTTCTGCACAGCTGAGATATCCAAAAGCGACTGATAACATTTAGAGTGTGCACCAAATGTATTTCTAGGGACTGGCTGGGAGGTGTGAACTATTTTCAGAGCCGCTTTCTGTACTTGAAATGGGCATTACAATCAAAAGTAATTAAGTGCATTTGGCTATTCTCTAGACTTGGATTAACTTAGTGTTTTCTAGCTATAAAATAGCTGTACTTTAATGTGTGATTTTGTGAAATATTTAACTTGTTTTCAAACACAATACATGACATAGAGACTGCAATATCTTTTTTTTATCAGAACAAATAGTAAACAGGCTTTGAAAAGACTGAATAATTATTTTTACAAACATTTGTCTTATTTTAGGGCTAACACTCTAAAAATGATGGACTGTTTTAGGTAGCAATAACGGGAAATACATGATAAAGCATCATGCCAATAAATCAAAAGTACTATAATAATAACATACATAAACTGCATCTTAATGACAATGTGGTGTATTACAAAATAGGTCTACAATTGCTTTGTCTCTTTGTATATTTTGCTAAAAAGTTGACCTCTCCAGTTAAGTTCTGAACTCTCAGAGGCCAAAGAGAGTGCAACAGTTGAGGATGTGTGGAACTTCCATGCTGTTCTGTTTTGTACTGCCAGCATATCGGGCTGCATGTTGAAGTGGATACATTACTTAACTTCATCTTTCTTTATGGGGATGACTGGGTCCCTGAGACTCCACATGACTCCTCCCAAAGTGTGCCTGGGTAGGTGTGCTAGCTTTGCACCTCTTCCCATAGACATCTTCTGGGATCCAGTTGGCCTTTGTCAGTGCTTAGTAATTTGACAGAAAAACCTGGACAAAAGTAGTCCCTCATTTGTATGGGGCCAAACCTAACAAGTGGTTTAATGCATCTTGACACACTGAGGGGGTGAAATGGGTGTAAGTACAAACCTTGTTACAAAAGGACCCACACATACCTTGGCAGCATCTGCTGCAAAATAGAAGGGCCAACGGGGTGCAAAAAAAGGACCTAACACCACCTATTTCCTGTGCACTTTGCTGATCTAGTCCATGAGGTGAAAATGATTGGTCAGGTCTAAACTGGGGTGGTATGGTGAGCAAAAGCTTGATGGATTTAACCCAGATCCCTTGACTAGGGGTGAATGTTTTGATTTTTTTCTGCATTCCGTCCATCAATAATTGTGTGTCTTGTGAAAATGAATGCAGTTCCATCTCTCTCTCCCTTTCTTTCTATCTCTTTTCTCTGTTTCTCACACACATACACAACTACACAAACAAAAACATACGGACATGAACACACATTTCTGTGTGCACTTCAGGCACTAAAATAGGCATGTAATTCTACAAAACACAAATCAAAATCTACAGCAGAGCTTTGCTTTTGAATCTATAAATCTGTTACATACAGATTGAATCTATTTTGTGTTCTCAGCCCTTGCCTACATGTGGAATCTGGAGCTCGTCTATGATACTTGCCTGTCAACAGGCTTGTGAATAGACAGGTGCCCACCTGATAACACAGCTTTTAAAAACACTGTGCCTGTTTCTATGATTTAGTCAAAAGCTGACAGTACTAGATGATGTAGACTATCCTTTTCTGAAAATTTTCTTTTTTCTACTTTATTTCCACCCTCTTTCCTTATCTTTCTTTTTACTTGCTCTCCTGTCTCTCTTTCCATTTCCATTCTCAATGTATTTTATTCCCTCTTTCTTGCTTTCTCTTGTTCTCTCTCGTTCTCTATCTTTCTCACTTTCTTCCTATTTGTTTGCACTATTTCTTTCTTTAACACTTGTTGTGCAACCTTTTTCAGTTCTACCTCTTTTATCTTCTAAGCTTAATTTGTTTTCTTGCTATTTTCCCTTTTTCTCATTTCCATCTCTATTTGGTCCTTTTCCTCCATTTTCCCATTCTTTGTCTCTTTCTTACTTTTTCTTTTTTTTCTCTTTAAATCGCTTTAATTTTTTCTCTTTTTCTTGGCGTATTTCTTTTTTCCAACTAATTCTTTCTTCTCCACCTTTCTTTCTCTCCCTGTTTCTCTCAGTGATTCTTTCCTTTGTTCTTTCATTCTTTCTTTTTCTCCCATTTCTGTGTTTCTTTTTTCCATTTTTCTTTTTCTTTCTTTCACCTTTACTTGATTTCTCTCCTCTCCTCCTCTCCTTCTTTTCTTTTGTCATATCTCTGTCTTTCTCAATGTCTTTCTTTCTCTGTATTTTTCTCTTGTTCTTTCCTTCTATCCCTCCTTTTGTTCAATCTGTTTTCTCTGCCTTCACTTTTCCTCCTTTGTTATTTTTTTTCTGTCTTTCTCCTTTTGTTGTATTTACCTGTTGTTCTTTTTTCTTTCCTTTTCTCCTTTCTTCATCCACTAGTGACCTGATCTCTTTCATTCTTTTTTCTGCTACTTTCGTTCTCTTATTTCTTCCTTTCTTTCCTTTCTATTGTTTTCTCATTGTCTTTTTCTTTCTCTTACCTTCTTTCGCTACTCTTTGTCTGTTGTGCTCTTTATTCTTTCTCCTTCTACCTCTTCCTTTGTCATGCCTTCTTTATTCTTACCCTCTTTTCATTCATACCTTTACAGTTTGATTCTTCGTTTTTCATTTCTTCTTAATTTCTTTCTTCCTTCATTTCCTGTATTGTGCTCTTTCTCTGGTTATGTTGATGTTCACCTTTATTTTGCTGTCTTTCTGATTATCGCTTCCTCTTTCCTATTTACTTTGTTTTCTTTGTTTCTTGCCTTTTCCCCCTAATTCTTTCATTCTTTCCTTTTATTTTTTTTCTATTCTCACTTCCTCTCTTTTTTCTCTCACATCATTGTTTGTCTCTCTTTCTCTCACTCTCTCTATTTCACTCTCTTTTGGTCTTTCAAGGGCAAAGGGACACAGCTGATCCTCAAGGATCCCAAATGTAAACCTTTGCAATGCATCTTCTGTTATATTAATACTTTATGTTTCCTGTATCTGGAATGAGGTACTCTAGTGGAAGTATTTAATTATTTGGTATCTATGCACATGTATAAACTCCCTATATTAGATAGTAGCTCAGGAAAGGTTGAAGACACCTGTTTTAAAGAGTGCTGTTGGCAGTGTAGGCTGCATGTGGTGGTGAAGGATATACATGCTAGCTAGTCATACCTGATGTAGTTTATGTTGCAAGTGTGTAGAACAGCAAACATTGGAATGTAGGTTTCATGTATGATGTAGGTGGTGAAGGTGTGGTGTATATGAGCCCTGTAGGTGCAGGTTAGAGTTTAGCTGGTGATGTCAGATGTCCCTAAAAATTTATCCGAGTGGCATGTTTACACTAGTTTGTATTGCAACCTGATGTTCAGTGCACTCATTTTATAGAGGCAGACCATTTGAGGCACACTATTACTTCCTTCCTCAGGACACTCCTCATTATCAATATAATAAGTCATCCCTATCAACTCTAAATTACCACTACACCAGAATAAAGGACCTAGAAGGATCACAGAAAATAACATGCAAATACTAGGTAGCAAAATGATTAACTGTTGTCTTGTGAGTGCTTTCTGCAGAGAGATTCTCTACTAAAACTCTTAAATGGGAATAATAGAATATTGCACCCACAATAGTATCAGCAATGGCAGTAAAAAAGGCAGCACTTTGTATTTTACTCCTCCTTAAAGGCTTCCTAATGGAAATAAATGAGAAACCGGTGTGTAAATGACAAAACTGTTTGGAAAATGCCATATTTTACAGTTAATTACTTTTCTGATTTTATTATCCATGTAATGGTTTTGAATAACCATGAACTTTACAAATAAAACTTACATACTTAAACTTACTCAGTTGAAAAGGTCATTGTTATAAATAATTTGTGTGCACACAGTGGTACGTTAAGTGTTTGCATTTTAATTGAAATAGAAATACTATGACTGCAGTTTACACTATGTGAAACCAAATATACCTTTTTACTGCAAGTACTGCTGGACTAGCACCTAATATATTGTATAGGTCCACCTGACATAATCTGATGATGCAGAAGCATCTGGTGTCAATGCATAGTTATTCTGCTGTGCCTTCAATGCACATGCCCATGCACAAGATCAAAATATGGCCATACAAACTGGATTTTCATATGGTGTACCTGCCTGTCTGAGTGCTACGGATTTATCCGCTATCACCCCTTATATTATTTAATCTATCATCCTATGTTACAGTCTATTAAAGGTGTGGTACCAGAATATCTTTGTCAGTATATTGTCTGAAATAAAAAATTTTATATCAAATGATATTCTATATATAATATTCTGATATATAGTCCTATTGATTATTACATTCCCACCCACTGTAAAACTAAGTCTGTGCTGTCTTTCGAAGAGCTGCCATATTTCCTGCAGCTCCATGAGATCGCCAATCTAACATCCTGTGGTACATCCTACAAAATCCCTCCTTTTCCCATTGGGTAAAAAATGTGACTTTTTCATGTCACGAAGATCTTGCTATTTTGTATGGGTCATTGTATCTCCCATGTACTACTTTTGCTGGGCTCTCAACTCACATCTATTGCAGCGACACGTTAATCTTCCTGTGCTAAATATTTCAGATACTCTAAGAGACCCATCTGTATAACCCTGTTAACCATCCAATCGCACCTCTGCCGATTTCCATACTGGCTGCAAGCCATGACGGAGCTATCTGGGATACCAAAGGTCTGACTGAATGATCAGCAGTAATTCTGCGTTGCCGTGCCAGGAAAGATCCAGTGCTTTGCAGCTCCTGCCCTGAAGGTCCTGAGGTTTTCCATGACTGAGTGAATGAGCACCATCTGTCAGTGAGACCCTGTTGCTTACCGAGCCTTTCAGAATGCGATCCAGAGTGTCAGCTGTCACAAACATGTTCCTCTTTGTCACCTCCCTTTGAGTGATGGTAGTATACATACAACGTACAATGGCTAGTTCCTGCAGGGGTGTTAACTGGGAGAAAAAGCACATTTCATACATGTGAACAACAGGATGAATCAGGAACTTATTCACAAAGTGCAACATACTACAAAATGTTTCCCCAAAACCTATATCTGAAGACCTCTCTTATCTTTTTTACAAGGAGATATCTGCCCCACATGTACACCTACCGTTTTGTTCTACCTGTGGGAAGAACAGGGGTGCCTGGCTGGAAAATGGGGAACTCTTATTACAAAATGATAGAGGTTTAGGAAAAGGTAAGGAGGGGAAAAGGAAGAATTAATGATGTGTTTAGGGAGAGACAAACATCCACCTCCAAAGGTTTAAGCTTGTTGCTATTAACAAACTGTACAAATGTTATTACTTCAGCCATACAGGTCATAAAGGAGTTACAAATGTTTTTGGGCCAAATCTGGAGTAAGTGCAGAGTCACACAAGCCAAACCACTGAAATTGCAACACCATTCCATTGTAAATAATGGAGATATAAATGAATGTTAAAATACATGAACTTATTTTGACTTTTAAAACCTACGTATATACACATATAATTGTGTGTGTGTGTATATATATATATTACCTACTGGTGGTCGCCAGTAGGTAGTTATAGTTAGGACCTATTTTCCATAGGAAATCCGCAACATTCTATTTGTGGGCTCCATATCTATGTGTGGGCTCCATATCTATTGTGTGGGCTCCATATCTATTATTACTTTTTAATGCAATTCTTCATGGCCTTCCAGCACCGTCCACGTGGGCTGGTGCAGAGATCATTCCGATCTATAAAAAAGGGTCCCCCATTGAACCTGCAAATTATAGGCCAATTAGCCTCATTGATGTTACCCAAAAAATCTTTGCAAGGGTGTTATTAGAAAGACTACAGGATTGGATGGAAGACTGTGATGTTCTAACTCCGTTGCAAGCAGGCTTTAGAGCTAAAACTTCAACTGTAGATCAGCTGTTTAGGCTTCAGTTGATCTATTGGAAGCATGTGGTTCTGGAAGGTGGGAGCCTGTATCTTACCTTCGTGGATTTGAAATCAGCGTTTGATATGGTTGACCGTGACCAGCTGTGGAGGATCCTGCTGGACATGGGAGTTCCACCATATCTTTGTTTCCAACTTAAACGCCTCCACGAGGGCACATACGCTAGAGTAAGATAAGACAAGAATGGCCAACTATCAGCCCCCTTCCCTGTCGGTAAGGGGGTGAGGCAGGGATGCGTGCTTGCGCCGACCCTCTTCCTAAACAGTTTAATTGAAGATCTACTTGCCGCCAAGGATTTGGATTCCCCTAAAATATCATTCCGCAAATTTCCCGCACTAATGTTTGCGGATGACACCCTGCTCCTCTCAAAATCACCGATGTTAAAGGAATTTAGCCAGTTTTGCAAAAAGAGGAACCTTGTAGTAAATATCAATAAAACAAAATATATGGTCTTCAATGTCAATTCCACTAATGGCCCACACCCAATGATGGATGACAGGCCGCTCGAGCGGGTCCATATCTTTGATTATTTGGGCTTTCCCCTAAATGATAAAATGCTATGGGGTCCCCAAATCAACAAGGCCAATCTGAAGCTAACCCAGGCAATTGGGGGAATCCTAAAAGTCGAGAAGAGTTGTGCCTTAAAGGTCATAAGCCCACCGTTAGAAATATACGGAGTACAAGCCCTGACCCTCACTGAAAATAGGTTCATTAGACAAATCCTGGCTTTGCCAACAAACACACCCCTAGTACCACTAAGGATGGATTTGGGTATCCTCCCAATGGTGGATTTAATCTTGTCCCGACCGTTGCTTTATTGGCAACGGCTGTGGAGTACACCAGAGTTGAGACACTATAGGGAGGAACTAAAAGCGGTAATGTCATCTCTGGGGGCTGTAGGTAGTATACCTTGGTTGTCCTTTGTTAGGGATTCTTTTCGAGCTATGGGCATGGTGGACTTATATATCACTACCGAAGAATCTTGTCTAGCCACCCCTAAAAAAACTTTAGCTAAAGTAGTGAAAGAGTTTAAATTGACTAGCCTAATACAGGCAGTCAAAACTATGAGTTTAACACGTGGGTTCTTGGATTTTAAGTCACATTATCAATTTGAGCAGGTGCTAGATTTAATACAGCCCCCATTAGCAAGGAAGTTGTTTCTGCAATTTAGATATGGACGCTCCCGCTCTATGCAATAACTAATAAGTGGGTGGGCTCAACCCATTGCCTCTGTCCTGGATGCCTAGTGGAGGAGGAAACAGTAATTCATGTATTGTTCTTATGCTCGGCATACAAACAGGCCAGGGCTATGTTTGCGCATGATAAAACCCCTTTTTATTTATTTATTTATTTATTTATTTATATAATTGTGCAGAAACCTGGGCACCGTGAATTCTTTAGGATCCTAAAATCTGACACTGACCCAGTTTATGGTGCTTTAATTTCAAAATTCCTCTTTGCTATGTGGTCTAAACGAAGGTATTTGTTAAAGACTGGCACTTGGTTTTGCTTTTTTATTACCTGTGATTCTCCACTCTGTTATAACTAACCCTGCAGCAAGGCATCGGGATTTAACTCTATGTGAGAGATAGAGTTCCCTCCTCCCGGCTGGTCCACTGACAATGGACGTTTTAAAAGAGATTGGACGTGTTTAATAATGTTCTTACATGCTTTTATTTTAAATTATATTTTTAATGCAAGTTTTAATCTTATGATTTTCCCACCAATGATTATTTTCCTCCCCCCAAAATATTGTGGCTTGTACATCCCTACACATGTATATACCAGTGTTCCCAACGACATCACACTTTCTCCTTCTGTTATGGATTATATTTTATTGTGTTGTAAATCTAAATGTGCTTTTATGGCTGTAATAGCCACCATAAAGTTTTTGATGATGATGAATAACTTTGGCGCTGGTTGTCGAATCTTCGCGAAATTTTCATACTTGGTGGGGCGCTCCGGTCCGGTCCTATCCTGGAAGTGTTGGGATGATTCGTGAAGGGGTGGCTGAGAAAAAAGGGGGTACCCAAAACGTGTTTTCCCCATGTAATTACCCATAGGTACTTTTCATCGCGGCTACAGCCCAAACGGCTGAACGGAATTACACCAAATTTGGCAAAGTTGTAGTCCTCGGTTCAGACTCGTGCCTTTTGCTTATATTGTGTAAATTTGTTCAGTAGTTCCTGAGAAAATGGCAATTAAAAGTACATATATATCTATGGCCTCGGTGGATCCACGCATCTTGCGCGGACTATAAGCACACCGTCCTGATCACGCACTGAATGCAATCGGCTGTCAGGTGGTTGTCAACATTCGAAACCAGGAAGTATTGGCAGCCATTTTGTGCCTCGGTAGAAGCGAGGATCTAGAAATTAGTGGAACAAGTGTTCAAAATGTATAACACGGGCAGGTAAAAAAGATGTTGTCCCTCTAGACATACTGAGGGGGTCCCACAAGGACCCCTAGGGCCCCAAAAATTATTACTATATTTTTTTAAAACAGATAAATGTGCGCTGGGTGCATTGATCCTCCGTAAAAAAAATAAAAATGAAGCGCGGGCTCCTGTGCTTGTTCATAAGTTAGCTATCTGGGTAGGACAAATCCTGTGGTCTAAAATATTGCATTTGAAGCGGGGGCAGAGAAAAAAGGGGGGTCCCAAAACGTGTTTTCCCCATGCAATTTTCCATAGGAGCCATTGATTGCGGCTATAATCCAAACGGTTGAACGGAAGTATACCATATTTGGCAAAGAGGTAGTCCTCAGTTCAGACTCATGCCTTTTGCTTAAATGGTGTAAATACGTTCAGTAGTTTCTTAGGAAATTACAAGTACAAGTAGATTTATATCTGTAGCCTCGGTGGATGCGCGTATCTTGCTCGCACACTAAGTGCACCGTCCCGATCAAGCGCTGAATGACAATTGGCTGTCAAGGGGTTGTCAACATTCGAAACCAGGAAGTGTTGGCAGCCATTTTGTGCCTCGGTGGAAGCGAGGATGTAGAAATTAGTGGAAGAAGTGTTCAAAATGTATAAAGGAGGCAGGTAAAAAATATTTTGACCCTCTAGACATGCTCAGTTGGTCCCACAAGGAGACCTAGGGACCCCAAATTTTTTTTTTCTTTTTAAAAACTGAGAAATATGCGTTGGGTGCATGGATCTGCCATTAACAAAAAAAATAAAAAGGAAGCGCGGGCTTCAGTGCTCCTTCAAAAATTAGCCGAATATGAATGTTTGTTGTACATTCAGTGGAGTGTTGTAGCTGTAGTAATACAGGGCTTTGAAATCTTTAGGATGTAGTTTTTGGCACTTTATAGGTAGCTAATATATATATATATATATATATACATATGTGGTCATTTGGATATACTATCGAACTTGGTGCTGAAAATCATTGTTCGAGGCTGGGAGTTGCCTCCACATTCTGTTATTGTAGAGTAATGATGTAAGCTACGCCTGCCTGAAAATGTACTGTAAATACGGTGCTCATGTAAATTGCTGATATATTTTTGGGTCTACTTCGCGCTATATAAATATACTAAAAAAAACACAAAACAATAAATAGCACACACTTATAAATTGATTATACAGTTTCTTTGCAGTATTGTAATGATCGACTTTGTACGTTTGTATTTGTAGAATGAGCGAGGGTAAGTTATATAATCGAAGAGGTAAGATGATTGCATACGTTGTTTTTTTGCACAATATAATGTGGTAGGGCGCAGGAGCTGCATTGTAAACACATAATAAATACACAGACACAGATAGATAGTTGAAGTGGGTACAGGCACATGCGCTCGACTCCATTTTATTACGTTAATGTTGGTAACAAGTAGAATAGTAATCATGATATCATACACAGTTATTCAATCATAAACGGTTTATGAATTCTGCTGTACAAAGGTAGGATCACTATATGTGAAATAATACCGAGAAGATTCTATCGTAAAGGGTTCATGAGTTGTGGTGCACTGAGTTTGGGGCAGTTTGTGCGGAGTCTGCGATGATGCGTGGTTCAGGCAGAATGCACTAGTCAATATGTGTTTTGAGTATTGAATTTTGCCTTAACAAGGGCACATGGCGATTACTTACGTTGTACTGGGTTAGTGGTATGCTTGGTGTTTACCGTGTGCTCAGCCTGCGATGATGCATTGTCTGAGCGTGCCGCACTCAAACCATTCACTGTTGCATACTGGACCATATGAACTTTGGGGGGGAAACTAGCATCGATCGTTATCAATTGCTGTGCAAACTAGGTGTACTGATTGCTCCCCATAACAAATTAAACGATTCCACTTCACGCAGTGCATTCTAACCTTCCCGAATTGGGGACGTATGTCTGGTGGCGATGTTGAAGGTGATACCCCAGAGGTATTTGGTATTGCCCGTGGTGGAGATACATTATGGCACAATCTTCTACATTCTTTGTGAACATAGTTCACAGGATGCAGTGATTGAAGGTGCATGGGCATACTAACAGTGCAAAAGCACTATTTTTTGTCTCTGCTCTAAATAAATCAAGCTGAATTTAATGCTGTCTGTAGTGTAGATCGAAAGGTAAATTTAAGTTGTGAACCCTACTGTCCGCAGTCTACATCGAATCCAGTAGTCAGTACAGTTATAGAACAATGCTTCTTTTCACTTATTTTAACAAAATCTGAATACATACAATATAATTGTCTCTGCATTAAATAAATCAAGGTTGAATTCCCTACTGTCTATAGTGTAGAAAGCTGAATTCAGGTTGTAAACCCTGCTGGCCGTAGAGTAGATCTTAGGGTGGACTGCATTATCTGCAATCATGATTGAAATGAAAGATAGAACATGTATGTAGCGTAAATTGTATTATTCAACTAAATCTATAAGTGATATGAAATAAATTTTTGAAGGAAGCATACTAAAGGGATATTGTGTAGGGTTTGATAGGTGTTATACATAGTTTGATTTGCACTGAGTTAGTGGTACCACCTGAAGTAACAAGGTTCTGTGGAGCTGCGATGATGTGTGGTCTGGCCAGGCCGTACTGATAGTAATGTTTTTTTGTCTTGTGAATTCTGCCTTAGTAAGGCCACATGGCGATTTTGTGTAGGTTTGAGGGACATTACTTTGTTTGGTACTGCACTTTATAAATAATTCATAAATAATCAGTTGAATTCTGCCAGAATACGGCTATGTGGCAATAAATTATGGTGCACTGAGTTAGTAGTACCTTTGGGACTGAGTTTGTACACAGCCTGTGATGATACGTGGTCCGGGCAGACCGCACTGGGGATAATGTTTTTTGACTACTGAATTTTGCCTTAAGATAGCCTTGTGGTGATTATTTATGGTGTACTGAGTTAGTGGTACGTCTGGTGTTTAGCGTGTGCTCATCCTGCGATGATGCGTGGTCTGAACGGGCTGCACTCAAAGCATTGACTGTTGCATACTGGACTGCATGTACCACGGATGGTAATCAATTCTTTGGCAACAAAATGTTCAGAATTAGATGATTCTTCCAGTGGTGTAGACATTTTTGTCTCCAAAAACGAAATTTGGGTTTTCAATGAAGAAAAAGTGAGGTTCAAATTGTGACCTATGCTGTCCACAGTGTAGAGTATCATTAAGTGTGCCTTTGCACTTGCAGCGTGAATTTTATTATTCAACTAAATCTATAAGAGATACAAAAGTAGTTCTTAAAGGAAGCATAATAAAGGGATTTTGTATAGGTTTTGATAAATGTTATGCTTAGTTTGGTATTGTACTCTGCAAATAATAAATCAACAGTGTAATTAATTATGAGCTCTGATGACCGCAGTGTATTCAGAAGGCAGCAGTTAGCAAGAGCAGACGACTGCGTGGTGTTGATTAGAGCTGCACAGTATTGGTAATTTAGTGTGTGCAGCCAGCGATGATAAGTGGTGCACAGAGTTAGTGGCACCTGAAGCATCAAAGTTCTGTGGAGCTTGCGATGATGCGTGCTCCGAGCAGGATGCACTGGTAGCAAAGTCTTTACAATCAAGTTTTCTTATAAATACTGGTTGTCCTTTCACAGGAGAAGGTTGCAGTAGATCTCCAAACACTATATGTTTTCTCGCAAATAAGACATCTGACTCAATACGGTCACGTGGCGATGAATTATGGTGCACTGAGTTAGAAGTAGCTTTGGCACTGAGTGTGTACCTAACCTGCGATGATGCATGGTCCGGGCAGGCCGCAGTGGGAGCAATGGTTTTTGCCTAGTGAATTCTGCCTTAATAAGGCCACGGGGAGATGACTTGTGGTGCAGTGAGTTAGTCGTACCTGAAGAACTCATTGTGTGCGCAAGCTGCGATGATTCGTAGTTCGGGCGGTTCGCACTGGTACAATGTCTCTTGCCTACTGAAATGCGTCATTTGAAATCGCCATTCCACCTGAATTGTGAGCACTCACAATGTAGATTGAAGGCAGTAGTCATCACAAACATCAAGAAATTCTTTTTGTCATATCCTGTAACACAATGTGAGGACATAAAGTACAATTATCTCTAATTTAAATAAATCAAGGCTAAATTTCATGCTGTCCGTAGTATAGATTCAAAGCTGAATTGAAGTTGTGAACCCTAATGACCGCACTGGAGATCGAAGGCAGTACTCAGCACAGAAATCGACGAATGATTTTTTGTCACATACGTTAACAAAATCTGAGGACACAGTACAATTGTCTCTGCCTTAAATAAATCGACGATGAATTTAATGTTGTCTGTAGTGCTGATGCGCTTCTAGTATCAAGTAGTGAACTCTGTTGATCGCAGTGTATATTTGAAGGCAGTACTTACTACAGACATTGAGGAATGTTTTTTGTGGCATCCATTAACAAAATCGTCTCTGCCTTACATAAATCAAGGCTAACTTGAATGTTGTCAGTAATGTAGATGGAAAGCTGAATTGAAGTTGTGAACCCTGCTGTCCATAGTGTAGATCAAAGGCATCTGTTGACACAGACATGGAGGAATGCTTTTTGTCACTTATTTAAACAAAATCTGAAGACATATAGTAGAATTGTCTCTGCATTAAATAAATGAAGGCTGAATTTCCTACTGTTCATACTTTGACAAAATCTGAGGACCTATGAGGTTCCGTAAAAATTATTACGATGTTCTGGGCAATGCCGAATATAGGCGAATTTGGTATCTATGAACCGTAAATGACGAGTTCGGCAAGTGTGTGTATTTTCGCTACACTACCTGTCAGGGTTCGTCTAATATTACGTGTTCTTCATCTGAACCCTCGGGTTCCATTTTAGATACGGCATCCATTTTGTTTCTTGCCCTCACGTAGTCAGCGAGCAGGTAACTGTTCGCCCCTTGACCCTCTAGTTCCCAAGCCTTGCGGAAGACGCATATTCCTTTCATGCATCTTTATGGCCGGAGGAATGACACAGCAAAGGCAGATGGCTCAGCTTGAGGGTAATCTGGCCGTGCCGGCCTATTGTGACAGCCGTGCAGGCGATGGGATCCAACTCTTTGATCCTACGATCATGCTTCCGATATTACCCCCACACTCTTTTCTCTACACGTGTCTGACTTCCTTGCAGCTGCTCTTGTCTCTTCTTCTTTGTCATTTACAACTCTAATGGGTGTGCCTAATGGTGGGAAGATGTACTTTTACAGTTGGGAACCAGCATGGCTATTGTAATTATGTTCCGGGATTCTGAACACATGAAAGCGACCCTTTTGAAGTGTACTGTGGGAACCGGATTGTAATCTTTTGTCCACATGTTATGCAATGGCAACATTCTGTATAAAAGAGAGCGACCTACAATACAATTTGAAGCAGACTCGCAGAACCTACATGTTCATGTACTTCTTATGACTCCTGTTTCCCTGCAGTAATAAAAGCTGATCTTTGACGCCGAAGGAAGTGTCCCGTGTCTCTGTAATTTGTGCGCCGAAACAGGTATCCCATGAAGGTTATAGGTGTTGTTCCCTGGCACCGCTGGTACTGTTAAAAGTCCAGTCCTTCAGTTGGCGCCCAACGTGGGGCGACTTCAGCGGTACCGGTCCAAAGCCTGATGATCGTGAGGAACTTCGTGTGAAATCTCCGAGGGAAGGTGCACCCCGCTTCATCGATCCTGTTGTCGAAATAAGTGGCCCGAAGTTTTTCCCTGCGAAGATTCCCGCCTCCTGACGGCTGCGACGGACCGATGCCCTGACTGTCGACCTGTCTTCGACGCCCGGCGCAGACCTTATGTGCAAGCGAGACGACAGACGGGCCTTCCTGGTGACGCCATTGAAGTTCCGAGTTAAGTATTTGTGGGTCGCTCCCAGTCCTTAGTGGTTGTTCTAGCTTTTTGAAAGCTTTGTTGTTAGCCTTTAAGGCTTTGTTGTAATAGCTCACTGAGCTTTGTAATAGCTTCCTCAGGCTTTGTGGTTAGCTCTCTGAGCTTTGTGATAGCCTTAAGGCTTTGTTGTATTGCATGGTTCCATTGCATTTGTGGTTCTTAGTATTGGTTCTTAGTATTATTTGACAGTTGCAATTGCCAAAAACCGAGGGTTTTGATTTACACGAGGTTTTGTTGCTTCGGTAATCCTTGAAGTTTGATACTAGGTTAGTGTGCACGATGCCTAGCCATAGTGATTTGTTTCGTATTTTCAAATGTTGCGCAATGGATTCCCGGTTGGAGGACTCATGTCCGATACCTCCAGTTGGAACTCCGATACATGATCTTTATAGTCGACATGGGGTGGGTCCTATAATATATAATGATTACTGGGTCCGCTATACAAAGAAAGACGGTGACCTTAGATGGCCACCACATGGAACTTTTGAACTTTCGATTTTAGATAATCTTGAGGCTAAATTATTTTTAAAGAAAGCTAGGCCAGCTATGTTTGATTCCTTTCGGATATGGCGTAAAGAGGCCAAGCAGAAAGAAATCAAACAACTTAAGAAGGATCAGAAGCAAGGGTTTGTTCCTGTAATGCAAGCTATAAAAGAATGTAAACGGGATAAAGAAGAAAAGGACATGGAAATCGCTACTAGATTGCATCACATGAAAATAGATAAATGTTACCCAGTTTTACCGAATAATCTAGAAAAGAAAGAAGAAGATTTGAAGGAGGATTCCTTGCTGTCATACTTGATGAAATCACCACCTCCTTATGTACAGGGTGCTACTGCTCCTGTAGTTCCTCCTGTAGTTCCTCCTGTTGTACCCCTTGTTGCTCCAGCGGCTACGGGCCAGCCCGTTGTTAACCCTAAGTTTGTTCCACCACCTGTCCTTGTTCCTACTGCTCCTGTACCTGTACCTTCACAGACTGTTGTTTCTGCTACTCCAACTATCTTGTCCGTTCCTACTATGCCTTCCTTCACCTCCAGTGTTGTTGCCCCTGTTTTTCTTTCTCCTTCTGTTCGTAAGCGTGTTCCTAACTCTGTTGCTACCCTTTACTCACCTCTTTCTGGTCCATTATTTTCGTCTGATTCATCTGAAACTCCTCAGAGACGGAGTCAGATCCCTAGTGGTAGGGAGAAAGAGACGTTAATAACCATGGCACATAGGTGGATGAAACATCCTGCTAATTACACTCCACGTGTAGTCTTTGATACGTTTTCTCAGTTTAATGAGCCTACGCAGAGATTCGTGTTTGAGGAGATGTGTAACTTTTTGAGGGAAGAATGGTATAATGATGATGTAGATAATGTACCGTCCGACATAATTGAACTTCAGAGCCACTTTTCGAACGGTATGATTATAGGAGACGATGTACGACGTGCCGTGGAACGCTTATTAGCATTGAGATCCACAGCACATTCTCGGGTGTCATCAGCAGATAATACCACCGAGAATTGGAAAGCGGTTCCTGGTCAGTATCCTATGAGAGAGGTTCCGCCACTGTGGGTGCCTGGTGATCCGCAAGGTAACCCTGTGGTTCTACCACATTTTCGAAGAGTGTGGATACATCTTCCATGGAAACGATCGGAAGTTTTGCAAGTAAAGCAATCCTTACCCGATCCACGTAAAAACCCGGCTGGTTATTATAAGGAGTTATCACAACTGGTGGAAGCTTCTATTATGAACCTTGCCGACATCGACATGTTGTTTGGCAATGTTGTACCGCAACCAGTTTGGGCTAAAATTCGTCAAGCCAATCACGCAGTTGAATTAGGGGGTGATTGGGCTGCACTGCTAGCAGCTGATGCATTACAAGTTGGTGGGGCCAAGCCTGAACAGCTGATTTTGGATTTGCCTCAGAAAATCATTACGCTCAAGAAAACTCTCATGCCAGCGATGAAGGTGAACTGGGATAAGTTATCAGCTTGTAAGCAAAAGAAAGACGAGAGTGTCTCAGATTTCTTTACAAGGTTTGAGGAAGCGTTTGTCGACCACAGCGGCCAGGACATGGGCGCTGAGGGAGGCCAGTGGTTATTCATTGACAAATTCGTGTCGAATTTGTTGCCTGAACTAAGCAACAAACTAAAGAATTCAGAGAGTGCGTGGGCAGTTTCAACCCCTGCGCAAATACTAGCAACGGCTCAGTATTATGAGAATAGGGAAAAAGAAGAAAGTGATCGTGTAGAAAAGAAAACGAAGGAGCTCAAAACGAAGGTTTTGTTGCAGCAAGCATATCCTCCACGATCAAATCAAAATGATTTGCAACAACAGTATCGACCACGAGCACAGCCCGATAGGACACAGCCGCGCTCTGACAACTTTGATTATAGATCTTCACTTGGGTATAATCAGTGCGCATATTGTAGGAAAGAGGGACACCTAAAATATGATTGTCTTGCCTTACGGGACCGTCTGAATGGTGTGTCGACACGTGGAAACCGTGGTGGTGGTCCTCAAAAGGCACCACGTGGTAGAGGTCGTGGTTTATCCCACAATCAGATTGATCGTCATCAAAATCAATCGGATGCGAATAATTATTTTGATCAGCGAAATACGGGGTCTGTTCGATCTGCACAGTATAATGTTGATGATTATTACGTAGAGCACGAGACTGTTGTAAATGACCATTATTAGGACAGCCACCGACAAAGAGAGGGAGTAGTGTCAGTTCCGGTCGATCAGAGTGGGCCTTACGTTGCAGTAGCTACATCGGGTGTAGTTGAGCCTTTTCTGTTAGACACTGGTGCGACGAAAAGTTCCATCATGCATTCAAAACTCCCTGGCGCACCTTTGTCTGGCTTAACGAACGTTTCCGTTGGATTCTCTGGCGCCCCTGTTAGTAACCCAGTCTCTAATCCTTTGCCTCTTATGATTGGACCTCGTGAGCTAACAGCTCCACTGATTCTATCTACTGGTTGTGGTGAAAATCTTTTGGGCCTGGATTTGTTGAAACGATTATATGCAACATTGTATTGTTCCCCCGAAGGAGTGGAGCTTACATTGGGACGGAGAGTGATCTCTCCCATGTATTTATCGATCGATAAATTCCCACCGGAATTGAGTTCCCTCCCTGCGTCCTTATGGGCCACAGGTCCTAATGATGTGGGCCTGTTAGACATTCCACCTTATGTGATTCAATTGAAACCAAATGCGCGATTACCGCGTTTACCTCAATATCGTATTTCTCTTGAGGGCGAACGAGCGTTGTTAGCAATAGTTCATGATCTCATTGGAAAAGGTGTTGTTGAAGAAACTCGTGGAAATGTATGTAATAGCCCTGTATTGCCAATTCTGAAACGAACTGACCCAACTAAACCTCCTGTGTATCGTTTCGTTATAGATTTGAGAGAGGTAAATAAAATAGTAGTTCCACAATTTCCTGTGGTCCCTGACATTACGGCTTTACTAACAATGATTCCGGCATCTGCCTCCTGGTTCACAGTGATCGATCTAAAGAATGCTTTCTTTAGCATCCCGATTGCCGAGGAAAGCAGAGACCTATTCGGATTCTCATTAGGTGGTCGCAGTTTTAGGCTAAAACGCGCTCCACAGGGCTACTGTGAGAGTCCGTCAATCTACAGCCAAGCACTTAAAGGTCAGCTTGATGCCTTTGTATTACCTAAAGGTGCAGCTTTGATTCAATACGTTGACGATCTTTTAGTGGCAGCTGATACAGAAGCTATTTGCAAAACGGCTACAGTATCATTGTTACACTATCTACATGACTTACACCACAAGGTATCGCCTTCAAAGCTACAGTATTGTTGTCAAGAAGTTACCTATCTAGGTCACTTATTGTCAAGAGAAGGGAGAAGGTTGACCCCAGAGAGAATTGCAGCGATTTCCCGGATGAATGTGCCAAAAACCCAGAGAGATGTTCGCGCCTTTTTAGGTATTACGTCCTACTGCAGACAATGGATTCCAAATTTTTCATTGTTGGCGAAACCATTGATAGCCCTTACGTGCAAGGATGTCCCATCCCCAGTACCTTGGTCTGAAGAATGTCAGAAAACTTTTTCTGAATTGCGTGATGCGTTGTGTTCGGCTCCTGTGTTGGGCACCCCTGACTACAGTAAGCCGTTTACACTATACGTTCACGAGAGGGACGGTTGCGCGTTGAGTGTTCTGACACAACCTTTTGGCGGCAAGCAACGCCCATGTGCCTATTTTTCTTCGACTTTAGACCCAGTAGCAAGAGCCTTGCCAAGTTGTTTAAGGGCAACAGCGGCAGCTGCGGCGTCCATTCGACAGTCCGCAGGTTTAGTTATGGATAATATGCTCACGGTAATGGTTCCGCATGCAGTTGACACTCTATTGAATCGAACGAAAACTCAACATCTGACAAGCGCAAGATTGTCTGGATATGAGTTGACGTTGCTGGCCAGTCACATACGGATAAAACGATGTAATGTGTTGAATCCAGCAACATTGCTGCCGATCGACACAGAATCAGGTGGTGAAGCAGTACATGACTGCTATCTCAGAATTGAAGAGGAAACTAAGGGTCGCATTGACCTAAAAGATACTCCATTGACAGATCCCGATGGTACTTTGTATGTGGATGGTTCTTGTTTCAAGTTGCCGAACGGTGATGTGACAACTGCGTATGCTGTAGTAACATTGAAAACGATTGTAGAAAGCGCAAGATTAAGTCAGAAATCGGCTCAGGCTGCCGAGTTAATCGCTTTGACGAGAGCGTGTGTGTTGTCTAAAGATAAACGGGTGAATGTGTTTACAGATAGTCAGTATGCGTTTGGTGTGGCACATAGTTTTGGACGACTGTGGAGAGAGAGAGGATTCCTTACGTCGCATGGCACGAAGATTCAACATGGTCAGCTTGTAAATGATCTTTTAGATGCACTCACATTGCCTAAACAGGTGGCCATAGTCAAATGTAACGCACATCAGAAAGTAACAGATGATGTGGGTCGTGGAAATGCGTTTGCGGATGAAACAGCTAAAGAGACGGCTAAAGATTTGACGAACAGAATGTATGTTACGAGCTCAGTAAGATGGCCAACAGAGACTGGTATGTGTGAAGACACATTTGAAAGTGTGAAAGCAATACAGAATGAAGCCACTGAGACGGAAAGGACAAAATGGAGAGAGAGCACGGGAAGATTGGATGAGAATGGATGTTGGGTTGATTTATCAGAGAAGCAGAGATGGATGTTACCGGATGCGTATGTGCTCGCTGTTGTTACAATGGCTCATGGTATGGCACACATCAACACAAAAGGCATATGCAAGTTGTTGTCTCATGTATGGAAGAATGATGGGATTACTAAGTGTGCCGAGAGAGTGGTTAAGAATTGTATGGTGTGTTTGATGCACAATCCTGGTAAGGGCACCCCCACTCCACCTGGCCATTTTGCCCCTCCTACGTACCCTTTCGAAGTTATCCAGTTGGACTTTATCCACATGGACCGATGTAATAACTTGAAGTATGTGTTGGTTGTGGTGTGTGCATTTTCTAGGTGGATTGAGGCTTACCCCCTTAAGGATAATACGGCCTTATCCACGGCAAAAATTTTGCTCAAAGAGTATTTTCCCCGCTACGGAATGCCTCGGGTCGTATGGTCGGACAACGGAAGTGAGTTTGTTGGGAGTGTGATGAAGAGTGTGTGTCGCGGTTTAGGGATAGTACAAAAATTCCATAGTGCAAATCATCCACAATCAGCAGGATTGGTGGAAGGATATAATGGCACTTTAAAACTGAAATTGGCTAAAATTCAGGCAACAACTGGTTTATCATGGCCCGACGCTTTGCCTCTGGCTCTCCTGTCGACCAGGGCAACTGTACACTCTCGAGTAGGGCTCAGCCCATATGAGATTGTGTTCGGTCGTCCTGCTAATGTATGGGGAGTCCCAAGACCAAAGGAATTTGACAGAATTGAATACCCTATGTTGATTGATTATCTCTATGATCTGACTGCTAAATTGAGTTTGATTCATCAACAGGTCTTTGAGTCTCTGCCGTCACAAACAGAGGGTCCTGGTCATCGACTTCAACCAGGGGACTGGGTCCTTGTTAAAAACTACGGACGAAAACGAAACCTAGAACCAAGATTTGTGGGCCCGTTTCAAGTACAGCTGGCCACGAGGACGGCGGTTCGATTACACGGACGCCGGAACTGGGTACATGCTACCCACACGAAAAGAGTCCCGCTTCCTCTGCCGTCGGACACCTGGATGAGAAGAGGTCTTTCTTCATCTGAGACCGACACTCCACCACATTTCGTTCCATTCAGCGAAGCTCGGCTTGTATCTGACACCGTTGCTGACTCCTCTCAAACAATCTCTTCCACGTCAACCTTGGAAAATTTGACTGTTGAACAATCACCTGAACAATTGAACACTCCTTTGCCGTCCAATCCATTGTTTGAAGATCAGACTCGCCCTGGAAGTAGCCGATATTTTCTTCGTCCACGAACAAGCCACAAATAAAAAGATTTTTTTGTTTCTAGGTTCTACATTGCTCTGAAAACAGTGGACATTATATATTGTGTATCTTTTTCTTTTTCGTACAGCCAAGAACATTATTTAGTTAGAACCTACCATCCAGGTTGACCGTAAGGCCGTGCGGGTACTTCCTTCTGTTTAGCAGCTATCGACACAAGGTTGGTTTCTATTATCAAATTCTGGGAACTCCTGGGAATTGATAACCGCTACTCAGAACGAAGTGCGTCAAGAACGTCGCGGACGGTCGTTAGGGGATGGAATCATCATTTGAGCTGCCGAAAAGAGAAGAAATGTTGGCGCAAAGATCTACATTACAGAAAATATGTCATACAAAATGGTTTCTCTCACAAATAATCATACTGTTTCTCACCATATCTATGCTATTGGTAGGAGGAATATATTATGGGTCTCAGTTCTTATTGTCTTCTGCTACACCTACTCTTCCATCTCATGATCAATATTTCGTTTCTACTGTTTCTCCACATTCCTTTTATCCTTTGCCTCAACACGAACAAGTCAGACGTGCGGAATTCAGAAACAACTCTTTTATCCAACTCTTGCATCAGCATCAGTTAGTGGTAAACACTACCAACTGTTGGGTGTGTGGGTTAATGCCACATACCATGGATAGGGGTATTCCGTACTTAGTTCTGCCTTATAGTGCACAAGGGTCAGCTCGAGCATTACAAACTATGTTCCGTAGCGCACTAGATTCCTACCCCCATCGAGAACCACGCTCAGCAAACTCTGGTCCTGGCCCGTACCACAAGACTCTGGCGAGAGCTATTGCAGACTTAGATAGAGATATTTTTGACGCATCGCTCATCCCAGAGGAAGAGGTGCGAGCATATAAGGAACTAAGTGAAGCTGAGTACAGCTTATCAGTGGGTGAGAGGCAGCTTAAAAGCTCGCCACCGATATGGATTGTACCTCACCTTGGTAATTTCTGCTTGAAAGGTCTTGGTCGAAATCCGAGAGCTCAGTTTGGGGAGAGTGCTTGTACCGAGACGTATGTCTTACCGACGCTCTCTTCCCCTGTCTTCCTGCCTGCCAAGGGTACTTACTTTGTATGTTATGATCGAGCCTATACGTGGTTACCTCATGACTTCTCGGGAACCTGTTATATTGCGAATCTTTTGCCTCCGACTTTCACTGTGGCCTCTGATTACCACAGAACTAGAATTGTAAGAGGTGTGATTAGCAAAGAAGATACTTCCGGACAAGAAGCGGGAGACTTCTTTAAGGGTTTCCTCCCGTTTTGGGGACCGATGGTTAACAGCAGGAACCTGAGGCAGTTAACTCGTGTAGTAGAATCAACTGCCAACATAACTGCAAATGCCCTTGGTAATTTGACAACCGAGCTCCAAGCGGATAGATTGATGACGTTGCAGAACCGAATGGTTCTAGATATCATTCTAGCAGATAGAGGTGGGGTTTGTACTTGTACAGTCATCCATTCGAGCTGCTGCATATTCATACCTGATAACGCTCCAACGGTTTATCAAGCCATCTCTAAGTTGCATAAAATTTCGGAGTCCATACACGTGGACGAAGGAAATTGGACACTTCTGGGATGGTTTTGGGGTCTGATATCGACTTGGGGTTGGAAGATTCTGATGATCATAGGGGCTGTTGTGACATTTCTGTTCTCATGTTGTCTTTGTGTGCAATGTGGTCCTGCCTTATGTGGCCTTTGTGCTACGACGTGTATAAAACAGCCTGTTGTCACCAAAGAGGCATTGAAGGATAGAATAATGTATCAACAACATCTGAGTGATCTGATGAGTATCGAAATCGATTATGATTCCGACTAGTGCTTGCCTACATGAGGGCAAAAGGACCGTCTGAGGTTCCGTAAAAATTATTACGATGTTCTGGGCAATGCCGAATATAGGCGAATTTGGTATCTATGAACCGTAAATGACGAGTTCGGCAAGTGTGTGTATTTTCGCTACACTACCTGTCAGGGTTCGTCTAATATTACGTGTTCTTCATCTGAACCCTCGGGTTCCATTTTAGATACGGCATCCATTTTGTTTCTTGCCCTCACGTAGTCAGCGAGCAGGTAACTGTTCGCCCCTTGACCCTCTAGTTCCCAAGCCTTGCGGAAGACGCATATTCCTTTCATGCATCTTTATGGCCGGAGGAATGACACAGCAAAGGCAGATGGCTCAGCTTGAGGGTAATCTGGCCGTGCCGGCCTATTGTGACAGCCGTGCAGGCGATGGGATCCAACTCTTTGATCCTACGATCATGCTTCCGATATTACCCCCACACTCTTTTCTCTACACGTGTCTGACTTCCTTGCAGCTGCTCTTGTCTCTTCTTCTTTGTCATTTACAACTCTAATGGGTGTGCCTAATGGTGGGAAGATGTACTTTTACAGTTGGGAACCAGCATGGCTATTGTAATTATGTTCCGGGATTCTGAACACATGAAAGCGACCCTTTTGAAGTGTACTGTGGGAACCGGATTGTAATCTTTTGTCCACATGTTATGCAATGGCAACATTCTGTATAAAAGAGAGCGACCTACAATACAATTTGAAGCAGACTCGCAGAACCTACATGTTCATGTACTTCTTATGACTCCTGTTTCCCTGCAGTAATAAAAGCTGATCTTTGACGCCGAAGGAAGTGTCCCGTGTCTCTGTAATTTGTGCGCCGAAACAGGTATCCCATGAAGGTTATAGGTGTTGTTCCCTGGCACCGCTGGTACTGTTAAAAGTCCAGTCCTTCACCTAGTACAAATTTCTCGGCTTTAAATAAATCAAGACTGGATTCAATGTTCTCTGTAGTGCTGATGAGCAAATGGTATCAAATTGTCAACTCTACTGATCACACTGTAGATCGAAGGCAGTACTCAGCACAGATACCGTCGACAGATTTGTATCACTTATTTTAACAAAGTCTGAGGACATAGACTAGAATTGTCTCTGCCTTACATAAATGAAGGATAACTTCAATGCCGTGCGTAGTGTAGATCCAAATCTGAATTCAAGTTGTGAACCCTGCTATCCACAGTGTAGTTCGAAGGCAGTAGTCGATACAGACATAAATCTGCGGTGTTGTGGCGCTGAGCTCGCAATGGGCCTGTATCGAGGAGGCATGTGGTCATGGCAGCAGCCACGTGGCAGGGTGCGGACCTGCACTGTGGCAGAGTCTGTTGTCTTTGCAGAAGAGAACCACGCTCAAGGCGTGAGCTAAATATTTATAGTCTTACGCTGATGTTGCGTATGTTGGACCAGCCCACTCCGCTTCTGCTATAAGGGGGGGGACAACACAGTTCCATGACCAAAATATTCCCCAGTGTCTGAGATAATATGGTTGCATCCACTCTGTGGCATACTGCACGTATTAATGGTATATCTACACACGGAAAAGTTTTTGCTTTCTTTAGTGCGTCGTGTATAGCATATCACCGATAGTATTAGCATTGTGTACATTATTGTTGATGTGCGAATTCCTTCTCTTATACATAGTTGATTGTCACATCTCTGAACATTGAGCTAGTATGCTGTTGAAGGGATATATTTTTTTGGGATGGTTCATTGTCCTGTTTTGCACTGCGTCTGAGGTAGTAGAGAGGGAGCGGTCAGGAGGGGTGGTTCTTGTGGGCCTGGCGCTAAGTGTTGTGATTTTGTTAGGTGTTGGAAGTTTATAATTAGTACCTCTATCACATATTCCTCTTTAAATATGGATATAAGTTAGATGTAATTTACGCAGTACATAGTGGACATGTTGATGTTAATTTGTTATTGGTAAGTGGAACTATTGCCTGGTTTTTTTAGGTAGCATTACAGATTTTGCTTCTTGTGAAAGTATGGGCAAGTGGTGAACATTATAATTAGGAACTGTCATTTAAAAAACCTTTAAAATTCACTGAAAAAACCATAGGTTTCAGGCAGGGGATTGTTAGGAATTATCATTTAAAAAACCTTTGAAATTCACTGAAAAAAGCATAGGTTTCAAGCAGGTTATACTTTGGAATTATCGTTTAAAAAGACCTTAGAAATTCATTGAAAAAACCATAGGTTTCAGGGGTGTTATAGTTAGCTGGACATTTCACACATACAAAACCATTGAAATTCCTATGTTATAGTTAGTTGTACTAACTGTAACTCTCGCGCCCGCAATCCACTGGTGATGATGTCACATATTACATCATTCATGACATGGTCAGTGACATCACTGATGACATCTCAAATGACATCAGTGACATTGAGGAGAACAAAAGTAAGTGCCAATTTGGATAATTAATGCTGCTGTTCCACATGTTCCTGGCACATGCCATGGAGATATATATATATATATATAACACAAGTTGCCCTGCTGTAGGAACTCACACCATGCTGGCTCCGTCCAAAGTTTTAATTACGACATCTTCCTAACGCGTTTTAAGGCCAGTGAAGAACAACAGTAGAAGCTGCTGCTACGATACTTGAACACATGCGCTAACTATTTCACAGTTCTGTGTTTCTCTGATGGCATGCTGGTACCTGTAGTCTCTTTATGATAAATAGCGCAGTACTACCACAGTGGGCACTGTAGTTCAGCCCTGTATGAAAGTACATTAAAATCCTAGTGGGCCTCTGGGCGGAGAAGCAGGCAAATACTCTGAAAGTATATATATATATATATATATATATATATATATATATAAACAGATTGGAGCCAACACGCAGCAACGTAACACCACGGTCTCTGAATCTGGATCAGACAACTACTCCGAAGCGGATGAGCTATTGGACACCAGTGGCAGGAACATACTGACCTTCAAACCTTTAGAAGAATATAATTTTTTACAGTCAGGAATGACATTGCGGGCAAGACCACCAGAACAAACCTACGGAAGGGGAAGAGGCGCAAGCGCAAAGGGAAAAAAACGAGGCGGGGGGGAAGGAAACACAAGAGGAGCAATGTCGCATGGGAGAACATCACGACAGACCAAGCAACAATGATGGGTGAGCCCAATTTGACAATTGTTAACCTTTCCTCTCATACTTTGACTTTGGCTGAGAGATCGGTATTGGAATTGGGCTTGACATTTTGCCCTATGGCCAATTTCGATTAAAGCCGGACTAGAGTTGATGTTTTCCTTTTTGTCCGCAAATTGAAACTTATGAAAATGTTCATGCTCAAGTAAAAGCGGGCTCTAGACCAGAGGGTTGATGAACCGGGCTGGAGCACACAGGTGTCCAAAGTACTCAGTATACAGGATGTGGAGAGTCTGGCGTGTGCGATGGAACTGTGTGGTGAAGACATAGATGGTTTGAATGACTCTGAAATACTTGAACGTATGGGACTCACTTTGGGTGGGTGCAATTCTACCAATCTCAGACTCAAATCAACCTTTAATCCAATTACACCACATGACAGCCTCGATACTTTTCATGACATGAATATGTTTCTAGTATTACCAGTTATTATGAGAAATTGCAGATGTGGAAGGAGGGAGGCCTACTAGTTGAGTCAGAGTATAGATTTCTATATATCAAGCACCCTGTGTCTCCTTGTTTTTACATGTTGGTAAAGGTGCACAAGGATGACACCAATCCGCCTGGCAGGCCTATTGTATCTGCCAACGGCAGCCTCCTTGAAAACACCTCCATTTTTCTGGACACTTTTCTCTTTCCGTATGTTCTTAACCTTCCCTCATACTGCAGAGACAGCACTGACTTTATCAGAAAGATAGAGGGTATCACGTGGGAAGACAATTTCTGGCTAGTCACCATAGATGTGGTTTCCCTCTTTATGTGTATCAGACACCGGGATGGTCTCAATGCATGCAAACACTTTTTGAGGGACATATCCACTTTCCTTTTTCAACAAACTAATATGCTACTTGAAATGTTGGAATATTGTTTGCTGAAATTTTTTTTCCTATTTGATGACAGGTGGTTCAAACAGGAGGTGGGGACTGCGATGGGAAGTTGCTTTGCGCCCAGTTATGCGTGTATGCTAATGGGGTGGTGGGAGGAGCAAGTGCTTTGGACCGATGACAACATCAAACTCACACGCCATATAGCCTTCTAAACTCGTTACATAGATGACATTTTCTTGATCTGGGGAGGGCCCAAATCAGACCTAGACCGTTTCCTCAGCTCACTTAACAGGAATGATGTAAATCTCAGGTTCACGAGCAAGCAAGATCAGGGTGAAATGGATTTCCTTGATGTAACTATCAAGATTAAACAAGGGGCAATACACACGAGCCTATATAGGAAGCCCACCTCAGGAAACAGCATCTTACATGCCAGCAGTTACCACCCAACCAGTCTCAAGAGCAGTGTCCCCTATGGGGAGTTTCTGAAAGCCAAGCGCAACTGTAGTTCCCAGACAGCCTTTGAAAAAGAACAGGTATCTATGACCGAGAGATTCAGGGCTAGAGGGTACTCCAACCAGGTATTGCTGGCAGCCAAGGAGAAAGCAAAGGCTAGAGACAGAGTGGCGCTCTTGGTAAAGAAAGCAATGAAGCCCAGAGAAACCAGTAAAACCAATAATGTCAGGATGATCACCACATTCAGTGTAGAAGCAGACAAAGTGCGCGAGACACTCAAAAGGCACTGGCATATTGTGAAGAACGATCCTGTCATAGGGAACACATTCAGTAAACAGCCACAAATTACATACAGGAAGGCGCGCTCTCTCAAAGACATGTTGGTCAGAAGCTACCTGGGGGCTCCCAAGAAACGCACTTGGCTTCAGGAACAGAAGGGCTTTTTTAAGTGCGGGAAATGTAAGGCGGGTGGGACCAGCAAAAATGTTAAAACATATCCCCTGCCTACTGGAAGAACAGAGCTGATTGGTAAATTCATGAACTGTAACACTGATTTTTGTGTATATGTGATTGTATGCCCTTGTGGAAAGTTCTACATAGGGGGGCACAATTTTTCCAATCAAGAAACGTACCCTTGAGCACATGAGGGCAATTAAGAATGGTGATATGAGCTATGCTACTGCACGCCATTGGACGCAATACCATAACAAAGATGTTAATTGTTTTTCGTTTTTGGTATTGACAGAGTACCAGCCAGCCCCAGAGGGGGCGACAGAGTGAAACAGCTACGAGTCCTGGAATCGCAATACATCATTCATCTGGACTCCAAGAACCCCTATGGCATGAATGAGGATGAGGAGTTACATGTCCATATCGGATGAGTACTCTACATGTAGGCCTTACTTCACCCCTGCGCTGTTTTTCTGCCTCTTTGAACTTTCTGCTGTTGTGATCTCTAATTTCCTTGACCCCGCTGGAACACGGAAGAGGGCTCTCTCCCCAATGTAACAGACCGGACATAGAAATTTCACAAAATAGCACAGTATACTAACCCATGTGTCGGACCCTGTTTAAAGTACAGTGGCCCGTACCCATGTCCACTTGGTCATCAAAAACCCCCTCGCTTGCCCCCGTAACTAATTTGTTGGGGAAATCCCACAATCAAGGGATCCAACCGACCTCAATTCCCCTTACGTTACTTCTTTTTGATAATGCCTTCAACCTTTTAATTTTCGCACATCACACTCCCACCCACCACTGCACCCCACGTAGTAGAGCATCAAGAGGGTTGTAAATAGTTAGCAGAGGGGTTATATTTTTCTACACAACTTTGGCGTTGGTAACAGGCTTGGTCCAGTGCCAGGTAAACATCCCTTAATTTTAATTTTATTTCATTTTATTTAGAAACACCTCCCTTTCCACTCCTCCCTGTGAATATTGACCTTAATTTTGTTTCTGTACATATTTTTCGGCAATGTTTACTCAACTTCATGTTTATCATGTAAATATGTGTATTTGCTGTAACAGGACCATCATTTTTTGCTAGTATTGTTTGGCCACTTGGCCAAAATTGCCATTCATTTATGTAATCTTCCCCGAGAACACTCACCATAATAATGTGTTCACATTATGCATTACCTGAGCAAGGAAACAATGTAGTCTATTTTCCAGCTCTATTGTAGTTTTTACTCGGATAATGGTCCCTTTTCACTGTTCATCACTACTGGGCACTTTAAAATGGTGGCTGTAACTGTATGCATTTGGCCAACGAGAAAGACCGCCTGGACGAAACGCGTCGCCAATAAATACAATTTCCTATCATACACGGATCCTGGAGTGCGAGTCTTTGTTTTCCCGGTGAATATGACTGGGATTCTTTTCGTGGATATATATATATGTATATGTATATATATATATATACGATTCAGAAAAGGGGGTGGTGATGAACAGAGTGTCTGAATTAAGCAGACCACTCTTACCCAGTCCAAAGATCAGGGCTTGATCAATCACCGTTATTTATCTCACTGCCCCATCCCAGCTCAGAACCTGGCTATATGCAAATTAGTCTGTCCCTGGCCCAGTGCATCATGGGAACAGGGCAGACCAAACTACCAAGCCAATTCTTCACCAGAAAGGAGACAAGCTACCGGGGACCGGTTTCTGGCATTTCAGCCTCTTCGGCCCGGCTTGCTTGAATCCTGATGGAGCAGTGAGAAAGGGACTCATGTCTGAGTATACCCTGCCACACCTATAGTGGCCAAAAACGATTCAGAAAAGGGGGTGGTGATGAACAGAGTGTCTGAATTAAGCAGACCACTCTTACCCAGTCCAAAGATCAGGGCTTGATCCATCACCGTTATTTATCTCACTGCCCCATCCCAGCTCAGAACCTGGCTATATGCAAATTAGTCTGTCCCTGGCCCAGTGCATCATGGGAACAGGGCAGACCAAACTACCAAGCCAATTCTTCACCAGAAAGGAGACAAGCTACCGGGGACAAGAATTGACTTGGTAGTTTGGTTTGCCCTGTTCCCATCACTGTTCATCACCACCCCCTTTTCTGAATCATTTTGTCCACCATAAGCGTGGAAGGGTATACTCAGATGTGAGTCCCTTGCTCATTGCACCATCAGGATTCAAGCAAGCCGGGCCGAAGACGCCTGAAATGGCAGAAACCGGTCCCCGGAAGCTTGTTTCCTTCCCAGTACAAGAATTGGCTTGGTAGTTTGGTTTGCCCTGTTCCCATCATGCACTGGGACAGGAACAGACTAATTTGCATATAGCCAAGTTCTGAGCTGGGATGGTGCAGTGAGCTAAAAAACGGTGATGGAGCAAGCCTTGATCTTTGGACTGGGTAAGAGTGGTCTGCTTAATTCAGGCACTCTGTTCATCACCACCCCCTTTTCTGAATCATTATATATATATATATATATATATATATATATATATATATATATATATATATATATATAACCACGAACCTTCACCACTTCCGTAACACTTCCGTGACACGGCGAAATGAAGACACGGACCCCAGGCTGTCGGCAAGGTAGATTTATTAACCTCTCAGGCGACGCGTTTCGAGCAACGAATGCTCTTGTTCACACGCACATATATATAACCTACTATTACCTACTGGCGGTCGCCAGTAGGTAGTTATAGTTAAAACCTAGTTTCCATAGGAAATCCGCAACATTCTATTTGGAATAACTTTGGCGCCGGTGGAAATCTTCGCGAATTTCTCCAAGAAAATGTCCTGCTCCGCTCCGCTCCTTCCCTGAAACTTTGGGGGTGATTCGTGAAGGGGGGGGCCAAGAAAAAAGGGGGGTCCCAAACGTGTTTTCCCCATGCAATTTTCCTTAGGACCTTTAGCCAGGGCTACAGCTCGAACGGCTGAACGGAATTACTCCAAATTTGGCAAAAAGGTAGAGTTTGGTTCACAGATGACTCTTTTTGTTGAATGGTGTAAATACGTTTGGTAGTTCCTGAGAAAATCTTAAGTAAAATCATAAGTATATCTAGAGGAGCTTACTGTAAGCTTACTGTAAGCTAACTGTACTCTGTACCATCCCGAGCACGAGCTGAATGCTAATTGGCTGTCAACACTCCAAACCAGGAAGTGTTGGCAGCCATCTTGTGCCTCGGTAGAACCAAGGCACAAGAAAGCTGAAAACAAATGCGCAAAACACACAAAGGGGGCAGGGTAGACACACCCTGACACCCTAGGCCTGCTCAGGGTGTCCCACAAGGACCTCCAAGGCCCAAAAAAAAAAAAAAAAAATTTTTTAAATCACGGGGTACGCGTACGTACACGTACCCCGCGAAAAAAAAACAAGGGTTGCTTCTTCTTAAATTAGCCCCCGGGGGACCAAATCCTGGGGGCATATTTTTTCAAAAGTGTGTGGGGGCCCCAATCCCCCCCCACACTGCCCCGGGGACTGCCACCCCCCGGGGCAAAGTCATTATCCTAGCGTGGGGGCACACAGCCCCCCCCCGCAGCCCCAGGGACCGCCACCCCCGGGGCTTTTTTTCTAAATATGCAGGGGGCTCAAGGCTTCATTTTTTGTTTTTTAAACAACCTGTGTAGGGGGGCTCAAGCCCTCCCACACGCCCCGGGGACCGCTACCTCCCCAGGGCACTAATATGTAAAATAGGGGGGTCCGTGATGGACCACCCAGCCCCGGGGACCACCACCCCCCGGGGCTTCTTAGATGTTGGGAGGGGGGCCGCGCGGCCCCCTCCTGGAGCCCTCGATGGCTCTGGGGACCGCCACCCCCAGTGCCGGCTCCTGCAGTGTCCCGGGTACCCATGGTACCCCCCTACATTTCCATGCACAAGGTGGCACGCACCGCGTGGTACCTGCCACGTTGTGTATGGAATTGCGCTACGTGGCATTTTGGCATTGTGAACGGTGCTGCAGCCAGCAGCACTGTCCACAATGATCAGGGCCCTGAATGTGCCTGCCATAGTGGCGGGCACATCCTAATTCACTCAGTGGGACCGCCGCCTTACCGGCGGGTGGTCCCAGCACCGCAACTATCCGCCATCGTAATGAGCCCCTTAATTTTGATCTCCCTCAATTTCAATATATATGTAGTGTGTGGAGTCATCACTTGTAGTAAACCACCTCTGCAGATTTCAAGCAATGGTAGTGTCTCTGGCCAATCTTTGCTACTAAGGAGAATGGTTGTATATGTATATACGCTTAGGGAAATGGTGCTGTGGCAAAAGCAGTAAAGTTACTGCAAAGTCTAAGAGTAAATGTACACATGTGTGTAAATTTACTTTTGTGAATAGGTCCCTCATTGTTTTTGCATTGGTAATCATTAACCTTTTCCTGGTGCCATATTTCTTTATTTTTTTCAACTGTCCATACCCAGAGTAGGAACAAGCTATGAATGCTTGCTCTTTCAGAAATTTCTCCTTTATATGGCACTCAACATAACATTGTTAGGTCTAAAATAGCTAAAGATGAGACATTTCTATTCACATATTAGTTTTAATCATGATCATGGGGTTTCACAAAGGCCTCGCAAGGCAACTTTCAGGCTAGATTCCTGGATTGACCACAGAGTGTTGGAATGATCTTATTTTCGATTGGGTTATGTATATTTGTTTTATATGAAGATCTTGAATACCTGGCATGATCCAGTCTTAATGGTTCTAGGTTGCACACCTAAGAACTGAAGTATTTTTACAGTAAACTATCGGTGTAACTGTTCTTTCTTCACTCCAGTGACTTTGCCATGACATGTAGCAGTAAGGGAATAGTGTCCACCATTGTCTCCCACAATCTCTGAACTAACAGAGTTGAAATGCTGAAGCAAAGGTTTCAATTCTGTATTCCCTAATGATTCCTCCAAGAAGTGCAATATCAATATGCATACTTAATGGATGCATTTAGATGAACATATGTCATTCCAGGTACTTGCAACACAACACAGCATGGTCATACACTACAATACATCATTGCACCATGCTACAACACTACACCATAACATACACAAAGCTGCACTACTGTAAAGCAGGTCACTGCAAAACTGTACAAGACTACAATACACTGCAAACATATGATATACCACTGCATTATTGCACTATTACTTATTTATACTGTACACTACAGCACTGCTCTGCACTGTAACGCAATACAACCTAACATATTAGAGCAATACTTCACACTACACAGTCCTTTACAGTACAGTAAAGCACACGTCACAATACAACACTACAATATACCACAATGTTAGACAACCACATATGTAGCTAAACCTCACTGCCTCTCATTGCCTTGAATGCCATGTAAAGTAATGGAGACTGACAGATACCTTTTTTCGATGTTCCAGGATTTTACAGCAAGATAAAATGGTCTCATCTGGTTCGACAGAAGCAGACGTATCCAAAAAACCCATAAGGGTTTCTATGTCCAAGTGCTGGATCGATTCCGTCAGTCGAACTGTAATGACAACCCCAAAAAATAGACACATGTACGAATATTGTCCAGACAGATATTGTTTAACATTCTTTAGTCATTTAGAAAAGAGTATCATAAGACATTCTTAACTCGCAGCACAATCTGCATGAATTTTTCAAGAAAGGACAGATGTCCATGAAGCATTTGTTCTTGCGCAAATTATGCTGTATGTTATTTTCTTATTGATTGATTACATATGGAATTCAAGTGTTATGCTCTTGATATATGTGCTTATGAACTACTGGTAAAAATAACATTGGCAAAGCCAATAGATCTTAACCCCTAAATAGGTTTGCCACCTTTCCAAAAGAAAAATTTCACCATTTGTTGTTGGTTTAAGAGCGTGCAAAGGCCCAAAATAGGACTTTAAACAAAATCGTATGTATTCATTTGTAAAATGTCTCTTCTGTCTTAGTTTACGTGAATTATTTGTCATGAATGATTTACTCATGTCTAGAATACAGATAAGGGCTTAAAATTCCTGCATTAGGTGATTTTGCTTATTTTTATTTCAACTGAGACATTAAAATGATGGTGGCTCTGCTAGGGAGCAAGTTAGGTGGCAACCCTAAACCTGAACCATATTGGATTTTCCAATTATTTTTAGATGCCTTCTGTGGATGCACATGCATTCCTGGTTGTCAGCTTTGAAAGAATATTTTATGCTTTAACCCCTCGCTGCTAGGCCTCCCCCACCCCCTATGCTAAGCCTTTTTTTTGGCTAATTGGGGTAGTTCACGTTTAGGCCCCTGTAACGCTTTGACCACATACGGTATGCATGCCAAATCTGCCTCCTTTTTTTCCAACATCATGGGAATTCGAAAGGCGCCCCAGGGTTTTGTATTCCCTTTGAGAGGACCCAGAAATTAGCCAAAATACAGCAACATTTTGGGTTTTTTGGCAAAAATGGGCTACAGATGAAAGCGTCTGATTTTTTCCCTACAAATGGTAGCAAAAAAGGGGTTGTGGTGCTGAAATCACCATCTTCCCAGCTTTCAGGGACAAGCAGACTTTTGTCAGAAAACCAAAATGTTTTACACTGTTTTGGAATTTTTCTGGGAGATAGCCTATTTTTGGTATTTTTTGTGCTTTCAAGTTAATGGTAGAAATGGGTATGAAAGCAATAATGGATCCTAGTAAGATACACATTTTAGATAAGTGGACAAAATTCTGAATTTAGCAAGGTTTCATTTGTGTAGATCCTTCAAGGTTTCTTTGTAGAGACTAACCGTTGAATATAGGAAAGATTGAAAATTAGTGGAAAAAACCCAGCCATTTGTGTCAACGTTTTAACCTGTAACTTCTTCTAATCATGACAGCTGTTTGAAAACAATATACTGTTACATCCGCTGGACCTTTCTGTTTGTGGGGATACATAGGACTTGTAGGTTCACCAAGAACCCGACGAACCCAGAGCCAATAACTGAGCAGGGTCTTGCAATGTTTTTTATTATGTACCTGGTATATAGCAATTCATTTGGGAAAATACATACATGGAAAAATCGGTATGAAAGACAACTATGTATTTTTGAAATTGGAACAAAATATAGAGGGGCAGATTTACAAGCCCCGTATGTCACATTTGCGCCTCTGTTGCGTCACTTTTGTGACGCAGCAGCGGTGCAAAGCCAGCGCCATGCTGATGGGTATATACAACATGACGCATCTAGGGAGATGCGTCACATTGTAAAGCCCTGCACCACATGAGGGCGTTCTGGCATGGGGGGGCGTTCCGGTGCAGGAACGCCTCAGTAACATTTAGGGCCATGCTGCGTCAAAACCCTGCACTTACTTGAAGCAGGCGTAAGGATTGACGCAGCATGTTAGGCATAGGGGCACCCGGAGCCTTGCTGGAGCTGCGTCGCTCTTGCGACGCGTCTCCAGCAATGCGCTGCCTTTCCGCTGGGGGATGCGACAAGCATCTGACCATCTGGGGCGCCACGGTGCGCTGCATTGTAAATGCAGAGCATCAGTGGTGGCGCTCGGGTGGTTTGGCTTGTTGCAACTGTTCTGGGGCATCCCTACTGATTAGCAGAGATGTGCCAGAAGTTGTAAATCTGCCCCAGAGTTTAGAAACAGTAGATATTTTCGCATTTCCGAAATTGTTAGTACCCATACTAGCATGAGAATTATGGGCCATTTTTCAAAATGACTTCTTTTTTCACATTGTCTTTCATTTGGAAGGCAGAAATGCATAAAAAATCAATAGGTAATAACAGTTGCTCTACGATTCTGTTGTACTGTAAGTCTCCCGATAGAAATGGTACCTCGCTTGTGTATGTAGGCCTAGTGCCCGTGACAGGAAATGGCTCAAAATGCAACATGGACACTTTCTTTTAACAGTGAAAACTGCCCCTTTTTTGTAAATTGCCATTGCTGTAGATTTTGAACCCTAGCTCTGCTGGCACATAGGGAAACCTAGCAAACCTACACATTTTTTTAAATCAGACACTAAGGGGAGTCCAGGACTTGACTGGCTCTCACCAGGTTCTATTACTCAGACCCCCTTGCAAACCTAAATATTTGTAAACAAACCCACATTTTCCTCTCATTTCTGTGGTGGAAAGTTCAGGAATGTGCGTAAATCCACAAAATTCCCCCCACTTCGAGTTCCCCAAAGTCTTCCGAGAAAAATGTGTAGGTAGGCCTAGTGCCCATGACAGGAAATGGCCCAAAACGCAACGTGGACACACCACATTTTTACAGTGAAAACTGACCCTTTTTTTGCAAAGTGCCTAGCTGTAGATTTTGAATCCTAGCTCTGCCGGTACCTAGGGAAACTGAGCAAATCTATACATTTTTTAAAACAAGACATCCAGGGGAATCCAGGATGGGGTGACGTGTCTCGCTCTCACCAGGTTCTGCTACCCAAAATCCCTTGCAAACCTCAAAATTTGTAAAAAAAAAAACATATTTTCCCCACAAGTTCTGGAATCTGTGTGGATCCACAAAATTCCACCCACCCTGCATTCCCCAACGTCTTGGAAAATGGTACCTCACTTGTGTGGGTAGGCCTAGTTCCAAAAAAACATATTTTCCTCACATTTCTGTGGTGGAAAGTTCTCGAATCTGCGTGGATCCACAAAATTCCACCCACCCTGCATTTCCAAAAGTCTTCTGAGGAAAATTGTACCTCACTTGTGTGGGTAGGCCTAGTCCCCGTGACAGGAAACGGTGGAATACAAAACAAATCCCTGGTTTCTAGTGGGGTTTCTGCCCCATGGGGGGCAGATTTGGGGCTACTGCCCCCATATGCTCCCCAGGGGGGCAGAAAGACTGGATTTTTTTGTGGGCGAGGTGGAGGCATTGGCATGCCCGTTTTGGGCAGCCCCCACCCCTGATTCAAATTGGCAAAAAAATCCCTGGCATCTAGTGGGCTTTTTTCCCTTCCGGAGGGGCAGATTGGCTACTGCCTCATCTACCCACCAAGGGGGCAGAAAGGCTGTAATTATGGTGGGGGTGGGGCATTGACATGCCCATTTTGGGCAGCCACCACCCTAATTAAAAATTTCCCTCAAAAATCCCTGGTTTCTAGTGGGCTTTCTGCCCCCCGGGAGGGGCAGAAAGACTGTAATTGTTGCGGGGGTGGGGCCATTGGCTTGCACGTTTTGGGCTGCTCACACCCTAATTCAAATTGTCCCCCCAAAAAATCTCTGGCTTCTAGTGGGCTTTTTGCCCCCCCCCCGGGGGCAGATTGGGAGCTATTGCCCCATCTGCCCCCCAGGGGGGCAGAAAGGCTGTAAGTGTGGTGGGGGGCATTGGCATGCCGTTTTAGGCAGTCTCCACCCTAATTAAAATTGTCCCAAAAAAATCGCTGGTGTCTAGGGGGCTTTCTGCCCCCAGAGGGGCAGATTGGTGGCTACAGCCCCCATTTGCCCGCCAGGGGGCGCATAAAGGCTGTAATTGTGGCAGGGGATGGGGGCATTGGATTGCCCATTTTGGGCAGCCCCACCCTAATTAAAAGGACCCACAAAAAATCCCTGGTGTCTAGTGAGCTTTCTACCCCGAGGGGCAGATTGAGGACTACTGCCCCATCTGCCCCCAGGAGGGGCAGAAAGGCTGTAGTTATGGCCGGTGTGGGGCATTGGCATGCATGTTTTGGGCAACCCCCAGACTCATTGAAATTGCCGCAATAAAAATCCCTGGTGTCCAGTGGGCTTTCTGCCCCCCATGGGGGCAGAAAGACTGAATTTGGCCAATATTTTTTGGGGGGCCAAAGGCCCTCGCCTTCCTTGGGAGATTCTCCCCTTTCCAATGATACCTCTTCCATCTTTCTACGTGCTCAGGGGGCTCAGGGGGCTGAGAGAGACCCCTGAGCACATAGAAAGTAAAACTGAAATGAGCCTAAAGGCTCATTTCAGTTTCTGTTTCTGTGAAATGACGTTAGCGCAACGTGCGCTGATCATCATTTCATAGAAACCACGGGGGGCCTCTGGAGCTGGGGAAGCTCTTCCCCAGCTCCCGAGGCTTTGAGGAAGAAAAAGAAATTCCTCTGGTGCCTGCACCTGAGGGATTTCCGGTGCTTTGTGCCAGGGCAGCCAGGAGCCAACCTGCGCACACGAGCACCATTGAGCATGACGGCTCCCAGCCGTCGTGCACACTGAAAGGGTTAAGAAAATCCATTCAAAGATGATATCGGCAAATGAACACACATCTATGTCAGCCATCTAAGAATGGATTTTCTTAAAGCTGATTAAAATACATTAGGAAATGTCTGTCATATATATGTGTGCACATGGAATTTCTGTCAGACATATTGTAATGGTTAAAAAAAGGTTTATGATTATCACCTGCCAATACAACATTGAGCTGAGCTAGGAGCCCGAAGTCTCTGGAGGATGAAGGACATGTTGAGAGGGTTGTTTTAACAAAGAGAAGGTGACGGCAGAAGATGTGGCAGCAGTAGTAAATAAGAGAAAATAATACTTCATATTCACTGCAGTGCAAGATCTGATGCATGTAGTGAAAGGAATCCTGCCACACAATCAAAGCAGAGTGAGAAGAAAAGGCTTGAATGAGAGACAAACACAATAAGAGGGAGGAAAGCAATCAAAGCTGTAGAAAGTGACAAGAAAACCATCCATTCATGAGCAAGGAACTGACAGAAGGACTACTCTATGCTTTGTATTGCTCAATTGGGCTTCATTAATAGACAGCTAACACGAAAGAGGCCCAAAAAAGCCCCAAAACTAGGGAGTCAGCCAAACTCCCTTTTCTAGGTTATTCGGGCAGGTGGAACAACTCATTGAAGTTTTTGAGTGATGAACTAGTCAGTGGTGGCATATGACATGTTATCATAATTATGCCATGGAGCCCTTAGTCTTGCATATGGTGGCTGGCAATTGGCCCTCTCTTCAATCTGTTTGGAAGGGTTCGACCAGTACTCAATTTATCTTGGCAAGTCAACATGATGTGTAAAGGGTAATTTGGGGGAAGGGTTACATGATAAAAGTGGGCTGATTATTCATCCTGATAAGAAAAGTTAAGTTAAATTTGTCAAAACTTAAGTGAGATAAGCAGTGAAAGATGTACAAGATTCTGGAAATAGGAACAGTGAGATAAAATAGAATTAGACAATATGCAGGTAGGTGTGGCTCCCTGAGGATCCTGTATACCCACGAGGACAAATGACCAGTATTTCATTAAGAAGGAAGCAACACGTAGGTCAGATGGGGGGGGGGGCAGTAGGACCTCTCTGAGTACTGAACACTAGACCATTGGACAAAATGTAGCCACACCTCATGACAGAGGACCAGTAAGCAATGAAATAATGAGGAAAGGGCTCAAATTAGAAACATAAGTGTGGGAAAGGGAGAGAATTATATAGCAAAGTAACGGTGGAATGATTTGTTCCCTTCAAATATATTTTGATGAAAAACTTGTGAACACTCAAATGAATGACTTAAAAGCATCCTATCATAAATTTCATATATCAACTTTTTCTAAACTCAAAACCTAAATAAAGCGGTACAAAGCTACATTTTTGGTATTTTGCATTGCAAGTTTAGGTTGTCTTATATTTATTTAAATGCCTCAGCTACAGCTGAGTTTCTCTGCATGTTAAAATTAATTTAAAGCATTTGAATAGTGCACATTTTGTCTTTGTTGATTTTAGTTTTTTTCAGCAATCACATATCACGTGTGTGCTCCATGACATAGGCCTGTCTCACAAATTGCGATCTTGATGGACCAGGAGGGGTGACCAAAGCACTACCCTCATAGTGCTGGAAGGCCACTGCCTTGACCCAGAATTAAGCAGCACGAGCTCTGTGGTGGCAGCATACTGGGTAGATGATGATAGGAGTGAACAGGTCCTTTTTACCTTGTGTCACTGGAGTTAGGCCTGCAGGCTCACTCCCTGTTTTAAATGTTCCACTCCTGTGTGCCTAACTCAGCCTCGTCCTACATGCCTAAAGTGCTGCGTAGGAGTGGTGACTCTGCACTGGTTGTATGTGTGCTTGGGAATGGTACAGTACGGGGATAGAGCAGTGCTGTGCATGGGGAGCGCATGTACTGGGTGTATGTTGGCAGTGTGAATACATAACATAATATGAGAGATATAGTGCTATGCAGTGCGTGCACAGTGAAAGCATGTGCTAGGTATTTGGGTGCTTGCGAAAAGCATAACACATGAAAGGTTAAGCGTTGTGCAGTATGCGTATGATAAATAAGTGCACCGGCAGTGTGTGTTTTTAAGTAGAACATCATTGCACAACAAAGAAAGGCTACTGTAATGAACAGTGCCCAGAGTGAATGTGTTTGTTGAATGTATGTGTGCCTGTGAGGACACTATGCATGTGTGTGCACTGTGTTCATACACTGAGTGTGTAGTGGGCCTGCAAAGGTACATTACATGGAGGACCCTGGGTTCCAATTTGGGAAGCCTCGGCCTACCTAATGAAGACATTACAATTATAGGAATCCCCCATACAGCTTTGCGTTCCTGTGAGCAGGAGGGGACACATTGGAGAAGGGAGAGAGAGCCCCCCCCAGTCACTGTGAACTGGCGAATGGGGGATAACTCCAACCACATTAGACGAAAGAGGATGCTACAGGGATTTACCAGTTGAAAACTGGAGCCCTAACCTCAAGGGAATTATTATTGCTTGTGAATGCTGAAATACTTTTTTGAATGCGTAGAGTTAAAAAGAAAATAATACTTTTTAATATAAAAACAAAACATTGATTTAATGACAATATTAGTTATGAGTCGTGCTAAACAACCTGTATCTACACTTCCCCTATGATGGAGCCTTTGACTCATTATCTACAGCTATCACAGAGAGTCAAGTGCAGAAGGGGTACTAGGCCCAGTTTCTCAGGGTCCATAGTTGGTCAGAATATAGGAGATCAGGAGTAAATTACCTCAACCACTACAATTGAGCCCATGAGCCCCTCCATACCCTGTGGCCCTCTGAAAGAAGTCCTGACACTGTTACTCTTAATTTCTATAATCAAACTCCTCGAATATTATCTCATGTTAAAGTTCTTTGTATTGCACACCATTAATATTTGTCACCGACATTTGGCAGCATGCATTCACAGGCCACACTACCCGTGATCATTTTAAGTGTCGTCTTAAGGATTTTTTGGGTCCTGGGCAAAACATGATTTAACCCCTTCGATGCTGATGACGGAGCGGTTCCGTCATCAGCGTCGGTTGGGCTGTGCTGATGGCGGAACCGCTCCGTCATCGGCACAGCCCTCGGGGGCAGCGCTGGTGCTCCCCCCCTGGGGCATCGATCGTGGTGCTAGTAGCAGGGGTGGCAGCCACCCCCGGGCCCCCCCACGCTTCCAGGTGAGGTCAGCGCGTACAGCGCGCACCAACATCATCAGGAAGCGCTGGACGCGCTGGAAGCCAATTATTTCCAGCGTGTCCAGGCAGAGGAGGTGAATTTGTGCCTCCGGTGCGGCGGGGGGGCATTTCTTGGTGCCTTGAGGCATTGGGGGGAGGAAACAATGTTATCTGTACTAAGAAAGGAGACTGCACAAATAACTCAACAACCTACACTGTGCAAAGTAGGTAAAAAAAATGTAAGCCTTTATCACAAAGATCTATATACTGAAAAACTACACAATTCACTTACAAAATACAGCCACACTCACCAGCACCTACTCTGCAGGGCATTCCTGGTGCAGGATCGCTCACAGCGTCGCGATCCTGCACCAGGAATGCCACCACTAGACACCAGGGATGTCTTTTTCTGCAAGGGATTGTTTTTCTTTTGTAAAGGAAGCAACCCCTTGGATAAGATTGGCTGTTTTTTCCGATTCTGAACCGGTGGGGGGGGGGGGGGGGGTAGAAAAGCCCACTAGACACCAGGAATTTTGTTGCTTTTCAAAATGGAAGTGACCCCTTGGCCAAGGGTCACTTCCTTGGGCCCATAGAGTTTTTATTGAATATATTCTGTCAGTGTCTTAATTTGGCCTTTCTGCCCTCAGGAGGGAGCAAAAAACCCCACTAGACACCAGGGAAATCTTTTTTTATTTTATTTATGGAAGCGACCCCTTGGCAAGGGTTGCTTCCAGGGGGCCCAAATTTAAAAAGATTTATATTCTGCCCCCCATTTGGACAGACACCCCATTTGTGACATACCCTGTGACATAGCCTGTTGTAATGTGTATTGTTTTTTTTTTGTAAAGTGTAATGTTTTATTTTCACTTTAGACTGTTGCAGTGTGCGGTTTCGTTACTGATGGTTCTGCTGTTTATGTAGTTGCATGTGTTTGGTAAGAGACCTTTTTTGTACAATTTTAATGTAAATGTTTTTTTGCAAAGTGTGTAGTAATACGAGTATGTTTGGTTTCTGTTTTTTGTGATTGTGAAACATGTTTTGCATGTGTGCTTGATGTGTATTTTGCTTCTGTAGATTTAAGTTTTTTCTTCTTCTTTCTAGTGGGATATAGTTGACTATTTGCTGTGCCTTTGCAGAGTAGGTGCTGGTGAGTGTGGCTGTATTTTGTAAGTGAATTGTGTAGTTTTTCAGTATATAGATCTTTGTGATAAAGGCTTACATTTTTTTTACCTACTTTGCACAGTGTAGGTTGTTGAGTTATTTGTGCAGTCTCCTTTCTTAGTACAGATAATGGCTAGCTGCTGGATCACTGCTCAGTAAGATGTTGGAATGCTTTTTGATTCTTCCTCTGACCATGGTGCAGAGACTGATTCTGATTCTGAGGCAGAGGTGGGAGGTGAAGATTCTGGTAGTGAGTTTTCTCTCAACATGACATCATCTGATGATGTAGATACTCTGAGTGCTGATGAAGCTACTTTTGGTGTGGATGAAGTGCCTGTGTTAGAGGAGGACATTGCTGTCCCGATAGTGCGGCAAGAGGCATCTGGGGTGCAGCCTGGGGCTGCTAGACTTCACGTTGGTACAGTGAGGCAAGAGGCAGGTAGGCGGCAGCAGGGGGTTGCAAGTCTTCCAGTTGAAAGTCCTGACCTCTGGGTTGCCCCAGGCATGGTGCAGCCGGCATTGCCAGACTTTACTGGTGTTCCCGGGTGTAGGGTGAACACTGAAAACTTTTTGCAGATTAATTTTTTTCAGTTGTTTATGGATGATGTGTTTTTGGCAGAGATTGTTGAGCAGACTAATTTGTATGCAGAACAGCTTTTGAGGGAGAACAGTGCCAGCCTTAAGCCCCACGCTAGAGCTACCCGGTGAACTCCCACAAATTTGGAAGAGATGAAAAAGTTTTTGGGTTTAACTTTTTTGATGGGCTTGCTTAGGAAACCATCAATGGCTTCATATTGGTCTACTAGTCCCTTGATGGCAACAGCTATATTTCCGGCAGTCATGAGTCGTGATAGGCATTTGCTTCTGCTTCGGATGATGCATTTTGTTGATAATGGTTTAGCTTTGCCACGAGATCACCCTGATTGTGACCGTCGTTTCAAGATTCGGCCTGTCATTGATCACTTTGTTGATCGATTTCCTGAGATCTTTGCTCCTGGGAAAGAAATTGCAGTGGATGAGTCTTTGGTGTTGTTCAAGGGCCGCTTGGTATTTAGGCAATACATTCCTAGTAAGAGGGCACGCTATGGAATTAAGCTTTTAATGCTGTGTGACAGTCGGACTGGATATGTCTCTAATTTTAGGGTGTACACCGGTAAGGAATCCAGGATTAACCCCCTGGTTGTCCGTCCACTTTTGGAGTGACTGAGAAAATTGTGTGGGAACTTGGTAGAGGTTTTTTTAACAAAGGCCATTATTTATATGTAGATAACTTCTACACTGGTGTGCGGTTGTTCAGGGAATTAGCCAAAGTGGACACTGTTGCTTGTGGTACAATCCGCTCTAACCGTAAAGGTTTCCCAAAAGAACTTGTTTGTCAAAAGCTTGCTCGGGGACAGTGCAGTGCATTGCGTTGTGAGGAGCTTCTGGCTGTGACGTTTTCAGACAGGAGAGATGTCTACATGTTGACTTCCATACATGATGAAAGCACTGAACCGGTGACTGTTTGGGGTCAGGTTGCAGAAGCGTGCAAACCTGTGTGCATTTTAGACTATAATAGGCACATGGGTGGTGTTGACAGAGTAGATCAGAGGTTGGAGCCGTATGCTGCTCTTCGTAAGGCTTACATTTGGTACAAGAAGTTGGCTATCCATCTTTTCTACTTGGCAACCTTTAATGCTTTTGTTGTGTTCCATCAATCTTGTCCTCAGTCAAAGATGACTTTTGTAAAGTTTCAGGAGTCTGTAATAGGCAGCCTTGTTTTAGTGGAACAGGCAAGTGTTCCTAGAGTTGGAGTGGTGGAGGATGTTGCCAGATTGAAAGATTGCCACTTTCCTGATCAAATTCCTCCTACATCCTCAAAAGACTTTCCCAGTCGGAGATGTAGAGTCTGTTGGCGAAGAGGTTTGCGGAAGGAGGTTCGTATGTACTGCCCCGACTCTCCTTCTAACCCTGGGCTGTGCGTACCTGCTTGTTTTAGAATGTACCACACACAAAAAAAATTGGGAGCATCCATGAGTGTAAAGTGAACTGCCTGGTCTCTATTCTTTAAAACTTATTGTTCAGTTTCAAAGTTAGCATTTGTGTAGTGTATTTAGTTTTAGTTGTTGTGTTAGTAGATTTGTTTCTATTATTTATTAATATTGAAAAAAAATAAAGCATGATGTTGGTTTGGGTGCAGTGTCGATTGTCTGACGGTGTGCATGGTCTGGCGCTTGGCTGGTGGTGTCTGTGGACTGGTGCTTGGCTGGCGGTGTCTGTGGACTGGTGCTTGGCTGGCAGTGTGTGTGGACTGGTGCTTGGCTCGTGGTGTGCGTGGTCTGGTGCTTGGTTGGGGGTGTGCGTGGTCTTGCGCTTGTCTGGTGGTGTGTTTGCATTGGTGCTTGGCTGGTGGTGTGCCTGGGCTGGTGCTTGGCTGCCGGTGTGTGTGGAGTGGCGCTTGCCTGGTTGTGTGTGTGGACTGGTGCTTGGCTGGTGGTGTGCGTGGTCTGGTGTTTGGCTGGCGGTGTGTGTGGTCTGGTGCTTGGCTGGTGGTGTGCGTGGACTGGTGCTTGGCTGGTGGTGTGCGTGGACTGGTGCTTGGCTGGTGGTGTGCTTGGTCTTGCACTTGCCTGGTGGTGTGTTTGGATTGGTGCTTGGCTGGTGGTGTGCCTGGACTGGTGCTTGGCTGGCGGTGTGTGTGGAGTGGTGCTGGCCTGGCGGTGTGCGTGGTCTGGTGCTTGACTGGCGGTGTGTGTGGTCTGGTGCTTGGCTGGTGGTGTGCGTGGCCTGGTGCTCGGTGTATGGGAAGTGACTTAATGCTGGTTACTACATACAGTGCTAGCTGAGCGCCACTCCATGCATTCCATGAGTTTGTGTAGTTGCTGTTTCAGGAATGTGGACGTGTGAAAGTGATGGGCCCTTGAATGGCGTTGTCTGCTGGTGGAAGTGTAGTAATGTGATGGGTCCGCGGCTGGCGGTGTGAATGTTTTCTATTTGTCACACGTATGAAAGGTGTATGAATGGCCTGCAAAGAGGTTGGTGCCTTGTCGTGGCTTTACAGCCCACGAGCTGTGAGTCAATGGTTCAGTTTCTTGTGCTTTCCATTATTAACAGTGTATTTCATTTGTTGTGAAATCACTTGCTAATACATTGGTATATACTGAACCATCACTCACCCTCGTGCCATATTCAACCAGTATGTGTGTGTGTTTGAGGAATAGATGGCTGTGCAGGGATCTTGGTCCTTTTAGTCTCTCTGCCAAGGTGTACATTTCACCTACGAATAACCTACCAATTGTAGTTATTGTTGAAAACCCATGGGAGTACAAGGTGATGTCTCTCTGGTGAAATCTAACAATTAATATTATCCACAATATCCTGCAAAACTCACAATGCCCGTCATAGTTTCCGTGCAATATTGCGCCCAAATTTTCACGCTGCACAAGTAAACAACTCATTTTGTCTAAACTAATTGGTTTAGCTAGGGGGGTCACATGGATTTTTCACTCCTTCCTCTGTTGCCATCTAGGGAAACCTAGCAAACCCACACATTTCTGGAAAGAAGACACCCGGGGTCTTTCAAGGGGGTATGGCTTGCGTGGATCCTCCAAAGTTCCTTTTCCCAGAATCCCTAGCAAACCTTAAACGTAGCTGAAAAAATTAGTTTTTCACACATTTTTGTGTGTAAAAGCATGGCATCACTGGGCTCACACAAATTTCCACCCACCCTGCGTTCCCCCAGGTCTCCCGATAAAAATGGTACCTCACTAACATGGGTGGCTCAAGGACCCGCAACAGGCAAGGGCCCAAAACCTAATGAGGAAACATCAAAATTACCTATCACAAAGCAACCTGGTTTTGCAAGGTGTTTCCCATGAGTTCTTGGCCCGGGGCTCGGCGGCCATCTAGGGAAACCTACCTAACCCATACATTTGTGGAAACTAGACACCCGGGGGACTCCAGCGAGGTATGGCTTGTGTGGGTCCCTCATCATTCTCCTACCCAGAATCCACTGCAAAGCTCAAATTTCGCCATAAAAACCGCTTTGTTCTCACATTTCTGTGTGGTAAAGTTGTGGAATCTGTGTGGATCCTCAAATTTCTTCCCACCCAGCGTTCCCCCAGGTCTCTTGATAAAAATGGTACCCCACTTACGTGGGTGGGCATAGTGGCTTCAACTGGAAAAGGCCCAAATCGTACGGTGGAGACCTAAATATTACCTATAGCAAAACAACCTTATTTTTTTGGGGGGGGGGCCTGAGTTTTTTGCCCCGTGCTCGGCAGCCATATTTGGAAACTACCAAACCCAAACAGTTGTGAAAACTAGACACCCGGGGGAGTCCAGCGAGGTATGGCATGCATGGGTCCCCCAACGTTTTCCTTCCCAGAATTCCCTGCAAATCTTCAAATTAGGTTAAAAAAACACTTTTCAAACATTTTTGCGTGGGATCTCTGTGCCGGCACAAATGTCCTACCACCCAGCGTTCCCCTTGTTCTCCCGAGTAAAATGATACCTCACTTGTGTGGGTGGGCCCAAAGGCCTGTGACTAGGATGACCCCAAAACAGTAGAGTTCTCGTGCTTTCTTGTAAATACCGAGCGCTACAATTTTTTTAAAATACATTTTTAACCTGTTCTGCTTTGGCCCAGGCACAAGGCCGATCCACACAAGTAAGGTACCGTTTTTATTGGGAGACTTAGGGTAATTCAGCTTTGTAAATCAACTGTTACATCCGTTAGACGTTCCTGGTTGTGGGGATATACAGGACTTGTAGTTTCGCCAAGAACCCAGAGCCAAAAACTGAGCAGCAACTTGCAACTTTTTTTTTATGTACCGGGTATAGAGCAATTATTCTGGGAAAATGTATACATGGAAAAATCGGTATGAAAGACACCTATGTATTTCTGAATTGGGTACAAATTATAGAGTTTAGAAACAGTATATATTTCCACATTTTCAAAATTGGGAATACTCATACTAGCATGAGAATTATTGGTCATTTTTCAAAATGATTTTTCTTTTACACAATGTCTTTCATTTTGAAGGGAGAAATGCATGAAAACTCAATAGGTAACAACGGTATATTGCTTTCAAAGAGCTGACAAAATTACAAGAAGTTACAGGTGAAAACGTTGAGACAAAAGGCTGTTTTTTAACAATTAATTTTCAATTTTTCCAATATTTAACTGTTAGTTTCTATAAAGAAACCTTCATGGATTTAGACAAATGACCCCTTTCTGAATTCAGAATGTTGTCTACTTTTCTAAAATGTATAGCTTTCCAGGATCCATTATTGCTTTCAAACTCATTTCTACCATTAACTGGAAGGAGGTTGAAAGCACTAAAAATAGCAAAAATAGGCTATGTCCCAGAAAAAATGCCAAAACTGTGTGCAAAATGTTGGTTCGCTGACAAAAGACTGTCATTTCCTAAAAGCTGAGAAAATGCTGATTTCAGCCCCCAAAACCCTTCTTTGATAACATTTGCAGGGAAAAACCCAGAGGCTTTCATTTGCAACCCGTTTTCCCCATTTTTCTGAAAAAAAAAGAACTTTTACTGTATTTTGCTTAATTTCTGGGACCGCTCCAAGGGAATCCACAAACCCTAGGTATATTTAGAATCCCCATGATGTTGGAAGAAAAGTACGCACATTTGGCGTGGATACCTTATGTGGTAAAAAAGTTACAGGGGCCTAAGCATGCACTGACCCAAATCGCCATAAAATGGCTTAGCACAGGAGGGGAGAAGGCCTAGCAGCGAAGGGGTTAACGGCCCCTGTACAGTCCAAATTCGAATGTTATTACCCATTTCCTGGAAATTCAAGCTTGCATGATTCCAAACAGCACTAAATTATACATTAACGTGGTCACATAATTAGTTGAAATATGTCTTGACCAGGGTGACAAAAGTCCTTAAAATGACACAGGGGTAAAAAGAGTCAGTTGTAGCAGTAAGTGAAGAGTGTAGATAGAGCAATAGAATAGTCAGAGATCAACTGGAGAGAAAGTTCACTTTCCAATAGTGTCTCTTGGAAGGGAGGGAACACTGGGCAATTGCCCAATTTGCCCATCTTGCCTGATCATCCTGTGGTCACAAAAGCTCACCACCCACATGCCATAACGCTCTATTAGATGATTTTCAGTGCTGAATTTGGTTATCATTTGAGCATTATGTTGGGGTGGTGCCAGGATTAAGTACCTCCTACCCCAATGACTGAAGGCCCAATACGCCCAGAACTGAAATACCGAATGATCAATGATGCCACCACATCCACTATACATTCTAATACTGCTGCCTCCATATCTGCATGAAGTTTAATATTAAGTGATTGATTACCCTGCAATTCATGTACTATAAAATGACATAATAGCTACAAGGACAGCTTGTTCTGTGCTGAAAATGTACTTGTTCCTTAACTACACTCATTTGTTTCACTAAAACTATAAATAATGCAAGAAGGCACACAAAAGGAGAACACCCAGAGCACATTTTTGTCTAGTACCATGAGATAATGAGGGGATTTGTTTTTGACCACTTACCTCCCTCAGGTACTGCACATGGTTTGCAGCAGCAGATTACTGCCCTCAGACTGGGACGCATTTGCAACTAAACGAAAAGCAGAAAGAAGCATTAGGTCATTCTCTCTAAAACCAGATTTAATCATTGAGTCATTTTGTTATACAGTGTTACACCCTGTGCCTCTCAACCACCTTCTTGTTGAAATGTAGTAGCTAACTACTGAAGGAAACACCTACATACTCAACTGTAATGGTCTCCATGCCATTGGTCTCACCACATTCTATGAGCTTTCTTGGTGTGCTGCCCTATATCTCACTCCTGCCTTGAAGGGGAAATAAATTGTTTAATCCAGTGTAACTCTTTCGCTTCACATTGAAGGACTGTAGTGGGGTGAGCACTAAACATGATGTTTGTGCAATTTTGGGAAAAAGATCAATCTCCTGCACTTTTTTTGTAGAGACTACTTCGATTGTGAACAAATCTGAGAACATCCCTGTTAGACCTGTTAGCCCTTTGGGTGGTCCCTCCTGATTTTTATCCCCTTTTTGTCGCATACTTTTTGTGTCCACTACATTTTTTGGTGTTTGACCCTAGGTCTCTGGGCACTCCATTGCTACTAAATAGCAATGGAGTGCAGGTGCTCTTCTAAAATGGAGGAATAGTAGCAGGTCATGTACAAAATGGTGGCCTTCCAACTGCCAAAGTTTCACCTCACAGCCTAGAGCCATAGGTTGGCATGAGAGGTTCCAGAACTTTCTGGACCCCTCTGGACACTCAGGGCTTAGGCTATATAAGGTGGAAAGTGGGGCGGCCATTTTGGGGGTGTGTGCCAGGAGAGTTGTGAGGAGAACCTGGTGAGGAGTGAGGCAATAACGTGGGGAGGAAGGCGCACTGAGTTGGTTTGGATTGTCCCTTGGGCCGGCCACTCTTCTCCCCTGATGCGACCCCCTGCCTGTTGACCAAGCCCTGCTGCCATTATCTTCCTGATAGCTCCTTCCCCCCCCTTCTAGCGCTCCTGGTAAAAAGGACCTGGCGATACCCTGATAAGCTGAGGGTAGTTGGAATAGGAGCTAGGAAGTGGGGATATCCGTCTCTAAAAGGAAGACCAGAACGGAGGTGTGATCCGCCTTCTCGTACTCCTATTTTAAAACACATGCATGACTCATGTTTTTCCCTTGCTCTCTTGTATCTTACTTTAAGATCTTTCTACTATATTTGCTGCTATTGTCTCAGGCCTTAACCTCTAAATTTTCACCCTAAGTAGGAGTAAACATTTGTATTTCTGAAACTCAATCCCTGGTAATGACAATGAAGCAAAATACCTCATTTGAATTTACAGGCAAGAAATAAGAACTCACATTTATGGACATCTTGACCAGAGTAAAATTCAAATGTCAGCTGTGGTTGATGGTGCACACCCAACTGGATGGTAGGCAAACAGCTAGGAATTAAAAAAAAAAAAAGTTAATGTGTGAAGTCAAGAACTTCAGTTGTCACAATTGTTTTAGAGCAAAGAATTCCATGAGTTGTGAGAGTCTGAGATCAATGACAGAGCCTGCGACATTAGGAAACAGTAAACAATAAGAGTCATATTTACCAAAAAATGCTGGAGCGTGGTGTTATGCCAAATTTGGCAATGTCATGCTTCGACATTTTTCAAAGTCAGGGATGCGCCATATTTACAAAAATACAGTGCAGCCCAGAATTTCCTGTAGCTGTGGTCTAACAAAGGTGCCTGCGCTGCAGACGTGATTGTGCACATGCAGGAGGGACAACTTCCTGCACTTAAACAATCACTAATGGCGATTTGCTGAGTAGATAGAGAAATATGTGGAGAAAAATTAATAATTTCTCCTTGTATCGCCATTCTAAGACCAGGTATTGCCTGGCCTTAGTTTTTGGTGCTGCCCCAGCCTTGTAAATCTGGGGCAGCCTCATAACGCAATGAGTGTTGCGGTGGAACGCACACAGCAACATCCATTGTATGCCCCCTTGCCACAATGGACTGTGGAGGCAAAGGGCATATTTACAAGATGGCGTTAAGCCACGTTAAGTGGTTTAGCACCACCTTGTAAATATGTGAAATGCTGCAACGCCACCAGAGCGTCAAAAAATGTGACACTCCAGTGGCGCTAAGGGCTTGTATAAAGAGCCCTTATATGTTTTTAAAACACTGGTGATTCCAGACAGGTCTGTGAACATACAACTTTATTTTTTAACGTGAATAATTTCTGATGAAAAGGAATTATTAGAGAAAGAAAATCACTTTTATAACCAGAGTCAGGTGAGAAGGGAGAGTAAAACAAAACTTGATTCTTGTCTAAGCTGTTGTTATCATGAAACCCCAAATAACCCAATATTTCAATATCAATTCTCCAAAAACAATGGGAAAACATTTTTACTGTTATGTTCTGTACTAAAGACTTTATTGCATCTTATCCCTAAAATACATACCAGAATTAGCCTCATCAGAATCTGTGGGAATGCATATTTTCACCAAGTAACAACCACTTTCTATAAGTGACGACTAAAAAATTGCTTAGATTTGGGATGAAACAGGTTGACAACTGTGAAACCTTTACAACTTTTTTTTATTTATTCATAGTGCTTTATGTTACATGGAATCATCTCAATTGTGCTAATGAAAACAATGCCCTAAAGCAGCACCTGCCTTGTGACACCACTATTCTATGTGCTTTTGCCATGTCATTGATGTGTATAATAAAAATGAAGATAATTTCAAAGATGTACATCTATTAGTGCTGTACTGCAGCATCATTGTTAAAACATGTTGTTGGTTGCATTTCAAGCTGTAAGTTAAAAGTATAAGTATCGAAGGCAATAGAGGGTAAGCACAGTTTCAGATGGCACGTAGACCATTCAAAAAGCATTTTAAATCACCTAATCAACTAATTTGTAAGTGACCGGAGTAGTTATGCAGACACATCAAAATGAGGAAGGGGAAGGTTTACTGGAGGGGTTATAGTGTGCATAAGGGGCAATTGGTATTGTGTGAGTAGAGGACAGCCCTTGCCCCTGTGTATGTGTGTGTGTGTGTGTATGTGTGTGTATACATATATATTGTTAGATCTGGCAGCCTTGTGGTGGTCTTCCCCCAACTTTTTTCCTTCTTCATCCACTTTTACTGACCTTGTGGCTCTGTGCACCATACCACTGCTAATCAGTGTCGAAGTGCTTGTTTTCTCTCCCATAAACATGGTAACATTGGTTCCTTCCCAACTTGCATATTTAATTTACTTATAAGTCTCTAGAAGCATGTTAGTACCTGTACCCAGGACCTGAAAATTAAAGACTATCAGTGGGCCTCCTGCACTGGTTGTGCCATCCACTGAAGTAGCCCTTTAACCATGTCTCAGTTCTTCAATTGCAGGGCCTGTATGTGCTGTTCACACTGCCATGTCGACTTGGCACATAAAACCTTTCATTAGGAACAAATCTTCAATTTTTTTTCATATAAATCAACCCTATGGTAGGCCCTGGACAATACAGAGGGCAGGGTGGAATTTATTTAAAAGGCAGGACATGTAGTTTTAAGTTTTGCATATCCTTTTAGTGAAAACCCCTTAAATCCTTTTTTTACTACAGCAGGGCCTATGTCTCCGATAGGAACATTGAGATTATCTAATTACATTTTATAAGTGCAATTTCTAATTGTGAAGAGGTAGACATTTTGTGTTTGGGGTCTCTGGAATCACAATTTAAAATACAAACTTATGGTGAAGTCAGGTTTTAAGTTGCAATTCCGAAAATGCAACTTTTAGAAAGATAGCTTTTTCTTACTTTAGCCATTTGCTACTTGCTGTTTGTCTCTGATCACACGTCTGGGGTAGGTGACAGTTGGGGCTTGTGTATCTCTCCTAGACAGCCACCAACAATGGGACATTGAGTGTGACTTGATGGGCCATCCAGGATTATGGTTCTTTGGCTCAGTGGCCTAACTGGGTCCCTGTAGCCGGCGCACGTTCTATCACTGTTGGCCTGAACTTTTGACTTTGTCCCATCCAGCGCTACCAGATATCCCAAATAGTGCTTTTAGGCACTAGTTTAACAAAAAACTTTAAAATTCAATGTCTCAAGTTCTACTTATTGGATGTTGGTTGTTTTGGTATTGTATATTTATTAATGAAGCTCTGATTTCTTACCTGGTGTGGAATCTTTTTGTGTGGCATTTTCACTGATTTACTGTTTGAAGTTTTGTGCAAATACTTTGGACATTGCCTCTAAATGAGAGAAAATCCCACAACAATACAGCCACTTAGACACCAACTGACTGACTGATACAGACATTCACACAACCATTTACTCACCCAAACATTCACTGAGACACCTAATCACTCACTTATACAGTCAGTCACACACCTACTAAATCATCCAACAGGTACTCACACACCCACTGATGCACCAATACACCTGGTATATATATTTAAACCATCAAAAACCTTTAAAAACACTCATAGTCACTGGATGATGTCATCAGTGATGTCATTTGAAATGTCATCAGTGATGTCCCTGACCATGTCATGAGTGATGTAATATGTGAGGTCAGAAGCAGGGGATTGTGGGGTGTGAGTTATAGTTGTATTGTTAGCTCACTAACTATAACAGTTACATGTCAGTGGTTTTGTATGAGTGACACCTGAGCCTAACTATAATGTCCCTGGAAGTTTGGTGTTTTTTGTAAATATTAAAAATATATATATATATATATATATATATATATATATATATATATATATATATATATATATATATATATATATATATATTTATATATATTTATATATATATATATATAATGCAAAAGGAGGGTTGAATACTGTTAATACAATTTAGAGTAATTTTACATGGGCACCTTTTATTACATGGGCACAATAAAGTGAAGAGGGAGATAGCTTGGTTTTCTTTGTAGGTCAATGTTTGTTGGCAGTTTAACTGCTAGGAGAGATGAAAGCCCATGGCAGAGGTTTATTGCAAAGTCGGTATGGGTAGGTTGTGAGAGATAGGGTTTGTGATTTAGGGAGGGTATATGCGTAGTGTAGTGAGGACTGGCAGGAAGCAAGTACTTTGAGTGGCAAGTGGTAATGTGTATAGTACTTAAACAAATAAAGTACTAAAGTGAAAACACTGCACAAGAAAAATCTCAAATCTTTTTACATTGCTAGAGTTTCATGTTAGCAGTGGTCACAGTCTACTGCTGCTGATGCTGGTTCTTGTAGAGGACGCAATGAGCAGGTTTTCACAGGATATTCACATCAGCGGGCATCGCAGATGGTTGTCAGGCGACATGAGGAGTCCATTTGTAGTCGCACAGGGACCAAAAACCTTAGAATCTTCATCAGGGACTCAGGAATTGTGGTTGTCGGGCAGGAAGAGAACACTCTGATGCCAGTCAAGGGTCACAACCTTGACTGGGGGATCAGCACTCACTTCAGCAGAGGCCAGTAACAGGACTCATGCCGGTCCATGCAGGTCCAGTTGGTGCTGGTCGGCTTGACAGTTGCAGGGAAACCTCTGGAAACTTGATTTTTCCCTGTAGCTCTAACAGGAGAGTCAACTGAAACTTTGAAGCACTTATGTGGAGCCTGAGCTCAAGTCAAGCAGGTCCAATCTTCATTCTTCAGATAACAGGGCAATCCATTTCCTGAATCTATCACAGGACCAGCAGTGTTCTGATGAGAGGTTTTGAAGGTGCCACTTTTATCCTCAGTGCCAGCCTATGCGGGAGGGATGGCCCGTCTGTCTAAACTTGCCGCTTACCTATGTTTGGCTCCAAAATGAGTAGGGTAACAAAGGGTAGACAGGCATATTTGTGAGATGCATTTGTCAGTGGCACAGCAGGCACCCCTTAGAAATCGGGAAGGGCTGGGCAAACCCTAAGGCTATGCTTTGAAGTTCAGGAAGGCTAAACACAACCTTCCAGGACATCCCAGTCAGGAGGTGAACAACCAGCCCCACACCCAAGGCCCTTTAGTCCTCACATCTGGAAGTAATACACAAAACACAATGGGAGATACTTCCAGAGACATGTGATCCTGGATCTTGGCAGAAATGTACATTTGGTTTATGCAGAAAAATACACACTTTCTAAAATTGGGTTTTTCAGAATAGCAACTTAAAATCCGGCTTTATGATTAAAGAGAATTACAAATTACAATTTATTTGAACGGAAACAGTGTCCCTTGATCTGGTTCCAAATTGAAGTTATGACTTATAAAGCGTAGCAAGGTAACCCGGTGTTAGCCTATGTGGGACTTAGCTTTACAACGTTGAAAACTGCCTTTAGGAGTTTTTCATTGTCAGGGCATGTAAAACTGAAATAAACATGTACTACGTTTTAAATACAATGCACCCTGCCCTATATAATAGGTGTGCATTATACGTATTAAACAGGAAGGTTTAGGCCTAGCTAAAGGTTTGTAATGACTGGTTGAAATGGCAGTTTAACAGGTTACTACAGATTTCAGTGGCAGGCCTGAAACACGTTTTGCTGTGCAACTTTAGTGGGTGAGGAGAGCATAATGCATGCTGCAAACCACGAGTAACATTTAATTTCCAGGCCCTAGGTATATTTAGTACCATATACTAGGAACTTACAAGCAAAGTAAATGTAACAACTAAGACGTAGGCCAACTTTCCGCTGTTTGTGAGGGAAACCACAATTTCTTTACCACTTATTAGCAGGTGCAAAGTGCGCAGAGGCATAAAAGCCAACAAAAGCGGGTTCAGCGAATGTAGGAACAAATCTAGGGTGACCTTGCATAAAGTGCCAGGTTGAACACCACCTCATTCTGTTTTTGCCTCAAACATCTAAAGTACATATTACCAGCTCACTGACTAGTAATATTTTGGTAGGTTGTAAGGCTGACCAACAGATATGAAACCATCACCACTGACATTGATTAGATGCAAATACAACTCATAAGCATTTATTCATTTTAGTATTTGATAGGTCTACAAGCCCAGCCCTAATGTAGAAATATATTAGATATCTCTAGATGGTGAATAGTGTTTGAACAGAAGACAAGTAAGCCTTCTTCCTTTTACCAAACCCTGTATGTTTTCCTCTTGCACTGTACCACTACCCAGGTTCATAACACAGATGTGCAACCTGACAGCCCTCAAACACAAGAGTCACATGAAAAGACAGACTGACCAGCAAAGTTTAATAGTATCAACTCTAACCCAGAAGAGCAGTAAAAAACAAAACTTACTAGAAAATCTAAATGTGAGCAATAGCAAAGCAAAAATAGAGATGTCTGTAGAATTATGAGGACAATAAATCACCCAAATAAAATTAATTCAGAAACTCAACTCTGAACCAATAAGGAAATGTTGACGATGAAAGAATTTCACAAATTAGGTAAGGTGTAACATTTACAGACTTCAGTCCCTAACACTTAAAACACTTCACACTCAATTACCATATATTCTAGAAGTTTTAAACCTAAATCAATCATAAAAGAAAATGTAAAAGGAAAACATAAATCATAACCTTTTACGAAGCAAGAAATCATCTAAAATGGTACATGGTGCACCAATATAAGTTGGTACTTATTTGAAACCTAAAAAAGGAGAGCATCTGAGAGATGTAAATGTTTGTTGTATAACCTATTAAATATAACAAAAAAAAACATAATCAAGAGGTGTGTGTTGTTCTTATGTACCTTGATATTTCACACCATTTACTGAGAAATATTTCCAGATATTTTGCAACACTTGTAACTAAATTACCAGGAAAGTCATGTGTGTTCCATTGAAATGGATTGAGTGCAATGTTATTGTGAACAGTGAAACTGCATATTTTTCATTCAGATGGGCTTTAAATTCACAAGACACTCATTAGTATACCTTATATCTAAAACATTTTGGGGAATATTATCATGGATTGGCGTTAAAACCCATGTTAACACCAGAACATGGGTTTCTATTGGAATTCTCAAGGGCATATTATCAAGCCCATTATCGCCACTTTAGCGGCAGTTTCCTGGGGATTCTGGGTAACAGAACCTGCTGATAGTCACACAAGTCACCCCATCCTGCATTCCACTGGGTGTCTAGTATTTAAAAAAGTAAAGGTTTTCTAGGTTTCAATACGTGCTGGCTGAGCTAGAATCCAAATTCCACAGCTAAACACATAGCAAAAGACCTGTCAGTTTTCACTTGTAAGCTCTGATGTGCACGTTGCGCTTTGTGCCATTTCCTGTCATGGGCACCAGGCCTACCCACACAAGTGAGGTAGCATTTCTATTGGGAGTCTTTGGGTAATGCTGGGTGGGTGGAAGGTTGTGGATCCAAACAGATTCCAGAACTTTCCATCACGAAAATGTGAGGAAAATGTGTTTTTTGTTTTACAAAGTTTGAGATTTGCAAGGGATTCCGTTTAAACCGCTGAATGGAATTACAGCAAGTTTGGCACAAAGTTCTATGTAGGTTCAGAAACCAAGCTTTTTATGACTTGGTGTAAATATGTTGAGTAGCTTCAGAGATATTAAAGTAAAAAAATCTAGATATCTAGGGACGTTTATAAAAAAGATGCATGGGCTCTCACTATTTTTTTTTTATGAAGACCCCAGGTGGGCCAAATCCCAGGGGCATATTACAATCAAGGAGAAGGTTCATGGGGCTCCCTCCTAGGCTTTTGAAAAGCCACCTGGACTGCTACCTACCCGGGGAACTTAAGCACACAAATGCAGGGGGTTTGCGCAGCCCCCGCAGCCCCAGAGACCACCCTCTCCCAAGGGCACTGAACAATATAAACATGGGGAACCCATTCAGCCCCCTGGCAGCGCCAGGGTCTGCCACCTCCCTGGAGTACATACATTATTTAAGAAAGAATGTTGAAGTGGCCCTGTCGTAATTTGGCAGCAACTGAGTTAGCATTTAGCTCAGCTACACAAACTTTTCATCGTTAACTTGACCAAATGAGCGGGGGGCCATTTTGTATTCCCTGGCTTCCATTTTGTATGAACATGCGGCCTCGTGGTCATCGTGCCCTTTCGTCCTTCCTCCATGCCAATGACCATTTACCTTTCCCAGCAACAGGCTATTTTTAGCACTGGTCAAGCCCACGCATGCGTACTCGAACATTTGGATTAATGAGCGGTCACCTCTCAGGAATGTTCTCCAAACTGACCAGTGGTACTAAAGCTCCTCCCACATGTTGGCTGTGTTCCAAAAATGCCCTTATATGTACCTAAAATTGTGAAAAGAGTATACCGCCTACCTTTTTTACTGTTAAAATTGTATAAAAGAGGTTGCACACCGATGTTCGGTGTGATACTTCTTGCATTGCCGAAGGGTGCTGTAGGAATGTACCACCACCCCATGGGGTTTTAATAAACTTGTCTTTTGCATTTTCCAGTTTCCGTGCCAACTTCTATTCTATGGTGTTCGAGAGTTTTTGCGCAGAGTATGTAGATCTGACGAAAGCCAGTACCACAAATTGGCGACCACGAAGGGACTCATCGGCGACTCGGATGCCCGAAGGAGAGGTCGCGACGAAGGATTGGAAACTCGCCATGGACGCGTACGCTGCCACCGAGTGACCCGAGTCTTGGGATCCGCGGTGTTTTTTCCTTTCCTTCTGACTCGACCTTCCAGGTGGCGCCGGTCCTCGACTGAGATCCTGATCGGTTGGGTTGTCGTGCAGTGCCCGTTTGGCTGATTCGATTACGGAACTTGGCAGTTGGAACCTGGACGTTTGGAAATATTTGGTAAGCCTGTGATTGGTAAGGTAGTCTATTGACGCTTACTGTGGCTCTTTGAATTTGTTTGAGTTAGCTAACGTTTGGACCTATGACTTGAGTTATATGTGGAGTGCACCTCACATAGACAGGCACGTAGAGATATTTCTCTGACTTTGTATTTGTTTGAACTGCACACCGTGTGTAAACATATTTAAGTGCCATTTTATGTAATATCGCGTTTTCGTGATATTTTGACATGCCTGTTCTAAGCACACTCCGAGGAATGTGCTGTTTTGGAAATGGTACCAGTTATCGATTAAATGAATCTCCCCCAGAGGGAACACCTAACCGTGAAATGTAAATAAAATTTGGCCTCCCTCCCATTATGTATAGTACATTATGGCACAAATATACCAAAACTGATCGTGAATTGCAATGGCCACTACATGGGTCATTTGATCTGCGAAAGGTTCAGTATGCGGAGCAGTGTTTGTTTCAGCGCAGGTCTAGACAGGATATGTTTGATTGTGTGCGTATGTGGGAGAAAGCGGTGCGTGAACGAATGAAGCGTGAACAAGCCTTGGCGGACAAAGAGCAGCGAAAGGCTGCTCGTGATAAAGCTTTACAGTTACAGGAAAAAGAATTGCAGGAACAGAAAGAGAGGGAGATTCGGGAACGTAATTTGCAAGTTAATGGTCAGTTTCCTATTCGACGTCCTCTTTATCCTGTCCTTACTAACGAATCAGATGATTTTTCATTATTAGACCGTTGCCCGCCTCCGTATGTTCCGCCTACGGCCCCGGATGAGGCCTCGAGCGAAGAAGATCAGGATAATCAGCGTACCAGGTTAACTGCGGAGCGAACCACGGAATTACACTCGGTTGCTCGTAAACTCAATACAAATTCTATAACTGTTTCAGAGGCTAATGGTCTTATGAGTACGTGGTCTGATAAGGAACGATTGTATTTTCTAGATCATTTTGCAGATGAAGTTGTTGAACGGTTTAGGAAGCATTCTCTTGAGTTGGAACCTAAAGTTATATCAGTTGGTCGTGAGAATTTCCGCAAAGGCCTTTTTGTTCTTGCAGATGTGGATGAGTTCTTCCAGCGTTTGGTTCAACTACGGGATGAGGCGACACGGCTGCGAGCGGCGAAAAAGGCATCGGGTTCGCCAGCATCTGGATCAACGGAAGTATCCAACGAGTGCCCTATCTTTGACACAGATAAGAGCGTTGCAGTTAATGTTATGCCTATGCGAGAAGCTGCGCCTTTGTATGTCTCTCCTAAAGGGCAAGGCACAGATGACGATAAGAGGTCTAAAGATGCGAAGGGTTATTTTGTGTATAATTGGGTTTATACGCCATGGAATAGAACGGACGTTATGGCGCTTAAAAATGCTTTACCTGACCCCCGTAAAAACCCAGCAGCTTTTTATGAGGGTGTGGAAGGTGCTATTTCTTCGTGTATCATGACATTAGTCGATATTGACCTTTTCTTTGGGTTCATATTGCCTCCTGATATGTGGAGGGCGATTCGTAAGTTTGATGATCGAGCGATTCTAGGTGCCGAGTGGAAGGAATTAGTCCGAGCTGATTTAGATAGAGAACCTGCATGCAAGCCGTGTCAATTGATTTTAGATCTTCCGGCGGCTATTTTGAATAAATTAAAAACGCTTGTTCCTCCTAAGAAAATTGACTGGACGATGCTGGCATCTTGCAAACAGAAGCCGGATGAATCGGTCTCTGATTTATTTTCACGTTTTGAGGAAGCATTCCATGATTACAGTGGACAATCATTAACAGAGGATACAGGCAGGCATTTGTTCGTTGATAAGTACGTGGCTAATCTCCTACCGGAGATTGCAAAACGTTTAAAAACTAGTGAAAGTTCATGGACTACAGCGACCCCTGCTTCTTTATTAACTATGGCTCAGTACTACGAACGACAGGAATTGGAGGCTAAAGAAAGTAGTGATAAGAAAGCGAAGGATTTAAAGACGAAGGTGATGTTGGCTCAGGTTTATGCGACACAGTCGAGAGGGAACGATAGGGGTAGACGAGGATCGTATGGTACGTCTTCTACTCGTACTGATATTTCTGAGGATCAGTGTGCATACTGTAAACGGTTTGGACATTGGGCTTCGGATTGTCTGGTGCTTCGTGAACAGCGTACTCAGCGTGGACGAGGGAGTGGAAGGTCACGCAATAGTTATGCAGGACCGAGAGGTGGAGCGAATGATCGTGGTAGGTTTGAGGCAAGGGGTCGTGGTCAGGCTGATTATAATACTTTTGATCGACGGAATCCGTATCAGATAGCTGAAGGAGAGTTTACCGAGTCTCAGGATAATAATTATGCATAGGATTGCGTAGGATGGGGTGTGGAATCGGTTGAAGTACTAGTCGATCAAAGGGGTCCATATATATCAGCACATGCTTTGGGTTCTACTGATCAGTTTCTGGTCGATACAGGAGCTACTCGTAGCGCTCTGTCCAAACGCTTGGTTCCAAGGGCTCCCCTGTCTGGCGAAACAATTACTTCAATAGGGTTCGATGGAACACCTTCTCTTAGCCCATTGTCTCAACCCTTTACATTTCACATTGACAAATTTACTGCCCCATGTCCGTTTTTGTTATCTCCAAACACACCAGATAATATTGTGGGACTCGATATGCTAAAACATTTTCAAGCAACCATACTTTGTGCCCCTGAAAGGGTGCGGGTTATTTTAAATGAGAACTATCCGGAGGTTGAGAGATCGTGCCTCATGCACGAGGCCGATGCGTTAGCCTCTCTCCCAAGTACTTTATGGGCCACTTCTGATACCGATGTGGGTCAAATGACTATTCCTCCTGTGCGTATTACTGTGAAGGAAGGAGTGTCTTTGCCCCGTGTACCCCAATACAAGATCTCCAGAGAAGGTGAAGTGGCTTTGACACACATTGTGAATGACTTGATTATGGCAGGGGTGGTGGAGGAAGTTCCCTATAATGTTTGCAACAGCCCGATTCTTCCGATCCTAAAGAAAGACACAGACACTAAGATTTATCGTTTCATTATTGATTTGAGGGAAATTAATAAGATAGTTGTACCGCAGTATCCGGTGGTGTCTGATATTACCACCTTACTCACTTTGATTCCACCCACAGCCACTACCTTCACGGTAATCAACTTGAAAAATGCTTTCTTTTCGATTCCCATTCACCCTGATAGACGATATTTGTTCGGCTTCACATTAAATAACAAATCATATAGATTTTATCGAGTTCCCCAAGGTTACACAGAAAGCCCTAGTATTTACAGTCAGGCTTTGAAAAGACAGCTTGATTCTTTCGACTTACAGTCTGGGGTGGCTCTTATTCAATATGTTGACGATATTTTGCTTGCAGCAGATACGCAGGAACAATGTGAGGAGAGTACTCTTTCCCTGCTTTCTTTTCTTGCTAAGACTAATGACAAGGTCTCGAGGAAGAAGTTACAATATTGTAGACCAAAGGTGACCTACCTCGGTCATCTTTTGTCTAAGGAGGGACGTGCATTGACATCAGACCGAATTCAAGCAATTTTAGATACGCCAGTTCCTTGCACTCAGAAAGATGTTCGTGCCTTCATAGGTTTGACGTCCTTTTGTAGGCAATGGATACTAGGATTTTCGCACATTGTAAAACCCTTGTTAGCGTTGTTGTCCAAAGCTACACCAATTCCCCTTGAATGGACAGATGAATGTCAGAATGCTTTTGAGCAATTGAGACAAGCTCTTTGCTCTGCACCAGTGTTAGGTACACCAGATTATACGAAGCTCTTTACATTGTATGTACATGAGAAGGATGGGTGCGCATTATCAGTCTTAGTGCAGACACACGGAGATAAACAGAGACCTTGCGCATACTTTTCAGCAGTACTCGATCCTGTGGCTCGAGGATTGCCTGGATGTTTTCGAGCAGTTGCAGCAACAGCAGTAGCCATACGACAGAGTGAGGGAATAGTTCTGTCACACAAATTGTTGGTGTTAGTTCCCCATGCGGTAGATGCTTTATTGAATCAAACGAAAACACAGCATCTAACTAGCGCCCGTTTAACAGGATACGAGCCAACACTGTTGGCGCCACACATTACACTGAAGAGGTGCGCCACTTTGAACCCTGCTACTTTATTGCCCTATCCTGTTGCTGAGACCCAGAAGGAAGATCATCATGATTGTGTTTTCCTGACTGAAGAACAAACAAAGGGTCGTATCGATTTGCAGGATACACCACTTCCAGATGTAGATGGGGAACTGTGGGTTGATGGATCGTGTTTAAAGTTGCCAGATGGTACGACTTCTGCAGCCTATGCGATCACGACACTTAAGACAGTGGTAGAAACGGCACGAATACCGCAAAAATCGGCCCAAGCAGCTGAATTGATAGCCTTAACAAAGCATGCGAGTTAAGTGCTGGATTATGTGTAAATATCTACACTGATAGCCGTTACGCTTTTGGAGTAGTGCACAATTTTGGCCTACTCTGGAAGGAACGAGGGTTTCTGACCTCGCATGGAGTACACATCATGCATTGAGAGTTGGTACGTGATCTCCTGAATGCACTGCTATGTCCAAAGAAAGTAGCGATAGTCAAATGCAGTGCACATAAGAAGGTAACCGACAAAATAGGACAAGGAAACGCTTTTGCAGATCGCATAGCGAGAAAGACTGCCATGTTACAAAACACCTCTCCTATGTATGTGGTGAGATCACAAGCTGAGCGATGGCATGATGCTAGAGAGGAAATATTAGACATACAGAAATCAGCATCTGAGGCAGAACTTGCGACTTGGGCAACAGAGGGAGTGTTGGATGATGAGGGTTGCTGGCGTAGTAAAGACATGGAGAGATGGAAATTGCCTGCCGCTTACTTGCAAGCAATGGTTCAAATGACACATGGGCTGGCACATGTTGGAGCTCTTGCAATTACTAAATTGCTTACTCGAGTTTGGGAGCATCCTGAGATTGCTAGCACGGCTAAGAGAGTAGTACAGACCTGTCTGATATGCCTACAGTACAATCCTGCAAAAGGGACTTATACTCCTAAAGGAGGGTTTGTTCCACCTACTGCACCATTCGAAGTACTGCAAATGGATTACATCCAGCTTGAGCGCTGTAATAACCTCAAATATGTCCTAGTGGTTGTGTGTGCTCTCAGTAAATGGATTGAGGCCTACCCCACGAAGGATAATACGGCATTGACAACAGCTAAGGTGTTACTCAAAGAGTACTTCCCACGCTATGGTGTTTGTAAATTTTTGTGGAATGATAATGGTCCTCATTTCGTTGGGAAAGTAGTGGAGTATGTTCTGAAAGGATTGGGGATTAAGCAGAAATTTCACGCTGTATTCCACCCGCAGTCAGCAGGTCTAGTAGAATGACACAATGCAACTTTGAAGTTGAAGCTAGCAAAGATCGTGGCATCCACGTCTTTGAAATGGCCGGATGCTTTGCCTTTGGCATTACTGTCTATTAGATCAGTGCCACATTCCCGATCTGGCCTCACACCCTATGAAGTGGTGTTCGGAAGGCCCATGAATATTTGCGGATTTCCAAAGCCTCGTTTGATACATGATGTGCCTTGTATAATGATGAACGATTATTTGGCACGATTAACAAATTATTTACTTTCTATTCATCAACAGGTTCGAGAAGCGCTCCCCGACAATTCCATTGGAGAGGCTCACGATCTTCGTCCTGGGGACCACGTGATGGTCCGCGCGTTCGAGAGAACCAGCAGTTTGGAGCCGAGGTGGCGTGGCCCTGAACAGGTGTTGCTGGCAACTCGGACGGCTGTGCGAGTCACGAACAAGAAGCGGTGGATACATTCAACTCACTGCCGCCGTGTTTCTCCGGACCTAGTGAGCCCTGTGGTGCTGTCTGATTATCGAGACATCTTGGATGCAGAGAAGAGCCCAGCTGTTACGCCTCGTGAGTCGGAGGGAGCCTTACCGGACCACACTGCTTGTGGTAAAGCAAAATATAATCTACGGTCAAGAAAATAATTTTTTTGGTACAAGACTGGTTGAGTAACCGTTCCAAGGTTTGTGAAAACGGAAGCCGGGAATATCAAGGGGGGGAGATCAGTTCTGGCTAGTGTAGCGACACCCGTCTTGAATCTCGGAGAAGAAACCACCGGCAGCCTCGGTTCTCAGCACTCACTTTTTATTTTATTTTTGTTTGGTTTTTGAAACTTTGTTCTTTGTACTATGGCACCTACGACACTGAGAAACAGAAGAATTTTGGGTGCAGTTCTTTTTGTTACAACTATAGTGGTAATAGCAGTAATAGCTTGGACTATAGAACGATTGCTTCCTGCACGAGAATATTTACTGCCTACCACTCCAATTCCATCTGAACATTTCCATTTTACTCTGCCTTATCATGAAGAGAGATATAGACAGACTTACTTGAATAATAGCTTCATACAAATTCTGCATCACACCCATAATATGACGAACACTTCAAATTGTTGGGTATGTGGAATGTTGCCTGGACATCAAAAGAGAGGAGGAACTCCGCTTATTCCTCTTCCGTTCTCACATAATGGTTCTTGTAATGCTTGGTACACTCTTCTTTTTACCCTAAGATGGCCAACAAAAGGTGGACTACTTTTTCGATTGAATAAAGTCTGTTACAATGATAGAGATGGTTATCCACAGGCAGAAGGAACAAAATTTGAGTGGGAAGAATATCGACCGGACAATGTATCTACACCTCGTGTTTTCACCAATAAAAGACTTATAAAAATGTCTAGTCTACATGTGATTACGGTTATTGACACTAAAGCTGACCTTTGCGTGAGAAATAAGGGAACTATTCCGGTGGGGAAAAGCGAATGTAACACTACCCTCACATTTGACACACCGAGTGGTATTGCGTTTGTAGCCTCACGAAATACTTATTTTATCTGTGGTAATAAAGGATATCATCGTCTTCCCCTTGGATGGTTAGGAACTTGCTATGTATCTTTTGTACTACCCCCTGTATTTATTGCTCCGCCTATGTATCATAATGATTTTATACTGTATCATGATTTTATATTAAATAGGGTTAAGAGAACAATAGAGATTGAAAATGTGGACCAAACTGACACCTCCTTACAACAATATGTAGATTTTAATTTAGGCCTGTTCTCCTTTGTTGGTGCTGCCTTAAACAGCAGGAAAATAAGACGGCTAACACGTGTTGTGGAAGCTGTTGCTAATGAAACTGCCTCTCCTTGGGGGAATTTAACTGAGGAGCTCCAAATTACCAGAATTGTAACGCTTCAGAACCGAATGGTTCTGGATGTAGTATTGGCTGATCGTGGGGGTGCATGCCGCATTATCGGAAGTAGTTGTTGTGTTTACGTTCCAGACAATTCGCCTTCTGTGTACGATGCCATTTCAAAATTGCACAAAATTGCTGCTGAAATTCCCCCCGAAAATGGTACATGGACATTTTCAAATTGGTTCTGGACTTTGCTTAGTACCTGGAGTTGGAAATTACTGACTATCCTATGTATGATTATTGGAATACTCTTTTTCTTTTGTCTATGTATCCAATGTGGTCCTACCCTATGCTCTGTATGTATTACGGCCTGTATCCCATCCAAACGAGCTATTGCCAAAAATGAGCAAATGGTTAATACAGAAGTGATGAAGATAATGATGATTAATATTGATGACGAGTATCCTGATTACTTCCATTATGAGGTAGCTTCAGCTAAATGCTAAAAGGGCCATCTGTCGTAATTTGGCAGCAACTGAATTAGCATTTAGCTCAGCTACACAAACTTTTCATCGTTAACTTGACCAAATGAGCGGGGGCCATTTTGTATTCCCTGGCTTCCATTTTGTATGAACATGGGGCCTCGTGGTCAGCGTGCCCTTTCGTCCTTCCTCCATGCCAATGACCATTTACCTTGCCCATTATTTGAACAAGACAAGGGAACCCAGGGCGCAATATGCTAAGGACCGTGGGTAAGTACTTATTTATGAAGACAATGGTCCTTAGTCAAGGAAAAATTAAAGGAGAATAAATATAGACCAAATGGAACTATATTTTTAATACAGTGTCCAGCCGGACAATTTATTATCTCGATAGGAATGATCACAAAACAATAAACCATAGAGTGTGATGGAAGCGGGACACCAGCCGATGTCCGACTAACACACTAAGGGGACACAAACACAAGGGAAAGTAGTAGGCAATAACAGGTCATCTGGATATTGTAAATCATAAGGCAGATAATCCAAAACATACACATATGCATGAAAAATTAGTATCAACTATGCATTTAGTGCATTTAGGTCGACGACGTTTCGAACCTTAAACAATTTCGGTTCATCCTCAGGACAAAGAATAGTTGCCTAAAGAGTTAACATTCACAGTAGTCCCCACGGGGGGGGGGTTTGGCTGAAAAGAATTCAACCCAAAATTCGAGATAGAATTGTATTCAATGGAAATTCCAAGATTAGGTTCATGTGAATCGACAGGGAAAATGCCCTCGTTTAGAATTCTGGCGGTGTCACTGGCAGGTCCGCAATGGGAGTCCTTGCAGGCTTGAAAATTGGCCGTGCTGAATTTTCAAGCCTGCAAGGACTCCCAGGCATTTTCCCTGTCCATTCACATGAACCTAATCTTGGAATTCCCATTGAATACAATTCTATCTCGAATTTCGGGTTGAATTCTTTTCAGCCAAAACCCCCACCCCCACCGTGGGGACTACTGTGAATGTTAACTCTGTAGGCAACTATTCTTTGTCCTGAGGATGAACTGACATTGTTTAAGGTTCGAAACGTCGTCGACCTAAATGCACTAAATGCATAGTTGATACAAATTTTTCATGCATATGTGTATGTTTTGGATTATCTGCCTTATGATTTACAATATCCAGATGACCTGTTATTGCCTACTACTTTCCCTTGTGTTTGTGTCCCCGTAGTGTGTTAGTCGGACATCGGCTGGTGTCCCGCTTCCATCACACTCTGTGGTTTATTGTTTTGTGATCATTCCTATCGAGATAATAAATTGTCCGGCTGGACACTGTCTTAAAAATATAGTTCCATTTGGTCTATATTTATTCTCCTTTAATTTTTCCTTGACTAAGGACCATTGTCTTCATAAATAAACATTTACCTTGCCCAGCAACAGGCTATTTTTAGCACTGGTCAAGCCCACGCATGCGTACTCGAACATTTGGATTAATGAGCGGTCACCTCTCAGGAATGTTCTCCAAACTGACCAGTGGTACTAAAGCTCCTCCCACATGTTGGCTGTGTTCCAAAATGCCCTTATATGTACCTAAAATTGTGACAAGAGTATACCGCCTACCTTTTTTACTGTTAAAATTGTATAAAAGAGGTCGCACACCGATGTTCGGTGTGATACTTCTTGCATTGCCGAAGGGTGCTGTAGGAATGTACCACCACCCCATGGGGTCTTAATAAACTTGTCTTTTGCATTTTCCAGTTTCCGTGCCAACTTCTATTCTATGGTGTTCGAGAGTTTTGGGGCAGAGTATGTAGATCTGACGAAACCCAATACCACAGCCCTACTGTCTCTCCTGCTGCCCTGGTGACAACCACTTCCCCAGGGCAGAAATAGTATATTTGTGGTGGAGCCACGTGGCTCCCCTGGGTACAGCTACCTCCCTGGGGCACAAACAGAATAATGGGAGGGTGTCCATTGTGGACCCCTGGCCCCGGGGACCACCATCTCCCCTGGGCTAAATACTTGAAAGACGGGGCCAACTTGTTGATCCGTAGATGGCCTGGGTGCTCTTGCAATGTCACAGGGAGGCCCCCTCCTGGGACATTGATGTTTGCCATGGCTTCCAGAAAATGCTGCTCCGCTTTCATCAAGCGAGAACATTAAAAATACTCTCACTTGCTGAAAGCAGAGCAGAATTGCATTGGGACAGAGGGAGCTGCATGTTTAGCAGCTACCTCTGTCCAAAATCAATGCAGGCTTCTGCAGGATGCGGGGAGCAGGCAGGGACCGGGGTTCCCCCTCCCTGTATTTACAAAAAAAAAAAGGGGCACAGCAGACCACCATTCAAGTGATTTTTGAACTTCCGAGGGGGTCGTAAATTGCGAACTACCCCATTAATATTCATGCGGTAGGTCATTTGCGATCCCCTAGGAATTGCAGAAGGTGTTAAACACAATTTCATGCATTCTATTTTCCGATTTTCTTATTGCGAATCGTAAGAATTCGCAATTAGGAAATCGCAAAAATGGATTGTTCAGGCAACTGACCCTGGGTTCTTATTTGAGAGGAGTGGAAGCACCACTCTAATAATAAACACATTCCTTGTCTGGGTGAAGCACAAAAGTCACTAAGTAAGCCTGTGCTTATCCTCTAGTACCCTAGCACAAAAGGACTCATGCTTAACTTAGTGGTAATGTGGATAGCACTTATGCTGCACTCAAACAAATAAAGTGATAAAGTGAAAACACTACACAAGAAAGATCCCAAATCTTTCTACGTCACTGGAGCTTCATGTTGGCAGTCATCACAGGCTACTGCTGCTGATGCTGGTTCTTGAAGGAGACGCAAAGAGCAGGTTGTCACAGGAGATTCATGTCAGCGGGCATCGCAGATGGTTGCCAGGCGACATGAGGAGTACATTCGTAGTTGCACAGGGACAAAAACCTTATCTTCACCAGGAACTCGGGACTTGTGGTTTTCAGGCAAGAAGAGAACACTCTGATGGCAGTTTAGGGTCACAACCTGGATATGCACCTCTTAGGGATCAGCACTCAATCCAGCAGAGGCCAGCACCATGGCTCAGGCCGGTCCATGCAGGACCAGTCAGTGCTGGTTGGCTTGACAGTTGCAGGAAGACCTCTGGAAGCCTTTTTTTCCCTGTAGGTCTAACAGGAGAGTCAACTGACACTTTGAATAACTTATGTGGAGCCTGAGCTCAAGTCAAGCAGGTCCAATCTTCTTTCTTCAGACAGCAGGACAGTCCTGTTCCTGAATCTTCCACAGGACCAGCAGTGTTCTGATGAGAGGTTTTGAAGGTGCTACTTTTATCCTCAGGTGCCAGCCTGCAGGTGAGGGATGTCCCCTTTGTATACACTTGCCTCTTATTTTTATTTGGCTCCAAAATGTGTAGGGTAACAAAGGGTAGATAGGCCTATTTGTGATCTGCATTTGTCAGTGACACAACAGGCAACCCTTAGAAGTTGGGGGGGGGAGGGGGCGAAGCCCTGAGGCTATGCTTTGATGTTCAGGAAGGCTAAGTACATCCTTAAAGGACATCCTTGTTAGGAGGTGAACACCCCACCCCACCCCACCCCAAGGCCTGTTAGTCCCCACATCTGGAAGTAATATACAAAACACAACAGTACACACATTCACAGTCATGTGATCCTGGACCTTGGCAGAAATGCAAACTTTCTTTATGCAGAAAAATGCACACTTTCTAAAATTGGCTTTTCCAGAATAACAACTTAAAATCCGGGTTGATCATTAACCACTTCCATGCTAATGACAAGGTCAGCTCGTCATGCAGTTTACTGGAGCTGTGCTTATGACGAGCTGACCTTGTCATGAACAATGGGAATCCAAGGACCTCAGCACCCAGCGGGAAAAGCCCTAGCAGGCAAGGTGTTTTAAAGAGGATTTCAAATTACACTTTATTTCAATGGAAACAGTGTCTCTTGATATGGTCCTAAATTGAAGTCATGACTTCTTAAGCGTAACAAGGTAGCCCATTGTTTATCTATGGGAGTTCGTTTTACAACCCTGAAAAATTCTTTTAGGAGTTTTTCACTGTCAGGACATGTAAAACTGAAATAAACTTGTCCTGAATTTTAAATACAATACCCTCTGCCCTATATATATAATGGGTGAATTATAAGTATTAAACAGGATGGTTTAGGCCTAGCAAAAGATTTGTAATGACTGGTTGAAATGGCAGTTTAACACATCACTACAGATTTTAGTGGTAGGCCTGAGACATGTTTTGCAGTGCTACTTTAGTGGGGGAGGAGGGCATAATGAGTGCTGCAAAGCACTAGTAGCATTTACTTTCCAGGCCCTGGGTATATTTAGTACCATACAATAGGGTCTTACAAGTAAAGTAAATGTAACCAATCAGACAAACGCCATCTTTACCCTGTTTGCAAGGGAGACCATCATTTGTTTACCACTATTTAGCAGCCCTAAAAGCCATCAAAAACGAGTTCTGCGAATGAAGAAAAAAATGGTGGATGACTTTGCATAAGGGGCAAGGTTGAACACCACCTCATTCCATTCCTGTTTAAAACATCTAGGACTCATATTACCAGCTCACTGACTAGTAATATTTTGTTAGGTTGTAAGGCTGAATAACAGATTTAAAACCATCACCACTGACATTGATTAGATGCAAATATATTTCATAAGCATTTATTCTTTAATACTATCTGATAGGTCGACAGCCCTAGCCCGAATGTAAACATATGGTAGATATCTCTAGGTGGTGAATAGTGTTTGAACAGAAGACAAGTAATCCTTCTTCCTTTTCACCACAGCCTGTATGTTTTCCTCTTGTACTGTACAACTACCCAGGTTCATAACATGGATGTGCAACCTGACAGCCCTCAAACACAAGACCCACATTAAAAGATGGAAGGAACAGCAGTGTTTAATAGCAACATCTGTTTGCCAAATGAGCAGCAAAAAACAAAAGTTACTAGAAAACCTAAATGTGCGCAACAGCAAACAAAAATAGAGATGCCTATGGAATTTTGAGGACAATAAAATACCGCAAAAAATGTATTTAAGGAAATCACAAATTAGGTAAGGCGTAACATTTACAGACTAGAGCTCCTAACACTTAAAACACTTCACACTCAATTACCACATTTCTAGATGTTTTATACATAAATCAATCACCAAAGAAAATTAAAAATGTAAACATAAATCATAACCTTTTTACTAAGCAAGAAATCATCTAAGCAGGTACATGGTGCACAAATATCTTTGGGTACTTCATTGAAAGCCAAGAACATGTTTGCCATAGAAAACATTATAGATATCAATAAAATAACATACTCAAATGTGTGTGTGTGATTATTTATTTTCTTACCTTGATAATTCACACTGTTTACTAAGAAATAGATCCAGTTATTTTGCTACACTTCGAACTGAATTTCCAGGAAAGTCATGTGTGTTCCATTGAAATAAATTGAGTGCAATGTTACAGTGAAAAGTGAAGCTGCATTTTTTTTCATACAGATGGGCTAAAAATTCCCAAGACACTCATTAGCATAGCATAGCAGTAAAGTCTCATCATTTGTCCTCAGCATGTATTGTATTGTATTGTAATTGCATTTATATAGCGCTTACTACCCCTGACGAGGCGTCGAAGAGCTTTTTCGGCGGGTAGCACGCTACTCCGGGACCCATAGAGGATTAGTGTTGAATTAGTATAGTGAAACATGCAAGCACATTTTAAGTGGTGCATAGGTTAGTCAGTTATTTGGATATGGAATGATAGCAGAAGGATAGAGGAGGACAAAGGTTTGTATTTATTTATCGCTTGTTGACGCACGCTATTCCGGAAGCCTATAAAGGATTAGTGGTGAATTAATATGGTGAAGTATGAGGTAATTTCAGTGGTGGATATTAGTCTGTTACTTGGAGTGAGAAGGATAGCGAAGGGATAAAAGGGGGAGAAAGATTTGCATTCATATAGCACTTGTTACCCCTGATGGGTGTTGAAACGCTTTTCTGGCGAGTAGCATGCCACTCCTGAACCCATAAAGGATTTGTGTTTAAAATTAGTATAGTATAAATATGAAGTAATTTGAGTAGTAGATATGTTATTCAGTTATTTGGGCAGTATATTAGTATAGTTGAAGATGGAATTTGAGAAGTGAATATCTTAGTCTGTTAATTTTTATTGAAAAGGATAGTGGAGGGATTAAAGAGTGAAAGTTTTTTTTTTTTTAAGGTCTTAGCAGTAGGAAGAGAAATTAGAAAAAGGGCAGCATTTCTGGCCCTAGTCCGGACCAATCAAGAACAGGCTCAAACAGGCAACTACCCTTGTCCTCTCCGCCCTTAGCCTCGATGCCCGGGGTGAGACACACTAACCCTGGCCTTGTGTAGCCCTAGTAATCAGGTGACCCCTTCAGCCAATGGGAACCCTAGCCCTAACACTATCCAATCCCAACACTAGCCCTAAAATCTAGAACCAATGGGAGACCAGGACCTTACTGCTAATCGTAGCCCTAATCCAAGCACCCAATCAGTTCAAAAACCCTGATCTCTACGTCCAATAAAGGCCTTAACCCTACCAGTAGTCCCAACCCAAGTCCAAGCAGCCAATGGTACAGGTAGCCCTAGTTCCTAATTCCAATAGAAATCCGAACCCTAGCTCTAGTCCCAACCCTACAATGATTGAATCACAGACCCAGAACCCTCAAGTACCCAACCAATGAGGACATTAACCCTAACCCAATAGAAACACCAGATACAACCACCAATCAGTGTAAACATGTGCCAACCACTAGCAGACCATATAAGGTCCCAGCGACGTCAGACAAGGTTTGCTGGCCAGGGAGTTGGAAGTTGCTTTTCCTGTTCAGAATCTCCTAGGAGACACACAGGCTCAATCCACACTTTGGACTTCTTCAGGAAAAGGCTTCACTAACTCGAAATCTAACAATACTGTTTGAATAAAACTTTACTCCCCATGCTGGCCAAAAAACTAAGTGCACAGGCCCCAGTAAATACAGTTTAAACAGCTCACAGAAGCACCCTCTGATGTAGAATATCCCTGTTGCTGGGGGGGGGAGGCAGGGAGCTGGCCTCACTGGCTTGTGAACACAAAATGGTGGCTGGGGGTGCACTGTTTTAACACACAGGTCTTAGCACAGAACAAAGGAGACATTTGGAGGGAAAACAGATTTGTCACCAAGGAATGAGAGGGACAAACTACATAGAATGGACTGCAAATCCCACAATTCAACACGTTAAATGCAAGCAATCATGGGCAGGGAAAACCACAAGTTTAAAACACAAAACAGGTGATAAAATATGCAATCACAGGCAGGTCAAAACTGCAATTTTAAACTGTAACAACCACATGCAAAGACAGTAATCACAGAAAGGGAAAAAAGTTTTTTAAACAACTTTTGTTTTGGGAAGAGACAGCACTAGTCTGTCTCCTTACCACATAAGTGTGCATGGATTTGGAAAATACATAGGCCTTTAGAGGTAGAACAATGTTTAAATTCTGTTTAAGTTAAATATTAACATAATGGTTTAGATTCAAAACATAAGAGATATCCTATACATCTTATTCCAAGTGTCTTTATAGTCTAAGGCACTTGTAATATGGCAGAAGAAGTATATGTCACATTTTGATTGAGTATCCCATCCACCATACTGAAAAAAGACCCTCAGACAAGCAATCTAATACATAAACTAACTTACCAGTAGTCAAGCTCACTAATAAATGTCAATGTTTAAAGAAATTGCACTTCTCCTGAGCTAACACAGCTTCAACCTCCTCCTTCCAAGTCTCCAAGGAAAGTGACCACTGTGCCTGAGATCTAGAACTCTCAGCCTCGGTGTCCTAGGCAGCACTAATGGAGCCATTATGACTCTAGCAGCAACCATCTGCTTGTTATGTTTCCATTTTTGCTGCCTGGCAATGCTGATGATGTCACAGAAACAGAATCTGCAGAGGGTGGAAGATGAGTTGAGAATCCTGGTGTGAGGGAAATTCCAACAAACAACTGAAGCAGGATTTCCCTTAAAGAAAATGCAGAAAATGTCACAGTTCTTTAATAAGGGAATGCCCACAAGCTTTCCAATCCACTTTAGCTTTGTTCCAGTGTCACAGTGTCACAGAACCCACGTCTGTACTTACAGTGTGCCACAGGAACCAAGCTATACCTGTCTGATGAACCCTACTAGGGTGAAACCGGTCCTAGGTTGCAGGTGTTCTGGTTCAGGGAGAACCTGGCCTTTTCCCATTAGAGCAGAGTTAAGACCTATTTTGAATTTGACTGGGCCCAAACTGAGGGATAAAGTATGGAAAATAATGATGGGTCTGGTTGAGCCTTCGAGAAATTACCAAAGGATGAGCTTAATTCAAGCATGACATCCATCAGTTTTCTGTACACTTTGACCCTTTCGCAGCTAGACCTTTCTCCCCCGCTGCTAAGCCATTTTTGGCTATTTGGGGTAGTTCGTGCTTAAGCCCCTGTAACTGTATGTACACACAAGGTATCCATGCCAAATTTGAGTCCTTTTCTTCCAACATCATGTGGATTTTAGAGGTACCCAGGGTGTGTGGAGTCCCCTGAAGGGGACACCGATATTAGCCAAAATTGACAATGTTTGAAGTTTACAAGGGATTCTGGGTAACAGAACCTGCTGATAGCCACACAAGTCACCCCATCCTGCATTCCACTGGGTGTCTAGTATTTAAAAATGTATAGGTTTTCTAGGTTTCCATACGTGCTGGCAGAGTTAGAGTCCAAATTCCACAGCTAGACAAATAGCAAAAGACCTGTCAGTTTTCACTGGAAAGCTCTGATATGCACGTTGCGCTTTGTGCCATTTCCTGTCACGGGCACCAGGCCTACCCACATGAGTGAGGTAGCATTTCTATTGGGAGTCTTTGGGTAATGCTGGGTGGGTGGAAGGTTGTGGATCCAAACAGATTCCAGAACTTTCCATCACAGAAATGTGAGGAAAATGTGTTATTTGTTTTACAAAGTTTGAGATTTGCAAGGAATTCTGCTTGAACCGCTGAACGGAATTACAGCAAGTTTGGCACAAAGTTCGATGTAGGTTCAGAAACCAAGCTTTTTATGACTTGGTGTAAATATGTTGAGTAAGTTCAGAGATATTAAAGTTAAGAAATCCAGATATCTAGGGACGCAAGAAATCTTTCATAAAAAAGATGCATGGGCTCCCACTGTTTTTTTTTATGAAGACCCCAGGTGGGCCAAATCCCAGGGGCATATTACAATCAAGGAGAAGGTTCATGGGGCTCCCTCCTAGGCTTTTGAAAAGCCATGGGGACTGCTACCTACCCGGGGCACTTAAGCACACAAATGTAGGGGGCTTGCGCAGACCTCGCAGCCCCAGGGACAACACTCTCCCAGGGGCACTGAACAATATAAACATGGGGAGCCCGTTCAGCCCCCTGGCAGCCCCAGCGTCTGCCACCTCCCTGGAGTATATACATTATTTAAGAAGGAATGTTGGAGTGGCCCTACTGCCTCCCCTGCTGCCCCGGTGACAACCACTTCCCCAGGGCAGAAATAGTATATTTGTGGTGGAGCCACGTGGCTCCCCCGGGTACAGCTACCTCCCTGGGGCACAAACAGAATAATGGGAGGGTGTCCATTGTGGACCCCTGGCCCCGGGGACCACCATCTCCCCTGGGCCAAATACTTGAAAGACGGGGCCCAGTGGCCCTACTTGTGGATCCGTAGATGGCCTGGGTGCTCTTGCAATGTCACAGGGAGGCCCCCTCCTGGGTCATTGATGTTTGCCATGGCTTCTAGCAAATGCTGCTCCGCTTTCATCAAGCGAGAACATTAAAAATACTCTCACTTGCTGAAAGCAGAGCAGAATTGCTTTTGGACAGAGGGAGCTGCATGTTTAGCAGCTACCTCTGTCCAAAATCAATGCAGGCTTCTGCAGGATGCAGGGAGCAGGCAGGGACCGGGGTGCCCCCTCCCTGTATTTACAAAAAAAAAAGAGGGGCCCAGCAGACCACCATTCAAGTGATTTTTGAACTTCCGACGGGGTCGTAAATTGCGATCTACCCCATTAATATTCATGAGGTAGGTCATTTGCGATCCCCTAGGAATCGCAGAAGGTGTTAAACACAATGTCATGCATTCTATTTTCCAATTTTCTTTTTGCGAATCGTAAGAATTCGCAATTAAGAAATCGCAAAAATAGATTGTTGAGGCATCTGACCCTGGGTTCTTAGTTGAGAAGAGTGGAAGCACCACTCTAATAATAAACACATTCCTTGTCTGGGTGAACCACAAAAGTCACTAAGTAAGCCTATGCTTATCCTCTAGTACCATAGCACAAAAGGACTCATGCTTAACTTAGTGGTAATGTGGATAGCACTTATGCTGCACTCAAACAAATAAAGTGATAAAGTGAAAACACTACACAAGAAAGATCTCAAATCTTTCCACGTCACTGGAGCTTCATGTCGTCAGTCATCACAGGCTACTGCTGCTGTTGCTGGTTCTTGAAGGGGATGCAAAGAGCAGGTTGTCACAGGAGATTCATGTCAGCGGGCATCGCAGATGGTTGCCAGGCGACATGAGGAGTACATTCGTAGTTGCACAGGGACAAAAACCTTATCTTCACCAGTAACTCAGGACTTGTGGATTTCAGGCAAGAAGAGAACACTCTGATGGCAGTTGATGGTCGCAACCTGGATATGCACCTCCTAGGGATCAGGACTCAATCCATTAGAGGCCAGCACCAGGGCTCAGGCCGGTCCATGCAGGACCAGTCAGTGCTGGTCGGCTTGACAGTTGCAGGAAGACCTCTGGAAGCTTATTTTTTCCCTGTAGCTTTAACAGGAGAGTCAACTGGCACTTTGAATAACTTATGTGGAGCCTGAGCTCAAGTCAAGCAGGTCCAATCTTCTTTCTTCAGATAGCAGGACAGTCCTGTTCCTGAATCTTCCACAGGACCAGCAGTGTTCTGATGAGAGGTTTTGAAGGTGCCACTTTTATCCTCAGTGCCAGCCTGCAGGTGAGGGATGTCCCCTCTGTATACACTTGCCTCTTATTTTTTTTTGGCTCCAAAATGTGTAGGGTAACAAAGGGTAGACAGGCCTATGTGTGATCTGCATTTGTCAGTGACACAATAGGCAAACCGTAGAAGTTGGGGAGGGCAAGCCCTGAGGCTATGCTTTGATGTTCAGGAAGGCTAAGTACAACCTTCAAGGACATCCTTGTTAGGAGGTGAACACCCCATCCCACCCCAAGGCCTGTTACTCTCCATATCTGGAAGTAATATACAAAACACAACAGCACACACATTCACAGTCAAGTGATCCTGGACCTTGGCAGAAATGCAAACTTTCTTTATGCAGAAAAATGCACACTTTCTAAAATTGGCTTTTCCAGAAAAACAACTTAAATTCCGGGTTTATCATTAAAGAGGATTTCAGATTACACTTTATTTCAATGGAAACAGTGTCTCTTGATATGGTCCCAAATTGAAGTCATGACTTCTTAAGCGTAATAAGGTAGCCCATTGTTATCTATGGGAGTTCGTTTTACAACCCTGAAAACTTCTTCTAGGAGTTTTTCACTGTCAGCACATGTAAAACTGAAATAAACTTGTCCTGAATTTTAAATACAATGCACTCTGCCCTATGTATTATGGGTGAATTATAAGTATTAAACAGGACGGTTTAGACCTAGCAAAAGGTTTGTAATGACTGGTTGAAATGGCAGTTTAACACATCACTACAGATTTTAGTGGTAGGCCTGAGACATGTTTTGCAGTGCTAATGTAGTGGGGGAGGAGGGCATAATGTAGTAGTACTTGTATAGCGCACGAATCGACCCATGAGGGTATCTCGGCGCTTGTACGCATACCGCTGTGGAACCCTTCCTGGTTTTTCCCTGTGAGGTGCCCACTCCTGGGCACCCCCAAGGTGAAGCCAGGCATCCTAGCGTTGTTGGGGCCGTTGTGGAGATTAAGCAACCTATTGCCCAGAGTTGCAGAGTGGGACCCATAATTAGAATAGGCACCGAGGCGAGAATTATCAGGTCCGAGGAAATTGAGCCCAAGACCCGCCGAGGTGGGAATTGAACCCTGGTCCAGGGCTAGATCTCTGCATCAGGGTCTGCCGCTCTAACCAAAGCACTAGTAGCATTTAATTTACAGGCCCTGGGTATATTTAGTGCCATACAATAGGGTCTTACAAGTAAAGTAAATGTAACCAATCAGACAAACGCCATCTTTACCCTGTTTGCAAGGGAGACCATCATTTGTTCACCACTATTTAGCAGCCCTAAAAGCCATCAAAAACGAGTTCAGCGAATGAAGAAGAAAATGGTGGATGACCTTGCATAAAGGGCCAGGTTGAACACCACCTCATTCCGTTCCTGTTTAAAACATCTAGGACTCATATTACCAGCTCATTGACTAGTAATATTTTGTTAGGTTGTAGGGCTGATCAACAGATTTAAAACCATCACCAATGACATTGATTAGATGCAGATATATTTCATAAGCATTTATTCTTTAATACTATTTGATAGGTGGACAAGCCTAGCCCAAATGTAAACATATGGTAGATATCTCTAGGTGGTGAATAGTGTTTGAACAGAAGACAAGTAATCCTTCTTCCTTTTCACCACAGCCTGTATGTTTTCCTCTTGTACTGTACCACTACCCAGGTTCATAACATGGATGTGCAACCTGACAGCCCTCAAACACAAGACCCACATTAAAAGATGGAAGGAACAGAAGTGTTGAATAGCAACATCTCTTTCCCAAATGAGCAGCCAAAAACAAAAGTTACTAGAAAACCTAAATGTGCGCAATAGCAAACAAAAATAGAGATGCGTGTAGAATTTTGAGGAAAATTAAATACCGCAAAAAAAATTATTTTAGAAAATCACATATTAGGTAAGGCGTAACATTTACAGACTAGAGCTCCTAACACTTAAAACACTTCACACTCAATTACCACATTTCTAAATGTTTTAAACATAAATCAATCACCAAAGAAAATTAAAAATGTAAACATAAATCATAACCTTTTTACTAAGCAAGAAATCATCTAAGCAGGTACATGGTGCACAAATATCTTTGGGTACTTCATTGAAAGCCAAGAACATGTTTGCCATAGAAAAAATTATATATATCAATAAAATAACATACTCAAATGTGTGTGTGTGTGATTATTTGTTTTCTTACCTTGATAATTCACACTGTTTACTAAGAAATAGATTCAGTTGTTTTGCTACACTTCCAACTGAATTTCCAGGAAAGTCATGTGTGTTCCATTGAAATAAATTGAGTGCAATGTTATAGTGAAAAGTGAAGCTGCATATTTTTCATACAGATGGGCTCAAAATCCAAAGAGCTTTTTCGGCGGGTAGCATGCTACTCCGGGACCCACAGAGGATTAGTGTTGAAGTATAGTGAAACATGCAAGTACATTTTAAGTGGTGGATAGGTTAGTCAGTTATTTGGATATGGAATGATAGCAGAAGGATAGAGGACGACAGAGGTTTGTATTTATTTATCGCTTGTTGACGCACACTATTCCGGAAGCCTATAAAGGATTAGTGGTAAATTAATATGGTGAAATATGAGGTAATTTCAGTGGTGGATATTAGTCTGTTACTTGGAGTGAGAAAGATAGCGGAGGGATAAAAGGGGAAGAAAGATTAGCATTCATATAGCACTTGTTACCCCTGATAGGTGTTGAAGCGCTTTTCTGGCGAGTAGCACGCCACTCCTGAACCCATAAAGGATTTGTGTTTAAAATTAGTATAGTATAAATATGAAGTAATTTGAGTAGTAGATATGTTATTCAGTTATTTGGGCAGTATATTAGTATAGTTGAATATGGAATTTGAGAAGTGAACATGTTAGTCTGTTAATTTTGATTGAAAAGGATAGTGGAGGGATTAAAGAGTAAACGTATTTTTTTTTTTAGGTCTTAGCAGTCGTAAGAGAAATGAGAAAAAGGGCAGCATTTCTGGCCCTAGTCCCGACCAGTCTCGAACAGGCTCAAAGAGGCAACTACCCTTGTCCTCTCCGCCCTTAGGCTCGATGCCCGCGGTGAGACACACTAACCCTGGCCTTGTGTAGCCCTAGTAATCAGGTGACCCCTTCAGTCAATGGGAACACTAGCCCTAACACTATCCAATCACAACACTAGCCGTAAAATCTAGAACAAATGGGAGTCCCAACCCAAGTCCAAGCAGCCAATGGTACAGGTAGCCCTAGTTCCTACTTCCAATAGAAATCCTAACCCTAGCCCTGGTCCCAACCCTACTATATTTGAATCACAGACCCAGAAACCAATCAGAACCCTCAAATATCCAACCAATGAGGACATTAACCCTAACCCAATAGAAACACCAGATACAACCACCAATCAGTGTAAACATGTGCCAACCACTAGCAGACCATATAAGGTCCCAGCGACCTCAGACAAGGTTTGCTGGCCAGGGAATTGGAAGTTGCTTTTCCTGTTCAGAATCTCCTAGGAGATAGACAGGCTCAATCCACACTTTGGACTTCTTCAGGAAAAGGCTTCACTAACTCGAAATCTAACAATACTGTTTGAATAAAACTTTACTCCCCCTGCTGGCCAAAAAACGAAGTGCACAGGCCCCAGTAAATACAGTTTAAACAGCTCACAGAAGCACCCTCTGATGTAGAATATCCCTGCTGCTGGAGGGGATGGGGGAGGGGAGGAGGCGGGGGGCTGGCCTCACTGGCTTGTGAACACAAAATGGTGGCTGGGGGTGCACTGTTTTAACACACAGGCCTTAGCACAGAACAAAGGAGACATTTGGAGGGAAAACAGATTTGTCACCAAGGAATGAGAGGGACATACTACATAGGTTGGACTGCAAATCCCACAATTCAACACGTTAAATGCAAGCAATCATGGGCAGGGAATACCACAAGTTTAAAACACAAAAAAGGTGATAAAATAAGCAATCACAGGTAGGTAAAAACTGCAATTTTAAACTGTAACAACCACATGCAAAGACAGTAATCACAGAAAGGGAAAATTGTTTTTTAAACAACTTTTGTTTTGGGATGAGACAGCACTAGTCTGTCTCCTCATCACATAAATGTGCATGGATTTCGAAAATACATAGGCCTTTAGAGGTAGAACAATGTCTAAATTCGATTTAAGTTAAATATTAACATAATGGTTTAGATTCAAAACATAAAAGATATCCCATCCATCTTATTCCAAGTGTATTTATAGTCTAAGGTACTTGCAATATGGCAGAAGAAGTATATGTCATATTTTGATTGAGTATCCCATCCACCATACTGAAAAAAGACCCTCAGACAAGCAATCTAATACATAAATTAACTTACCAGTGGTCAAGCTCACTAATAAATGTCAATGTTTAAAGAAATTGCACTTCTCCTGAGCTAACACAGCTTCAACCTCCTCCTTCCAAGTCTCCAAGGAAAGTGACCACTGTGCCTGAGATCTAGAACTCTCAGCCTCGGTGTCCTAGGCAGCACTAATGGAGCCATTATGACTCTAGCAGCAACCATATGCTTGTTATGTTTCCATTTTTGCTGCCTGGCAATGCTGATGATGTCACAGAAACAGAATCTGCAGAGGGTGGAGGATGAGTTGAGAATCCTGGTGTGAGGGAAATTCCAACAAACAACTGAAGCAGGATTTCCCTTAAAAAATGCAGAAAATGACACAGTTCTTTAATAAGGGAATGCCCACAAGCTTTCCAATCCACTTTAGCTTTGTTTCTGTGGCACAGTGTCACAGACCTCACGTCTGGACATACAGTGTGTCACGAGAACCAAGCTATACCTGTCTGATGAGCCCTACTAGTGTGAAAACAGTCTTGGGTCAAGATTGATTTGATTTTGACTGGGCCCAAACTGAGATGGCATGGTATGGAAAATAATGATGGATCAGGATGAGATTAATTCAAGCATTACATCCATCACTTTTCTGTACACTTTAACCTTTTCACTGCTAGGCTTCACCCCCTCCCACCCATGGTCAGCCTTTATTTTGAGCTATTAGGTTGCGCTTAGACCTCTTTAACATTTTGTCCACACAAGGTATCCATTCCAAATTTGCATCCTTTTCTTCCAACATCAGGTGGATTTGAAATGTACCCATGGGTTGTGTGTTCCTATGAAAGCGACACAGATATTAGCCAAAATACAGCTAAACTTTGGGTTTTGTGCGGAACAAATGAGAAACATTTCTGCAGAAAAAGGTGCTTGTATTTCCCTGAAAGTGGTATCAACAAAGGGTTTGTTGTGCTGACATCACCATCTTCCCAGCATTCAGGGACAGGCAGACTTTTATTAGACAAAGAACAATTTCTGCACAGTTGTGGCATTTTATTGGGACATAGACTGTTTTTGCAATTTTTTGTGCTTTTAACCTCCTTCCAGTGTTCTTTTAAATTTTTTTTATTGAAAGCTTGCAGTTACAATCCAAATGCTCCAATAGGGAGCCATCAGCGACTTAATAGCATGAAATAGTACAAGCATTTTTAAGATAAAGTTACTTCATAGTGAAGAAGGATGCAACTATAACAGCAGCTCAGAGAGCCAACAATCCCCACCCCCCAACTCTGTCCCCCCTGCACTTAAAGAAAAACAGTATCAAAGAAGCAAGGCACTTGAATGTCATTGTCAAGAAAATCTAGGGACACAGCACGTGAATTGAACAGCAATAGCCGCCATCGAGACTGTCAGAAAGGGGGTTACCAATTCTACAGGGGTAGCATGGAGCAGAGCCGGCAGGCCAAACGCCTGGGGACATGTGTGAAGCATCCACGCAGTACCCACAGACGACACACCAGGCACACTACAAAAGAGACACGACACGGGGTTGGAAGTAAAAGAATAACTCATGTATATTGTCTCCAACCTGCAAAGGTAAAACACAGTAAAGCCCAGTAATCACAAAAGGGCGCCAACGGGCGCCAGGGAAATGGATGTCAGGGGGATTATTTACAAGGAAAATGGGAAAAAGAATTAAAGATAAGTAAGTCCATTAGTGTCCAGCTGAAATAAAAAGAATGTTAGCAAATGCATAAAACATAGGGTCAATATTGCAGGGCAAACACAGGCCTTAATCCTCGGCACCACCTTAGTAGTAGGCTTTTAGCATACAAGGAAACATTAGGCATAAACACAGCCGGCCTGGCATTAGCACCTCCTGCAAACGAAACATGCGACACCTAGCGTCAACATCAGCCCTCAACATGCCATAGACCCAAATCATGAGGCCGGGAACACTGGACATAAAAATGGCATAGAACATCAGCAATATCACTGTGAGGGGAAGAAACACTAGGCATCAGCCATTGGGCATGTCAGCATGAAATAAAACACTAGGCAGGAAGGCACATCATTCATGAACTCATTAGGTCAGTAACACTGTGTGTATAAACATGGTCTAAACACCTGGGGCTTAACCTCATGCAGGTAAGTACACCATAGGCCTAAAAATGTAAGAGGCATAAACCACCCAGGTACGCAGTAGACTCAGTGACTGTAACATTTCCTAGGTCCGTGCGCCAGAGACAACCTTTCCTATGCACCTGGTCGGTCAGCATCAACCACAATTCCTGCTCAAGGACAGGCTGCGAAGAACACTCCCCTAGCCAAGGGTTAACTTTAGCACCAAAATAAAACAGAATCCATCACACCGGCCACTGCAGGGGGCTAAACAGAGCTTTGTAGACGCAGCACTGTAAGAGACAGCAGTCCTGGAATAAGACAGTTCTTCGCAATAAAGCAGTTCCTTCAGGCCAAGCAGCGCTTCTGCCGCACAGCGCTTGGGGGCACAGTCCTCCTAATACAGCGCTTAGGAACCAGCAGTTCAGGCAACAGCGTCTTCACGGCGCAGCGCTTTAGGGTTCTAGCACTTAGAGTACACAGCAGTGCTCACAGCGCTTGGGCCAGCAACAGTTCCCAGGGCAATACAGCGCTTAAAACACTCACAGCAGGGCAGTCTTGGTCACAGCGCTTTGGGGACACGAGGCAGTCTCCTGCAGGCCAGCGCTTTCAAGGGCACAGTTCTAGGCTGGATAGCGCTTCCAGGCACACAGCGCTTCTTCTAGGCACAGCACTTCCAGGCTCACATCGCAAGGGGGGGGGCCAGACGGTCCCAGCAGCAATCCCCAGGGGCCCCAGGGTAACACTCCTTACCTCCTGGGGGGGTCCAGCCCACAATACTTCTTCCATTCTAGTCGCTTCTGGGCCCAGCGCTTGCGTGGTGCATGGTGCCAGCAGCTCCAGGGACCTAGGGGGGCCCTCCTTCTTCAGGGGCCCGGGGGACAGAGCAGTAGGCACTACTGAGCCAGGTCAGCAGTTAGTGGGGGCATCATAAAAACAGGGTGGTAGGCTTTCACCATCCCCACTGCAGCGTGGCCCTCCTCCTACACGGCAGCCTGAACTCCTGAAGTGGGGCTCCACTAGCCCTGGGGACAGTAGGGGGGTTCTGGACGGGTGCAGGGTCCAGCACACAGGCCCAAGTGGCGGTATCCCCTGGCAGCAGGTCCGCTCACATTCCTGTCCCAGCTCTGTCTCTTCACATAACAACTCTACTGTTCTACCTATATCTGAAAGGCTGGAAGCCTCTGGAATTCTCAGGCAAACTCATTCTAACTGGCTCAGGGGGTGGAGTAGAGCACCCTGCGAGCCAGACTTTCCCTACAAATGCTGGGGTGGCTGGGTACCTAACGACTAGACTGCTGACCTACTGCAGTCAGGTGGCACAACGCCCAGCCATGACAGCCATTTCAAATACAGCATTTCATCAGAGTACATGTTGACAATGGGGGAAAATAAGTGTACACACCATTGCATGACATTACACATTAACATGGCGTCTCACACCACACATGGCCTATACAGTAACCTTTGCCATGGGGGAGACATCCTAAATTAGGGGGGTGAACGGCAAAACATTTCAGAGGAAAAGGGCCAAGTCCAACAGACTTTATATATGGTTCCTGAAGAATCGCAGTTAATAAACTAGATGCGAGAAACATGTTGGCCACAATTTTTGCACCTTTAGCCTTGGTTCACTCTGGGAAACTTTTGTTCCCATGAATACCGGCTATCCCTGATTTTACTAGTGGCCGGGGACCACCAGAATAAAATTGTCTCCGGTACCCTGAGCTACTGTTTACTCTCACCCGCACATTCTACTTATTACTGGCCCCTCACCCGCACTTCACCATAAGGCAGTTGGATAGAAGATCTCCGATAAAGAGCCCCTCCTTGAGGTGAGCCCGTTGGGCATTGCACCGCCTGCCCGACGAGGAGCAACGCCGATGATGAAGCATGACACTCGCAAGAGTGTGTGAGGCCACTATATCCAACAAATTGGATACCCAGGGGTGTTTGTCCACTTGAGCACATACCCCTCCCCCGTGACCGTCACTTCCCCTCTCCCCCTCCATCTATATCACTAGTTCTCTCCCTCCCTCACGTCTTCTAGGAACAGCCCAGTCACCTCCTTGTTGTCTCCACTTTTGGGGCTGAGACTGTGGCGGGACCTTCCATTCCTTCCTTTGTGAATGGTAATTTCAGCCCGACTGGATCGCAATTGGTCCCATCCTTTCCCCTACTTGTTGCTATACCAAGTCCAACAGAGACACAGACCCTAAACATAGTAAAATAAAATAAAATGCTAGGAGCAGGACGCTTCACAAATCTGGATGACTCAAAAGATACATTGTCAGTGGGGCCCAGAAATCTTTGGGACAAGAGGATTCAGCCAGATCCTCTGCATAGGTCTCTAGTTGTTCCCTGCAATAAGTTAGATCCCGAACCCATTCTCGAACTGTAGGGAGACTCTTTCCATCCAGCATTGTGCCACAGCCCGCTTGGCCATTAAGGTTGCTACTGCAACCAAACGCCTGTTACATCTCCCAGCAGACACACCTCTGGCACACACCGCACTCGCTCCATCACCACCTTGGTCAACACAGTCGCTACTGTAACCCAGAAGGCAGCCACCCCTGCACACTGCCAAGCTAAATGCAGAAAATCGGCATCAGCCTGCCCGCACCTCACACAGCAAGCAGAGTCACGCAAGTCATATTTCTTTAATTGCAGAGGTGTATAATACCACAGATGGAAGAACTTGAAATGGATAATTCGTAAATTACAATTGGCGGTAAGACGCCCCGTCAATGTACAGCAGAATTGCCAATGTTCAAGTGGGAAAGTGTGCCCCAAGGTTTTGTTCCATTTAAGAAATTAAGGGTGTTTTTCCGGGTCCTTCTCACGTTGAGATGCAGTGTATAGATTAGTGATCAAACGCTTACTTTCGTCCCCAGAGAGCACTGTCTGCATCATGCACTATGGCTGTGGTTCTATTGGATAATCAGGGTAGATTGCCCTAATGCCTGTCTCACAGGATGTATGATTATACAACTACTTCCTAAACAACGAATTCCTTAACAACGAAGGCTAAACCACGAGCAATGCCAAACCACTACATTGTTAACAACGAGTTCCTGAACCACGAAAAAGTTTCTATTTGCTCATTACCCAATAACACCACTTTTTTCTTTAAAATATGCATATTTGAAACATGAAAAAACAACTTTTTTTATACTATTAATAAACAAAGGTTAAAAGTGTGTGGCACATTTTAAATTTACATTCGAGACTCCTCTCCTTCCATTTTCCTCTTTAAATTCCGCCCGTCCAAGTTTTCTTGCAGCTTCCCTACTACCACGTTTAGAGGATCTTTATTTGCAGCAGCACGTATAATACACACATAATGACGTATATGTAATCAAATCCTCTCTGATCAGAATCCGGAGACCATCTGTACCGTGGCCCGTAGTGTAGCGGAAACCTGGTGAAATCATTTTTTGCAGATAATAATCAATTAAGGCAGCAGCGCCCTCTGTGCCGCGTTACTGACCGATGTTTAAATATCCCCTGGCAAGGAGCGTCCTCCCCAGGGAGCAGCCGCCTGTCTCCCTAAAACAGTAACTGCTGAGGCATTTGTAACGTTAAACATTCTCAAAACCGAGCAGGCCTCATTCCTGTCTCTGCAACAATACACCACGCAGGCAGCCCTCGGCGCTAAATAAAACACCAATAACACCATATATTAAAACACAATTAGTGTCAGAAATTTGGTGCAGAGCTCGAGCGGCCTAAACATGGCAAATTGAGCCAGATCGATATGTTATTTGAAGGAGAACCACTTATAGCGCCACCTTGTATAAGGGTGAAACCTCTTATCGCTCGCTGGATCAAACCCCACGCATTTGGCACAATATAGTCAAGGCGAACATATAAGATCGTTTGAGTAAGTCAAGTAAATAAAAGAAACATATTATCAACGATGACTTTAAGGACTAAGTTAACATAAAAGCAGTGGTGCAACAATGTGGAGCTTAAGCTCAATAAGCTTCCTGGGGATGGAAGTGGCCTTCTTTGAAGACCTACCTTTCTTCTTTAGGGAGGAGCAGAGGGCAAACCCATCGGGGAGGCAGAACCTATTTTTTCCTAAAGTCTTTATTATAATTTCTAGCCGCAAGTATTGTATTTTGGGAGCTATAGATATACGTTTTTTCATTGTAATTGCAACAGCGCCATCTATTGGCCAGTCACAAGGTCGTTTTTTTCGTTGTCAATGAGAGTCGTTGATCATGTAAATCGTATTTAAGGATGTCGTGGTTAACAGATTGGTCGTTGTTTAGGATTCGTTGTTCAGGTTAGTCGTTTTTCAATCTTCGTTATTAAGGCTGTTTCCCGTCTCACACTAACACATGTGAAGCACAGCATCGGGTGGAAGCCTGACCCGCCTGAATATCTTGTAGTCAGCGGAACTGGCCATGTTTGTATAGGTCGCCCATCTTCACAACCCCAACCGCATGTAGCACACGTAGGACAGAACGTTCCTGCGCCGCAGAGATAACCGGATGAGCCGCAACAGGCAGCTTTGGGGCATAAAGGTAATCTAGCGGTTCTCTGCGGGCAAGGGCTCAACAGGCCCTGGCGGTACATAGCACTGGAATAATCTCTGCCTGAGGACCTCCGTCAACGCCTGAAAGGGTAGCCACGGCAAGCAGAAGTGGGAGGATAGCATCCACCTCTATCGCTGTGTGGGGAAGGGAACACTGCGGATAGAACCAATAGTGCGCGAATTGAGCTTGGGTGCATAAATAGTAGAGATGCATATCTGGGGCCTCGAAGCCGCCACGGTCAAATGGTAACACAAGAGTATTCCAACTACATCTAGGCTTCCCCCCCAGACGAACGACAACAGGGCAGTCTGCAACATTTTAAAAAGGGTAAGATTCAAGCGGATAGGAATGTTTACAAATAAGTACAATAATTTAGGTAAAATGGTAATTTTAATCACAGCTATGCGGTCTGCGAGTGAAAGAGGTAGCCGAGCCTAGCACGCAGCTTTATCTGCAACGTGGGAGATGGTGTGGCCATAATTCATAGATATCACCTGCTCAGGGACCCTATGAAGCCTGACACTCAGATATTTCACCGGGTCCTGGGTCCAGTGCAACTTCCTGGGTGCCAGCCATCTGACGGAAAACAGTTGATTTAGCCCAATTAATCCCTACACCGGAGAAGCACTCGAATTTCACATATTCTCTGAGCAGTTCTGAAAGATAGACTGCAGGTTCACGGACGTACAAGAGCATGTCATCGGCATATAGCGCCACTATATGTGGGCGCTGCGAAGCTCAATGCTGCTGCTTCATGCAATTGGCGGATCTTGCAGGCGAGAGCCTCCAAAGCCAGAGCACATAGCAGCGGCTACAAGGCTGCTGGTTGGGTATATAGTACTCTAATCCACTGAAGACAAAAAGGAGGAAATCTCATTCTCAAGAGGACCGTGAACATGAAGCCCCATTAGAGCGAATCAAACGCTTTTGCTGCATCGAGCAGCACAGCAACAGCCTGAAAG